>NC_073307.1:111244125-111914187 GCF_027595985.1 Sorex araneus
CTTGCACGCAGCTGACCTGCGTTCAATTCCCAGCATCCCATATGGTCCCCTGAGCACTGCCAGGAGTAATTCCTGAGTGCAGAGCCAGCAGTAATCCCTGTGCATCGCTGGGTGTGACCAAAAAGAAAAAAAAACAACCAAGATAAATAAAATATAAAATTATAAAACAACAGTCAAAGGGAGGGCCTTTTTGGTAAGATGACTTATGAGCAATGACAAAGAAAGTTGAATAAGGGGCAGAGCGATAGTACAGAGGGTAGGGCGTTTGCCTTGCATGCAGCCGACCCAGATTCGATCACCAGCATCCTATATGGTTCCCTAAGCACCACCAGGAGTAATTCCTGAGTGCAAAGCCAGGAGTAACCCCTGAGTACTGCCAGGTGTGGCAGAAACAAAACAAAACAAAACCCAAAAAACAGTAAAACAAAGAAAAGGAACGTTGAGGACTAACATTTTTGCAAATCTGGGGAAAAGGCTTTACAGGTTTAAAGAAATACAAGTACCTCTTGAGGCAGGAGCATGCTTGTCTGTTGAAGGAGGCCATAGTGAACTGGTGAAGTGAAAGGAATAGAGTAGAAAGGTAGGGCTTTTCTCTCTCTCTTTCTTTTATTTATTTTTTGAGGGTAGGGCACACCGGGTGGTGCTCTTGGCTTATTTCTGGCTTTGCACTCAGGGATGACTCCTAGTGCAGGGAATCAAATGTGGGTCAGCTGCTTGTAAGAAAAGTGGTCTACTCGTTCTATTATTGCTTTACCCCATGGTAGGTTGTGAGTGGCAGGGGGTCAGGAGAGCCTACATGCTTTTACTCTGATACTGGAGCTGCTAGAATGATTTGAGCAGAGGCCAGAGCGAGGATAGTACGGTGGGTAGGGTGTTTGTCTTGCATGCAGCCAACCCAGGTTAGATTCCTGGCATCCCATATGCTCCCTCGAGTACTGCCAGAGTAATTCCTGAGTGCAGAGTCAGGAGTAACCTCTGAGCAATCCATGAGCATCAACAGATGTCACACACACACACACACACACACACACACACCACAAAAAAACAAAAAGAATGATCTGAGCAGGAGAATGAGATGTTGTGGATTATACAATAGTGGGTATGGAGAACAGATGGTCACAAATATCAGGGATTGTAATGACAATTTCAGCAAGAGGAGATGTGGTGTAGTGGTGAAGGTTGTAGTGCTGGCATGAGGGGGCCAGGTCCCTGGGGATCTCATCCTGGCTGTGGTGCTTGCATGGTGTGTGTGTTGTGGGGAGTCCCATGCTCCAGTCACACACTGTAGTGCTCCAGCAATAACACTTTGTTATGGTTCTGGGGTTCAGGGAGGGCTAGGATGGCAGAACCACTGGGACCTTGTAGGCCATGTCCAGGCCACTCCGAGGATTAAAGACAATGCTCCAAGGCAGACACTTGTAACCACTGAGCCAGCCCCTGGCCCTATGGGCTGCTTCTTGCCTAGGGTCCTTAGCGTGTTCTCTGTTCTCTCCCCAGCCCTGGTCCCTCCATTCTATTCCCACCTCACGAGAAGGCGGGAATCTTTTCAGACAAACCAGGACCTCTGCTCCTCTGCTCAGAACTGCCAAGACTTATTTGTTTGCTTTGGTTTGTTTTGGGGGCTACACCCAGTAATACTGAGGGATATTACTGGCTCTGCATTCAGGAGTTACTTCCAGAAGTGCTAGGGTGACCATATGGGGTGCCGGGAACCAACCTGGATCAACTCACATGCATGGCAAGTGCCTGACCTGCTATACTATTGCCCCAGCCCCGCCAACAGCTTTTGTTCTATAAAGACAAAGTCCTTATAAAATTTCTGTGCTCTGTGTGGTCAGACCTAGGGTCTCCAGCACTAAACCTCTTTCCACTGTGTTCGTCCTCGTTGGCTTTGCTGCAGCATCAGTTCCCTTGCTGGTCCTCTAACATGCCGGCATGCTCCTGCTTTGGCACCTTAGATGTAGACAACACCCTGCTCTCAGCTGTGCCCTGCCTCATCTCCGCACCTTCTTCAGAGTTTGCCCACTTCTCTTTCTCAGTAAAATGGCTTTGATCACCTTGTTAAACATGTAGCACCTTTCATCTGGTGCTCTAATCATCCTTTCCTGTTTTGCTCTTTAAAAATATCTTTGCAGGGGGCTGGAGTGATAGTACAGTGGGTAGGCCTTGAACACTGCTGACCCAGGTTCAATTCCCAGCATCCCATATGGTCCCCTGAGCACCGCCAGGGGTAATTCCTGAGTTCAGAGCCAGGAATAACCTCTGTGCATCGCAGGGTGTGACCCAAAAAGCAAAATAAATAAATAAATAAATAAATAAAAATAAAAATACCTTTTCAGGGGCTGGAGTGATAGCACACCAGGTTGGGCATTTGTCTTGCATGTGGCCAACCTGGATTGAATTCCCATCATCCCATATGGTCCCCTGAACATCACTAGGGGTAATTCCTGAGTGCAGAGCCAGGAGTGACTCCTGTGCATTTCTGGGTGTGACCCAAAAGCAAATAAAATAAAATAAATAAAAATATCTTTTTACTGTGCAACATATGAGACAATAAATTGACTGAGCATGATCTCTTCCAAGACAGGGATTGTTATTCTCTTTCATTGGTTTTTAGTTCTCTGGTGTGTCTCAAATACCTAGGATAGTACCTAGTATAGAGTAGATGCTTGGTCCATGCTTGTGAAATGAAGGAAAGGAAGGGTGGATGAAGAACATGGTGAGATGAGTCTGACTGTCTCCAGGGCAGATTGTGATGCTGAAATTGAAAGATGGGGTGATGCCAAAAGCAGGTACGGGTATAATGCTGAGATGCTTCCTGGATTGGATGAAAGATGTAAATAAAGAACTCTCAAAGGGGCTGGAAAAATAGAGAGGGTAGGGTGTTTGCCTTATATGTGACCAACCCAGGTTCTATCCTCGGCATCCCATACAGTCCTCTGAGCCCACCAGGAGTAATTCCTGAGTGCAAATCAGGAAGAACCCCTGAGCATGCCAGGTGTAACATTTGGCCCAAAAGCTAAATAAATAAATAAATACATAAATACATAAGAGCAGCTAGAGGTATAGTATAACCGGCGGGGTGCTTGCCTTGCATGAGGCCAACCTGGGTTTAATCCTCAGTACCCCCGTACTGTCCCTTGAGTTCACCAGGAATAATTCCTGTGTACAGATCTGGGAATAAGTTCTGAGCACAGCTGGGTGTGGCCCCAAAACAAAACAAAACAAATTATAAGAATCTGACCAAAGGTGGAGAAGAGAAACATACCTAATGAAAAAAGCGACAGCCTTAGGGCTGGAGAGATAGTACAGCAGGTAAAATGTTTGTCTTGCATGCAGCTGACCTATGTTCAATCTCTGGAAATTCCTGTGGTCCCCTGAACCCTGCCAAAAGTGGTCCCTGAGTGCAGGGTCAGTGGTGACACCCGGGCACCACTAGGTGTGGCCCCCTTCCTCCTTCCCTCCCTCCCTCCCGCCCTTTCTTCATTCCTTCCACCCTCCCTCTCTCCCTCCTTCGTTCCCTCTCTCCCTCACTCCACTCCCTCCCTCCCTTGCCCCCTCCCTCCCTCTCTCCCTCACTTGCTCCCTCACTCACTCCCTCCCTACCTTCCTTCCATGCTTTCTCTACACCTACACTGTGGAAGATACGTGACCAGTTGCTTCTTCAGCAAAGATTATCATTTTTTGATGCCCAGGAGCTCTGGGCCTGCCTTGGTCCAAAGAGAGCAAAAATATGGGATGCAGCTCCCGAGTTTCCCAAACATCAGTCTGGGCAGCTGTGTAGGCTGAGGGCTTGCTCTGTCTCACCCGTCTTGCCCTCACTCCTGGTGACCAGTCTGAAGCCATGTCCTGGACCAGAACAGGGTGGCCGGTGGAGGTAGTGCTGGAAAGGACCCACACATTAGACCAATTAGAGATTTATACTGGTTAGTCAACAGGATTTTCAAGCATGCAAGTCCCCTAAAGGACGGAGAACTAGCAGCACAACAGGAAGGAGCATCCTGATTTCCCTGGGCCTTGGGCTCCAGAGACTGTTGGAGGATAAAGGTTGAACAGTTTCATCCTTGACTGTTTGGGGAATAGATCCCAGTTCCCACAGTGGGTGATATGGCCCTCTGTAGGCAGGGATGGAGTGGGTGGTTAGTAGCAGCCCCCGGTGCAACGAGCAGGCCACAGTGGTGACACAGGAGTCTGGCTCCCCATCTCTTCTTCATTCCAGCTCCTCCCATCCTTTTGCTCTCAGGGCTGGGTAGCAGAGTGGTGTCCAGGTGTTACCACTGACCCTGCACTCATTCCACTTCGTGGATGTGGTTGCTGTACAGAAATGAGATTGATTAGACCAAAGAGACTGACCTTTAACTTTTAGCTCTTTGATGTTACTTGAATGCATAAAATGAGCAGGAGTTATTTTTGTTATTTAAAAATATTGGTGGTGGGGCTGGAGAGAGTACAGCGGGTAGTGCATTTGCTTTGCACGCGGCCAGCCCAGGTTCAATCCCTGGCGTCCCATATGGTCCCTCAAACACCGCCAGGAGTAACTCCTGAGCATTGCAGATGTAACACACACACACACACACAAAATTAAAATAAAATATTGGTGGTGGTTGGGGTCAGAGTGATGGCACAGCAGGTAGGGTGTTTGCCTTGTATGCAGCTGACCCAGGTTTGATCCCCAGCACCCATACAGTCCCCTGAGCCCTGCCACAAGTAATTCCTGATTCTATGCAGAGTCAGGAAGTAAGCCTTGAGTATTGCCAGATGTGGACCCTAAACAAACAAACAAACAAACAAACAAAAAAACAAAGCAAAAATTGGTGGTGAGTGCTTGCCCATGCACGCAGCAGACTTTGGTTCAACTGCATGGTCTTGAAAGCACCATCAGGAGTGACTCTCTACAAAGAAAATAGGAGAAAATCAATAGAAGTCAGTTATCATATCACTCTGGTGCTCAGAATCCTTCGATGAGACTGACACAATTACGACACTCAACATGCCAACACACAAATCACCATCCTGAAACAGTATCATGTGTCCATCTCTGCACTCCCACATTCTAGCTCCATCGATTCTGACTTGGCTTCTATCTATCTCCCAAATAACCGTGCCTTCAGTCTTACAAATTTCTTCCTTAATACCTTATCCATATTGCAGCCTGAGTGATGTTTAAATCACCTGGAATGACAAGAACAGTACTTATTGACTGTCTTTTCGCTTTTTTTGGGGCAGAGCCTGACCCAGTGATGCTCAGGGCTTGCTCACACCTAGCTCCTACTGTGCCTGCTGAGCTCTCTGGCCAACTTATCTCTTGTCGTTTAGAAGGACACTGTGGCTCTGGTGGAGAATGGCATGAAGGTGGTAGTGGAAGGAGAAAGCTGGGACATTAGGGTTTGGGTGATAGATTAAGACCCAATAAACTACCCTCTAACTTAGAAGCTTACGCAACAAACTTCGTATCTCTCGTTAGGAATTTGGACCAAGTATAACAGAGTTGACAACTTCTGATGGGCCTAGAATAGCTACTCTGACATCTTTTTTCATGGGATTCATGGTGGTGGGGGGCTGACTGCACCCTTTATAATGGACTCAGAGATCTAGTGCGCTGATTCTGCCCTTAGCTGGATTCCTCAGGTCACCTCCTAGAGGACTTTTAGCCTCCCCCTTTGTACCTGTCTTCTGCATTGGGATCACCAGGATTCCTTTTTTTGTTTGTTTGTTTTTGGGTCACACAGGGGTTACTCTTGGCTCTGCACTCAGGAATCACTCCTGGCAGTGCTCGGGGGACCATATGGGATGCTGGGAATCGAACCTGGGTCGGCCGCGTGCAAAGCAAACGCCCTACCCGCTGTGCTATTGCTCCAGCCCCGGGGATCACCAGGATTCTTATAGGGCAGCTGACATTTCCCCCAGTGTTCAATGGAAGCAATTTAGGCCACACTAAAAGTTAGGTTTATTGATTTATTGCTGGCAAGTGTTTGTCCTGCCACACAATATTATTTTTTTATTCATTATTGAGATGGGGTTGATTGACACCCAACAGTGCTCCAGGTACTTCTCACCTGCTCAAGGTAGGCTGCATGCAAGGCAAGTGCCTTCACCCTGCTATCAGCTCTCCAGCTGTGTACACTCTTATTTCAAGTAAAGTACAACATCTTTTACCATTGTAAACCGCCAGCAAATGAAAAGCAAGAAGGATACAGGCCAGCCCAGACTGTGGAGTCAGAATTCATTCAAGGACTTGAACATAGGAACTGGAGTTCATGAGAGGACCACAGTGAGAGCACCACATCAACGAAATGAAAGCTGCTCGAATAAATAGGGAAAGACGTGATGTTGGTTTGGATCAGGGCATTAGTCATGGAAATGTGATTTCAGGATAAATTTTTTTCCCCCACTTGATTTGTGGGTCATACCCGGAGATGCTCAGGGGTTACTCCCACTCCGCACTCAGGAATCACTCCTGGCTTTGCTTGGAAGACTGTATGGGATTCCAGGGATTGAACCCAAGTTGGTTGCATGCAAGGCAAATGCCTTACCTTCTGTAGTATCTCTCTGGCCCCATGATTTCTGGATACATTTTTTTTTTTTGCTTTTTGGGTCACACCCAGCGATGCTCAGGGGTTACTCCTGGCTTTGCACTCAGGAATTGCTCCTGGCAGTGCTTGAGGGACCATATGGGATGCCAGGGATCGAACCCGGGTCGGCCGCGTGCAAGGCAAACGCCTACCCGCTGTGCTATCGCTCTGGCCCCACTGAATACATTTTTGAAGGTCTAGTTGAAAAGATTTTCTGGTGACCTTTTTGGGGAGCAGTGCACATACCTGGCTGCTTCACTGTAATTGGGGATCTCTCCTGGAAATGCTCAGGGGTATCACTGGTGCCGGTTGTTAAACCCAAGACTCATCCAAACTCATGCAAAGTGTTTCTCCATCCCCCTGAGCAACCTCCCTGATCCCCTGATGGCTCTGTGTACTGGTGTGAGACAAGGGTCATGGATCACTGAGGTTTTCACACTGAGCACCTGAAAGAAAGCCTTTTCCTAAGACGAAGAAAATTGATAATGGGGTAGATGTAGGGGGAACCTTTGGAAATTCCAATGTGGAAATGTAAGGTTTCTGTTGCGTGTACAAGTGGAGATATCAAGTTGCAACTGAATGTGCAGGTTTGGAAAGTTCTAGTGTGGATAGATATAATTTACAAATTGCCAGGAGTGATTCCTGAGTGCAGAGCTGGGAGTAACCCCTGATCATAGTGGGTGTGACCCCAAGACCAATAAATTGAAAAAAATAATGTCTGGGCTGGAGAGAGAGTACAGCAGGCAGGGCACTTGCCTTACACACAGCTGACGTTGGTTTAACCCCTGCATCCCAGGGGGTCTTCTGAGCACCACCAGGAGTGATGCTTGAGTGCAAGCTAGAAGTCAGTCCTAGGTACCACTGTGGCCCCAAACAAAACAAAATGAAACAAAGGACTCAGGGCCCAGGAGATAGGACAGTGGTTAGGGAGCAAACATGGTTCTCTGGGGTGGCCCCTGGCACTGCAGGGCCCAAACAGCACCACATCCGAAGGCCCTTGTACTCTACCAGATTAGCTAAGAATTCCTCAGGGTTTTCAAAGCACTGCTTAGGAGCACCCTCCCCATTCTTCAAAAGAATAATTTCCTCTTAATATAATTACTTCTTTAGGCCTGGGGATGTAGCTCAAGTAGCAAAGTATATGCCTTGGTCTGACATATGCTCTGCTCTCTTCAGCATCTCTGAGTGTGTGATCCCCTCAACAATATAAGAGTTAAACTAAAAAAATATTAGGGCCAGAGATAGTACAATGTAAAGCATTTCCTGGCACGCAGTTGACTGTGGTTGAATTACTGGCACTGCATATAGTCTTCCTAGCATCGTCCCTGAGTACCATTGATGTCCGAAAACAAAATTAAAAACAATAAATATTACTTTTCCTATTATTTCCTTCAATTTTCTTTCTCTGGAACTCCTATTTAAGTATTTAAACCATATAATCTCTGTGTTCTTGATCTCAGATTTTTTTTTTGTCTCATTCTGAGTTCCTCAATGCTCTCTTCCAATTCTCTAATTTACTCTTGCGCATGTTCAAACTCAAGATTTTTCAGTTTGTGACCTTTTAAGTTTCAGCTGGGGTATTTTTCATGTCCAAGATTTCTAATTGGTTATCTTTCAAAATGTTTCATTACTATAAAAAATGTTTCATTACTGCCTATTTCTGCTTAAAAATTTCTTTTTGAAATGGAAGGTGTACATTCATCTCTGAACACTTTCATATATCAACTTGATATATATACATATATATAAACTCACATATATGTATTTATATGTATGCATATATATGTATATATATATACTCATAAATTTCCAGTGGAAATTTAAGAAAATTTCTGGTCTGACTTAATGGCAAAGGTTCTCTGCTTCCTTCACCAGTAGTTTCATCTGTCTGGGAAATTTGGTTTGCAAGCTCCTTCTGAGTGAGTGTCTTAGATCACCCCGCAGTGCTCAGGACTTATCTCTTGGCAGGCTCAGGTCAGACCAATTCTCTGACCTGAGAGTTGAACCCGGATCAGATAGATTCAAGGCGGATGCCCTTCCTGTTGTACTATCTGTCTGGTAGCTTTGGTTTCATGTCTCTCCTACTCTCCTCTCAACCTTTCCTGGGACACCTCCATCAATGCTCTGGGCCTTGGCGGTGGCTGAGTGCGGGATCATCGTTCTCCCCACAAAGTCACTGAGGATCTGGCAAATCTGGTCGTGCAGGCAGCAGATGACTTGACCCCTTGGCCGGCAAGTGTTCTCTTTGCTCCTCGCTTCACAGGTTCTAATAAAAATACCCCATAAACTGACAGTCCGACAGCTAGTTTCTTCCGCTGTTTCTTTATATATATATACATATACATATATACATATACATATACATATCATGTAGCACTGTAGCACTGTCGTCCTGTTGCTCATCAATTTGCTCGAGCAGGAACCAGTAACGTCTCCATTGTGAGACTGTTGTTACTGTTTTTGGCATATCAAATACACCACGGGTAGCTTGCCAGGCTCTGCCGTGCGGGTGAGATACTCTCGGTAACTTGCTGGACTCTCCGAGAGGGACAGAGGAATCGAACCCTGGTCGGCCTCATGCAAGACAAACGCCCTACCCACTATGCTATCGCTTCAGCCCTCATATACCTGTATATGTATATAAAGAGCAGCTCTGATATATATGTGGATATGTACACATATGTATACTTTTCCCTACTTTTTTCCCACTCCCTCTGTGCTCAAGGTTTACTCCTGGCTCTGTGCTCAGGGATCACTGCTGGTGGGACCAGGGGGATCAAATGCAGTGGCAGGGATTGAACCTGGGTTGGCAGTGTGTGAGGCAAGCTGTACTTGCTTGTACCCACTGTGCTTTCTCTGCCATCTCTTTTCAGCTTCTTTTCACAGGCCATGGAACCTCCCAAAGCCTGTGGTATCAGACTTTGGTCCCCTTTGGTAGAGGGCTGCTCCACTCTCACAGCAGTTGAATGCCCATCCTGCTGCCATTTTCAGCTACTAGTCTTGGATGGACACCCTCTGAGGCCTCACCCCCCTCATGCCACTGCATTTCTAATCTATTGCTGCTTCCTGGAGATATGTGAGTCCTGTTCTGAGGTGCTGGGTTGGAAGCACAGTGCAAGGACAGTGGAAGCATGTGCAAGGCAAAGTGACCTAACACCTGTCCTGTCTCTAGTCCTAACTTTGCTGAAAATATTTTTTGGGTGTGTGTGTGTGTGTGTGGGAGGTGGCATCAGAAAGGTGACTCAAAGAGCTAGAGCACATGTTTTGCATGCAGGACCCCCTGGTTCAATCTCTGGCACTGCACGGTCCCCTGAGCATCTCTAAGAGAGACCTCAAGACCCTGAGCAACTAACTGGGTATGACTCAGAAATAAAAATAATTTTTATGGGCTGGTTTGTAACAGAGTGTAAGATGTGTAAGTCTCCGTGTTCATTCTCCAGCACCACACACACATTTAAGATATTTTATTTATTTGCTTAGTTTTGTGGTCCTTTCATTACTGTTTATATATACAGTAAATATATATAAATAAATATATATACACATATATACAAATATATTATATATACAAAAATATATTACTGTTATCTTGCCACCCCTGACACCAAAAACAGGCAGGTGGTTGGTCTTTGTTTCATATGCGTTCCCTCAAAAGGTATTTTTCCTTTTAACTTATTTGTTAGTTTGTTTGGGGGGGGGGCGCACACTGGATGGTGTTCAGAGCTCACTCCTGGTGATGCTCTGGATACCCTGTGTGGTGCCAGGGATTGAACTGGTTTGGCTGCATGCAAGGCAAACAGCCCCTTGCAGTTGCACTATCTCTCCAGTCCCTAAGCACTTACGTTGCAAGCAGCCAACCCAAGTTCAATCCCTGGCATTGCTTAGGGTCCCCAGAGTCCCTCTAGTCCTGACAAGGAGCGATCTGTGAACACAGAGCCAGTAGTAATCCCTGAGCACTTCTGGGTGGTGCCTTAAAAGATGAACTCAAAACTCCTAAATAGTGCACTCATCTGTCTTAGGAGCTTTTGCTGGGTGGTACCCCAAGAAGACAGCGTCGGTTTCTCAGAGAAGCACTGCTGTGCTGGATTCAGGGTTTGGGTGAGGGTAGAGGCTGTCTGGGGGAAAAAATGGGGGGTAATGAGCCAGGGGCCTTACCACACTGGGAGTATAGATGGGCTAGCATGAGGCGGGCAACTATCCCCGAAGGGAGGCCCCGTTGCCCTAGCAAACGGTCCCCCAGGGGCTGCTCTGTAGGAAGCAGGGGAGCGTGGTTAGAGTTTGCTGATTCCCCTTTCTGGGCGTTTTTTTTTTTCCTGTCCCCTGGGAGGTGATCCATAGAACCCTCTTGGAAGGCAGGACTTGGGTGGTCACCCCCATCCCCCACTGTGCACCAAATACTGCTGGTGGCACACCTAGTGTCTCTCCTGCTCCCTCAGCGGGGAGTGGGTGGTGGTTGCACCACTAAGGGTCCATACAGCCCCTGTTCCCAGCCTCAGTGCCTCTTAGGCCCTCCTAGAAGCTGCTCTTGGTCTGGGGCGTTGAGGTGCTGGGGTCCTAGGAAGCGGGACACTGAGCCCCAAGGCCCTGACAGCCAGGTAGTGTGGGGGCTTGTCAGGTCACAGGTGTCTTTCTCCTGTTTGAGCGCTGAGAAGATGGTTGCCCCTTGGAGTGCCCGTCTGCTCCGAGGGAGGGCGGATGAGGCTATGCTTATAATTTTAAATGCCATGGCGCTGTTTGAAGCATAGGGGTTTTTTTGAGATACAAGCTCACTTCCTTCTGTTGACTTAACCTCCCCACACCTGCTTTCTGTCCCTGACACTCTACTGAAGACTGAGCGACAGCCTCTGGCCAGCTCAGGTGCTAGAATCTAAAGCACATTTCTCTGTCCCAGCTATGCCTGATTGCAAGTTGTTTTGGTATAACTTACTGCATTGTTCTTCAAACATCCTCCCCTGATTCTTATTCTTTAAATTTTTTTTTCTTTTTGTTGTTGTTGATTTATTGTTCTGTATTTGGCCTTGCTTAGTATGGCAGTGCTTGGGGCTTACTCCTGGTTTAGTGTTCAGGGTTAACTCCTGGCAGGGCTTAGGGGACAGTAACTCCTGGCAGGGCTTAGGGGACAGTATGGGATGCCAGGGACTGGACTCGTGTCGTATATGTGCAAGGCAAGTGCCTTACATGCAGCACTATCTCTCTGGTTCCTGGTTCTCATTCTCATTCTTATTGAGCTTATTCTTACAGCTCAATAAATCAGTAATTTCAAGATCGTCACTAGTTTTTTGTGTTTGGTTTGTTTGGAGGCTACACTCAGTGATGCTCAAGGGTTACTCCTGGCTCTGTACCTAGGAATTATTCCTGGCAGTGCTCAGGGGAATGGGATGCCGGGAATCAAACCTGATTTGTTTCATGCAAGGCAAACACCCATCTGCTGTTCAATCCCTAAGAGCTTGACTAGGATTAATTGTATTAATGTGTCTTTCTGAGTCTTTTTCCAGGTAGCCTGTCTTTTTCGAGAGGTTGTTTTTTGTTTAGTTTGGGGGTCACAACCTGACTGTGCTCAGTGGTTACTCCTTGCGGTGCTCAGGGCACTATATAGTGTGCCTTAGATTGAACCCTGGTTGGCTGCATGCAAGGTAAATGAATAACCTGCTGTTTTATCTCACTAGCCCCTCTAGAGGTTGTTTTAATTGTTGTTGTTGTTGTTATCATTAATTAGGGTCAGGAATTAGGTCAGTGGTAGAACACTTTCCTTGCAAGTGTGAGTTCCTGGGTTTGATCCCTAGCACAGAAAAAAAAAATGTTTCTTGTATTTTACCATACTGTCTTAGTATGAACTACTTGTATCTGCTCAATGTCCTGTCACCTGAACCTAAAGGATAATAAAAATTCAGCTTCCACACTGATGCAGAAATAGGTTTGGGTTTCCAAAGGCACAGGGGCGTGCACATGAGCACCCAGCGCTACACCATCAGTAAGGTGTGCCTGTGGGTGGGGTGCGGCAGTCACCTGACTTGTGCCCTCAGGTGGGTGTGCTTGTCAGTCTTTTTCTCTTGTGGCCCCAGCCAGTAAACTACTTTTTATTCTCCCATGGGGAGTTAGGTGGAACCTTTGCTTCAACAACCTTTGCTCCTCAAGCCCTCATCTTCTATTGCAACATCAGCGTTAAAATTCCATCCTCAGGCAGAGAGATAATAACAGGGGTTAAGGCGCTTGGCTTGCACGTGGCTGACCCAGGTTGCATCCCTAGCACCACATACACACCCTCCCTAGACTTGCCAGGAGTGATCCCAGAACACAGAGCCAGGCTTAGATCTGCACATTGCAGGGTGTGAGCCTCCAACCCTTGAAAAAATCCCATCCCTAGTCCCCTGAGATATACCCTACCTTACCTTCAGATTCTTCTCACTGTCCTAGCTTCGGTTCCCTTTTCTGGTGCTGGGGAATTCCCTTTTCATATTTTCAATCTTAGAACTGTCTTAAGAAAAAGAGTTATTCAATGTTTTCTATTTGCTTCGAGGGTGGGTTCCTTTTTGTTTCACCACACCCAAGGCGTGCTGAGGGAGCTATTCCTGGCTCTGTGCTCAGCAGCGACCCCTGGTGGTGCTCAGTGGACCATGAGGTGCCAGGGATTTGAGGCAGGGTTGGGGCTGCCTATGCTTTCGCTCCGACCCTCTTGGGGTCATTCCTGCCAGTTCTCCACCAGATGATGTGGCCCTGATTGGGTTCAGCAGCACTCAAGGCCACACACAGCAGGACTGGAAGCCCTGTAGGGGTTGAACTCAAGGTCTTACACCTGTGAGTTGCCACATGTGCCCTCTGCCCGGCCCCCGACCTGTCTTTTGAAGCCCAGATCAGCTGGTGCTCTAGAGAAGCCTGCATAATCCTTCCATCTTCCCGTGTCTCCCAGAGTTCTGTGACCGGAAGACTCAGCTCTGGCAGGGAAGGACTCAACCTGCCAACCACTATCGGGTCTTGCCTCTGCTCCTTAACTGTTTCCTTTTACCAATCTGAGTTGTGATTTTTATTTTCTTTCTTTCGTTTTTGGGCCACACCTGGCCGTGCTCAGTAGGGACTCCTAGCTCGGTGCTGGGGGTTGCTTCTGATGGTGTTGGAGATGGAACCCAGGACTCCAGCACGCAATGCTAGTGCTCTGCCCATTGAGCTTCTCTCTCTCTCTCTTTCTCTCTCTCTCTCTCTCTCTCTCTCTCTCTCTCTCTCTCTCTCTCTCTGTCATTTTTTTCTTATATAAAATAGATCAAAGTACTGACCTTGGGCCAGAGAGCTGTACAAGGGTTAAGGCACCTGCCTTTCAAGCAAACAACTCAGGTTCATTCTTGGTACTACCTATCGGCCCCTATGTATTTCCAAGAGTAATCTCTGAGCACTGCCAGGTGTGACCAAAAACAAACAAAAATACTGATTTTACTGAGTTAGTCTCTTTTATGACTCTTTTGGTTTTGAGTGACAGAAAACACGCCCAAACTGTCCTCTGACAAAAGGGCTTTTACTGCTTTACACAGGTGAACAGTCTGGGGAGTAAGTGGCTTTAGCATGGGTGAGTTCAGAGCTTGACTGGTATCATTAGGACTCTTTTTGTTTGTTTGTTTTGTTTTAGCCCAGCAATGCTCAGGGGTTGTTCCTGGCTCTGCACTCAGGAATTACTCCTGGTGGTGCTTGGGGGAACTATATGGGACCATATGAGATGCCTGGGACCTAATCTGCATTGGCTGTGTACAAGGCAAGCACCCTACCCACTGTTCTATAAGTCTGGCCCTCATCAGGACTCTGTGTTGACTCTCCATCACACTTAGACTGGCAAGTAGCAGACAGTTGTCCTAGCAGCCACCGTCTTTGTGCTTTATTCCCAGACAGCGGGCTGGGAGCCTCCTGTCAGAAGAACCCACTTCATTCCTGGAATCATTGCTCCCACAGGATCTGATTTCCTTTCACGCCACTGTCTCTTCTCCAGTTGACATCTGATCTTCCTAACACTGGCTTCCTCTTTAGGGCTCAGTGATGCTGCACAACTCAAGGGGGCAGTGTTCCCCTGCCATCTTCCCCGAGGAAAGGCAGGTCCTCTGCCTGGGAACCTATGAGAGCATGGCTGTATGGAAAGAGCCTGGGAATCTGAGCAGCGGGTAGGGCGCCTGCCTTGCATGTTGCCAACCTGAGTTCCATCCCTGGCAACCCATATGGTTTCCAGAGCTTGCCAGGAGTGATCCCTGAGTGTAGAGTCAGGAGTAACTGCTAAGCACAGCTGGGTGTGCCTCTCCCCCTAAAAAGCAACCCCCCCAAAAAAAAGTCCAGACTCTTATTTTTGCTTTTTGGGTCACACCCAGCTAGGAGTTAGTTCTGGCTCTACACTCAGAAATTACTCCTGGCATACCTCAAGGTGATTCACTAATAAAAAATTTTTTTAAAAATGAAATTACTTTTCTTTTTGCTTTTTTTTTTTATTTGGGTCACACCCGGCGATGCACAGGGGTACTCCTGGCTCATGCATTCAGGAATTAACCCTGGTGGTGCTCGGGGGACCATATGGGATGCTGGGAATTGAACCCGGGTCGGCCGTGTGCAAGGCAAACGCCCTAAAGACAGTATGAAGAGGGGCTGGGGTGATAGCGCAGCAGGTAGGGCGTTTGCCTGAGCACCACCAAGAGTAATTTCTGAGTGGGGCCTGAGCATTGAGGGATATCCTTCCAGAAATGAGTTTGCACTGACTCGCACAGTTCAGGAAGTGAAGATAATGAACAACTTGTTCCCTGTAAGCAGCCGCCAGCTGGCGGTGTCCAGCCCTGCAGAGTTCCAGACTGGGTGGTGCAGACCCCCCAGCTCAGATTTTCCCTCAGAGTCACCTGATGGGCTAACAATGCCCTTGGACCTTGCTCATTCTCACTTCCACCACCAGCAATTGTTCCGGAAGTAAAGGAGCTGAAACATTGTTTCCAATAGCCACTGTAATTTCCTCAGATGCTGGAGTCCGTTTTCAACATCTGTGATGATGGATCTTTTTTTTCCTTTTGGACAAAACACTGGGCTGTTTCGCTTTTTTTTTAATGCCCAGCTGGAGTCCAGACTCCTATATTGTGCCTGTCCTACAACCTGAGAAAGCACAGGCTCAAGAGAGCCAAGTGGGTCTTTTCAGTCCCAGTATAATATGCTAAATCACATCACCTTTCCTGCATTAATGCTTATGGCTCAAAAGAACCAGTACTGGGATCAGAACAATAGCACAGAAGGTAGGCTACTTGCCTTGAATGTGGAGTTTGATTCCTGGCACCCCCGATGGAGCCTGGGCACTGCTAAAAGTGATCCCTGAAGACCAAACCAGGAGTAAGCCCTGGTCATGTGTGGTTCCCGGACCAACCTTCCCATCAAGAAGAAGAAGAAAAAAGAGAATGAGTTTCTATTGCTAAAGCAATCAAATAGCAGATCCTTGCCAACCCTAGAGCAGGGACTGCCTGTAGACTATTTCAGGAGGTAATCAGGGGCCCTCCTTCCTGCTTTTCAGAGCTAAGCTTAAACTCCAGCTTGGCTCCAGGCTCCATGTTCAGATAGGAAGTTGAAGGAAATTGGACTGCCAGAGAGATGGTACAGGGGTTTAGGAACTTGGCCTTGCAAAAACATGGCTAAACCTAGTTCTATCCTCAGCACTCATACATCCCCCTGAACACCACCAGGAATAAGTCCTGAGCACAGCCAAGTACAAGAACACCCTCAAAAAAAAAAAAGAAAGAAAGAAAAGAAAGAAAGAAATCTGAAGAAATGAACCCAACCACAGAGGCGGGGAGAGCATGCTCACTGGGCCGGGCTTTCCGCTGTTGTAGAACTGGTACTCCAGTTCCTTTGCTTATTTTGTGGTGGTGAAGGGGTGATTATTCTTGGCTCTGTGCTTAGGGGTGACCATTGGCAATACTCATGTGGTACCAGAGATACGAACCAAAGTTGTGGCAAGGAGCCCGTTCCCCGCTATACCATCTCTCAGGCCACGCCTCAATTTCTTTCCAGAAACTCAGAACTTTCCGGAAACTTAGGCTTCAAGGAGCAGAAGAAAGACCCAAATCTGATCACTGATCTGTACTTTCAGGAATTTCTTGGGTTTCCATTTTGGGGTTGTTTGTGGAGATGAGGTTTGGGGCACACCTGGCAGTGCTCATCCCGGCTTGGCCTCCAGGATCACTCCCAGTGCTCAGGGAGCCGCACGGCGCTAGAGAGCAAAGCTCATGTGCTCTCATCCTTCAAGTTATCGCTCCACCCCATGTATCTCTGCCTTATTCTGTGCTTTCCCGAAGGCCACCTCCAAAAATCAAGTGGATATTTTTATTTAAAAAAATTTTTTATTAGTGAATCACCATGAGGGTACAGTTACAGACTTACAACTTTTCGTGCTTGTGTTTCAGTCATACAATGCTCGAATACCCACCCCTCCACCAGTGCCCATTCTCCACCACTGGTGATCCCAGTATCCCTCCCACCCTCCCATCCCATCCCTCCCCACTCCACCCCACCTCTGTGGCAGGGCATTCCCTTTTGTTCTCTCTCCTTTTGGGTGTTGTGGTTTGCAATAGAGATATTAAGTGGTCATCGTGTTTGATCTATAGTCTACTTTCAGCGCGCATCTCCCATCCGCAGCGGGTCCTTGAACCACACTTTACCTGGTGTTCCCTTCTCTATCTGAGCTGCCTTTTCCTCCAGCATGTGAGGCCAGCTTCCAAGCCGTGGAGCCAACCTCCTGGTCAAGTGGATATATATATACATATATATATACATATATATATATTATTCTTTAATTAGTGAATCACCATTCAATTGGATATTTTTAAAATTAGCAAATTAGTTAAGTGTCTCCTGTACTGTACAGTGGGGCTAATTCATCTTAGAGGGTTTCCACGAGGACTTGATAAGATAAAGGAACTAATGACAGCGAGAGTAACCTTTTAGAAATATTTTTCTTGTTGTTTGTTTTGCTGCCACACCAAGCTCAGGGAATCACTCCTGCTGGTGCTCAGGGCCCCATATGCAGTGCCAGGGATTGAATCAGCCTCTTAAAGTCTGTAATTATATCTCTGACCTGGTAAATGGCAGATCTTAAGACATAATTCAGGGACTTTGAGATGGCTCAATGCCTTTCAGACAACAAGGCTGTTGCTTCTTGCCTTGCACTCTCTATGCCACTGCATATACCCAGCAGCTCTGCTGTCCGTGATTCCCTGGGCCACGTGAGGTGTGAGCAGTGCAGCCAAGGGTATGACACCTAGGGACCACCGAAAGTAGGACACCTTCCATAAGCACTGCATCTAGGAACATTCACCCTCACTGAGAATAGGTGTGAGCACCACAGTGACCCCAGGGAGCACTACAGACTGGGTGTGAGCACTGCAGTTGGAGTGTGATTTCTTTTAAGCATGTGTGTCACCCCTACCATGTGTAACTACAGCTACATTTGCTGGCACCACCAGCAATCGTGTGTGCATTCCCAGATTATCACACCAACAATGGTAACAGAGGGCGTGGAGGAGGAAGAAGGAAGGAGAATGAGCAAGGAATGAAGCGCAGAGGGCAGGGTATGGCTCAGTGACAAGGCGCTGCCTTGCAGAGTGAGGCCACAGGTTCAACCCCCACCTCCCATCACTAACTGTCATCTGTGGCATTGCTGCTGTGACCCTCTTGTGTCACAACGCCCCAACCAAAGCATTCATGGACCTCAACCAAGCATGGGACTCCCAGCCATTGCAACAATGACAACCACAGCTAATGGAAAAGATTGGACAAGAATGAAGAAGAGATTGGAGAAGAAATGTCCACCAAATAGCACCTTCCTGCGTCCCCAGGATGGCCTCTCACCAACAGACCAACAAACACAGCCAGACTGTTCCCGGACAGACAAGTCCTGCACAGACAGAGCTGCACTTCCTCATTCTAACCTGCTCTCATGTTTCACAATCTGAGTCAGGAAGTTGTTCTTAATATCTAACCTAAGTTCCCCTTGCTACAGTGTGTCATAGCACACTTTTTTTAAACAACCCCAAAAGAGACCCATGGAAATGAGCAGAGTTTTCTATGAGTCAGAGGCATTCATTTGCCTTGGGTTTACTTTTAGTGTCAGGAAATCAGCAAGCATTTTTTGTGTGACCAATGCAGACCAGGGACTTTGCAGGGAAGAATTGTGGCCAAACTTCTGTGCTCTTAAGGCTTATGTCTTGGGGCCGGAAAGATCATACAGAAGAAAGGGTGCTGCCTTTCATGCAGCTGACCCAATTTTGACCCCCCAGCACCCCGTATCCCCTACGTGTGCCAGGAGTGACCCTGAACACAGAGCCAGGAGTAAACCCTGAGCACTGTGCCAGGTATGGCCCCAAAACAAAACATAAGACAAGTCCCATGGCACCAACAGTCTCAGTCTCCCTTTATCTCATAGTTTTTCAGATGCAAAGGAATAGTTGACCCTAATTTCATAAAGCCTAGAAAAGACTTTATATTTTCTCTATGTTTAAAGTTTTAAACTGGGACTGAAGAAATAGTAGAAGGTTTAAAGTGAGAGCCTAGTATGCTACAGACCCTGGTTTGGTTCCTGGTACTGCACGATCCCTGGGACATCACCAGGGGTGCCCCTGAGTATAGAGTCAGAATAGCCCCGGGCACTGCTGGGGGGGTGTTCCCACACAACAATAAATTTAGGAACACAGGGGCCAGAATGTGGTGTACAGTGGTTAGGGTGCTTGTCTTACACGTACCCAGGTTCGAACTCTAGCATCCTATATAGTCCCCTGAGCACAGTCAGGAGTAATTCCTGAGTGTAGAGCCAGCAGTAACCCCTGAGAATTGCGAGCTACAGTCGCAAATGAAACAAAACAAAATTTATAGAACACAAAAAAGGAGTTTAATAGGACTAATCATCTTAGTGGCTAAGCACTAATATGTAACTTGTCTTTGCTTTCAATACTTAGTGACTAAGCACTAATATGTAATTTGTCTTTGCCTTCCGTACTTTATTTTTAATTTTTTGTTTATTTGGGTGATTTTGGTGCTGGAGCACCTAGTGCTAAACACTAATATGTAACTTGTCTTTGCCTTCAATACTTAATTTTTAACTTTTTTATTTATTTGGGCTGGAGTGATAGCTCAGTGGGTAGGGCATTCGCCTTGCACGCGGCTGACCCGGGTTCAATTCCTCCGTCCCTCTTGGAGAGCCCAGCTAGCTACCGGGAGTATCTCGCCCTCACAGCAGAGCCTGGCAAGCTACCTGGGGTGTATTCGACACAGTAACAAGTCTCACAATGGAGATGTTACTGGTGCCCGCTTGAGCAAATCGATGAGCAACAGGATGACAGTGATATAGTGATTTATTTGGGGGGTTTGGGTGCTGGAGCACCTCGTGGTGCTCAGGACTTACTCCTGTTTCTGCACGCAGGGATCGCTCCTGGCAGGCTTAAAGAACCATATAGGATGCTGGGAATTAAATCAGGGTTGCTATGTGCAAGGCAAGAACTCTACGTGCTATACTATCTCTCTGGACCCTCTCTCCAAAAGTTGAGCAGGTGACTTTAAACAGCCTCTTCATTCAACTAAGGGTGCATATTGTAACTAATCTTGCAGGGCTGTTACTATAAGTCTTGTCTTACTATACAATAAATTACTATAATTACTATAAAATACTGGAGTGATAGCACAACGGGTAGGGCGTTTGCCTTGCACGTGGCTGACCCAGGTTCGATTCCTCCATCCCTCTCAGAGAGCCCGACAAGCTACCAAGAGTATCCTGCCCTCAAGGCAGAGCCTGGCAAGTTACTCATGGCGTATTTGATATGCCAAAAACAATAACAAGTCTCACAATAGAGACGTTACTGGTGCCCGCTCAAGTAAATCGATGAACAACAGGATGACAGTGCTACAGTGCTACTATAAAATTTTATAAATTACTTACCATAAATCTCATCTATGGGACCAAGAATCAAAGTGTCCAAGAAGCTCCCATGTAAGGGAAAGGTTTTCCCTGCCTGGCATCACAGGGCCCACATCTCAGCTTTCACACACAGCCTCTATGGACAAGCTCGAAGCCTAAGGTCCCAGACTGCCGACAGGCAGCCCATGAACCCTGACTGCCTGTAGTATGTTCTCTTGACTTACACAGTGTTTTGATTTTATATTTAAAATTGGACTGTTGGGGGCTGGAGAGATAGTTTGGTGGGTAAAGAACTTGCCTTGGATGGTCAACCTCAATTCAATCCCCAACACTATACTTGGTCTTCTGAGCAGTGCCATGATTGATCTCTTTTTAATATTTATTTATTTATTTATTTATTTATTCATTGAGCCACTGTGAGATAGTTACAAATCTTTCATGACTGAGATTCATACAATGATCGAACACCCATCCCTTCACCCATGTGCATTTTCTACCACCAATGTTCCCATTATCCCTCCCTTCACCCCCACCTCACCCCACTCCCAGTCTCCATGCCTAGCACCTTCCTTCTTACTTTCTCTCTACTTTGGGGCATCATGGTTTGCAATACAGATACTGAGAGGCCACCATGATTGATCTTTGAGCAAGAGTCAGGAGTAAGCCCTGAGTGCTGCCAGGTATGGCCCTACCTACAAGAAAAGGTCTCGGGGCTGGAACAATAGTACCTCGGGTAGGTAGGACATTTGCCTTGCATGTGGTCAACCCGGGTTCGATTCCAGCATCCCATATGGCCCCCTAAGCACAACCAGGAATAATTCCTGAGTGCAAAGCCAGGAGTAACCCCTGTGCATTGCTGGATATGAACCAAAAAGGAAAAAAAAGAAAGAAAGAAGAGGTCTCATTTAAGTGGCCAAAGAGATAGTGTAGTGGGTAAGGTCTTGCCTTGCACACACCCACACTCTGGGGCTTGATCCCTGGTATTTCATATGGGTTCCCGAACACCATCAGGACTGAACCCTGAGTGCAGAGCCAGGAGTAAGTCCTAAGTCCTGAGCACCAGGTGTGGCCCAAACCCCTCCTCCCCCCCAAAAAAAACAATACTAAAATTGTTTTATGAATGCTGGGCTGGAGCAATAGCACAGCGGTTGGGCTTTCGCCTTTCATGCCCCAGACCCGTGTTTGATTCCTCCGCCCCTCTCGAAGAGCCTGGAGAGCCACTGAGAGTATGGAACCCACACGCCAGAGCCTGGCAAGTTACTCGTGTGTATTGGATATGCCAAAAACAGTAACAATAAGTCTCTCAATGAGAGACATTACTGGTGCCCACTTGAACAAATCGATGAGCAACGGGATGACAGTGACAGTAATAGCAAATCAACTGAACTCAACAGGGGGATCCTGGTTAAATAGGAGAAATCCTGGTGACCTTCATGCAGGTCAGCTTCCGGCTGAATCAATAGCCTCTTCCTCCTGCCCCTCTCTGTGTTCAACAAGCACACGGCAATTTGGGCCTCACACAGCACAGGGGGCGCTGACAGAGACAGCAAGAGGGGTGAAGAGCTCATCTCTCTCTGGCCATCGTCTCCGGCTGAGAGTGGCATCAGGTATCTTTTTATTCGGCTACACCCACTATGGAAAAAAGTATTCAATCCGCTGAGGAAAACAGGACCTTGAAAGAAAAAAACCAAACAAACCGGAAAACAGCACAGCCTTCCGAGGCAGCAGTCACACAGGGCACAGATCCAGAGGAATTGGAATAAGGATCTCAGAGCTGTCTGTTCTCCCATGTTCATTGCATCCTTGTCCACATTGGCTAAGGAGTGGAAACAACCTGAATGTCCACTGTGGAAGTAGAAAATGTGTGAAGTTACACAGTTAACATTATTAGGTGTCTTAAAAAATTTGCTTTTTATTGGGTCACCATGAATGACAAAGCTATTCATCATGGAGTTTCAACAGCACCCCCCTCACCAGTGTCCACTTCCCTCCACCAAGGTTCCAAGTTTCCCTCTCACCCCCAGTATTAGCCAGTCTTTACAAAGAAGGAAATTTTTCACATGTATGACAACACAGATGGAGTTATCTGTTATCTGGAGAAGATTATGTTGGGCAAAATAAGCCAGAAAGGCTAATGCATGATCTCACATATGAAACAAAGTGAACACAGTCGAAGTCATAGAAGCAGAGAGTAGAACAAAGGTTGCTAGAGGCTGGAGATAGAGGAGATAGGGTGTTAGTGATCAGAAGTGCAAAATTTTAGATAAATAAGATTAATAAGTTGTGGAGATATAAGAGACAGCAATGTAAATATAGTATAGTTAACAATATTGATTGTATTACTGAAATTAAGCAATATGTCCATCCTTTGTAATTAATTTTTACTTCCTTGTATTGCATCTTGGTAAAGACCTCTTATTGTCTAGTTCTTCCTCTCAGAGAACCTGGCAAGCTACCGAGAGTACCCTGCCTGCATGGCAGAGCCTGGCAAGCTCTTCGTGGCATATTTGATATGCCAAAAACAATAACAATGATGGGTCTCATTTCCCTGACCCTGAAAGATCCTCCAGTGTGGCACCGTTGGGAAGGACGAGTAAAGAGAGGCTGCTAAAATCTCAGGGTTAGGATGAATGGAGACGTTACTGCCACCCGCTCGAGCAAATCGATGAACAATGGGATGACAGTGATACAGTGATACTGAAATTGGCCATAAGGATAGATATTGTGTGTGTGTGTGTGTGTGTGTGTGTGTGTGTGTGTGTGTGTTTTGCCAGGACTGCTATAATCCAGGGCTCATGCATGCAAGGCTAGTATTCTACCTCTGAGCTATTTAGCCCCCCTAAAATGGTGCTAAACCTGGAAGAAAGGACAAGACCTCCACCCAGCCCGGGCATGAGGAGACCCTGTCTGCGTGTACTTTGTTAGCTCCCATGAGCTGTTTTGTATCCAGCACAATGTGGATACATCTAATGTGGATACATCTAATACAAAAAAGATGCTCAATACTTATCTGAGGAAGGAGAGAAAGAAGAGATGAAAGCAAGATAGAAAAAAGTAAGAGAGTAAATGAAGGCCTGATATATAAGACATTTATATCTCCAGGCATTCCAAACAAGTGGGTGAATAAATAACAAAAAAGGCAGCACAGCCAATAATAAAATGCTAGGAAGCATGGCATGGTTTCAGGAAATTCCCTAGGAAAGGCAGAGGCAGGTCTGATGGCCCTGTATGAATTACAGATGCACTAACAACCTCAGCAGAAGCAGAGCCCCAGGGAGCAAGTGTGAGCACCCACTTAGGGACCCCTGGGACCAGACTGTTCAGGGGCCACAATGAAATAAGCATGTCCCAGTGTGAACCCTGTGTACACACGCCACAGACACACATGTGTGCAAGCCTTGGTCTTCATTGCCTCCAGCATAGATGGAAAAGGGTGTGCGTGCGTGTGCGTGTGTGCGTGTGTGTGTGTGTGTGTGTGTGTGTGTGCGCGCTCGCATCCCCGTGGCGTATTTGATATGCTAAAAACAGTAACAAGTCTCACAATGGAGACGTTACTGGTGCCCGCTCAAACAACTTGATGAGCAATGGGATGACAGTGACAGTGACTACATATGATGTTAAAATTTAATATAAACATAATTCTAGCTTTTGTGGTTCTTTTATTAGTTTGTCCTTTTGCATGCTATTTGGCATATTAAAATATTTGAAATGGCCAACAACTCTTACTGGATTTATGATTATAATTTGGACTATTTAAGAGAATTCCATTAAGTTCACCTAATGATCATTGTGACTGCTTCCCCAACAGATAATTAGTGAAAGTCTACCCTGCTTGCAAGGGATTGGTTCAAGAACGGGCGTGGGACATAACACCAGCGAATGGCCGATGAGAGAGTACAGATCTGAGGGTGCTGCTGATACCCTCAGCAAAGAATAACTGTGAAGCACGGCTGGAGCCAGGCCCCCCACCCCCCACTACCCCCAACTCAGCCCTGTGAGTTTATCTGCTTCCTTCCTTATCAGCTTCTCTAGTCAGGGTTTTCTGTTATTTTCTTCCAAAAGAAATAATGTGGAATCCAGATTTAAATACAAAAATGTGGCTTAAGGGTCTGAGCGATAGTACAGCCGGTAGGGCGCTTGCCTTGACGCGCCCAACCCGGATTCAATCCCCGGCATCCCTTACGGTCCCCTGAACACAGCCAGGGGTAATTCCTGAGTGTGGAGAGGCAGAAGTAACCCCAGAAGTATCACTGGGTGTGGCCTCAAAACAAAAGGAAACAAAATGTAGCTTAAGACATTTTTCCTTTTTAAGTTTTGTTTGTTAGGCATGTAGATTTGATCGATTGATAGATTACCCATTACCCTGGAAATTAGCAAGACTCTCCTCCCTCTGCACGCACAGGAGCCCTGCAGACTCAAAAGAAGCCGGAAGTGGTGCAGAGACTCACTTCCAAGGAAGGAATCCCCTCGACTCTTGGGAGAGAACACGTTTTGAACTGTGGTGTCAAACACACACTCAGGAAAGACACCTGTGCCACCAGCAGTCACCACCGGTGTCCGTTCTTGCGGGGGAAGAAAGGTTAGAGAGTCCAGAGAACACATCACCAGGTGCTGTACTCTCCGCCAGACCAAAGGGGACTTCCCAGGCCAAGAATCCCCCAGTCACATGCCTTTAGGGCCTTGGCTCGGTCCATGCATCAACCCAAGAGAGTGTAAGTGGCAGTCCTATGGGCAGGGGCACTTCCACTTCAGCCCAGGTGATAAAATGCAATTTCAGGGTTGGCAGAAAAGGCAGCGAACTGGATCGTGGCAATCTATCAAAGTTTAGGGCCAACACTCCAATATTAAAAATTTATTTTGGTTTTTGGAGGAGCCACACCTGACAGTGCACAGGGCTTATTCCTGGATTCCTTATTCCTGCATTCAAGGATTTCTATCCCCACCTTCCACCCCCACCCCCTACAATTTAAAACCAGTTTACTCAACTCCATGGTCAGGTGTGTTACAGAGTATATTAAAAGACCAGAGTCGAGAGTCAGAGGAAGCGAGCTCCAGGGTGTCATCTCCAATGTAAGGGTTTCTACACACATGGCGTTTGGGGCGCAGCAAGTGAATGTGTTCTGGCTAGCCAACTGGAAGTTAGTGCTTGGAATCATGTTTTGAATACTTATGAAATTGCATGCAGTTTATTGTCATGGGTGACTTTCATGTTTGGGAACCATTTTCAGCAGTGCTCCTGGGGCTGCCTGTGGCTCTGAGGGGATCACTTCCAGGGGGGCTGGGAGGCCCAAGCTGCCCTAGTGCAGGTCTCAGCCCCTTTCCCTCCAGCCCTGCCATTGGTGGTTGGATTTTACCCCGCCCCTCTCTCTTCTAATCACCTGTGTACTTTCCCCACCCCAGTGTACTTTCCCAAATGACCTCATTAACGTAGCACTGTCGCACTGTCATCCATTGATTTGCTCGAGTGGGCACCAATAACGTCTCCATTGTGAGACTTGTTGTTACTGTTTTTGGCATATCGAATACGCCACGGGGAGCTTGCCAGGCTCTCCAGGCTCTGCTGTTCCGGCGGCATACTCTTGGTAGCTTGCCGAGCTCTCCGAGAGGGACTGAAGACTCGAACCCGGATCGGCGACGTGCAAGGCAAACGCCCTACCGGCTGTGCAATCGCTCCAGTCAGGATGGTCGAATGGTCTAAGGCTCCAGACTCAAACATGGAAACATCTGCAAAGTATAATGAGTAAATTATACCTCATTAACGTAATAAGAGGAATCTCATCTTTTTAAGAGGAATAAGAGGAATCACCTAGGAAATTCCAAGGGTTTTAGGAGCATGGTACCAGGTACTAGGATCAGAAGCAAATATCAGAAATCACATGAACACATCCCCCAAATGCTGTTCTGCACTCTCCCTCCTCCCTTGTCTCCGGAGTGTTTTTTGGTTCCACCTAATTTAAATTTTATCTCTCCTCTCCTCCCCTCCCCTCCCCTTCTCACGTGCACTTGGTCGTGCACATTTGATTGTGTGCTTGTGAGGGGCGACACTCTTTAGTTGGGGTGCTCACTCATCACCTGACTGCAGTGCAACAAAGTCAGCTGTGTTGCCAGAGATCTCGGAGAGCAGAGCTGCCAGGATCTGGCTTGGCGAATGCAGAGGCACCAGGGATTGAAACCATGGATGTGTCTAGGTACTGCACACTCCAACACTGAAGTAGCTGTGGCCCTCCCCCACGCCCTATGCACCTCCTGCCCAACCTTCCTCCTCTTTCATTTCTCTCCCCATTATTTGTTGATGACCACTATGGTTTTTATTTTTTTTATTTTTAAAAATTTTTTTGCTTTTTGTATCATGCCCGGCTATGCTCAGGGGTTACTCCTGGCTCATGCACTCAGGAATGGCTCCTGGCAGTGCTCGGGGGGACCATATGGGATGCTGGGAATCAAACCCAGGTCGGCCGCATGCAAACGCCCTACCCGCCGTGCTATTGCTCCAGCCCCTCACTGTGGTTTTTATTTTTATTTTATTATTTTTTTTGGGGGGGTCACACCTGGCGATGTACAGGGGTTACTCCTGGCTCTGCACTCAGGAATTACCCCTGGCCGTGCTTAGGGGACCATATGGGATGCTGGGATTTGAACCCGGGTTGGCCGCGTGCAAGGCAAACGCCCTACCCGCTGTGCTATCTCTCCAGCCCCTCACTGTGGTTTTTAGAGCATACTGTTTCTCCCTCAGCACCACCCACCACCGTGTGCTGGAGACACTCCACTTATGTTCCCATGTCACTTCCAGTCAGTCCTGTCATCTCCCCTCAACCCCGGCATTCCTGGTCTGTATCTATACAATATAAGCCTCTGGCTTATTTTGCTCAACATGATACCTTCCATTTCTGTCTAAGTTGCTGCAAAATTTTATTATTATTTTTTTTATTGGCTGTGTAGTAATCCATTCCACATATATCACAACTTCGTTAGTCATTTAGATAAAGCTGTTGGACATCTGGGTTGCTCTCATATCTAGGCTATTGTACTAAGAGCTCAGTGCACATAGATTGTGCATCTGTCTTTTCAAATTCATGTTTTTGTGTTTTGGAGGTAGATTTCTAGAGGTGGATCAAATAGGAGCTCATCCTTTTTGGAGAGAGCTCCATATTGGGTGCTTTAAAAAATTGAATCATGGGGGCTGGAGTGATAGCACAGCGGGTGGGGCGTTTGCCTTGCACTCGGCCAACCCGGGTTCGAATCCCAGCATCCCATATGGTCCCCTGAGCACCGCCAGGAGTAATTCCTGAGTGCATGAGCCAGGAATGACCCCTGTGCATTGCCGGGTGTAACCCAAAAAGCAAAAAAAAAAAAAAAAAATTGAATCATGTGAGCTACACAGTTACAAAGTTGTTCATGATTGGGTTTCAGTCATACAATGTTCCAATACCCAGCCCTTCACCCTTGTACATTCCCCACCACCAATGTCCCCAGTTTCCCTTCTGCCACTCCCACTCATCACCTCAGCTGCCTCTAGGTAGGCACTTCTCTTCTCTCCCTCCCCTCTATCTCATTCTCCTCACCCCTTCTTTTCTTTCATGAATGGATGCTTGCCACAAGTGGAAGTGTGGGGGGGAAGGCAGTTAGGATAGAGAAGGGACCACTGTGACAATGTTAGTTGGTCATGGTCACTCTGGATAAGAATTGAGTGCTGAAAGTAGGTAAAGGGGTATACACAATAACTGGTCAGTACCTGTATTGCAGACCATATTGTTTTTCAGAGACGTTGAACCAGGTGACATTCCCATTAGCAGTGGCTGAGGATTTTGTCTCCATACCAGGTGACATTCCCATCAGCAGTGATCTTTGTTTCCACACCACGGTGAGCACTTGAATCACTGAGTCATCTCCTAGTCCATTTGTTTTTTTGGCTGCTCCTTCGGGTATGCCCTTCCCCTCCCCTTTTAAATACCTATTTGTGAACTTTTACTAATTCTCAAGACGCAGTGTCCACCTTTGAGAAGCTTCTACAGGCTGTACTCATCCTGTCCTCAGTGGGTCAGGCTGATGCCAATGCTCATGAACTCAATGGGGCAGTAGCTTTGGTCTTGATCTCCGTGAAGGATCCTTAAATCAGGATTTCCTCTGAAACCCCAAACTCAGCATGCTGTCTGAGAAACTTTTCGAATTAGCCTTGCCCACAGTTCTTATAATTAAAGGATCAGATTCTGTTGCTTTTTTGCTTCTAGAGCAAACCGCCCTAGCCTCAGGCGCGAGACTTTTGTCCTTGCTGTGTCAGAACCCAGTTATTATTACTCTTTGTTGCCATTACCCCACCAGCTTGGGTGGGCTTTTGCAATTATAGGGGTGTTTCCACAGTTGTTATCTTAATTGTTCCTCATAGCCCTTTGAGGTGAAAGGGGCTAATGTTTGTGTCACTTCAGTAGGCCACAGTTTCACCTAGCTCCAGGACTGCATTGCAGACCCTGCCTGCTGAGGTTAATCTAACTCCCTGGGCGGGCTGGTTTGGGAAAATTCCAAGAGCGACTACCTGAAGCCTCTTCTCCTCCCTGAGAGCTAAAGCTAATGCCAGGATGGAGATGCTATTAGCCGCTGCTGAGGCAAGCAGCCAGGGCCGGGACATCAAGCCCACATCTGCCGACTTCATTCCGCATCAGTCATTCCACATTTCTGCTTCATGTCATCTGATTGTGCCCACTGATTGCAGGGTATTTCAGGCTTCTGAGCGAGATAAGAGTCTGCAGAGCTAACTGCCTGACTGCGGCTCCTGGCCTCAGATGCTGACTTCTGCTGTTTCTCCCCTCAACGCTGCCCTCTCCTTAGTGTTCTCCATAGGCCTGTCTCACTGGCCCTCCGTTGGGTTTCTTGGTCCAATCATGCTCCTTTTAGCTATCTGCTCTCTCTGGAAGGTTCTTGTCTCACTTTTTTGCCCAGTTAACCACAGCTCTTCCTTGAGGACTCACTCATTATCACTCTTTGTTTGAAAAGTTCCCTCTTCTCCACAGAGCCGTGAGTTACCTGTACAAACTTCTATTTCAGCTCTGAGTTACCTGTACAAACTTCTATTTCAGCTCTCGCTCTTCCTCTGAAAAGGAAAAGACAAGATGGTAGAGAACCATGACTAAGCTAGTTTTGAATGAAAGACCATAGTTCAGCCAGCCAGCACTAATTAAAAGGACTCCAAATCCTTTATCTGAGTCTTTCTAACACGATGGAGCTATCTAGTTTCCTGTGTGGCCTCTCTGAGCCTTCCCCCTTTACGCCCCCACCAACCACCCGCTATTTCCCAGTTTTCTACCTACTGTGATCACTTACTGAAGTTCCTGTTTTTACTCAGTAACTGCCAAAACTCCTCGCTCTGCACCATGGTCTCCTTTCCTTCTTCCTCTCTTCCAAATCACCTTTACGAAAATAGCTCAAAAACTGGTCTGGGAAGGTAGGACTCTCCTTGGAAAGCAAGGGAGAGAAAGCACCCCTTCATTGTGGTGCTTTCTCTCAATAAATAGTTGATCAAGACAGAATCTTTTTTGGTGGGCCAGGGAAGGGGACATTATCTTTGCAACATTATCTTATCACTCTTATCACTCCTAGTTATCAACTATTACCTAACAACCCACTCAGACTTAGTGGCATGAGACAATAACCATTTGGGTGCCAGGGTTGGGAATTAAGAGTAGAGCATTTGCCTTGTATGTGTGAGGCTCTGGATTCAATCCCCATGACCGAAAATAAAAAATTTATTATGTAGATTCAGTGGTCAGAATTCTGGGCAGGACACTGAAAGGATGGCTTGTCTTTACTTCCTAACTGCAGGGCCCCTGATGGGTTGTTGTAAACGAGTGGGTATGACTCAGAGAGCTCACCAGAGGTCATGTGGCTAGGATTTTGGTTCTTCTCCAGGTAGCGTGGCTATTACTAAATATCTAAGATGGTCCCTTCACCCAGACATCTGATACTTGGGCTTGTATGGTTAAAAAAGCTAGGGTCTTTTTGTTTTCTTCCCCTATTTCTTCAAGTGATCTTTCCTTGTAGTTTATTTTTCCTATTTCTCCAAGTGATCTTTACCTGTAATTTAATTAAAGTTAACCAATTAATTTTTTTTCCCCCACTTCTGGCTGTGCTCAGGGTTTACTTCTGGCTCTAAGCTCAGGGATCTCTCCTGACAATGCTTGAGAAAACCATATGCACTACTGGAAATAGAAGCTGGGATTCCACGTGCAAGGCAAGCGCTTTCCTCTTATACTATCTTCCCAATCCATTTTCCTGTCATGTAAGCCACTCACAGAATGGCAGCGGTGCTTCAAGAAAGCATATCCCGGAGCTGGAGTGATGGCGCAGTGGATAGGGCATTTGCCTTGCTCTTGGCCAACCCAGGTTCAATTCCCAGCATCCCTCGAGCACCACCAGGGGTAATTCCTGATTGCAGAGCCAAGAGTAACCCCTGTGCATCGCCGGGTGTGACCCAAAATGCAACAAATAAATAACTAAATAAATAAGTAAAGTTTTTAAAAAAGCATATCCTAAGGACTGGAGAGACATTATACCAGGTAAAGTGCTTGCCTCCTGTGCAGCCTCTGGAGGTTGAATGCCAGCACCCCATATGGTCTCTACAGTCCCTCTAGGAGTCATCCCTGATTGCAGAACCAAGAGTAAGCTCTGAGCACTGCTGGGTATGATTCCCAAACCAAACCCAAACAAACAAAAACAAGATGACATAACCCAACAGAATTCCAAGGAACCCAGCTGAACCTTTTTTTTTTTAGTTTGTTTTTGGGCCATACCCAACAATGCTCAGGGTTTACCTCTGGTTCTGCGCTCAGGAATCACTCTCAGCAGTGCTCGGGGAGTCATATGGAATTCCAGGCATTGAACCCGAGTGGGCAGCATGCAAGGCAAATACCCTACCGTACCTGTACTATTGCCCCAGCCCCTCCAGATTGAACTTGTAAGCCTTCTTATGAACTGGCTTTTGAAGTTCCAAGTGATCACAAATGCCACATTCTATTGGACAAATAATAAAAAAATAAACAAAATCACCAAATCGATCTCAGAGTCATGGGAGAGAAATTTGTCTCTTGCCCTCTATATGAGGAACAGTAACTGAGCTCATTTCTTTATTTCTGTGGTAGAAATTCAAGGTTTGAACCCAGGATTTCACACATACAAGGCATGAGCTCTGCAGGTGAGCTGCATAACCCACCTGAAAAGAATGTAGCTATAGGAAATAGCAATCTCTTACACAAGGGGTTGGTGGCTCCAGGGTGAGATACAACAATCTTCACACACTTTCTTCTAAGGAAATCTTCTTTTTGGATAATTTTTAGCAAATTATTTATAACAAGCAATACAAAATAAATTAGTTAGGGCCTGCTATTGGGGCAGGCTTGGGTGGAGGTTGGGAAAATTGGAAATAATGGTGGTAGGAAGGTATAATGGTGGCGGGCTTGGTGTTGGGCTATTGAATGTAATAAATGATCGTGAACAACTATATAAAAGTAAAATTTTAAAGAAAAAAAGAAATAGTATAACTTTTTGCTTTGTTTTTTCTTTTTTTTTTTTTTTGTTTCCCCCCCACACTGGGCTGTGCTCAGGGCTTACTCCTGGCTTTGGACTCAGAGATCAATTCTAATTCTAGTGAGGTTTGGGGATCATATGGGGTGCTGGAAATTGAACTCAGGTTTGTTGTATGCAAGACAACTTCCCTACCTGCTGTACTATCATTCCATCCCAAAGATATAGTTTTAATTAAAAAGTTCATTTTAAAAAAATTTTTAAAAATAGGGGAAAGAACAATAGTACAGAGGGTAGGATGCTTGCCTGGCAGATGGCTAACCCAGGTTCAATTCCCGGCATCCCATATGGTTCCTTGAGCACTACCTGGATAATTCCTGAGTGCAGAGCCTATAGTAACCCTTCAGCATTGCTGGGTGTGGTCCCCAAACAAAACAAACAAACAAACAAAAAACAGTTACAAAATTAAAAAATTGGAGGTATGGTGTGACAGCCCAGTTAGAGCACAGCGAGTTAGATAGGAAAGTTGAGTAAAGCACACTAAGCTCAATAAATAAAAATAATAATACAGACGGCTCAATTAGCACCAAACAGCTCAGTTAAGTTTTTTATGAGATAAAAAATCTTTTTCACAAATATTCTTTTACTGAGGTATTTTTGATAATTCCATTTGCTGTTTTGTTGTGACACACAATATAAAGTAAATTATTTTGCACCTGCTAAGGGGACAGGTTGAGGGGGTTGGGGCTCGGGAACCTGGGGACATTGGTGGAGGGAATGTCACACTAGTGGTGGGATTAGTGTTGCAGCATTGGATTCTGAAATGACTGTATTATGAAAGCTTTGTAAATCATGACATTTAAATAAAATTTCAGACATAAAAAAAAATTAACGCCAAACACACACCACACCACACACACACACACATAGAAAAAAAGTAGTTTTCATTTTGATCCCAGAAAATCTTGGTTTCTTTATAATTCCTTTAAGTTCTTGAAAATGAATGACTCCTTCTTTGGTTCAACTATCTTCTTATATTTTATTGTAGGCAAATAGAAGTCAGCTGGTTGTTTCAACATTCTGATTGAAAATTTCCCTACTCAGATTCACAATCATTCAGTATCTTTTCCACTTTGCATTATATACTCTATTTTTTTTCTTTTTGGGTCACACCGAGCGATGCACAGGGGTTACTCATGCTCATGCACTCAGGAATTACTCCTGGTGGTGCTCAGGGGACCATATGGGATGCTGGGAATCAACCCAGGTCGGCAGCATGCAAGGCGAACGCCCTACCCACCCTACCCCGCTGTGCTATCGTTCCAGTCCTTTAGATACTCTATTTTTTAATTTATTTTGTTTATAAAATAAACAAAACAGAGTCTCTTGCCCCCATGTCTGGCTCTCTTCACCAGGGCCCTCAGAGTGGGTGTGTTGAGTTTCCCTCCCCACCAGGAGCAGAGCCCTGGTAGCCAAAGACCACCGGAACCCAGCCACAGCCATGCTCAAGGCCCCTCTCCACACATTCGGATGAGCCTCATGCATGAAGAAACCGGCAGAGGAACCCAGGTGTGCGGGACCCAGGGCTGAGATCTCCAAGCCTGCTGGGATCAGGACTGGGCCTCTTCTGCCCAGACCCCCCATTTTCCAGTAGCTAGGCGGTCACACCCAGAAACTGCCCCCGGTGCCGTGTAATCCCATCAATGGCCAACATCCAGAGACTATAAAACCAAGCTCCCAGACATCTTATAGCCTAGTTCTCCCTCTTGGAGAACCTGGCAAGCTACTGAGAGTTTCCTGCCCACATGGGAGAGCTTGGCAAGCTCCCCGTGGAGTATTCATATGCCAAAACCAGCAACAATGATGGGTTTCATTCCCCTGACCCTGAAAGAGCCTCCAATGCAGCACTGTTGGGAAGGACAAGTAAAGAGAGGATGCTAAAATCTCAGGGCTCAGACGAATGGAGTTGTTACTGAGACCACTTGAGAAAATTGACGATCAACGGGATGATGGTGATGATGATGATGATGGTTCTGTCTGCCAGTGCACAGGGATCACTCAGGTAGGACTCAGATATAGTGCTAGAGACTGAATCTGGGTGAACTATGTCAAGGGAAACACCTTATCTGTTGTACTATGCCTCTGACCCCTCTTTCTATTTTTCCATATTACTTCAGGCAACTGTGCTGTTAGACTTTTTGCTACTATAACCTTTACTCTAACTCTCTTAGTTTGCTAGGGGTGAAATGTTAAGGTTACATAGGTTGGGCGATTTAAACAACAGACATTTGTTATCTTACAGTTCTAGAGGCTAGAAATCCAAGATTGTTAGCAGGGCTGAATCAATTCACCACAAAGAGTTAGCAACTGCCTTCTAGGACAAGGAAGAAGAATCTACTCTCCGTGCCTCTTTTCTAGCTTCTGGTGATTTGCTGGAAATGTTTGTTGTTCCTGGGTTTGAAGATCCATTGCTCTGGTTCCTAGCCTTGTGGGAAAAACAATTTAACACAGGACACCATCCTTCAGTAATAACCTATTCACTACCCCTCAAACCTTCACTTGGTAACCGTAGGTAGGACATTTGCCTTGCACATGACAGACCCAGATTTAATCCCTGGTATCCCATATAGTCCCTTGAGCACTGCCAGGAGTGATCCCTGAGTGCAGAGTCAGGAGTAATCCCTGAGCACTGCTTTGTAAGGCCCCCTCAAAAAAAAAAAAAAGAAAACTTCTTGAGACACCTCAAGACAAAACTAAATAGTTACATGACTTCTAAATTCCAGATCTCTAGAAAATGGGACATAATTTTTTTTTTTTTTTGCTTTTTGGGTCACACCCAGCGATGCTCAGGGGTTACTCCTGGCTCTGCACTCAGGAATTACTCCTGGCGGTGCTTGGGGGACCATATGGGATGCCGGGGATCGAACCTGGGTCGGCCGCGTGCAAGGCAAACGCCCTACCTGCTGTGCTATCGCTCCGGCCCCCATAATTTTTTTTTAACATTTTTTTCTCTTTTTTTTCTTTTTGGGTCACACTTGGTGATGCACAGGAGTTACTCCTGGCTCATGAACTCAGGAATTACCCCCGGCAGTGCTCGGGGGATTATATGGGATGCTGGGACTTGAACGTGGATCAGCCATGTGCAAGGCAAATGCCCTACCCATTGTGCTATCCTCCAGTCCCTGGGACACAATCTTTATTATTTATTTTCAGCTGGTAGGTTAAATAGGTTTATACAAGAATAAATAATAATACAATCTGTTAGATTCCAAAGAAATGCTTTCCATCACATTCTGCTTTAAAATTTGGGGGCTAAGGGGCTGGAGCAATAGCACAGCGGGTAGGGCATTTGCTTTGCATGCGGCCAACCCTGGTTTGAGTCCTAGCATCACATATGGTCTCCTAAGCACTGCCAGGGGTAATTCCTGAGTGCAGAGCCAGGAGTAACCCTTGTGCATTGGCAGGTGTGACCCAAAAAGAAAAAAAATTGGGGGACTAAGATTAAAAAAAAATCAAACCAAAACAAAACAAAACAAAAAGAAAAATTGGACACTAGGTGCTGGAGAGATAGTATAGTAGGTAGGCACTTGCCTTGCAAATGGCCACCTGGTCTGCTCCCTGGCACCTCAGATGGTCCCCTAAGTCTCACCAGGAGTGCTCCTGAGTACAGAGACAGCACAAGACCTGAATAGAACCAGATGTGAACCCCAAATAAAAACAAAAAATTGGGAAGCTGGTAACCTATATAAGGGTCAAGGTGCTTGCTTTGTACTCGGTTGATCCCGGGTTGATCCCAGCCACCACATATGGTCCCTTGAGACTCTCCAAGAGTGAACCTAGAGCACAGAGCCCGGAGTCAGCCCTGAGTACTGAGTACTCTTAGATGTGATGCCCCAAATAAGCAAAAGAATAAATAAAATTTGTTTTGATTGTGAGAATGGGGATTATGGAATTTGTAATCTTGACATTATACACACACACACACACACACATATATATATATATACACACACACATACATACATAAACACACACACACACACACACACACACAAAGGGGAAAGGAACTTTGAAATCTGCTTGGTGGTCTCCAATGTAAGAGAAGAGGAGTGTCATCTAGTGGTTAAGCTGAACCTTGAGAAGGAGGAAGGTTTCTTCATCATCACTACCCAAGGTGAGCGGTTAAATCAGAAGTTTCCAATCTTATCGGCACATTGCTCCTTTATAGAAGCAAAGTTATTCAGTTTACTTTCTACTTTTTTGGGGGAGGGGAGTTCGGGTCACACCTGGCTACGCTACACTTGGTAATGCACTCTGGGTCTCTCAAGGGACTCTGTGTGTGTGTGTGTGTGTGTGTGCAGGGGGGGTGGGGGGTGGGGGGTGGGTGAGGTGGTAGGGATGGGGTGGTTCTGAATGCAAAGCACTTGCTCTAGACCATTAAACTAATTCTCTGACCCTGGAAATTTTAAGCTAACAAAGAGAAAGAATCCCCACCCCCAACTGAACTCAAGTTTACTATTGCCCCCAGGAATAATTCCATTACAGCCTCCAGGCACCGTCTCGGGGAGGGGGAGTGGGGGTGGGGTGGGGTGTTGGTGGTGGGAACACAATAAACTGTAAAATCACATGTTTGGGGGGACAGCAGAGTCAGTTGAGTTGGGAAAGATAAGTGACAGAAACTGAAAGTCCTGACAAATGCTCACAGGCTGGCCGCAGGAATCAACCTTTTCTCCTCCTTTCCCTTCCCTCCCGTTTTCCAACTCAAGGGCAGTAGAGCAGCTTCATATTTGCTCATTTCTAAACCCTTTTCCTTATTATTTATTTTCCTATTGGTGCATTTAGGAACATAAGAGAGGAAAGGAGAGCTACCAGAGGCATGGTACCTCTCCAATCCAATACCAAATCCGAAGAGTTTGAGAGAAGAGCAAATACCAAAAGTTCTCAAGAGAAGATGTTTTCAGTTGTTCTCAGATATTTGGTTCCTGCACCCTGTCACCACCAAAGTGCCCAGACCTTCCAGCATTGTCCCTATGTCACCTCTGGTTCATTTCTTCACCCCTTCCCTCTACCCTCGCTGCTTGGTAATTTGAATTTTTAAAAACAAGGCCAAGAGTTTGTCATTGCTCCATATGGTCTATTCCCTTTTTTTGTCTCTCTGTACTCCAAAAATGAGTGAGATAACCTGCCGTTTGTCCTTCTCCCTTTGACTTATTTCGCTTTACATGGCACCCTCAAGTTCCACTGGATAAGTTTTTCTAAATGGCCCACTCATTCTAATTAGTACGATGGGTGGAGAGATTTGCCGGAGTCCGATGAGATTCTCTGTTGCAGGAGCACAGAAGCACAGGAACAACAGCATGACCTGGGTGAATGCTTCCTAATTGTCTACTGACTCTCAAAGTTTTGCGTTATAAAGAAAAAATTGCCAGATCCCCTGGTGTTCTGGCTTTGTTTCAACTTAGAGGAAGACACAACAGAAAACTACAATCTGAGTAGTATGGTGTTCTCTCAGGGGAGCCACAGCGAGCCCCTTTTCCTGTAGGGTGCTTTGGGTTAGAGTGGGGGGTGACATCCTCCCACCGCCCCCCTTCATTCCCCGGTGGGACAGATCAGGAATCTTGGTCTTATTTCCTCCTGTGACAGGGAGTTGGACGTGGAGGGCACTTGCTACTCAGCGCCTTGCACCTCTGAGTCTCATATTTGGCGGCCAACACGACAGCACGTGGACAGGACACACCCTCGGATTTAACCTCATCTCTGGGCCCCAGGAGACACTGCATAGTAGGCACCGAAAAAACCGTCCCGGACGTCTTGGAATGAAATGAACCAGCTTCCCACAGCGTCTGCGTCCCCGCCTCTCCTCCCGCTAAAGACTGTGCTAGCATTTTGGACTTTTCAGGGTTCTAACTCGCCTCTCAGTGTCCTCATTCCCAGGATAAGAGCAGAGCTCCTTTTCCTAAGAGGGCTCGGGAGAAGACGGGCACTCTGCGGGTCCCAATTTTCTGGGACTTTGAGGGCAAGAGAGCACGGAAAATGACTGGTCTGGGGAACATTAAGAGGGTTGAGGGGTGGCGTTTTCATCTTTAGTCAGAACGTGAGTGAAGGCTGGACTTTCCGCCCCAATCCGTCCACCCGTCCACCCGCGGCTGCAGCTTCAGCTCCAGCTGCAGCGCGCGCAGGGGTCAGCCGGCGCGAGGGGGCGGGGTCTTGCCGGGCAGGGCGGGGCTATACCGGTTAGGGGCGTGGCTTTCGGGAGGGGGCGGGCCCCGGATGGGTCAGGTGACCTGAGGTTGGCAGCCACCGAGCCCCTGGGGCCTCAGTCGCGCCGTGGGGCTGGCGGGGCGAGTCGGGCAGTCTGCGCTGCAAGGCCGTGGCGATGGGGGGCTTGAAAGACGAGCTGCTCAAGGCCATCTGGCACGCTTTTACCGCGCTCGATCTGGACCACAGCGGCAAGGTCTCCAAATCGCAGCTCAAGGTGCGTGCCCGCTTGGGGAGATGGCCCCGGCTCCATGCCTGGGGTGTGCATGCCGCGCTCCTCTGGGTGGGAGTCAGCCCCTGCGGGGCGGTGACCGCTGGGAGGCGCGGGTTGGAACGCGTGCGGGGCGGCCTGCGGGCGACCGGGAGGGCAGAGACTGAGATTTGGTGTTTCCTATTTTCCTTTTACCTTCGGGCAGCGCCCCGGGGCGAGTGCCCGAGTGCCCTCGGGGCTCCGGGTGGAAGGGCGGCTGGGGCGGGGGGGGTGGGGGGAAAGGCGGAGGTGCGATCTGGGAAGGGCGAGCCCGCTTCCCTGTTGACGCCCCGGCCCCGAAAAGTTTCCAAGTTGTAGAGGGCCTCGGGGAGCACCCTTAGACCCGCAGAGGAAGGTGCTGCGCCCTATGTCTCCAGCGCGCGCCCCACACCCCACCAGTCTGCCCGACGCGTGACTGAGCCCCAGATCCCGGTCTCCCTTGGCGGGTGGGGGGTGGGGGTGGAGGGGCTTGTCGGGTTTTGGTGGTGGCGGACACCTGACTTTGGAGATCTCATATCTGATGATTGTGGCGGGGTGTGCAGTGTCCCGGGGAGGAGCGCTCATCTTTCTGGCACCCGGCTTTTGCAGTCTTTATTTGTGACTGCCAAAGACCCCAGAGCTAAGTGAGAGTATTAAGGTATAAATAAAGGAATGCTTGTAAATTGGGTAACCCCGAGCAGGGAGAGGGGCATGGAGCCAGGAGAAATTGGCAGCTTCTTGGAAGTATTAAATATGGAAACAGACAAGAGCCATTCAGAGGCATTTAAAAATATACACATTTTGGCTCCGAGTGTTTTTCTTAGCCCCTTCTGGGAATGAATTACTGAAGACTGGGTTTGCTTTGTATATTCTATGCAGTAATGAGGTTCCTATGAGTAGCGGCATTGATTCTAATGAGACTTAGCATTTCCTCTGTCTTCTTTCCCTCTGCTTCTCTTTCTCATTCATAAAATCAGTCTGGAAGGGGATCATCCACTTAATATTTGCTTTACTTTATTTCAAAAAATCATATAGTAAAATCGAGTTTTTGGTGTACAGTTTTATGATTTTTAGCACACATAGGCATATATAAAATATATTTAATAGTTAATATAGTTAAATAAATATGTGTATTTATGTAACTACAGCCAAATCAAAGTTTGATCTGATCTGTCATCCCCAAATTTCTTTTGTGCTGTCCTTCATCCCTAACTGCTGATAACCAGTGCTCTGTTGTTTCTTCCTACCCCACTTTGGGCTTTTGGGCCACACCCAAAGCTCTGGGGACCTTGGGTGGTGATCTTCCTCATGCAAAGCTCTCACACCCTCTTTTGAACTATTTCTTTGCCCCAGTGCTCTATTCATGATTGGTATAGTTTTGTCTTTTCCACAATGCCCTATAAGTGGAGTTATAAAGTATGCAATCTTTTAACACTGGCTTCCTTTGGTCTGCATAATATCTTGGAAATTAATTCATGCTGTTTTGTGTATCAATACTTATTTTTATGATGACAGTAACATCCTATTGTCCGGATGTACTTGATTTGCCCATTCACCCTTAAAGAACATTTGTACTATTTCCAGTTTTTGGTAACTATGAATAGAGCTGTGTTTTATTTTTTATTGCTTTTTTTTCCTTGGGGGAGGGGTTTGGGCCACACCAATGGCTCTCGGGTAGGGATCACCCCTGAAGGTGCTCAGGGACCATATGTGGTGCTGAGGATTAAATTGGGTCCAGCAAGGCTAGTGCATTCATGCCTGTACTATCCCTCTGGGGCTGGAGCGATAGCACAGCGGTAGGGTGTTCGCTTTTCATGCAGCCATTCAGTGTTCGATTCCTCCGCCCCTCTCAGAGAGCCCGGCACTGGGAGTATCGCGCCCGCACGGAAGAGCCTGGCAAGCTACCCGTGGCGTATTTGATACGCCAAAAACAGTAACATGTCTCACAATGAGAGACGTTACTGGTGCCCGCTCGAACAAATCGATGAGCAACCCGATTACAGTGACTATCCCTCTGACCCTTGTGTTTTCTTTTTAAATTACCTACGTCACTATATTTAAAGTGGATTTCTTGTCTGTAGCATGTAACAATAAGTAGTTGTTGGGTCTTTTTTTTTTTAAATCTGTCTTGCCAGTTTCTTAATTGGTGTTTAGATAATTCACATTTTATTAAATTATCGAACTGGAGTGATAGCACAGCGGGTAGGGCATTTGCCTTGCACGGGCCGACCGGGGTTCAATTTCACCGTACCTCTCGGAGAGCCCGACAAGCTACAGAGAGTATCTCACCCACACGGCAGAGCCTGGCAAGCTATATGTTCGATATGCCAAAACAGTAACAAGGCTCACGATGGAGACGTTACTGGTGCCTACTCAAGTAAATCGATGAACAATGGGACAACAGGCTATAGTGCAGTGCATATAATTATCAACATGTTTAGATTTAGAATTTTTTTTTCTTTCTTAATTGTTTTTGGGTCACTCCTGGCAGTATTCAGGACTTACTCTTTGCTCTGTGCCCAGGGACCTCTCCTGGCTGTGGTCGGGGGAACCTATGGGTTGCTGGGAATTGAACCATGTCAGCTTCATGCAAGGCAAGTGGCCTTTACCTACTGTACTACCTCTCAGTCTCCTGCTTTTAAAGTATTTACCTAGTTGGTAGTGTTGTGGTTCCAACCTAGGGTCTCATGCAAAATATTTATTTTTTATAGTAGTATTAGTGATACCTGCTCCTTCCCCACCTCCCTCCCCTGTGGTGTTTTTTTTTTTTTCTTTTTGGGTCACACCTGGCTATGCACCGGGGTTACTCCTGGCTCTGCACTCAGGAATCACTCCTGGCGGTGCTCAGGGGACCATATGGGATGCTGGGAATTGAACCCGGGTCAGCCACGTGCAAGGCAAATGCCCTACCCGCTGTGCTATTGCTCCAGCCCCAGTGGTTTTTTTTTTTTTCTGTGTTCCTTTCTCATCTTTATATTATCAAACTATATTTTGGTATCCTAATTAATTAATTATTTTTGGGCCATACCCAGCTGGCTCTGCTCTCAGGCATCACACCTGGCAGGTTTGGCGACCGTATGGAAGGCAGCTATGCTCACCACTATGCCACCAACGCTTGGTGACCGTATGGGATGCCAGGTGTGTGTGTTGGGGGGGATTGACCCTCCGTCTGCTGCATGCAAGGCAACCCATTGTACTCTCTCTCCCCAGCTGGATGACCGAACTTTCGACAACTTCCGGTGTTAGATAATATTTTCATTTCTAAGGGTGATATAGCAGTAAATATAGTGGGGGGAGAGTTTAAATTGTGGCAGGCAGTTTAAGAGAATGAGCATTCATTTAGAGAAGGTTCTTTTTTCCTCTCCATATAAATTATATTAGTCAGACAAGGCTCTGGGGCATAGCTTAGTGACCTAGAATGCCTGCTTTTTAAGCCTAAGGTCGAATGTTAGGTCTCTGGTGCCACCCCGTGTGCTGAGCCCAGTCCTCACAGTTTTGCCATGTGAGCCTGGCAGACTGCAGTCTGGGGTCACTGGCATCACCAGTAGTCTTTGGCACACCACACCCAGGTAAGTGTGAGCACTATCACTAAAGGGGGTGTAATCTCCCCCTTTGTCACCCACACCTCCAGTGAGCACTGCTAAAACATGTGTGCATGACTCCTGGTAGGCACATGTTCTTGGCTCTGCAGGGAGAATCAGTTTGTGTGTGATCTCCATGACTGAAGGGTGCAGCCCCCAGGGATCATGTGTGCAGTCTCCCTTGATGAACCCTGTGACTGAGCAGCCCCCAAGCAGCATCACAGTTCAAATGTGCGAGTCCATCAGCCAGACCCAGGGGTGTGTGTGAACCTGGTCATGGCAAACCACAACAATGAAAGGGAAAGGGGGGTGGGCGGAAGAATTGTTTTATATTATTCAATTACTTTATCTTTGAAGTCTGGTGGTAGAGATAAGGTACAGAAATAACATTGGGTAGAAGATGTTCGGGTGACAGAAGATAAGAGGCCGGAGATTTTAGAGGAAAGGGGTGATTATGTATTACAGATGGGATTACATCATTAAAAAATTATTTGAAATAAACTCTGAAGAAAGCTAGGATGTGATAATCTAGAAAGGGGCTCAGTGAACTGAGTGCTTACTTAACACGAGGAGGCCTGGCCTGGCACTGTGTGGCCCTGAGCACTGTTTAGAGTGACCCTGAGCACCACTTGGTGTGGCCCCAAAAGAAGACACAAAAATAATTTCATTGTGTAGATGTACCAGAGTTTCTGTAACCAGTCGTCTGTTCTTGGGCACTTGGGTTATTTCCTGATTTTGGCTATTGTGAACAGTGCAGCAATGAACATACAGGCACAGATATCATTTCTCTGTACTTTTTTGCACCCTCGGGATGGGAGTTGTGTGTCGAAAGTGGATAAAGGACCAAACATCATAACCTCTCAGTGTCTGTGTTGCAAACCATAATGCCCAAAAGTAGAGAGAGAGTATGGGGAATATTGTCTGCCATGGAGGCAGGGGTTGGGGGATGGGAAAGGGGGGAGTATACCGGGGATATTGGTGGTGGGGAATGTGCACTGGTGGAGGGATGGGTATTTGGTCACTGTGTGATTGTAACTCAAACATGGAAGCTTGTAACTATCTCACGGTGAATCAATAAAATTGAAAAAAAAAATTCCTCTCCCCTCCCCCCACACCCTGTTTATTTTTCTTTGGGTCACACCCTGTGATTCTTGGGTTACTCTTGGCTCTGCACTCAGGATCTAGTGGTGCTCAGGGGACCATATGGGATGTTGGGGATCAAACCTGGGTTGGCCTTGTGGAAGGCAAATACTCTACCCACTGTACCATCTCTTTGACCCTTCCTAATTTCTTTTCTTTCTTTCTTTTTTTTTTTTTTTTGCTTTTTGGGTCACACCCAGTGATGCACTCAGAAATTACTCCTGTTGTTGCTCAGAGGACCATATGGGATGCGAACCCGGGTTGGCTGCAAGTATGGCAAATACTCTACTCACTGTACTATTGCTCCAGCCCCTGGCCCTTCCTAATTTTTTTTTTTTTTTGGCTTTTTGGGTCACACCCGGCGATGTACAGGGGTCACTCTTGGCTCTGCACTCAGGAATTACCCCTGGCGCTGCTCAGGGGACCATATGGGATGCTGGGAATCGAACCCGGGTCGGCATGCAAGGCAAACTCCCTCCCCACTGTGCTATCGCTCCAGCCCCAGCCCTCTTCCTAATTTCTTAATGGGAACAGTTTCCTACTCATTCATTCATTTTATTGGTATTTGTGACAATGGTGGGCTCTTAAGGGACCTCTGTAAACTCCCCCTTTTTTTTTTTGAATCACAGTGAATTACGAAGTTACCAAGATGTTATGATTGAATTTCAGGCATATATTGTCCTAACACCAAGCCCTCCACCAGTCTCTACTCCATTCCACCAATATCCTGAGTTTCCCACCTGCCCCACAGCCTGCTCTGTGGCAGGGATTTTTCTCCTCCTCCAATGTCCTAGTGTCACCTTCCTTAACTTATCCCCCCTTGACCCCTGCCCCAGTGGTAAATGTCCTACTGAAGACCAGTTCTCCTGCTCTATCTCTGTTGCCATTGGGCATTTGATAATCTCTGTGGACTCTGGCAAGAGAAATTCTTCACGTATTTGTGGGTATTTTTGTGTAACTTATTTCAAGTGTAGACCATAAGTGCACGTGTTTCTGTGTGTTCAGAAGGAGGAGTTACTGCTGGTGATTAAGCTGTAGAAACACACGTGGGTTAGTGCAAAGAAGGCTTGAGTGCCAGGCTAGTTAGCCGGGTGCCTTCAGGCTTCCAGGTTTTCTGAAGGGTGGGGCCATGATCACATGATCAGAAGTGGACTTTGGACAGTTACTCATGCACTGGGATGAATGGATTGGGCAGACTGGAATTGGGGAGCCACAGTAGTAGCTCCGCTGAGAGGTTATGAGGGTGGGCAAAGCAGGCCTGGTGGGGGAAGCAAGCTTGCTGTTCACGCACCTGGACCCGCAGTTTCTCGTTGGGTGTGAAGATAAAAAGAAAGGATGGTCAGAAATGTTTCAAGATTTAATTTAACTACCATTGATCAAATTGATAGTAGTGGTTTAGGAAAGTTTTGAAGGAAATTGTTTATATTCGGGGATAATTTGGGCTACATCCAGCGGTGCTCAGGGATCACTCCTGGCAGTGCTTAGGGAACCAGATGCGGGACCAGAGATCTAAATAGGTGGGACCAGGGGATTGAATTGGGTTTGCTTGGGGAAGGTGAACCTTAATCTCTTGACTGTCTCTCTGCACCGGGGAGGGAATTGTTTAGAAAAGAAAGACATTAGTTTTGAGCACACACAGAGTTTTGTCTGTTTGGTTCTATATTTGAGGTCCTTGAGGGCTGGATTTTTTCTCCAGAAATGACATCCTCGGAGGATGACAGAGGGGCTGTGAGTATAACAGGTCCTTGAAAAGTTATTATTATTATTATTATTATTATTATTATTATTATTACTCTGGGCCACTGGTGATCGAACCCAGGCTTCACTCATGCAAGTCATGTGCTCTACCCATGAGCCACATTCCTGTCCCTAATACTTTTATTTTCTAACATTGATGAGGAGAAAATAAAATAGATTCTTGGCCAGTGCCATTGTGGAGTTTGCACGTTCTTTCCCTGTCTGTGCAGCTTTGTCTGGGGACTCCCCTTCCTTCATGTCACCCCTGACAAGTGCTGTTAGGTGGTCTACTTGGAGCTCCTAGGGTAGACTGTGACCTTCCCTGACTCTGAACTGGAATAAGCAGATTGAAAAATGAATGGTGAATACAAAGTATTGTTTAATATTGGAAGTATTTGGGTCTTTATTTAGAACAGAGGTTCCCAAATTTGGCCTCTCGCCCCCTTTCAGAAAGAAAATTACTCAGCACCCCTCTGGAAATGGGCCTTCTTAGGCGAACAAACTACCACCCCCCTCTCCGCCCCTCTTGCATAGAAGGTTATGAGGCCCATTTGGATCTTCCAGCAAAACTCTGGAGCACGATGCAGGATCAGGTTGGTATTGCCCACTTTGGAAACCACTGATTTAATTTTAGTGATGGTTTTTGTGACCAGAAATATGAGTAGATGCTTAATTCTTACATATGTCGGGCTTGGGGAGTGAGTGACTAGAGTGGGTGGTGAGAGGAAACATAAGGAGTCAAAACTCAGTCAGAACCACTTGGGGCATCCCTGGAGCTGAGGAAGAAGAGATTTTTCAGGGAAGACTGAAAAGTTAAAGAGTTTCCTGCCATAGCTTAGAAACCATAACATTCTTTTCCTCTAAAGAGAAGCTGTGAAAAGTTTGGAATAGATGTCATCTTGGGAATATTTTTGACTTGTAGGGATATTACTTCGCAGTATAGAACTCATTTATCTAAATGTGTTTGAGTTGCTGCTATAATTAGTGATATAATTAGTGCCCTTTAGGGCCCCCAGGTTAGTACAAAAATGCTTATTTTTCATTTTATTATTAATTAATAGCATATTGTAACCTAAGAATGATATTTTACCTGATATGTATACTCTTGGCCTTTCCCCATCCGGTGAAGCCCTTATACTCCCTGGAGCACGAATCTCTCTCTTTCTCTCCCCTCACATTTCTCTAAGTAAATTTCTTTAAATAAGATTATTTAACTTCACTAAAAAAATTATTTTTGTTGCAAAAATGAACTTTTATGAAATTTATCAATAAAATAAAGAGAATGCTTGTGACTTACATAAGCTACGTCCTTAGAACAAACTGTAATTTAAAACTGTATTATTAATTTCCCCATGGCAGAGCCTGGCAAGCTACCCGTGGTGTATTCAATATGCCAAAAACAGTAATAAGTCTCACAATGGAGACATTACTGGTGCCCACTCAAGCAAATTGATGAGCAATGGGATGACAGTGATACAGTGATTACTAATTTTAAATGAAGTTTTAGTATGCTTTGTGATAACTGACAGGAGATTAAAAATTACTGAAAGAAAAATTCTTCATACTGTCTTTTTTTTTTTTGCTTTTTGCTTTTTGGGTCACACCGAGAGATGAGTCACACATGTTACTCCTGGCTAATGCACTCAGGAATTATTCCTGGCAGTGCTGAGGGGACGATATGGGATGCTGGGAATTGAACCCGGGTTGGCCACGTGCAAGGCAACGCCCTACCCGTTGTGCTATGGCTCCAGCCCCTCTTCATACTGTCTTTTGGACGTTTGCTTTCCACGTGGCCAACCCAGGTTTGATTCCTTCATCCCTCTCGGAGAGCCCGGCAAGCTACCGAGAGTATCTCATCCGCATGGCAGAGCCTGGCAGGGTATACGTGGTATATCCAATATCCCAAAAACAGTAACAACAAGTCTCACAATGGAGATGTTACTGGTGCCCCCTCGAGCAAATTGATGAACAACGGGACGGCAGTGCTACAGTGCTACATTATCTGAAAAATAGTACCTTTCTTTATATCTTCTTTAAGAAAGTGCCATTAATTTCTCTCAGTAATTCTCTCAGCATTGTTTTGAACTTTTTTTGTTTGTTTTGTTTTTGGGTTACAACTGACTGTGCCCAGGGCTCACTTCTGGCGAACTTTGGGGACCATCTGGGGTGCTGGGGATTGAATTCAGGTTAGCTCCGTGCAAGGCAAGTGCTCTACCTGCTGTCTTATCTTCCCAACCTCTGATGTTGATATTTTGGTATACACCTAGTGGTACTGGGGGAGGGGGTGGTGCAGGAACCATGTACCAGTGGGGTGGGCCTTAACACCTGTACTATCTCTTCAACCCCTAGTTTTTTTTTTAAGACACATTGTTTTATTTATTTATTTATTTATTTTTATTTTATAAGTTAGTTCACAATATTTGATTACATTTAATATTCAAACACCCATCCCACCACCGTTACACCTTCCCACAGCCAAATTTGGGATGTTTCCATCCCAAATCCCAATCCCTGTCCCAAAACACAACTGAAAGAATATATTTTGTATTATCTGTTATGAAGAACTGCTGAGCATGCTTACAAAAAAGTGTCCATATAGGAAAGAGTGTGAAGGTTGTTCTATTTTGGCAGGAGCCATTAAGACATTCTATAGGATATCACTACCATGGTGTTAAAAGTTTGTGGGATGTGAGCTTTGGTATATATGTCTGAAAATATGTATATATGCATATATATGTATATATTTCCCTCTATGAGTTGTTTCCTACTGTCTGGACCCCATCAAATATGGCGTGGTAGTCATGGAGAATGGGTAGGGAGTGTCTTGTGATGTGTCTTTGTGGACAGGGATATGTTCACTCATATGTGAATCTGGGCCTGAGTGGGTGGGGAGCGGCCTGGAGCGTCCAACCCCTAGATTTTTTAAAAATTATTTTTTCCCTTGCTTTGATGTTTGTGACCTTCTTCTATCTGAATTTCAAAAAATAAGGGGGATATTTATAGTGTATTATGCATATTAGCAAACTTACTAATTTGCCATCTGAAAGAGGCACTTTTATATATCCAATATTATAATTTTTTGAAGTTTATTAATTTTCTTTTCAGTGCCGCCCATGAAGTCCCGGGCCTCACAAGGATAGGAAAGTGTGATATTGATGAGCCACACCCCTGCTCCTCAGACACTGTCATTTATTTTATTTATATTATTTTTATTTTTATTTCTTTGTTTTTTTGGGCCACACAGGGCAGTGCTCAGGGCTTACTCCTGGTGGTGCTTGGGGGACCATATATGGTGCTGGGGCTCAAACCCTGGTCAGCTGCAGGCAAGGAAGGCGCCTTACTCGCTGTACTACAAGCTCTGACCCAGACACTGTCATTTTAAATTATGATGAGCATTTGTAGAAGGTAGAAGTCTTGATGGAAATAAAATATAGGTCACATATATCTGAAGTAGATGTGGTTCCTTTTTTATTGATATTTAAAAATTGTGCTTAGATTCTCTATAGACTTTCAGTTGTCTTGCTTCTCAAGTATTTAGAAACACAGGTAATTCCAAGGAGATTCATAAAAAGAAGGGAATTTAAACAAATGAATGTTAAAGACAAATTTTGAGTCTTTTACGTATGTATGTAGCATAAGATATATTAAGTTTAAAAGGGCTTTTAGAAAAGTGAAAAGTGGTAGTTTCTTCTAACCCCTGGCCTGGTCCCCGACCCGCTGCCCTGGAGGTAACCATTATATTCCTAGCCACCCTCTGCTCAGAGATCTTAACATTCTTCAAAATGAACACTCTGATTACAGTAGTGTTTTCCTCCTAAGTATAGTAACATCTAGGGATATTTTTGAGAATTCTGTTATAACTGCAATTATGGTTTTAGTGTGAATTACATGTCAGTGTTGGAAAAATCTTGCATGAGTTTCCTTTTTGGGAGCAGTCTTTCTCTTGTTGTATTTAGAAGCTGAGCCTTTGCTCTATTATGCTTCTAATTGTGTCCCTTGAAAGTAAAGGACTTCAGTTCCACTGAGGATCCAAATGGGACATTTTTCGGTGGAAGTCTGGCTCAGCTTGGAGGCTTGATCTGGGGGTGAGGCAACCCTTTGTTTCATTCCCAGCACAAAATAAATACATAAATAAATAAACAAACAAATAAATAAAAAAAATAAAATAAAATAAATAGAGGAATAATACGGATAGTTTGAAGTTTCGTTGTTTTCCTTTTCTTGGATTTGGACCACACCCAGCAATGCTTAGGGGTCACTCTTGGGTGGTACCTTGGGGAACCATTTGCGGTTCCGGGGATGAAACCTAGGTTGGTCATAGGCAAGGCAAGTACCTGAACCTTCTCACTTGCCCTTATTCTTATAAAATACATAAATGATATATAGTTTTCAATTACACGGTTTTTTGGTTTGTTTTTGTTTTAGGGCCACATCTGACGTTGCTTAGGGGTTACTCCTGGCTCTGCACTCAGGAATTACTCCTGGTGGTGCTTGGGGGACCACAGGATGCTAAGGATCAAATTAGGGTTGGCTGCGTGCGGGATTACTCACTCTTCTATTACTCCAGCCCCAAAAGTTTGTTTTTTTGAGTTTGTTTGTTTTTTGGTCTTGGGCCACAACCCATGGTGCTTTCTATGGCCCATAGATACCTGCTGTGCTAATTCTCTAGCCCCAAAATGTTTGTTTGTTTTTAAATAGTTTTCTTTGTCATTGGTTTATTGTGAATAATGTGATGCATTCTGGTTCTGTATAAGTGTTTGTCCCAGAATTCTTTTATCCTTGCTAGTTAAAAGTAATTGAGCCAGGCTAATAGACAGTTGAAAATAGAAAAGAAGTAGGTTCAGTAAGAGCTTTAATTGTATGAAACACAATGTGAAAGGTATGGTTAATTCTCTGTGAACTTGGCATGTATATGGTATTTCCTTCCAGATCTCTAGTATTATGTTTCTGTTAACCCTTGCAGTAAAAGTTATTTTGAAGCAACTGAATGTCTAACTTAAAAAAAAAAAAAGAGTCACGAGTGAGTCTATAAACATCTTTGCAAATAATGTTTATGGTTCAGTAAATAAAATAACAATGAGGACTGATTTCAAAATAAAGAGACTGTAAGAAATCTTAAAACAGGAATTGGAGGGATTATTCAGGGGTTAAGGCACTGATTGCCAACGCTGATTTCATTCCTGGCATTTCATGGTCCCCAAGCAAGCACAGAGCTGGGAGTAGCCACCCCCCAACCCCCTCCTAGCACCAGGGCCTGTGATTTCCTCCCTTCCTCCCCGCCCCCCACCCCCTCCAAGAAAAGCAAAAAAAACCAACAAAACTTCAAGCGATGATGATGGACTCTAGTTTGTTTCTGTTCTTATTTCAAGACAGCTTAAGAGATTTGGAGTTTTTTTGAAATTCAGATAAATTTTGATTTATTGAAGGTTGTGTGGAGGCTCATTTTTGTTGTGTCTGGCCCTCCACCCTAGAGCCAGTACTTTCTAACCTCCTCACTCAGCGTGCTGAACCTTCTGATTCACCACAGTCCCTGAGGCATATAGTAGCTAGAAACCAGAGGTGGATGTGCTTTGGGTGATCTTAAGTTACTCCCTCAGTTTACTTTCACAGCACAGGTATTTCTCACTTCCTCCCAGCAGGAGGGTCATTCCAGTCCCTCTGTGATCATTAGTGCACTGAGCTGTAGATACTCTCACTACCTCCCCAGTCCCTGGTGTGTATGGCCCTGTTCTCTTGCCACAGTCTGAGCCTAGGAGCCTAGGGTAGTCCTTTCCTCAGTTTCCTGAACCCCCCCCCCCTCACCTTTCTCTCTCCTCCCCCCTCCCTCTCTCTCCATCTGTTATCTGTTTCTGGACATTGATTCCAGGGTCTCACACAAGGCAAATACTTTGCCACTGAGCCACATTCCTGGCCCTTCTAAAGCTTCTTCTTTTCTGTTTGTGTTTTGGGCTACACCGAGTGATGCTCAGGCCTTACTCCTGGCTCTACACTCAGGGATCACTTCTGGCAGGCTTGGTAAACCTTTTTTTTTTTTTTTTCTTTTTGGGTCACACCCAGCGATGCTCAGGGGTTACTCCTGGCTTTGCACTCAGAAATTACTTCTGGCGGTGCTTCGGGGACCATATGGGATGCCGGGGATCGAACCCGGGTCGGCCGAGTGCAAGGCAAACGCCCTACCCGCTGTGCTATCGCTCCAGCTCCCCCCCTTTTTTTTTTTTAATATTTTTTAATGAATTACTGTGAGATACAGTTACAGACTTACAAAGTTTCGTGATTATGTTTCAGTCATACAATGATCAAGTACCCATCCCTCCTTGGTGAACCATTTGGGATGCCCGGGATAGAACTTGGGTCAACCACATGCAAGGCAAGCGCCTTACTCGCTGTACTATCACTCTAGCACTTCTTCAGCTTTCATCTTCCCCAAGATATCCTTTATAAGTTCTTTTTCTTTGCTTCTGTTTCCTATTTTATTTCCTCTTATTCTATCTTTAGGTTTCTTCAACCCCAAATCTGTGCCTATCTGAAATAACGAGTCTCAGCAGTTAAATTAGTCCTAGGAAAGTATTTAGAAGAAGTCTGCACCTAGTTAAATTTCATGTAGCGGTCTTGTGATTAGGGAAAGATTTTTGCAATAATATAAAAACTTCTCCCCCTTCCTCATCTGAGGATCTCTATGCCTTCTATATCTTTTGTATCTTTATGAATTTCTAAGCATTTTTTATAAACATACAAATTGTGTAAACATATTTTAATCCTATGTCATATTCAGATCAGGGCATGGTATGGGGCCAGAAATGATACTAGTTTGGAAAAATTGCTATAGCTGGGTAGATAGTGTTGAAGTGCCATATTTCACTGATAGGCTACTTTGGGCAAGCGTGCCATCTTCACCAGCACACCCCACCAGTCTCTACCATGAGCCATATCTCAAGCTATTAAAAATGCAAAATTCTGGGCCCAAGATATAGCTCCACAGAGTGCATGCTTTGCGTGCTGGAGGCCTGGGTTTGATCCTTTGCACCACCTGGGCCCCTGATCACCACAGGAATAACACCCTACCTTCTACCTCCAGCACCCAGCTGGGACTAGCCTATAATTATGACTGGGTGTGGCCCCAAAACCAAGATGAAAGAAAAAAATGAACTCCATATGTGTTTTAAAATTTTATATTGGAGCTGTTGTAGTAGCTCCAAGGGAATAGAGAAAGAGATGTGGAGAGTTGTAGATAAGAAAGTTTCATTAGTTGTAGATAAGAAAAGTTTCATGGAGGGCCTGGAGTGAAAGTGCAGAGGGTAGGACACTTGCCTTGCACGCGGCTTACTCTCAGAGTGACCCCTGAGTGCAGAGCCATTAGTAACCCCTGAGACCTGTGTCTGCCCACCTCCAAAGGAAAGTTTTGTGGAAAAGAGAATGTCAGCTTTTTCTGGAGAAAATGGGACAGATCTTTCCTGTCTAGTCACAGATAGACGCAAGCAAGTGGTGGGATTGTATGTAAGAGCAAGAGTCTAAACTTAGAGTAGTTGTCAGCAAGGAAAGTAGCAAAACACTCTGGGTTAGAGGAGGATATTTGTTTTGAGGAATGTGGAAAATTGGAATTTAAAGGGAGATGGAGTGACATTTTAGGTGGTTATTTATTTATTTATTTTTTATTTTATATTTGTTGACTGGCAGTCTGTATTAGCATAGTAGTCTGGAATTGAGCCTAGAAGGAGTATAGTTTTGAGATTTTTGTTTGTTTGTTTGTTTGGGCTGGAGTGATAGCATAGTGGGTAGGGAGCTTGCCTTGCATGCAGCCGACCCAGGTTCGATTTCTCCATCCCTCTCGAGAGCCCAGCAAGCTACCGAGAGTATCTAGCCTGCAGGGCAGAGCCTGGCAAGCTCCCTGTGGTGTATTCGATATGCCAAAAACCAGTAACAACAAGTCTCACAATGGAGACGTTACTGGTGCCTGCTCAAGCAAATCTATGAGCAATGAGATGACAGTGACAGTGACAGTGTTTGTTTGATTTTGGCCCATACCTATCTTACTCCTGGCTCTGCACTCAGGGATCATTCCGAGTGGAGCTCAGGGGACCATATGGGGTTTCTGGGATCAAACCCGGGTTGGCCAGGTGCAAGGGAAGCACCCTAGCTGCTGTAGGAGGACTTTGTTATTATTTTTCTATTTATTCCTCCAACCTAAGTTTTGAGATTCTTATGATGCTGTGGGGATGATTAGAGGTGAGAGGCTGGAGTTGGGAAGACCAGCTGCTGTGGAAGTTGAGTGATTGGCTGGGATGGTGCTAGAAGAAAGCAAATAGATTTGCTCACAGTTTTTCTAGAACTTAAATTCTGGCTGGTGCCAATATACCGGCACTGAAATATAGGAGGGAATGTGTCCAGTGTTGGGAAAGACATGAAGGAAATCTTTCTAGCTTGTGGTGAGAATTAGGGGTCCAATCCCTAGGACACTCCCTAGGGACAGGGTCGCCTGTCACTCATCTCATGGGATTTGTGACTTTTTCATCCTAAGAATAGCTTAGATGAAAGATTTGGAAAAGAAATCACTTGGAGGAACAGAAACACACACACACACACACACACACACACACACACACACAAAGAGTTCGGACACGTGTCTCTGCTCTTACTTGTGGTGTCTCTGCTCTTACTTGTGGTGTCTCTGCTCTTACTTGTGGCCATGGGAAGTCACTTCTCTTTGCTGACCCTCAGCTTCCTTATTAGTAAAGTGTGGAGTAGTGTAACTGATCTTCAAGCTTCAGTCTCATAACTTGACCTTGTTAACATGATGTTGACCTTTTCACCACAGTCATATTCTGGTGAATGGTCGCTCTCAGCAGCGCTGCATGAGGGTGTGGGAGAGTGGTAAGTGCCGGGAACCTGTGAGTCTCCTGAAATTCACCTTCTCTGTTTTTTTTTTTTTTTTCCTTTCTCCACACTCAGTGGTGTTCAGGGCTTAATCCTGGCTGTGAGCTCAGGGATTACTACTGAAGGGGCTCAGGGCACTATATGGGATGCTTCGGATTGAATTAGGATCTACAGTGTGCTATGCAAACACCCTCCATGCTGTACTATTGCTCTGGGCCCCAAACTACCCAGTATGTAGAAAGTACTTTTAAACCTTAATTAAAAAATAGTTTCTTGTTCGAGCCAGAGTGAAAGTACAGCGAGCAGGGCATTTGCCTTGCATGCAGCTGACCCAGCATCCTATATGGTCCCCTGAGCACCACCAAGAGTAATTCCTGAGTGCAGAGCCAGGAGTAACCCCTGAGCATTTCCAGGTATGACCCAAAAAAGCCAAAAAAAATTTTTTCTAAAAAATGCTGACTATCAATCTGAGCTTTCAGCTAGTTTTGATGGTTTTACTGGTGAAGAGTCTTGTAAATAACATCAGTGAAGTGTAATAATAACATAATAATAATAATAATAATAATAATAATAATGTTATATACCTGGAGTATAGTTATGAAATTTTAAAAAAAACTAAGAGGCGAGGATAAGGACTGTATGGACTGCCAAGTGCAGAAGGCTCCAGGCTGATCTTTCAGAGGCAGATGGCAAGTCGGAGTTGGGAGTACAGAGGGCTGATGGGAGGAACACAATGGGAAAAAAATGATCAGGAGGAGGACTGTCAAACTGTGATAAAGATTTGACAGACTGGGAGCTCTGGAGTCAGGATGTGGCTCCTGCCTTATATGTGTGACACCTGGTTTCCACCCCTATCCCTGTGCATCGGGTGGCCAGAGTGACAGAACAGTGGGTAGGACGCTTGCCTCACGCACAACCGACCTGGATTCAGCCTAACCCCAGTGGCCCTCCAAACACCCCTAAGAGTGATCTCTGATCCAGATGTTAAAGCTATCAGTCTTTTGTGTAATTTTGGAGTGATTTTTTAAAATCTTTAAACATTTATCTTTGGCTAATCTTTTATTTATGGGCTGGAACAATAGCACAGCGGGTAGGGTGTTTGCCTTGCACATGGCCGATTCGGGTTCGATTCCTCCACCCCTCACAGAGAGCCCAGTAAGCTATTGAGATTATCTCGCCTGCCTGGCAGAGCCTGGCAAGCTCCCCATGGCGTATTCAATATGCCAAAAATAGTAACAGGTCTCACAATGAAGACGTTACTGGTGCCTGATCTAGCAAATTGATGAGCAACGGGTGACAGTGATGCAGTGAATCTTTGATTAAGGTAACATTGGTTTCCAAACATACTTGTATGTTTTAGGGGCACAGTGTTCTCATAGTTCCACCAATAAAATGCCCATATTCCTCCATTAGTTCATTGGACCTCCCCACTTGTTTGTCAGTGTATTTCTTCTTGGTGCTCAGGGCTTGTTCCTGGCCCTCTCAGTCATCATTCCTGTTGGGGCTCAGCTGTTTTGATCTTCCATCTGTGAAGATCAAACCTGGGTTGATTATGTGCAAGGCAACTGTCTTACCCACTGGACTCTCTCTCCAGCTCTGAAATTTAGTATTTTTTGTTGTGGTTAAATTTCTCATTATTTTTGTTTGGTTTCTTGAAGAGGGCTAAGTTAGCGAAATATCCAAGATAATTTATTGAAGGTGATTTATTTAGAATGTAATGCAATGGTGTATATTGAGCTTAGTAGCATGAAGTCTATAGATGGCTTCATAACAACTGGTGTTGAGTTAGAAGCACTGCTTATTTATTTACTTGCTAGTTTTTGGGCCATACCCTGGCAGTACTCGGTGGGCTACATATGGTGCTGGTAATTCAAACCAGCATCAGCCACATGCAAGGCAAGTACCTTACCACCTCTACTATCTTTTTTTTTTTTTTTTTTTTTTTGCTTTTTGGGTCACACCCGGCAATGCACAGGGGTTACTCCTGGCTCTGCACTCAGGAATTACTCCTGGAGGTGCTCAGGGGACCATATAGGATGCTGGGAATCGAACCCGGGTCGGCCGAGTGCAAGGCAAACGCCCTACCGCTGTGCTATTGTTCCAGCCAGCCTCTACTATCTTTCTGGTCCAGATATCCTGCTTTGATTTGCCCGTAAATGACCTACACTTGCCGGTGGCGTATGCTAGTTACTGAAGGATAGAAAATGAGTCGATTAAACAGGTAAATCCGGAGCCGCTGAGCGAGAATCGGACCCTCTGCACCTAAAGACTTTGATTCCAGAGATGTAACACATTCGGGCATCCAGCGCAGCATCCGATAGCGATGCACTGGGACACCGAACTGGGCTACAACTCTGTGCTGCCGGGGGTGGATTTTTTTCCTCCCCACCCTGTCTTCCTGCACGGAAAGCAGCGGCCTGGTGGCACCCACGTGGCAGGCGCCATCTTCTGTGACTCCAAACCCACAGGTTTTTACTTTTGGGGCTCCCAGGAACTCATGGGAAGGGGGCATAACCGGCACGCCCTCGGCCCAGATAAATCCGGAGCCGCTGAGCGCGAATCGGACTCTCTGCGCCTAAAGACTTTGAATTCAGAGACTTCTTACAGCAATGCACTGGGACTGTGAGCTGGGCTATGTAATTTCTGGCAGAATTTTCCCTGGACTTTATACAGAAATCCAAAACCACGCGGACGCTGCTGCGTCTGCGCGACTTAACATTTATAATTGTCAGCAATGTGAAACGGTTCCATTTGAACAGGTCTGACTTGGGGGGGAAACTCCAAATAATAACAGTAAGTTTTTGTTGAAATAGTGAAGGTTTTTAATGTAGCAGCCACCTCTCTGGACTGTGAACTAAGCAAAAGCCCCACGCTGGCCGACGTGGCGTACACCATACTATGAGGCGCAGGAAGGGAGGTGAAGGGGAAAAAGAAAAAAAAAAAAGGGAAAAGGAAAAAGGAAAAATAAAAAAGAGAGAGAGAGAGTTATGTACTTGTAGCAGTGGGGCTACATATCTCTTCATTTCCAGCAATGAAAAACTAATTATCAAATGTAGTAGGTCTGTCTCTCTTGGTTGGAAACTCCAACAACTATAGTGAGTTTTGTGTTGAATTATGGAATGTAATCAAGGTAAAGAAAAAATGAAGTGAAATTCATTAGTTATACAGTAGGGGTAGGGGGTGGGGGCGGGGGATATACTGGGGTTTCTGGTGGTGGAATATGGGCACTGGTGAAGGGATGGGTGTTTGAATATTGTATAACTGACATATAAACCTGAGAACTTTGTAACTTTCCACATGGTGATTTAATAAAAAGTTTTTTTTAAAAAAAGAAAATGAGTCGATTAGGCAGGGTTCCCTTTCTCTCTGAGCAGCAGTTATATGCACTGTAGCACTGTTGTCCCATTGTTCATTGATTTGCTCGAGCAGGCACCAGTAACGTCTCCATAGTGGACACTCGTTGTTACTGTTTTTGGCATATCGAATACGCCACGGGGAGCTTGCCAGGCTCTGCCGTAGCAGTTATATGAGATACTGTTAACATGTGGAGCAGCATATAACTAAATGCTGAACTAAGAGCTCAGTGGATGGAGGCGCCAGAGAAGATTTCCTACAGTTTTTGAAGAATAACCCAGCCTGAAGGATATGATGAGGGAGAAGGAAATGCTTCTAGTACTGGGCAGCATTGTGGGTCCTATAGTTAGAAAACTTATGTTTTGTTCCTGTTGAGTTAAGAATCAGTGAGTGTCTGGGGGCTGGAGAGATAGTACAGCTGGTAGGGTACTTGCCTTGCACACGGCCGACCCAGTTGGATCCCTGGCACCCCATATGGTCTCCCAAGCCTTGCCAGGAGTGATTCCTGAGCACAGAGCCAGGAGTAAGTCCAGAGCACTGCTGGGTATGACCCCAAAACAAACCAACCAACAAAATAATAAGTGTGTGACTTAACTAGTGTGTTAGGCCTCAGTCTTTTAATCTATAAGTAGCTAAAGATTGATTATTGTCTTATTAAAGTATTATGATTTTGCTGTTTTAAGGAAGGAACTTCAAGAAGTATCCATTTACCCTCTGTGTCTGGGCAGCATGCTGGTGCCGTGGGATTGCAAGGAAGTAAGGATCAGTTATTTCAGACAGGGATTTTCTTCCCCCCCCCCCTTTTTGAGGTATAGTTACAAAGCTTTCATGTTTGAGCTTTTGTCATACAATCATCAAACACCCACCCCTTCACCAGTGCACATTTTCCACCACCAAAATCCCCAGTATCTGCCCTCCCCCACCCCATTCACCCCTTCCCCTGCCTGTGTGGCAGACGATTTGCACAATACTGTCTCTCTACTGTGGTTACATTTGATATTTCGACACTTCCCCACCACCACTCAAACGTGCTGAAAAGGCAATGCTAGACAATTGGTTTTGTATTGCTTGTTATGGATAAAATATAATGTTGCAGGCTCCAAGAGCAGCCACGCACCCTAGGAATTCTAAAATTTTAATAATTAGGGTCTGGAGAGGTCTCTGCAGCAAGCTGCTCAGTTTCGAGATTTGTGTGTGTGTCTCTGGATCATGGCCGTGTGGGAGCTTAGGTAGCTGGTGGCAGTTTGTGGCATCATCTCAGAGCTTCATCGGGGCCGGGGGAAGGAGAAGGGGCGACAGACCGGGATTTTGAAAAATCATGTGAGACTGTAAACGAGAACATAGGCTGGAGAGATGGTACAGAGCACACGGCCTTGCCTTGCACGCCGGAATCTCATGCAACCCTGGTTCTGCATATGGTTCCCCAGCGTCATCGGTCAGTGATCCTTGAGCACTACCAGGTGTCGCCCCCAAACCAAAACCGAAACCCAAAAAAGAAATGCAGAGTGAGGTAGAGTTAGGAAGGACCCTCTGATTTTGAATGTTTCTGACAGGCTTTAGGAGGGATGACATTCATGTTAGGTAGACGTAAGCCAGGCCTGGGCAAGCAGGTGGGGGGTGGGGGTACAGGGTGGCTTACGACATGGTGGGTAAGATTGTTTGGCTGAATTTGTATGATTGGTGCAGAGGGTAGGGAAAAGTAAAGAAAATAGAAAGATGAAATGGAGTTGGCTTGTGGAGTGACTTAAAGATGGATTTCAGAGGCTTGGTTTTTCACATCTGTAGGCTTTTATGCTTTTTTTTTTTGCCACACCTGGAAATCCTCAGGGCTTATTTCTGGCTCAGCAATCATGAATCGCTCCTGGCTGGGCTCAGAGTGGACCTCTGGGGTTCCCAGGGATCATTTCCAGGTCTACTGCATGCAAAACAAGCACTCTGCCCACTCTGCTAACTTTCAGTTCCTGCTTTTATTGTTTTTAGGTGAGGGAATAAGGGACATAAGCAATAATTGAAAATCTATTTGGTAAAGGGTAGTGATTGATTGTACTCTGGAACTGAGAAAGAGGGGGGGTCTTATCAGAGAGGACTGAGAATTCTGAGACTGAACACAGTACCTGTAATTTAAGAGAAAGTGAACAAGATTGAAGCAGCAACGGGCAGAGGAAAGGATATTGTCAGGGAAGGGAAAATGGCCCCATGTGGTAAGGGGCAGGGCTTCTCTTAGACAATGCTCTCAGGCAGGGCATAGCCGAGGTAAGGAAATTGGTCATTCGTGTTCATTGTTAGGAAAAGTTTTCTGGTAATTTGCCATTAGTTTGAAATTTTATAAGTCAGACAGGAATTTTCATGCTCCTTTTTTAAAATAAGAGCGTGGCCATTATGAATTCCACTTCTGTAATTATGTTGATTCTGATAAGCTCGTTGGAACAGAGCTTGTCACCTCCTTTTTGTTAGTGTTGAATGTTGCCCATTACGCACATCCTGTGAAGGGAAGCTGTGTGTGACTGGAGGGGCCTGTTCAGAGAACCTTGATAATCTCTACATCTTGGGAAGGAAGAAGGGCGGACATTAAGCCCTTGTGTTTAACACACCGTTTATTGGTACATTATCCCAGGTTTCTTTTTCATTTATAGTTGGGGCAGAAAGGTGGAAAGTATCAGTGCCAAAACCACTGATCCAGACCAGAACTGGGACAGAACTGCTCTGAACTCATGCAGTTCATCATTTCTCGTCAACCGAGGCCCCGCAGAGACGCTTGCAGATAGCTATGGAGAGAGATGAGTTTCTGACATTGATATGGATTAACTAAAACTAGTTACCTGAAGACTATTTCAAAATAACAACCCTAATGATGCTCACTGAAATGTTATCAATGGCAGGGAAGTTTCTCAAAGAAAAAGTATGAGAGAAAGCTCAAGGAAAATCCAAACAGAAATCACAGAGTTCGAGAATACTGTAGCCAAGGGGCCAAAGAGATAGTCCAGTGGGTAGGACGCTTGTCTTGCACCTGGCAGACCTGAATTCTATCTCCTGCATCCCATGTAGTCCCCCTGAGCACTGCCAGAATGACTTCTGAGCATCGAGCCAGAGTAAGCCCCGAGCACAGCTGGGTGTGGCACGAAAACAGAGTAAAACAATAAGAATACTGTAGCTGAACTACAAAATATGATAGAGGGGCAGGGAGATAGTATAGTGGGTAGGGTGGCTTCTTTTTTGGGTGGGGAGGGCACACTTGATGGTGTTCAGGACTGACTCCCAGCTCTGTGCTCAGGGATCACTCTTGGTGGGACGCGGGAGATCATATGTGATACCAGGAATCTAACCCAGATTGGCCACATGCAAGAATGTTGCACTACTCATTGTACTATCATTCCAGCCCTCTAATATTCTTTTAAATGATCTGTCTTAGGAGTGTGTTGGTGTCCTGTTCAGAGTTCTGCAAGGCAAAGTCAAGCACACTACCCACTGTGCTATCTCTTTGGCCCTTATCTATTACTCTTCTTGTCTTATTACTTGTGGCCTTCCCCCCCCCCCCCTGCCCTTTCCCACCTCATCAAATATGGGATGTCTTCAGTTTCCCTCTTTCATATTCATAAACTATTCTCATTTTAAGCCTAGGTTACATTTTTTTAACTTTTACTTTTTCTAGGAACTCGTTGTAACACACTCCTTTCCCTTCCTGAATTCATTTACTATTTATTACTTCACCTCACTCAACCATTAGTCATGGTACATTGCTGTGAAATACACCTCCTCCTTCTTTTCCTTTTCCTTCTCCTTCTCCTTCCTTCACCTGCAGTCAATGTGCGAGAAACAGACTGAAGTCAATACACGTGGCTTTGTGATATCAGGCTCACTGCTATTAAACAAACAAATAAACAAAACAAACAAACAAACAAACAACATGTAGGGGCCAGAGAGATAGTACAGACTGTACAGAGCTTGTCTTCCATGTGGCTGACCTGGGTTCGATTCCTGGCATTCTGTATGGTCTCTCAAACCCTGCCAGGTATGATTCTTTTCTTTTTTATCTTTTTTTTTTTTTTTTTTTTACTCTTTTGGGTCACACCCAGTGGTTCTCACAAGTTACTCCTGGCTCTGTACTCAGGAATTACTTTGGGTTGTGCTCAGGGGACCATATGGGATGTCACGGATCAAACCTGGGTTGGCCACATGCAAGGCAAACGCCCTACCCGCTGTACCATTGCTCTGGCCCCAGGTGTAATTCTTGAGTGCAGAGCCAGAACTAAGCCCTGAGCTTAGCTGAGTATGCCTCCCTCACCTAAACCTCCCAAAAATAGTAAATTTTTGGGCTGGCGCGATAGCACAGCAGGTAGGGCGTTTGCCTTGCATCAGCCAACCCAGGTTCGATTCCTCCACCCCTCTTGGAGAGCCCGGCAAGCTACCAAGAGTATCCTGCCCACACGGCAGAGCCTGGCAAGCTCCCTGTGGCGTATTCAATATGCCAAAAACAGTAACAACAAGTCTCACAATGGAGATGTTACTGGTGCCCGCTCAAGCAAATCGATGAGCAATGGTATGACAGTCATACAGTCATATAGATTTTCGGATATATAAGAAATTTTTTTCCCTAAAACTTAACGAAAAAAAAGGAAGTATAGTGAAAAGTCCATCTACCCTTAGTCTCCTGTCAAACTATTCTTTCTCCCACCATTATTAATCTCTATATGTCCTCTCAGCATTTATTTTTCCTTCCTATTTCTTTTACAGAAAATTTGACCTCCTACATATAGCCCTATGTACAATGAATACTTTCAGTTTCTCTTGGAGATCTTTTTATATCACTTCACAGTGAGCTTCCACATTGTTCTCAATGTTTTATGGCCATATCATAATTTCATAAGTGGTTGGGAATTTTCACCTGGGTAAATCCCCAAATAACTAAAAAATTTGAATGGCTTTTTTTTTTTTTGGTCACAGTTGGTGGTGCTCAGGGGTACTCCTGACTCTGCACTTGTGAATCCCTCCTGTTGTGCTCAGGGGACAATATAGAATGCTGGGTATTTAACCGGTATTGACTACGTGCAATGCAAGTGACCTATCTGTTGTACTATCTTTCCAGCCCTTGACCTTTCAGTTTTATCTAAGAAATCTGTATGCTTTTATATTTATTTTCTGTTTTGCTTTTGAGGCCACACCTTGCATTGCTCAGGGGTTACTCCTGATCCTGCACTCAGGAATTACACCTGATGGTACTAGGGGACCATCTGGGATACCAGGGATTGAACCTGGGTTGGATTTGTACAAAGCAAGAGTCCTACCCACTGTATTATATCTCCAACGCTATATGCTTTTATATTTCTGTAGTGTGTTTTCAAGCTCTTTAAATTCACTTTATAAAAAGCAAGGTAGGTTTTATTGAAACTTATTTAGAAGTACATGTCACTCTATCACTCTCATCCCATTGATCCTAATTTGCTCGAGCAGGCTCAGTAACGTCTCCATTCATCCTAGCCCTGAGATTTTAGCAGCCTCTCTTTACTTGTCCTTCTCAATGGTGTTGCATTGAAGGCTTTTTCAAGGTCAGGGGAATGAGACCCATCATTGTTACTGTATTTGGCATATGAATATGCCACACGGAGCTTGCCAGGTTCTCCAGTGCGGGCAGGAAAACTGCCAGTACTTGCCAGGTTCTTCAAGGGGGAGAACTTGGCTAGAAGATGTGGATTCTGGGAGCTTTGTTTTACAGTCTCTGGATGTTGGCCATTGATGGGATTATGGGGGTGGGGAGGTTTCTGGGTGTGACCGCCTAGCTACTGGAAAATGGGGGATCTGGGCAGAAGAGGCCCAGTCCCGACCTGAGCAGCCTTGGAGATCTCAGCCCCGGGTCCTGCACACTTGGGTTGCTCTGCCAGTTCCTTCATGTGTGAGGCTTGTCCGAGCATGTGGAGAGGGGCCCAAGCCTCACATGTGGAGAGGGGCCTTGAGCATGGCTGTGGCTGGGTTCCCTGGAGGTCTTCAGCTGCCGGGGCTCTGCTTGAGGTGGGGAGGGAAACTCAGCCTAACCCCTCTGAGGGACCCTGGTGAAGACAGCCAGGCTTGAGGGCAAGAGACTATGTGTCACTTCTTCTGGGAGCTTGGTTTTATGGTCTCTGGATGTTGGCCATTGATGGGATTACAGTTACGAAGTGGCAAGTGCCATATTTAGAAATATTTTCTCATATATTTAATTTTTATTTAATTTTTCAATGTTACAGAGTTCTTGAACTGCCAAACAATGCCTGAGAATTCAAAGAAAGAAATGGTACAATGGACAGCATCGTACACCCATCATACAGTACATTAAAACTTGATTCATGTACATTTTGATAATTTCACAATCTTTGTAAAAGTTATAGCAAGAATTGTAAAACAAGGTCCATAGAGCAAAGAGTGGAAGCAGTCAGAAGGTGTGCATGCTTCATTTGCCAATGCTCAAGCTTCCTCTTTTAGGCTCAAATGACTAACTGCCTCTTTCTAGTTAGCCTCTTGATGACTTTCTTCAGTCCCTCTTGCCTTAATCAGTATGTATTCTGAGCAGCACTGCACTGCACTGCCGTCCCATCCCGTTGTTCATCAATTTGCTCATACTTCACTGTCGCACTATCGTAGCACAAAGAGAGAAGCATATATTTGAGAGAGAACACAGGCTTTCCTGGAGTGGAAATAAAGAGGCAGAGAAACTTTGAGTCAAGCAAGCGAGATATGTGATCAAGGGAGATCACATATCTTGAAGAACAAGCCAACGCTCCAGATTCTTGAAGTTGATCTGCACAAGACCACTCTGAGGGTGGATTCTTAGTTTTACATAAATAAAGGAGGAAAATATGGGGTTTTGCTTACTCTGGTGCAGGTTTCTTCATTCAATAAAGCTCTACCATGGTCTTTTCATGTGCTCTACGATTGGCAAATAGGGGGTTTGCTGGAGAAACACAGCCTGCTTTGTAATGGCTAATAAAAGTATTCATTAGTTCATTTATAACCGTTTGTGAATTTACTTCCTTTCCTTTCCTTACTTCCTTAAAATCAACAGAGCATGTAGAAAAGAATCTCTACATGAGTTAAGCTTTGAGAAACAAAACGGATGTAGAAAGAAGATATGTAAATACTATTTCTATAGAAAGAAATTAAATCTTAAAAAAATTCTAAGTGAAGTATGTGTGACAGAAAAGTGACTTGCTGAATGGTATTGAACACATTTGTTGAGATGAATTTGACTTCTCAAAGTGATCTGGTGGGTAGGCCTGAAAAATAGAGACTATTAAAACCTGGGCTTTGACATTTAAGAAGATTCTCTATTAAAAGAAGTACAACAAAACTATGAAAGCTAACCTGCTTAGAATGCACAAATAAATTGTAAAGGACTTAAAAATTTCATTATTAAATTTTTATTTTATGTGAAATGAATATAGTGCCAAGATAGCCCAAACTGGTATTTCAACTGCCTGAGTGTTCAAGTGTGTCTATGTTATTGCAAGACCATTCCTTTGGGGAGGGACTACATATTCCTGCAAAATACTTTCAATCAAACACTCTGCTGATCTCTGGGATACTTTTGCTATTTTTCCCCCCCATATTAATTTTCTCCTTTTTATTTTCTTTTTTGTTTCTGGGCCACACCCCACTGTGCTCAGAGGGCTTACTTCTGGCTCTGTTCTCATGAATCCATTTGTAATGGTGAGGATAGAACCTGGGTTTACCATGGAAAGGCAAGTTCCCTACCCACTGTACTATTTTTCCAGCCCCTGTTTGTTTGTTTCTGGGCCACACCCAGCTTGTGTTCAGGTCTGACTCCTGACTTCACTCAGGACTCACTCTGGCAGGACTCATGGGACCACCTGGGATGCCAGGGATCAAACCTGGGTTGGTCATATGCAAGGCCAGTGCCCTATCACCATACTATTGCCCCAGCCCCTGTAGCCCCTTTTAAAAATATTTCTATATTAGGTCCTTGATTTCCTTCTCTCTTTATATTTGTGCTCTTTTATACTTATCCTGAAAATCTAGCCTGGTAGCACAGAATTAACTGAGAGATATTAGGATACTTTAAGATTACTATTAATGTTTAATTAAACATAGTCCTTCTGGGGCTGGAGTGATAGCATCGCAGGTAGGTTGTTTGTCTTACATGCAGCCGACTCGGATTCGAGTCCCAGCATCCCATATGGTCCCCTGAGCACTGCCAGGAGTAATTCCTGAGTGCATAAGCCAGGAGTAACCCCTGAGCATCGCTAGGTGTGACCCAAAAAGCAAAACAAAACAAAACAAAACATATGGTCCTTCTACAAAGCAGATGGGGATCATTGGAGCCCAGACAGTCACCTTGTCCAGAACTCCCCCAAACCTCACTCTGGCACTACCTGTGCTAAGTTCCACCCCTTCCAGCACCTACTCACTGATATTGCTCTGCTCTCTGCTCGGGGGACCGTTTCATTCTGAACACATTTTCTTGCTCCCCAGACACCCATCTTCTTTCTTATGTGGTGCCATTTATAAAAACCTATAAGGAGTGTTGTATTCCCAGCTCATGGAAGAGAGACTTGATCGGCATGAACCAAGGCTGGGAAGGAAGAAGAAAGCTAATTGTAAGGAGCGGGTGGGCTGCTGGTATCTTGTCGGTAGTCACCTGTTACTTGCTAGTTTTTTCTCTGTTCCTCATCCTGGGCCAGGAAACAGCTGTGGCTGCCGTGCAAGTGTTCCGTGCTGCTGAGTTAACTGCTCTTTTCCCCTGTAGGTCCTTTCGCATAACCTGTGCACGGTGCTGAAGGTCCCGCATGACCCTGTTGCCCTTGAAGAACACTTCAGGGATGACGATGAGGGACCCGTTTCCAATCAGGGCTATATGCCCTATCTGAACAAATTCATTTTGGAGAAGGTATGATTCTAACCTCTTCTTGCTTTCAGCACTGGTTTGTTCACATATTTCATATTGGCCTGGGAGCCTCTTGTTGGTGAGCACAAAAAGGTGTGAAGCTTCATGAGATAAATTAGAAAAGAGAAAGGAAGAAACTAGTGGGGCTCCTTGTAATCCATTGCTACTTAAATTGGGTTTAATATTTTATTTTCTTTTTGGTTGGTGGGGTTGGGGGGCACAGCCTTTGGTGCTCAGGGTTTGTGAATTCTGGCTCTGTGCTCAGGAATCACCCCTGTCAGGGCTTGGGATATTAATCACTTTATTTATTTGGGGATTTTGGGCCATACTTGACTGCGCTCAAGGCTTACTCCTGGCTTTGTGCTCAGTGATCACTCCTGGGTGACCTTTGTTACCTGGTATTGAACTGGAGTTGGCCATGTGCAAGGCTAGCACTTAACACCAGTAATATTTTCCATTTCCTGGAGTAATAATTCTTTTTTTTTTTTTTTTTTTTTTTTTGCTTTTTGGGTCACACCTGGCGATGCACAGGGGTTACTCCTGGCTCTGCACTCAGGAATCACCCCTGGCCGTGCTCAGGGGACCATATGGGATGCTGGGATTCGAACCCGGGTCGGCCACGTGCAAGGCAAACGCCCTACCCGCTGTGCTATCGCTCCAGCCCCCCTGGAGTAATAATTCTTAATAACTTGTTGATTATCTTTGCACACCTTCTTTAATTTGTTAAAGAAGACCGCACCTACACAATTATGTTATTATTTTTTTAAAGTGGTGCTCAAAGAGTTCCTAGCCTTGGTGCTCAGGGCTTATTCCTGGTTCTGCCCAGGAATAACTCCTGGGTAGTGCTCTGGGGACCATATGGGATGCCAAGATCGAACCCGGGTCAGCCGTGTGCAAGGCAAACTCCCTACCCACTGTACTATCATCTCTCCAGCTACCTTTTTTTCTCTTATGCCACAGCCTGGTTCTTTGTTTTATAACCTCCTGGGCACTGTGGGGTGTGGCCACCAACCAACCAACCAACCCTCAAACCTCTCCCACCAAAAAAAATAAATAAATAAAACCCATATTTGGCTGGAGAGATAGCTTAGAGGGATGAGTACATGACCTGCATGTGGGAGGCCTGTGGTTGAGGCCTAGGTTGATGCCTGGCACTGCATAGACCCCTAAGAGCCCCTTGGAGTGGTTCTTGAGCACAGAGCGGAAGTAGTCCCCAGCACTGCTAGATGTCGCCCCCAAATTCAGATAAACATTAAAAAAAAAAAATGCTGGGGCTGGAGAGATAGCACAGCGGGTAGGGCGTTTGCCTTGCACGCGGCCGACCCGGGTTCAAATCCCAGCATCCCATATGGTCCCCTGAGCACGGCCAGGGGTAATTCCTGAGTGCAAAGCCAGGAGTAACCCCTGTGCATCGCCAGGTGTGACCCAAAAAGCAAAAAAAAAAAAATAAAATAAAATAAAAAAAAAATGCTTTCCCTGGGCCTAGGGTAGGCTGCTTGCTTTGTATGGGACTGATCCAGTCTGGTTGCTGTCATCTCATATAGGTGACAGTACTCAAGGGTGAGTACTGCCAAGAATAGTTCCTGAGAGCAGAGCCAGAAGTACCCATGAACATTGCTGGATGTGTTTCCCCCTTCAAAAAAAAGATTTTACCATACTAAGATACAACTATTTACATTTTTTTAATGTCTTTGTTGCTATAATATTTCATTGCTCTCTCTCTATGCACACACACACACACACATATATGTGTGTGTGTGTGTGTGTGTGTCTGTCTGTCTGTCTGTCTGTCTGTCTGTGGGGTGATTGGATCACGCCTGGGGGTGCTCAGGGCTTATCCCTGGCTCTGTGCTCAGGGATCATGCCTGGCAAGGCTCTGGGAATCATATGGAGTTCTGGGGACTGAACTTGCATTACTTGTGTGCAAGGTAAGTGTTTAACCTACTGTACCATCTCTCCGGTCCCTGTATAATTATTTTTTATGATTAATGTCTTTATAGTAGCACAGTAATTAATATTTATAGTAGAATAGTAAAATTTGCTAGTAGTTTGCAAAATGCCAAAAAAATTTGTTAGTTTGTATCTTTATCTGTTATTTCATAATAGCCTCATACTACAATTTTTTTGTTTGTTTGTTTTGAAGTGGGAGGCTGCTACTGGCGATGCTTAGGGCTTACTCCTGCCCTGTGCTCAGGAATCATTCTTGACAGGCATCTCACAAATGGCATATACTTACAATATGATTCTTATTTATTTACTTTTATTTCTTTGTGTGTGGGAGATGGGTTTGGGGCCACATCTGGCAGTACTGAAGGGCCATTCCTTGCAGTGCTTATGATCAGACGGGGGCAACAGCGGGCAAGGCAAGCGTCACAATCCCTGTACTGACTCTCCAGTCTCTAATTCTATTTATATGAGACACAGAAAAAGGACAAACACAGAGGTACAAAGTAGATACGTAAAGTGAACCAATAGGTAAGGAAACTAAATACTCTGTAGAGGCTCGAGAGATAGCACTTGGAGCACTGGATTTGATCCCTGACATCTATACAATCACCTGAGCCTCATCAGGAGTAAGCTCTGAACACAGAGTTAGGAGTAAATCCTGAGCACCCCGTAAGGTGGCCCCCAAACCAAAAAGAAAATAAAAACAAAGTGAAAATGTAAACAAAAAGAAAATAAAAACAAAATAACAAAATGTTCTTTAGTAATTTGAAGTGCTGTATCCTAATAGTGCATTCCCCTCCTTACAAATTTCTTTAAATATCTTGAATTTTAAAATGTTCTTTGTTTTCCTATTGAGCTATTTTATAATTTTGTAACTGGGATTGAAAATATAGCAGCAAAAAGGTTAGCCAGTACGTGTGAAGAAAAAGTTACTCAAAGAGCAAGTGAGGATGTGATGAAACAGGGAGCCCTTGTTTATCATTGCTTGGCCACCTGGAGTGGAATTTTGCCAGTCCTTCAGTCCAAATAAAGCAGCCAAGGTTTCCATGGTGTGGGTTTAAATTGAGCAAAGATTGGTGCCTTGTTTTTAAACTTGGTTGAAATAAAATGCCAATATTGACTAAAGAATGTTAATATAGAACTTAGAGTTTCATTAGCTATGCAAAGAAAATATAAAACAGTGATTTGGGGGCTGGAGCAATAGCACAGTGGGTAGGGCATTTACCTTGTACTCGGCCAACCCGGGTTCGATTCCCAGTATCCCATATGGTCCCCTGAGCACTGCCAGGAGTAATTCCTAAGTGCAGAGCCAGGAGTAACCCCTGTGTATCACCAGGTGTGATCCAAAAAAAGCAAAAAAACAAAAACAAAAACAAACCAACAAACCACAGTGATTTGCAAGATTTGCTTTTCTTGTAATATAAGAAACATATACTTGTGTATGTATGGGTGTATGTATATATATATATATAAGTATATATATATATACACACACAAAGACTTTCATTTGATTTTCATATTAATCCTGTGATGCTTAACTGGAACTTTTTCCCCCCTTTTGTGCTGGGGATTGAACTCCAAGTCTCATAGATATGAAGAGTGGGCTCTACCAATGAATAACTGCACTCTTTTTTATTATTTTTTTTTAATTTTAATTTTTTGAATCGCCATGAGAACAGTTACAAAGCTTTCCAGTTTAAGTCTCGGTCATACAATGATCAAACATCCATCCCTTCACCAGTGCAAATTTTCCATCACCAAGAACCCCAGTATACCCCCCATCCCACCCCTCCCCTTGCCTATGTGGCAGATGATTTCCATTTTATTCTCTCTCCACTTTGATCACATACAATATTTTGACAAAAGACCCACCATTATTATTTGAAATTTCCCCCCAACAATCAGACCTGCCGAAAAGTTCTGATCATTAGATAATTTGTTTTCTATTGCTGATTATGAAGAGCATATGATGTCACACAGCCGCAAAGCAGCCATGTGATTTTGGACTTCTGATATTTTAGTAATAATTCTGGAGGGATTTCTGCCAAAAGCCTCCGGTTTCTGAGATTGGTTTGTGTGCCTCTGGGATCATGGCTGTTCAGGAGCCAGGAGCCGTTTGTGGGCAGCAACTCGGGGCCTCGTCGGGAGGGGGAGAGGGGCCAGTTCCACCCCCCATCCCGTAATATACTATACTCTCCAGCCCCCATAGTATTCACTTGGATCCTTTTTGTCCTGCGTGTCACATCACTGCAGTCTCATACCTGGCTGTCCAATAGGCTCTGAAAAGGTGGCAGCCACCATGCCGCCGGGGAGAAAAGGCCGAAGGGACAAACACCTTTCCCCACTGAGGTAGCATGGCACTGTAGATTAATGCTCAGTCCAGATGCATTTCTGCCAGGAGCCGCTGGGTTCTGAGATTGGTTTGTGTGCCTCTGGGATCGTGGCTGTTCAGGAGCCAGGAGCTGTTCATGGGCAGCAACTCGGGGCTTCGTTGGGGCGAGGAGGGGAGTAGTTCTACTCTTAAATATTTCTAAATTGTGATTTTTAAGGAAATACTTTAAGAAAAAAAAGTGACAGTTTTATTGAGTTAAAATCTACACACCATATACTTTTGCTCTTTATTTATGTAAAAGCTACGTTGTTTTTTTTTTTTTTTATCTCTCCCAGCAGTGTTCAGGACTTGTTTTTGGCTCTGTGCTCAGGGATTACTTCTGACAGCGCTCAGACCATATGGGATGCCAGGGATTGAACCTGGGTCAGTCTCATGCAGGGCAAGAACCCTACCCACTGTACTGTCACTCCAGCCTACTTTTGCAATTTAAAATATAAAGTTCCACAACAACCCAAGTGCCCAATGACAGATGGCAAAGGTGGCACATAATCTCAATAGAATGCAAAAAGAAATCTCACCACTTGGAATAATGTGGGTGAGAATTCAGTCCTTTACTGAGTTTCTTCCCTGCTGGGGAGTTTTTTTTACTCTTTTACTTACTTTCCAATAAACTTTTCCATTTTCAAACCACAACAGAAAATAATGTGGATGAAATGAAGGGGACTAGGCTAAACAAAATAGTCATTAGGAGAAAGATGCTCTATGATTTCACCTTGTGAAGAATATAAAGAAATAAAGCAGATAAAGGCAGATAGAGGCAGATAAAACCAATCTAAAAACCAATCCTTGGATTCAGACCACAGCATTAAGTGACTAGAGACCTCCGGGCATAGGGGCACAAAGGATGAGGGTCCAGTAGCCTCAGGGCTTGGTTATAGATACTTTAGTGGTGTGGTGTGATAACATACATTTGAAAGAGATGTAAACCTATATTCCTAAAACATAAAGTGTTGTAAGCCAGTTTTACCTTAATAATAAAAAATTATTATTATTTAAATTTAAATTTAAATAAAATTTAAATAAAACCCTACAACACCCGATCTAGAAAGTATAACTCGGTGGGCACTATAAGTCAAAGGGGGTTGACAGTAGAAAGAGTCTAACAAGCTCTGCCGTAAGGGAGGGAGCAGTTACCAAATTCACAGCAACAATACAACTGCCTTTCTGATAAGCATTGCTAAGTGCTGTGAAGGAAAAATGGGTTGTTAGTGTGTGGGTTATCTAGGAGAGGGTGGGGCGCCACCTGGAGAAATCTCCCTGAGGAAGTAACATTTAGGCGGGGACCTAAAGAATAAACAGGAATTGCCTGCGTGCTGTGGTGGAGGAGGCTGCAGAGCAGAGGAGGCCACATGTCTGAGCACTCAGGCAGGAGTGAGAAGAAGGCCAGGGCCCGGGAGATAGCTCAGAGGTGCCTGGGCTTCATCTTCAGCATCACCCGTTCCCCTGAGCCATCACAGGGAATGATTCTGGAGCATCATGCTGGGAGGGGCCCGCAGACAAGAACGAAAACAGCAACAACAAAACAGAGAAGGCCAGCCCGGCTGCACTAACATAAGCCAAAAGGAGAAAGTAGGAAGAGGAAGCTCGAGAGGCTGACAGGGACCAAATCGAACAGGGCCTTGTGATGAGCTGAGTATGGCGCTCTTTGGTCAGGATATGTGCTGTCGTGAAGATGTTTGTTGGATTTTAACTGAAAACAGTTTAGCAAGGTATTGAGGGCTATGAGTTTCGTATTTAATGCTTGTTCACCAAATTGCAGCAAGGGTGTGAACGGAGATTAACTCAAAGTCATTTTTCTCTTTAAAAAATGTTATTTTTTTTCCTTTTTTCTTTTTTTTGAGGGGGCCACACCTGGCAGTGCTCAGAGGTTATTCCTGCCTCTGCCTTCAGGAATTACTCTTGGTGGTGCTTGGGGGATCATATGGGATGCTGGAGATTGGACCTGGGTTGGCTGTGTGTAAGGCAAATGCCCTACCTGGTGCACAGTAGCTCCAACCTCATCCCTCTAACTCATAGAAGGACTAGAAATGCGTGATTCCTTACTCCATCTCACCTAAGATATAAAATGTACTCCAACGTCTCATTTTTTTTTGCCACACATTTTCAATCAGTAGTCTCACATCTTTCAGAAATAATAGCTGCCAGTATCTTCAGGGTGTCTGAATGGAAGATAATATTTTAGAAAGAAATGTGTAGTTTTCAATTTTAGCATGTTTGTTTTTCACTGAACTCCACATATAGGAAGAATAAAATAGCAAGAAATACTATATATTTATAGACTTAAATTTTGACTGAAGGGGCTGGAGCGATAGCACAGCGGGTAGGGTGTTTGCCTTGCACGCGGCTGACCCAGGTTCGAATCCCAGCGTCCCATATGGTCCCCTGAGCATCGCCAGGAGTAGTTCCTGAGTGCAGAGCCAGGAGTAACCCCTGTGCATAGCCTGGTGTGACCCAAAAAGCAAAAAAAAAAAAAAAAAAAAATTGACTCAATGTAGCACTGTAGCCCTGTCATCCCATTGTTCATCGATTTGCGCGAGTGGGCACCAGTAACATCTCCATTGTGAGACTTGTTGTTACTGTTTTTGGCATATCGAATATGCCATGTGTAGCTTGCCAGGCTCTCCAAGAGGGATGGAGGAATCGAACCTGGGTTGGCCTTGTGCAAGGCAAATGCCCTACCCGCTGTGCTATCACTCCAGTCCTTGACTCAAAGTACTAAGAGTATTTTTATAACTGAGTTGACCTGTTTTCAAAACTAGAGTTTTCATCCCAACTAGCTTGTGGCATAAATATAGGGGAGCTGACTTTTTTGGGTTTTAGGTAGTGATTGTAGAATGTTTTCTCAGAAAGAATTTATACTCTTTGGTTGATAAATCTACTTTACAGAATCTGCTCTCAAGATAGAATAAGAATCAGATAACAATTTAATCTTTCTAATTCATATTTTCAAAAAAGTTGGAATGACATGGTAAATTATTCTGTATTGATGCCAACTTAAACAATGATACATGCGTCCCATCCCCAGTTTTAAAAAATACTCAATGTAAATGGGTCAAAATCTTATCATGATGGCCTCTAGATGTTGAAGTTATAGGTGTGATATGTTTTATCAATAAATTCCTTTCTCCCCTTTAATTTCCAACAGTAACCTGTATTATTTATCTCTGTAATAGTAAGGATCGGTTAAAAAGCACTTTGACGAAGTGGTGAGATAGTTCAGGGCAAGCCTCAAGTTGGATCCCTGGCATCATATAGCTCCCTGAGCACCACTGCTTGTGGGTGTCAAATCCTCCGGACTTCACTAGGTATGGCCCATAGGACAGAAGCACCCCTGGGCCTGATCAGCCAGTGGGTGTCTAGTGGGGTCTTGGCAATGAACTGCCCAGCCTAGTTGGTCAAATATCGCCAGGAGTGGCTCACAGGCTTCACACTGCCCTTGGGAGGCTTCCCTCCCCAAACCGCAACCACTTTGAAAACTGTTTTATGTTACCTCTTTTCAAGTGGGATTGGATCGATAGCACAGCGGGTAGGGCGTTTGCCTTGCACGTGGCCAAGAGAGCCCAGCAAGCTACCGAGAGTATCCTGCCCGCATGGCAGCGCCTGGCAAGCTACCCGTGGTGTATTCAATATGCCAAAAACACTAATAGCAAGTCTCACAATGGAGACGCTACTGGTGTCCGCTGAAGCAAATCGGTGAACGACAGGAGGACAGTACTACAGTGCTACGGTGCTGTTCAAGTGAAAGCACAGGATGATACCATGCTCTACACTCACTGGGATGAGTGTCATAAAAAAGACAGAAAATGACAAGTACTGATGAGGATGTGATGAGATGACTATCCTCATATGCTGCTAACACTGTTGAATGTGGTCTCAAGACAAACAAATCCTTTTTTGTTTATTTGTTTGTTTGTTTGTGTCTTTCTTATTTGTGTCTTTCCAGAAGGCACTCCTGGCTCTGTGCTCAGGGATATTCTTGGCAGCTTCAAAGGATCATTGGGGGTGCTGGGGATTGAATACAGATTTAGTCTCCCAGTGCAGGGCAAGCTCCTGAACCACTGTGCTATTTCTTTGGCCCAAAAAGTTATTCTTTCTTTAAAATCAGCATTTTGTAATTATCTTTATAAGTCTTTTCAGTCCTCTGTTACCTAAGAGGTTTATTCTTTGATACTATTGTGAATGCAGTTATTTTTTAAACTTCCTTTTCATATTTCTTTTATAAAACACATCTGAATTTTCTTTTTGTTCTTTTTCTTTCTTCCTTTTTTTTTTGTGGGGGGGTTGCTCCCAGAATTAGCTACTCAGGCTGATGGTTCAGTTGCAAGGGAAGCCCAAATTACTCTAACTAGGACTTTCAGTTCTACACTGAAGAGAAGTGATGAGTGTGGGCATCCTTATTCTTTTTGCTTTCACCAAGTAAGTGTGATGTTGGTGTAGATTTTCATATATAACTTCATTTTGGACTTTTTTGGGGGGAGGTGGAGGGCAGAGTCTTAGCCTTACCTGGTGATGTCCAGCCATTTCTCCTGCTTGCAAAGTCTATGCTTCAGCATGTTGAATGATCTTACTGACCACAATTGTCTATATTTTAACACATGTAAATAACATCATTTAACATTTAATGTGCTTTAAAAATTATTTAATCATTAAAAAAATGGAATCACCATGAGATACATGAGATGCACAGTTAAAAAATTCATGATTGGGTTTCAGTCATACAGTGTTTTAACACCCATCCCTTCACCAGTGTACATTTCCCACCACTAATGTCCCCAGTTTCCCTCCCACCACCACCCACCCCACAGGCCTCCCAGCTTGCCTGATAGAACTTTGCAAGAAAAATATATCCAACCCCATCAAAAAATGAGATGAAGAACTGAACAGAAACTTCCTCAAGCAAGAAATACGGGGCTGGAGTGATAGTACAATGGATTGGGCCTTTGCCTTGTATGCGGCCAAACTTGGTTTGATTCTTAGCATCCCATATGGTCCCCCAAGCACTACCAGGAGTAACTCCTGAATGCAGAGCCAGGAGTAACCCCTAACCCGCTGGGAGGGAGTCAAAAAGCCAAAGAAGAAATACAAATGGCCGAAAGGCACATGAAAAGATGCTCTGTCCCACTAATCATCAGAGAAATGCTAATCAAAAACAATGATGAGATACCATCTCACACCACAGAGACTGGCATACATCAAAAAGAACAAGAACAACCAGTGCTGATGTGGATGCAGGGAGAAAGGGACTCTCATTCATTGTTAGTGGGAATCTTGACTAGTCCAGCCTTTTTAGAAAACAGTATGAACGTTCCTAAAAAAGCAAAACAAACAAGCAAAAAAACCCTAGAAATTGAGCTTCCATGTGACCTGATGTTTAATATGCTTTTACCTTTGACTATGACTAAAGAATAAATAATAGATTAGAAGGGTTAGGGGTGTAGCTCATACTTCACGTGTGTGAGACTCTGGGTTTGATTCCCCCCACATTCCCTCACTCTCCCTAAAAAATGAATACTAACTTAGATTTTATAGAAAGAATCAGCCAAATGAAAATTATTACATTTGGATGAAAATGCTACCTCTTATTTATCAGACAAGCAAATTTATGGAGGATTTGTTCAGCTTCTGACTCCATTGGAGTCTTTCACCCAAACAACTTTCACTGGACTGTCTTATTGAGCTGCAGAGCCAGTGTCTCTTGCTGCATGCGTACTGCTCTCTGTAGCATTTGGCACGATTAAACAACCTTTTAAACAGCTTCTTCCATCAGTTTCCATGTCTCAGTGGTTCATCTTGTTATTTTGACTGCTCTTTCACTTATCACCATTTCCCTTCCTCTGCTTGCTTTGTGGATGTCGGTATTTCTGAGATTCTCTATTTTTTCCCTCCATTTTTCTTCTTTGGTGGTGAGGTCCAGTCCCGGGCTTACCCAGGCGGGCACACCATCACAGAGTGCATTCCTCTTGCTGATCTTGTGTCTTTTCTCACTTTATGCCCTCTCTCTATTTCACTGACTATCCCAGCTTCCGTTATCTTCATATTTTGTTTATTTTCATGGGGGCAGGGCCACACCTGACAGTGCTTAGGGGCTACTCATGGCTCTGGGTTCCAGTTCCCTGCTTGTAAAGCATGTGTGCGGAATGTTGAACTCAGTGGGCCCATCAGCCATCTTCAGTCTGTGGCTGGTTCACGGATCTGTCTCTCTTAGTGTGTAGCTTCGCTTTGGCGAGGAACACCCTACCCAAATGCCTTCCCAGAACTCTAACTGAAGATGTCCATAACGAACAGTTGTTTCCCACCCCCCCTCCTTTCCTGTGTTTGTCCCCTGCTTCCTGTGGCTGTGGCTGTTCTCAAATATGGTTGAATATGTTTGTTCCACCAAGCATGGACTGTCCCTGCCGCGTTCACTCTGTTTCCTTGTCTCTCCTCTAAAACTTCCCGTTGTGCGTGGGGAGATAGTACAGGGTTTAGGTGCATAGCAGGCTTTGCCTGTCGCCAATTCTAGTCCAAGTCCCTGACACCACATGGTTCCCCAAGCACCGTCAGGTGTGACTCTGAGCGCCTGGGGTGGCTTCATGGGGCCTGAGCAGCGTCACCTCCTCAGATCCTTGCACTGAACCCCTGACCTGGTTGACCCCGTCATCCCTGGGAATGCCTCTGGGCCTCCTGAGCACCCTGCACTCCCCCTCCTCCGCCGAAAGCCTCTTCAGTTGGGGTTATCTTATAGCCTAATTCTTAAGATGAAATGCTTTTGAGATGTGATCATGTTACTTTTCCAGCCGTAAAGCAACTCCCCCCTCGGGAACCCCATAGTCTGCCACATAATCGCAGAACCACTTCTTTCTCAGAGCAAAGCTGTGTGCTTCATGCACATGGCCTTCTCCCCGTCTGCTCTATTTTCCTCTTAGTGCTTTTGGTGGGTGCAGAGAGAGAGAAAGAGAGACAGAGACAGGCAGAGAGACAGAGAGAGACAGAGAAACACAGAGAGTTGTTGGTGGTAACCATTGAAACTGGTTCTGCAGGGATTTCTTCTATCCGTGATGCACTCCAGCCTCCAGCCTCTGGATTTTACAAGTAGTTTGGTGTAGTGATAGCGTCAAGCTGGGAATTGTGGTTAAAATTGTGGTTTTGGGAGCCAGAGTGATAGGGTGTTTGCCTTGCATGTGCTGACCCGGGTTCTATCCCTGACATCCCATTTGATCCCCTGAGCACTGCCAGGAGTAATTTCTGAGAGCAGAGCCAGGGATAACCTTTAAGCATCACCAGATTGTGACCCCCCCCCACCCCGCCAGAAAAAAAAAGCAAAAAATTTCAGGTTTTGATCTTTATAAACAATATTAACTTGGTGATTGGTTTTCTGAACTTATATCCTTGATACATAAAATCCAGTATAGACTTATGTAAGTTTATGTGATTTATTATATGTTATATATAAGGATTTACATGTATCCTTGAAGGGCTAATCCAAGGTTTAAGTGAGAAAATGTATACCAAAAGTTAAGCATATATGAGGTCCTCAATGAAAGGCGTTAAAGAAATAAGGAAAGAAGCCCACAAAGAGAAGCATTCACAATAGCCAAAATCCGGAAGTGACCCAAGTATCCAAGAACAGATGCTACGATAAAGAGACTATGGCCAGAGTAAACAATGGAATGCTACTTGTTCATAAGCAAAGATGAAGTCATGCAATTTGTTGCTGTGTGGGTAGACCTGGGCAATACCGTGAGAAGTGAAGTTAGCCAGAAGGAGAGGGACAGAGAGAATGGCTTCTTTCATATGTGGAATATAAAGAAATAAACTTAGAAGGAAATAAACAACAAAGACCCAAAACCTATAGAAACAGAACTGGCTTTTAGTAAGAGGCATATCATATCACTGGAGGGGAGATCGGGGCACAGGACAGGTATGTGGGGGAATAGGACACTGGGACAGTGACGGAGGGAAGCTGACACTGGTGGAAGATGTGGTGTGGAATATTTTGTGCCTGAAACCCTGCCATTATTGGCAGTAAATCACAGCACCTAAAATTAGAAAAATGAAAAAGAAAGCAAAGCAGCAGTTAGCAGCAGCTTTTCCTTCACATGATCAAGCGTGTGTAACGAGGGCAGAGGAAACGGTGCCAGGTGGGGATAGGGTGGGAACTGGTGTGCCAGCCACCATTCTTCTTAGCTAGCATGAGAAAGTCCTTGCAGCCAGCAGATACTTCTTCCTTACAGGACACATGGCATTGTGCAGTTCTTGAAAAAGAAATGCTTTGCTCAAATTGTTCTGACACCCGCTCTGTGTCTTCGAGTACTTTTCCTGTAGTGTCTCAGAATATGCCCTTTAAATAGCACTGTAGCACTGTCGTCCCATTGTTCATCAATTTGCTCGAGCGGGCACCAGTAATGTCTCCATTGTGAGACTTGTTACTGTTTTTGGCATATCGAATATGCCACGGGTAGCTTGCCAGGCTCTGCTGTGTGGGCGGGATATACTCTCGGTAGCTTGCCGGGCTCTCTGAGAGGGATGGAGGAATCAAACCCGGTCGGCCGTGTGCAAGGCAAATACCCTACCTGCTGTGCTATAGCCCTTTAAGTAAGGCAGATTATTTATGCTGCTCCCTTGCATTCATTCCGTACAGATAAATCCCAGCTTCTTCACATGATTTGTAAGTTTCTTCAGGATCTGGTTTCAAAATTCACCCTATCAGTTTGTTTGTTTGGGGGCCACAACTTGACCGCGCTCAGGGGTCACTCCTGGCAATGCTGGGGCATCTAACTGTGGTCGACTGTGTGTAAGGCAACCACCTTAACCCTTGTACTACCCCTCCACCCACCTCCTTTCCCACCCCATTTGTCATTTTTCTGTTTATTTTTTGATTTTTGGGTCACACCCAGCAATGCACAGGGGTTACTCCTGGCTCATGCACTCAGGAATCACCCCTGGCGGTGCTCAGGGGACCATATGGGATGCTGGGATTTGAACTCGGGTCGGCCGCGTGCAAGGCAAACACCCTACCCACTGTGCTATCACTCCAGCCCCTCCCATTTGTCAGTTTTTGTTTGTTCAGCATCTAAACTTTGTTTTCTCACGTTTGGAAAATTCTATAGTGTCTTGGTGGGGAACAGGACCTATCTTGATACCTCAGAAATGGAAAGGTTCAGATACTCCATTTCCTGGCTCTCACGAGAGAGAGCATAGAGATGTGGCCAGGCTTAGCCAATGGGACTTGGGATCTTCAGTGTGACATAACAGATCTGGGACTGGATCACTGATTTGTGCTCTGGCCCCGCTGTCGCCAGCATGCGGCTCTTGTGAGAGTCAGCTGTGGTTCTAAGCTAAGTGACAGCTCTGTTTCTGAACCGAGATGTCCAGTTCTGTTGTTGGTTACTCCCTGTTTTGAGGTTGCTTGTTGTTTATTTGTTATTGTTAATTTTAGTAGTTTTGCTTAGTTTTGTTTTTGAGGTGCCAGGGATCAAACCCAGGGCCTTATACATGCAAAGCTAACGCTGTGGCTCTGAGCTCAGTCTGTTTTACTGTATTCTTTTTCCAGTTAATTCCGTTTCTGTTGCTTGGGCCTATGAAGAAATGACTTACGTTACCCTCGAGCATCAAGTGCCCCATTCTCATTAAACTTCCTAGAGTTCTTCCGTGGTTGTTCTGTCTTTGTGCTTTCTCACATTCTGTTCCATGTGGAACACTCTTTATCCAGTTCTTATTCTGATTGACTTTGCATGGCTCTTTGGAATTACCTCCAGGCTCTCACGTAAGTTAGTGTCCTCACAGAATCCTCTGTTTATCTCTGTTACAGTATCTATCATATTATATATTGTAATTATCTCTATATTCCTTGGAGATGTGGGGCTAGTTTTCATGTTGGGGGAGATGGATGGGCTACTACAGGTGAAGCTTTGGTACCACATGGTGCTAAGGACTAAACCTGGGACTGAACACATATGCAACATGTATTCTAGTTCTTTTAACTGCTAGCTCCTAGTTTTATATGAAATATCTTTACATTGTTCCTGGCAGATAATAATTATTCTCTAATCTAAAACACAAACGCTCAGCGACAAAAAAAACCCCAAATAATTCTGTTCAAAAATGGGGAAAAGAACCGAGCAGACCCATGTCCAAAGGAGATATACAGAAGGCCATCAGGCACAGGAAAAACTAGCCAGCATCACGGATTATCAGGGAAGTGGAAATCAGAAGAGTGAGGTATCACCTGACACTAGTGAGAATGGCCCATGTGAAATAAGCCAGAAAACCAAAACCCAGAAACAACAAGTACTGATAGGGATATGGAGAAAAAGGAACCCTCACTTTCTGATGATGGAATATAAACTGTTCATCCACTACAGAAAACAGTATGGAAATTTCTCACAAAATTAAAAATAGATTTATCAGATGACTCATCAGTTCTACTTCTAGGTATCTATCCAAGAACTCAAAACCAGTAAATTGAGAAGATACACACCTATGTCCCATGCAGAGTGATTTACATCCACTATGATCTGGAGACCAAAAAAAGATCTGGAGTTAGGCCCAACAACAGATGAGTAGATGAAGAAGTTGTGGTAGGGCTGGGGGGAGGGGTGTAGCTCAGTGGTCAGAGTTGCTTTGCATATGTGAGGCCCTGGGTTCGATTCCTAGCCTGAAAAAAAAAAAGGTGTGGTTTCTGTACATACACCAGTATTACTCAGCTGCAAGAGAAGATGGAGTTTTGCTTTTTTCTACAATATGGATGGCGCTGGAAGGTGTCATACTAAATATAACAATAAGGAGGAAGATAAATACTGGGCCATTACAGTCAAAACAACACATGAGGGGCTGGAGCGATAGCACTGCAGGCAGGGTGTTTGCCTTGCATGTGGCCAACCTGGGTTAGATTCCCAGCATCCCATATGGTCCCCCAAACACTGCCAGGAGTAATTCCTGAGTGCATCAGCCAGGAGTAACCCCTGTGCATCGCTGGGTGTGACCCAAAAAGCAAAAAACAAAAACAAAAACAAAAAACCGGGGCCGGAGCGATAGCACAGCGGGTAGGGCGTTTGCCTTGTATGCGGCCGACCTAGGTTCGATCCCCGGCATCCCATATGGTCCCCCAAGCTCTGCCAGGAGTAATTCCTGAGTGCAAAGCCAGGAGTAACCCCTGAGCATCGCTGGGTGTGACCCAAAAAGCAAAAAAACCCCCAAAAAACAAAACAAAAACAAAAAACCAAAAGCAACCACAATACATGAAAAAACTGAAGGGAATAGACAATGTCCAGTGCAAACTACTTTTTAGACCTCGACTGTAGAACTAAGGTTTCCTAAGGTGGAGAGGGGGGCATGGAAGGAAGGGTCTTGTGGACAGTGGTGGAGGGATACTGGCACTCTGGTCAGAGGTGTGATGTGAGAACATTGTACACTAAAACATAAGAACATTCAGTCTTGTAACAGAAAAAAAGATACTAATTTTTTTCAGTTGAGTGAATAGTTATTAAAATATACTGAGTTATGTTAAAATTTGTCATTTGCATTTGTATACTGATAACTGAAAATATTCTGAAGGCAGAGATCAAGTTTCTTTCATGCTTATGTCTTTTAATTTGTAGCCTGGCACTTGGCTCATGGTAAGTAGATCCTGAGGGAATGCTAATGCATGATTGAATGAATGACTATCAGGGCTCTCTCTTTAGAATTTCAGTTAGCTAGTTTTCCCCCAATAAAGTATCTTCCTTGAGGATAGAGGTAAAGGAGAGGTATCTGCATGGGGCTCCTATTGTGTTCCACATCCAGAACTCTTCTGTGCATGAGGCTTGGTCATCTGTCTAGAACAGAATTAGTACACATGAAAGATAACTGTCTTAGGGGGCTGGAGTGATAGCATAGGGTAGGGCGTTTGCCTGCACACAGCCAACCTGGGTTCGATTCCCAGCATCCTATATGGTCCGCTGAGCACTGCCAGGAGTGGTTCCTGAGTGCAAAGCCAGGAGTAACCCCTGAGCATCACTGGGTGCGACCCCCCCCTCCAAAAAAAAGAAAGAAAGATAACTGTTTGACAAGCGAGTATTTTATATGCCAGGAAAGTGGTTCAAACTGATGTTATTTCATTGTTAGGCTAAAAATAACATTTATAAAAATCCCTTCACTCCTCCTTCCCTTCACTGTTGTGGCCACGGGGGCTTGGAGGTTGCATCTATACCTAGTGTGGTACTTGCACATGCTCCCTGGGGCTTGCACACCAGGTCATGGTATTTGCAGACTTGGTCTCAGTGCTCACTGGGGTTTGCACTCCCTTTCTTGCAGTACTTGCTCATGTGCTTGCCAGGGCGAGCACCCTTACTCTTAATTGATCACACAACTTCCAGTTATGGCCCACTTGAAGGCTGGCTGCGGTGCTCACCTCACCAGAGGTTGCACTTCCTTTTCATTATGGGACTAGCCAGGGGTCAGTCCGGTTTACATGGTGCCCACACACACCTGTCTGTGGCACAGCTGAAAATCACTCGTGGTGCCAGGATCACAGAGCAGAGCTGCCAGGCGCAAATCACAGAGTGCATGGCACACATGGGGCCCTGGGGTTTGAATGTGTGACTTGCCAGGCAGGTAGTATGAGTGCCTGTGCTATTCCTCAGAACCCTAAATATAATACAATTCACTTTTTGTTTGTTTGTTTGTTTGGAGGGACTACCCCACAGTACTCAGGCTACTCCTGGACAGTGCTCAGAAATTGCTTCTGGTGGACCACAAGACAATGGGAATGGAAACCCAGTCTCCTTGGTGCAAAGCAAAATCTCCAATTCATTAAACTCTGTCTGACTTTTATATATGACACATTTTCCCCTTCTTTTATCTTTTTGGTTTTTGGGCTATACCTGTGCTTAAAGCTTACTCCTAGCTATGCTCAGGGATCACTTCTGGTTGAGATTGGGGACCATACTGGGGCTGGGGATTGAACTTGAGTCAGTTATGTGCCAGGCAAGCCCCTTAACTCCTGCATTATCTCTCTGGCCCCAGTATTTTTTATGGGCCATACTCAGAGGTACTTAGGGCTTATTCCTGTCTCTCTGCTCAGGGATCACTCCTAGCAGAGATTGGGGGGCTATATGTGGTACCGGGGATTGAACTCAGGTCTGCTGCATGCAAGGCAAGTGCCCTACCTATTGCTCTATCTCTCTGGCCCTAACACTCTTATTTGAGCTGTTAGAAGTATGGTACCATGGCAAGGGCTTTGGAAATGGTTATTGGTTCATTGGATGGATTAAAATGGAAATCTGTAGTCTGCTATAACTTTCTGTTTTACTTGGCTTCTATACTGCATATTGTGGACTGGTTCATTAAACTTTTTCCTCATTCCTTTTTAGGTCCAAGACAACTTTGACAAAATTGAATTCAATAGGATGTGTTGGACCCTCTGTGTCAAAAAAAACCTCACAAAGAGTCCCCTGCTTATTACAGAAGAAGATGCATTTAAAGTGTGGGTTATTTTCAACTTTTTGTCGGAGGACAAGTATCCGTTAATTATTGTTCCCGAAGAGGTAAGATGTGGCTCTGGGAAGTTTTTACATGGCCATGTTAGTATTAAGTAGATAGAAAAGTTAAACCATTTACTGAATCCTTATTAACATGCCAAGCACCGAGTCATTCCTTCAAGTGTAGAATCTCACAACTCTTATCCATTTGTTATGAGCCCTAACATCACTCTTGGCAGTGCTGGGGAATCATGTAGAACCGGAGATGGACTTGGGGTCTGCCCCATGCAAGGCAAGCACCCTACCTGCTCTACTATCTCGAATTCCCCTGATTTTATTTTTGCATAATGTTAGCCCATTCTAAATTTAACTATTGTATTACTGTATCACTGTCATCCCGTTGTTCATCGATTTACTCGAGTGGACACCAGTAACGTCTCCATTACACTCAGCCCTGAGATTTTAGCAGCCTCTCTTTACTCATCTTTCCCAACGATTGGAGGCTTTCAGGGTCAGGGGAATGAGACCTATCGTTACTGTTTTTGACATATCGAATATGCCATGGGTAGCTTGCCAGGTTCTACCGTGCGGATGGGATACTCTCAGTAGCTTGCCAGGCTCTTCGAGATGTATGTATATATCTTTTACTGTATTTGGGATATGAATATGCCATGGGGAGCTTGCAAGGCTCTCCCATGCAGGCAATAGACTCTTGTCAGCTTGTCAGGCTCTCTAAGAGGGAGAACAAGGATATTAGATGTCTTCTAATAGCTTCTGGGAGCTTGGTCTTATAGTCTCTGGATGTTGGCCATTGGTGAGATTACATGGTGCTGGGGGCAGTTTGTGGCTGTGGCTGCCAAGCTACTGGAAAATGGGGGGTCTGGGTGGAGAAGGCCCAGTCCCAATCTGAGCAGGCCTGAAGATCTCAGGCCTGGGTCCCGCACACCTGGGTTCCTCTGCCGGTCCCTTCATGCGTGGGTCTTGTCCGAACGTATGGAGAGTGGCCTTGAGCATGGCTGTGGCTGGGTTCTGGAGGTCTTCAACTACTTTAGGTCTTAAACTACTGTAATAAGCATATATTGCATTTTTAATTTTAAGGACAGTAAGGCATCACAGAAACCTTATTTCATATTTTTTTTTTCTTTTGGGAGCTCAGGGAAATTAAGAACAAAGTATGCTAGTGTTCTGTTTTTTATTTAGAAAATGTGATGAAAAGTTATTCCGGGCTCTAAAATAAGAATTGCATTTATTTATTTTTGTTTTTTTGGGTCACACTCAGTGCTCAGAAGTCACTCCTGGCTCTGTGCTTGGGGGTCACTCCTGGTGGGGCTCATCGGACTGTGTAGGGTGCTGGGGATTGAACGTGGGTCAGCTGCATGCAAGACAAGTGCCCTGCTTGCTGTGCTTTCTTTCTGCACCAAGAATAGTATTTCTTTCTCAGAAATAACCTTGAAACACATTCTGGGTCTTTTGTGTTTCCCTTGAACATCACTCAAGTCTGTATGCAAGAAGAGATGTGTTTTCAGGTTCTAAAAATTTTGGTAAGGTCTCTCAAGGGGTGCTGACCAGACCAGACTGGTGGTTTCAGTGTGAACGCTCGAGGAGGCTGCACCTGATGATTCTTGCAGGCTGGTGTGGTACCAGGGATTGATGTCAGGTTGGATGCATGCTGGGCATATACCTTAACCCCTAAACTGTCTCTCTGGCCCCTGCCAGTATAGAGATATCATGTTGTGACTTGTACCGAATGGAGAGACTTTTTGGACATAAGGATGAATTCAACTATAATTATAGCAATGTAGAGAGTTAGACCCATCCTGTCTGAAAATATCCAGAGAATAACATGTGACCTCCAAATCCGCACATTTTGGATTTTCTTTATTACCAATTTATACACTGACCAGTAATACTTGAGGGCGCCCTTATTGCTTATGCTGCCAATGTAAGGTCTAGTCTGACTTCTGGGATTCATGTTCATGTGTTGAAAAGTTCACACTGTGTTACCAGAATCAGTAAGTCAACTTACCTACTACCTTCAAGGAATTTGCAGTCCCCTGGAAGTTGTGGGCAAAGGTCAAGTATAATTTAGAGCAAAATTCTCCTCTCTTGTAGGAGAGCTGCAAATCCCCTTCAGATACAGAGACAGGAAAGATTTATTCCTGCTCAGGGGACTTCAGGGCGTCAGGAATTAGGGAATGCTTTTTAAGAGAGGCAATATAATGTAGCAGTTAAAAGCAGGATTGGTAAATATTTGAGGTTTTTTGGTTCACCATTAGCTACAAGTCTTTGGCTCTGTTGTTAGGGCTAGATAGCTGCCCCATGCTGTGCTTCAATAAAATGGATGTTGCCAATTTAAATTTTATATACTTTCCACCATGATATATTATTCCTTTGATTTTTTTCCCCCATAGTCACTTAAAAAGCATGAAACTATTTTCAGCTCATGGGTATTCAGAAGCATGCTCTGAGCCAAATTTGGCTGCTGTGTAGATTTAATTTATGGACTGTAATTTCCATTCCCTGGTTAAGAGCAGGGGACTGGAGTCAGATTTCCTGGATTCTGGCTTAATCATTCTTCTTTTTTTTTTTTTTTGGGTCACACCTGGCAACGCACAGGGGTTACTCCTGGCTCATACACTCAGGAATTACTCCAGGTGGTGCTCAGGGAACCATATGGGATGCTGGGAATTGAACCCCGGTCAGCCGCGTGCAAGGCAAACGTTCTACCCGCTGTGCTATTGCTCCAGCCCCAGTTAAAGACTTTTTTTCCTCTGTTTCATGATCACAGTTTCTTTGTCATAATTAATTGTTCATGTATGTGAGGTTTCCTGAGCTCTCAATTATATTCCAGTGGGCTGTGTGTCTTTTATATTAGTACCACACAGTTTTGCTGTATAGTATAATATAAAATAAAAAAATGCAATGCCTCCCTGCTTAGAATTTTGTCTGTGCACTGGAGTCTTTTGTGATTCCACTCAACTTTTTTTTTTTCTTTTTGGGTCACACCCAGTGATGCTCAGGGGTTACTCCTGACTTTGCACTCAGGAATTACTCCTGGCGGTGCTTGGGGGACCATATAGGATGCCGGGGATCAAATCCGGGTTGGCCGCATGCAAGGCTAACGCCCTACCTGCTGTGCTATCGCTCCGGCCCCATCCACTCAACTTTCACTAACAGTTGTTCTATTCCTTTGAAGAAATCACTGGGATTTTGATAGAGATTGCATTGATTCTGTATAACACTCTGGGGTGGACAGTCACTTCAGTAATGTTAATTTTTCTAAACCTTGAGTATGGAATATCATTACTTTCAATTTGCAGGTTTTCACTTTCTATAAGTTTATTGCTTGGTACTGAATTCTTTTATATGCAATTGTAAATGAGAAAGTTTTTTTGATTTCTTTTCTTTTCTAGTTCATTGCTGTATAAAGAAATGTAATAGGTAATATAATAGTTTTTTGTTGGTGCTGTACAAATCAATAAATACTGATTTTGTAGTCTCTCCCTTTATTGTTTTGGTCTTAATAGTTATTTAGTTTTAGAACATTCTGTATCTGTTATCATATCATCTAAAAATAGTAAAGTTTTACTACTTCTCTCCTAATATGGATTTCTTTTCTTTTTCTTCTTTCTACCTAACTGCTATAACTTGGACTTCCAATACTATGTATTTTAATTACAGTGGTAAGCGTGAGCATTTTCCTCTTGTGCCTGATCTTGGAGAAAAACTTTCAGATTTTTGCCACTGGGTATGATGTTAGCTGTGGGTTTGTGCCTTTTACTGTATTGAAGTATCAAATCCTCTTTTGTTAAAAGGATTTGATTTTAGGGGCTGGAGCAATAGCATAGCCGGGAGGGCGTTTGCCTTGCACACTGCCAACACTGGTTCAATTTTCAGCAGGGTTCGATTCCCAGCATCCCATATGGTCACCTGAGCACCACCAGAAGTAATTCCTAAGTGCAGAGCCAGGAGTAACCCCTGTGCATCACCAGATGTGACCCAAAAAGAAAAAAAAAAAACCACAAAGAAACAAACCAACAGAAAGGATTTGATTTTTTTGTCTCTTGTCTCTATACTCTGGCTATTCATAAGGAAGTGTTTGGGGATAATTCCCCATCATGTGGCAGGACCATGTGGTAACAAGGATTGAACCTGGACCTCCTGCACGTAAGCATATTCTTCAGCCCTTTGAGTGATCTCCTCAACCCTATTGTCAAGGTTTTATTTTATTTTATTCACTGTATTGGGCTGGAGTGATAGCACAGTGGTTGGGCGTTCACCTTTCAAGCGGCCGACCCAAGTTCGATTCCTCTGCTGCTCTCGGAGAGCCTGGCAAGTTACCCGTGCATATTGGGTATGCCAAAAACAGTAACAATAAGTCTCACAATGAGAGACATTACTGGTGCCTGCTCGAACAAATCGATGAGCAACGGGATGACAGTGACAGTGACAGATATATTTAATTAACTGATTTCCATATATTGACACATACTAGTATTTCTTGAATAAATCCCAGGGTCTAAGGGATCACCAAACATTGTATGTGGATCAGTGATAGTGTGATGGATGGATGGATTGGGGATTTGATGTACAGCAGTGGGCTTGATGAACTTGGCATTTCTGGTGGAATGTTCTCGTGGGGATGTTCTGCATTTAGTGGGAAATGCACATCTAGAGTGTGCTTTAGAGAGGCCAGGAGAGAGAAATGGGAAAGCCTGTGGGACATTTAGATCAGGGAGGATGAAGCTGTAATGGGAGAAGTGAGGGCTGAGGACAGAACCCTGGGCTTGTTTTGGTAGCAGGAAGAGGAAGTAGATTCAGTGGAAGGAAGCTCAGCTGAACAATTTTCAGTGGGAGAAATGGGAAGGTGATGAGAATCATGGGTGTCAAAGAGAAAAAACTAAGGAGCAGAAAACTAGCGGCCTTCGATGTTACTGAAAAATTGAGGGTGATGAGGGAGAAGTTGTCTTTGGATTTAACAATTCGGTAGTCTTTGGTAATTAAGGAAGAGCCGGTTTGATTATAGTGCTGAAAAGTTTCTTGGTGCTTAGTAACAGTCACAATGTAGTTGTGTATGTATGCTTAAGGGGAAATAAAGAAAATATGCTAGAAAATATGCCATGAAGTCTTTTCCATAAAACATTTCTAGTTCTGGGGCTGGAGCAATTGCACAGCAGGTAGGGTGTTTGCCTTGCACAGGGCCGACCCGGGTTCGATTCCCAGCATCCCACATGGTCCCCCGAGCACCGCCAGGAGTAATCTCTGAGTGCATGAGCCAGGAGTAACCCCTGTGCAATGCCGGGTCTGACCCAAAAAGAAAAACAAAACAAAAAACATTTCTAGCTTAATGCCAAGACAGAAGAGAATGGAATATTGGCTGATGTAGAACAGTGTTTTTAGGGGGCATGGCCATCCTTTGTGACAACTGGAAGGATTCATGGGGGCAGTTGTAGCTTCAGGTGCAACTGGGGAGCATCTTTCTGTTCCATTGCTAAAGAAGGTGGATTTGCAGGGCATACCGAGTTATTTATTTATTTGTCTATTTATTTATTTATTCATTCCTGGAAAAGTGCAGGTAAGTCAAAGAAGTTTGAGAATTTCTGTAGAAAAAGAGACTAATAGATTTTGTCTTGTTTTGTTCTGGTGCTTGGGGATGACGGCTGAGGTTGCTCAGGGGCCCATGTGGGGTGGAGTGCTTGGGACTGAACCTGGGCCTCCTGCATACAAAGAACGCGTTCGCCATGAACATGAGCTAGCTCTCCAGCCCCACCAATGGTATTTATGGTATTCTTAAAACCTAGCAATATTATGCTAATAAAATTTGCAACATGATTCTATGGTTTTTTTAAAAGTATTTACTTTTTTTTTTTTTTTTTGCTTTTTGGGTCACACCCAGCGATGCTCAGGGGTTACTCCTGGCTTTGCACTCAGGAATTACTCCTGGCGGTGCTTGGGGGACCATATGGGATGCCGGGGATCGAACCCGGGTCGGCCGCGTGCAAGGCAAATGCCCTACCCTCTGTGCTATCGCTCCGGCCCCAAAAGTATTTACATTTATTTAATTTATTTCATCATTATTGTGGTGGTGGTAGTGGTGGTGCATTTGAGGCCACACCTGGCAACGTTTGGGGCTTATTCCTGGCTCGGGGCTCATTCCTGGCTAGGTGCTTAGAGTCATAGGCTCTGAAGGGAGTCCGTCAGCATTAGCTTCCTGGCAGCTCTGGGAAGGCAAGTGATTTCTCTTCAAGTGGCCTGAAATGCTGGCATCCTCATGAATCTTGATGCATGCCCTGGAGTTTTGAGTTCCATAGCCCAGCCCCAACTGTGGAGCAATCTTCCGGGCATCTTTGCAGACTGACGGGAATGTTTTGGTCTCTTTCCAAACAAGCAAATCCCATTTGAGAAGGGAACAACATCTCTTTGTCTTTCAAGACTCGCCAGACAGCTTCCCTTATCATGTGGATTTACCTGGTTTTGTGGTTGTGGTCCCTCGACACCTCTTTTGGGTGGAGACAGCGGGGACAGTATGAGGGTTGGTAACACAGTTACTCTTCTTGGGCTGGAAGACTTGTGTGGAGAAGGAAGGGATCTTTGAATAGATTTATGTATAACCTGATCTTCCTGAACTGGTCACTGAGGTTTAAAACATGGCCTGTGTTTAGTGACCACATCTGGCTTTTGACCAAGTATTACAAACTCAAAGTTTCAGTCTTTTATGGAAAATATGAGAGGATTGATCTCCCTCCTTGCCTCCTCCCTCCCTCCCATCTTCTCTTCCTCCCTTCTTCCCTTCCATCCTCTCGTCCTTCCATCCTTCCTTCCTTTTTTTGGGCCATAACCAGTGGTGCTCAGGGCTTACTCCTAGCTCTGTGCTCAGGCATCACTCCTGAAGGGACTGGGGGACTGTTTGGGATGTTGGGTTGACCACGTGTAAGGCAGGAACCTTACCTGCTGTACTCAGAGGAGCTCAGGGTATGGCCCAAGAAGCCAAAATAAATAAATAAAAAATAAAAAGCCATATTTTGAACTACTATTAAATTTGCAAACTTAAAATTCAGTGTGAAAATGTACATTTGAGGTTATAATTTTTAATTTATTATGACTATGTACAAAAGTTCAATTTGACAATTTTCATGTTTTATAACTTTAAGGTAATGTTAATGTGTATCTTTTCAGTAATCTATCTACCACAATGATCACTTTATTTGAGTTTTATTTGAGTACAGAGTGGCTTTATATTTTGGTGCTTTTGTTTTTATTTTGGGGGATCGAACTCCCCCAGGATTTTATCCATGAAATGTGTTTGCTTTACTACTGAGTCACATTCTTGATTCTTACATCGATAATATTTGTAAAGTAAAATTTTTTTTCTCCACCTTTAATTAATACAATCTAATAGTAACAGCAGTAGTTACAGGAATAGCGGACATGGTTTAAATGAATGTTCTTCTGATTCAGCTTCTCACATACATGTCAAGAAACATATCTCCATTTGAGAGTTCGGTATCATTTTGGTCAAATTATATTCCTGGAAATATGTCTCTGTAAAGTATAGTTTTTACATTAGCATTCATTTGCCAAAAAGCCAAGAACAAAGCAGGATGTATCTGTTCTGAGCTTATTTGTAAGAATGTGGTGGAGCAATTAAATATCCAATCTGAAATCATTTTCAGAAGACCCTGCATGAAATAAAACCCAAATTACTGCTAAGCCAGTCAAGACCCTTTTAATTGATGACAGTAAAAGAGCTTTGAACAAAGTGAAATTTTGGAGCCAAAGGCCATAAAAATCACATGCAGTTTGAAAGTTTATTCTTTGTTATTTTTAGTGAAACTTGCTTGGAAGGAGGAAGTAAGCTGCTTCCTGAAACTGAATGAGCCTTTAGAATTGAGGCAGGCCACTTGAAATCAACAGGGCAACACGTGATTTATTCTTTAGTTTAACTGAGTAGTTGAGAATGGCAATGCTTGTCTCTCTGGGGCTCAATATGACGAATTATGAGGTCTTTATGAGAATTATATGATTGTGTGGGCCGTCAGCAGGGGCGGGATCTGCAGTCGCTGATTAGCTGGGTGGCATTCACAGGAGCGCCGAGCAGGGGCTGGTGCTGATGATAAGTCCAAGAGGGCTTGAGGGCCATCTTCGAGAAGCCTCAGAAGCTGCCTGTAGAGCTGAGTTTGTGGCTAACAGGCACTTTGTGAGTTGGGAAAATGGTCAAAGGCCATGTGATTAACCTGAGGCACTGAATGCTTGATTTTGTAATGCTGGGGATCATACCCAGCCCCCAAACATGTGAGGCAAATAGAGGCACTCTCTGAAGCCTGGAGTGTGAGAAGATTCAGGGGTCCCCCCACCCCCCAGTGGTGGATGAGGTAGAAACTAAGGCTATTTCCACCAGGGAGTGGTGAGGTTGCACACCTTTGGTGACCGTGTTACCATTACCTCTGGGAGGTGGAACTTTGATGTCTCAGCATTCTTTAGTCTCTTCTTGATTTTAGTGTCCCCCCCACCTCCCCCCCACAACCCCTCCCTTTCTGCCCATTCTTTCCTTCTGGAAATTCCACTTTCTTTCTCTCTTTAACCGTTTCTGTTTTCTCGATTTTGCTGACTATCCCTGTTTTGTTTTGTTTTTGCTCTTTGGGTCATACCTGGAGATGCACAGGGGTTACTCCTGGCTCTGCACTCAGGAATCACCCCTTGGAGGTGCTTAGGGGACCATATGGGATGCTGGGAATCAAACCCGAGTCGGCCACGTGCAAGGCAAACGCCCTACCCGCTGTGCTATTGCTCCAGCCCCGGCTGTCCCTGTGTCCCTGTTTAAGAGTTGATTCCATCCTGGGAATCTACTCCACAGGAATACAAACACTTTGACAAACATATATGCAAGGAATATGCATAGCTATGTTTATCTCAGGGCCATTCCTAATAGCTGTCATTCTGGAAACAATCCAAGTCCCCAACAGCAGATGAGTGGATAAAGAAATATGGTGCATATACACCATGGAATACTCTTCAGCTATGAGAACAGTGAAATTTTATAGTTTGCTGAAACATGTAGAGAGTCAGAAAAAAAAAGGGTAGGTAGCAGGTGATCTTGGGGGGTCAGAGATCAGGGGTTAAGGAACTTGCCTTGTACATGCCCAGAGGCCCATCCCTGGCACCCCACATGAGCATTGCCAGGAGTGATCCCTGAGTTTAGAGCAAGGAATAATCCCTTAACACCCCCAACTGTGCCCTCCCGCATACCAGATAATCTCACTCCTTTGCAGAGTATAAAGAAACAAAGGATTAGATCATCCGTGATGGAAACAAACCAACTCTTGGATTACAAGGGGAAACTATAATAAAATGTACTTAAAATTAAAAAAATACATTTCTTTAATAAAAAAATTTAAAGGTCAGTAAAATGATACCTGATAAGTTTAGCAGTATGTAAGTTTTCTTCAACAAGAGAAAGGAAAGACCTAAGTGTTTCCCTCCAAGTAAACAATCTGTTAGTCACCTACCATGTTCTAGTCTTAGAGTGTGAGAGTGATTTCCGCAGTAGTTTACAGTACCCCACCAATTTAACTCAATAAAAATTTTGCTGTCTTTTAACCTTATGATATGTTGTGAATCTATTTCTTTGCAGGTATGTCTTTCCTATTTGCAGGTATTTTCTTTCAGTTAAAATATGTTTTTCTACAAACAGCATTCTAAGCAAATTTGTGCGAATACAGAAAATGAAAAAATATCATTGTAGGGACCAGAGTGATAGTGGGTAGGGAGTTTGCCTTACACACAGCTTCAATCCCTGGCATTCCATATACACCCCCAGCCCTGCCAAGAGTAATTCCTTAGGGCAGAGCCAGGACTAACCCCTGACCATCACAGGGTGTGACCCCCTCAAACAAAAAACAAAAGAATCAGTGTTTATAACAATCCTGTTTATAACAAATCTTGACAGTTCATTCCCCTCCCCTCCCCTCCTCAGGTCTCTTTCCCTCTCTTTTTGTTTGTGGGCACATCCAGACATACTCTGGGTGTGTGTACCCCTGGCTCAGGGATCACTCCAATCAAATCTGGTTGACAACCTGCAGGGCAAGCTTGCTACCCACGGTCCTATCTCTTTAGTTCTTACAGCTCTGTGTTTCCCTGCAGTGTTTGTTGTAATCTTTATGCAGTAGAAAGCTTAGGTAAATTAAAATTTGCATTCTTTATTATCTTATAAATACCTAATGTAACTTTGCTTATTTTGATGGTCCTGGGAAATGGGCCCAGGGCAAACCCCGCCCCCTCCCTCCCCCCAAACACACACATACACCGCAAGTGCTGACCTATATCCCTGGTGTCTTACTGTAATTTTTAAATGATTGAATGCTTTTTCACTCAGTGCAACAGGGAGGTAAGATTGGTTGAGTGCCTCTTTGTTAGACACTGTGTAAAATATTCTCCTTTCTTTCCTTTTCCTGTTGTCAGGTTTTTGCAATGACCTGGCATTGCACATCCATCTGATTTAGTTGTGATGCTTGCCAGGGCTCACACACTTTATAGTTGTGGTGCTTTGCACACATGCTTGCTGAGGGTTGCACTCCTGACCACAGGGTTCTTGCATTTTTTAGTTTCAGTGCTCGCTGGGGGTCATGCACTTCAGTTTTTTTTTTTAAAATAAAGATGTTTCTTCGTTTCTTTTAATTTTTTTCTTTTAATATATATATATTTTATTAGTGAATCACCATGAGTTACAGTTACAGACTTATGAGCTTTCATGATTGCATTTTGTTTACATCCCCCGACCAGTGTTCCCAGTATCCCTCCCACCCTCCCACCCCATCCCCCCACCCCAACCCACCTCTGTGGCAGGGCATTCCCTTTTGATCTCTCTCTCCTTTTTGGTGCTGTGGTTTGCAACAGAGGCACTGCGTGGCCATCGTGTTTGATCTATCTTCTATTTTCAGTGCGCATCTCCCATCCCGTGTGGGTCCTCAAACCACACTTTACCTGGTGTTCCCTTCTCTCTCTGGCTGCCCCTTCCTCCAGCGTGTGAGGCCAGTTTCCAAGCCTTGGAGTCAACCTCCTGGTACTTTACTATTCTTGGGTGTTAGTCTCCTATTCTGTTATTTTATATTCCACAGATGAGTACAATCTTTCTATGTGCACTTCAGTTTTGATGCTTGCCCACCCTGGAGATTGTAGACTTGGTTAGGGTGTGAGGAAGTGGTGTGAGATATGACATTCCCAGACAGCAGAGCCACTGGCACCAAGTCCACGAGTGTGGTCGGCACCAAACTCAAAGCCTCCTGCTTGTCAGGCTGCGTTTTTGCCTTGGAGATGCCCCTGGCCTCACCTCCCATGTTCTCTAAAATGCACCATGTCCAGTTCATAGATGAGAAAATCGAAACAGCTTAATTTATTTTCACAACAACAGTTTATTTTAGCTTAGCAAATATTCACTGAACACTAGGTACTGTGTTAGATTCTGGATTCAGTGATGAGTGAAACATGGTCCCACCTGTAAGGAATGTAGACGGTAGTGGGGATGGTCCCAGAGATGATCCCCCGGGCCTAAGGGGTTCCCTCTTGTATCATGTAGTCCCAAGAGTACCTCTGGAGGCCCTGGCATTAATGGGCCTGAGCTTCGCCCTATCACCAGGTTCTAACAAAGAAAAAAATGAGGAAATGGAAAGAGGTAATTTGAATAATGAAAGAAGAGGAACATCTTGCCTTGCTTTCAGGCTGTCAGCTGTTGGCTAGGCTGGAGCAGCGCTGCTTAAAGCGTTTCCACTACTGGCCCCTTTCCGACCTGGAAATATAACATGGGTGAGAGAGACTGCTTTGGAGTTTCTGTCCTGCACTTTTAGAAACACTTTACTGTTGTCAAATTATGTATGTGTGTGTGTGTGTGTGTGTGTGTGTGTGAGATGGGTGAGGTGTGAGTACTTAGTTACACCTTGCCATGTGGGGTTGCCATCCATAGTTTAAGAAGCAAAATGCTAAAGTGGCACTTTAAATTTGAAGGTGCAAATGGAATGCAGTTTTTGTTAAAATGCCCGCTTTTTTTTGTTAAAATCAGATTCTGCTTTCAGGGTGTCCTTGGTGGAATCTGAATTGTTTCTGATAGATTTCCAGGTGGTGCTGATGAGGCAGGTCTGCATACCTCACTTTGAGTAAGAATATCCCCATGATGTAGGACTGGAGCAAAATACCAATCAGCTACTTTTTAAAAAAAAAACAAAAACAGGGAAAGATATTCTAGACCAGTGGTTACTAACTCTCTGGTATGCAAACGTTGCAATCCCTGTTCTAGACAGTAGCCTGCTTAGTCTATGTGCTTGTAGCCTTGATGTTTTCAAAGGGTTGTTTGTTAATTCCCATTCTCCCTCAATTTTCATTCTCCCCCGACCCCCAAAGAGAGGAGCACATAACAGAGATGCACAAAATTTCAAATATTTACTGTTTAGCCCTTTACAGAGCAAGCTTGAGTTTCTGGTCTTGGTGGCGTGTGCAGTCTGTTGGGATGTAGACAAAGGAAGTAGGAGATAGGAGATGTGGAGGAGTTTGGCTTTTGTCTTTGCAGTGATAGGGAGCCAAAGCAGGATTTAAAGAGGTGGATGAGAGACCCAGGCTTTGTTTTAGAAAAATAATTCTGACAGAGTATAGATGTGCAAGAGGACCACACAGGAGACAAAGGGTATTGCTGGGAGGGAGAACTGCAAAGTGGAATGTGGAGATGAAACTTATGAAAAGGCAGCAGGATGGGAGGAGACACATTTGAGAAACAGAACTGCCTGTCACAAAAGCTTTTTCTTTCTTTCTTTCTTTTTTTTTTTTTTTTTGCTTTTTGGGTCACACCTGGCGATGCACAGGGGTTACTCCTGGCTCATGCACTCAGGAATCACTCCTGGTGGTGCTCAGGGAACCATATGGGATGCTGGGAATCGAACCTGGGTCGACCGCATGCAAGGCAAACGCCCTACCCGATGTGCTATTGCTCCAGCCCCCTCACAAAAGCTTTTTATCCCTTTGACTGCAACCCACAGGGGAGATGTTTTAGTTTACTACCTAGCACATACACAACTTGTCATAGACAGTATTTGTTTTATAAGCTATGGGGCCAGAGTGATACAGTACAGCGGGTAGGGTGCTTGCCTTGCCTACAGCCCACTTGGGTTTGATCCCTGCCAGAAGCGATCCCTGAGTGTAGAATCAGGAGTAAGCCCTGAGCGCTGCTGGGTGCGGCATAAAAACAAAGCAAAACAAATGGGCTATGAGCTATAGATGATCTCAATATTTTCCATCCCATTAAAAACCCTTTAATTTGAACAGTACTGCCCCAGGGTATAAATGTGGTAGAATCTTATCACGGATTAGCTGTGAGGGTTTGGAGAACAAGGATTCCTGATGTGGCTGGATGTGTTCTGCTCCTAACTAAAATCAGTACTAGAAGGGCAGGCATTCAGACAGCAGAGCGGAAACATTTGTGGACATGTTGGGTTTGATAGCATTGCAGTAGTTAGAGAGATCAGTTTCTCATTCATTATTACTGACTCACTGTGTGGTGTAACTACTCTGATATTTTTTTTCTTTTGGGGTCACACCTGGTGATGCTCAGGGTATTACTCCTGGCTCTACATTTAGGAGTTACTCCTGGTGGTGCTTGGGATACCATATGAGATGCCAGGGATCGAACTCTGGTCAGCAGTGTGTAAGGCAAATGTCCGGCCTGCTGAACTATCACATTTCAATAGTAATCTTTGAACAAAAATGTATATATTTTAGGATTTAATAAGCTTTTCTAACAGACATTGATTACAATAGTGTTTTAGCGGCAGGAACACTTTGAGAACTGTAAAAGAATATTTTACAGGGCCTGGAGCAATAGCACAGCTATTGCACTCGGCCAACCCGGGTTCAAATCCCAGCATCCCATATGGTCCCCCGAGCACCGCCAGGAGTAATGCCTGAGTGCATGAGCCAGGAGTGACCCCTGTGCATCTCCAGGTGTGACCCAAAAACCAAAAAAAAAAAAAAAAGAATATTTTACAAATTTATGATATTAGTACAAATAAAGATATAGCTAAAAGTCCTAGATATACACATACATATCTAAAGGTTAAAAATTTTTTGACCAAGAACTAACTTTTTCATTCTTTTTATAGATTGAATATCTACTTAAGAAACTTACAGAAGCTATGGGAGGAGGTTGGCAGCAAGAACAATTTGAACATTATAAAATCAACTTCGATGACAGTAAGGATGGACTTTCTGCATGGGAACTTATTGAGCTTATTGGGAATGGACAGTTTAGCAAAGGCATGGATCGGCAGACGGTGGCAATGGCAATTAATGAAGTCTTTAATGAACTTATATTAGATGTCTTGAAACAGGTAAGATTATGGTAACAGTATTTGTCTTCACTTTGAAACTTGACATGTGGGAAAGAAATCAGATTCTTTTTTTTAAAATATTGTACTAAGTGGTTTTAATTTCATTATTTACATAAGTTAAAATCCTATAGCAGTCACAAATTGGCTTTTACTAATTTATTTTCTGATCATTCTACTTGCCATTTCTTTCTTCTTCCTTCCTTCCTTCCTTCCTTCCTTCCTTCCTTCCTTCCTTCCTTCCTTCCTTCCTTCCTTCCATGTAGAAAGCTTAGTGCTTATTCAATAGAATGTATTATCTATTTTTGAGACCTTTCCAATTTCTTCAATTATTATATTGAATAAAACTTTGATTTAGGAATTTAGGATTTCCATACTTTGGTGGTTTCTTTGCTCAGTAGGTGGTATTGTTGTTTTTGCTCTTTTTTTGGGAGGGGTCACACCCGGCAATTCACAGGGGTTACTCCTGGCTCATGCACTTAGGAATAACTCCTGGTGGTACTTGGAGGACCATATGGGATGCTGGGAATCGAACCCGGGTCGGCCGCGTGCAAGGCAAACGCCCTACCTGCTGTGTTATCGCTCCAACCCCTGTTTTGGCTCTTTTTAATAGGGCTGGGGAAAGGGAGCACCCCAAGGTCCACACCCCATAATGCCCAGTAGTGTGGTTTGGTCTCTGGCTGTCTGGACCACACCCCTGTAGTGCTCGGATGCTGTGCCAGGCTTATGCTCCATCCTTGGAGCCATATTCCAAACTCTGTTGTTCTTTTTTTTTTTCCTAATAGAACTTACCAATAAGCATAAATTAAGGTGTCACTATAGGTTTAATGATAGAGAGGTATGAGATGTGGTTTCTGAACCATTAGAATGGCAGGATGTAGGATTTTGGATTGCAGACAAATTTTGGTATGAAATAGCTTTTGCTTAAGTGTCCAAGGATTAGGAAACTGAATAAGCAATATGATTGGAAATTAGTGTAACAATCAGATAAGTCAGATAAATCTCATATATTGTATGGTTTGTACTATCTACCATAGACTCAGCATCTATAGATTCAGTCTATGCTTGAATAACTCTGAAGGGCTTTGGCATAATATATCATTTGCTGAGGTAAAATTTGAATCACATGTCTTTGAGGCTAAATTACTGCTATGTATTCAGGGTTCATGCTTGGTGAAACTAGGGGGATTATATGGGGTGCCAGGGATTGAACCCAGGTTGGCCGCATGCAAGGCAAGCGCCCTTCCTGCTGTACTCTCATGCCTGCACTGGTGCAAACTTTGGTCAGTGCACAGATTTTCACAGATCCTCAGGAGGTGATCCATGGATAGAGGGCAAGACCCGTTGATACCTTGTATTCAAAGCTACAGAGCAGAGCAGGCGAGAATATCAAGGAGGTGTCAGTTCCTCTAAGAAAGATGTTTATATCAGATATTTATACCAGTCATCATCTTTTATAGGGTTACATGATGAAGAAAGGCCACAAACGGAAAAATTGGACTGAACGCTGGTTTGTACTAAAACCCAACATAATTTCTTACTACGTGAGCGAGGATCTGAAAGATAAGAAAGGAGACATCATCTTGGATGGGAACTGCTGTGTGGAGGTGAGGCGCTGGTCCTTTGCATGGTCTGTCTGCTGCTGCCCCCTGCTGCCCGTATGGCGCCTGCCTTCCTTTCTCTGGAGTCTTACAAATAACCCTTAACATTTCTGAAGAGACTGAGGAATGCAGTTCCTATAGTTTTTGCACCAAAAATTACAAATAACTGGTAAAAATCTTGTTTTTTTCACCTTATACTTGTGGACATAGTGTAGGGATTAAATCTCTTTAATTTATACGTGTAAATAAATTCCTTTTGTAATTTGAGGCGTCACACAAGGAAACAAAGCAAGTTCAGCAGGACAACACTTGAAGACATGACTATAGCAGAAAATATGGACCAGTTTGAGTGGAATTAAACAATCGAGGCTTTGTTTTTTGAATGTTTTGAGTGACTTTAGGATGCCTTATGCCTAGTAGTTTCTGTAAAGAAGTGACTTCACATATTTTATTGTAGTGTGTCAGATTAACTATTTTTTAAATTTATTTTTTATTTTATTTATTTAAAAAAAATTTAGAGCATTACAAAGCCATTCATGATTGGATTTTAGTTATACAGTATTCCAACACCCATCCCTCTATCAGTGTATATTTCCCAGCACCACTGTCCCCAGGTTCCCTCCCATCACACCTCTCCCCACTCCCCGCCCCCCCTCCTTATGGGCATTGTGATTTGCAAACATATTTTAATATATATATTGTTTTTGTGGCCACCCCTGGCGGTCCTGGGAAGCTTCTCCTGACTTGGTGTGTGGGGAACCGCGGTTCCAGGGGCCCCACCTGTGAAGTCTGCACTCCAGCTCTTTGAGCCATCTCCCCAGCCCCTCAAAATAAAATTTTAAAGAACTAATTTTGCTTTCTGTTTTAGTCCTTGCCTGACAAAGATGGAAAGAAATGCCTTTTTCTCATAAAATGTTTTGATAAGACCTTTGAGATCAGTGCTTCAGATAAGAAAAAGAAACAGGAGTGGATTCAGGGTAAGGTCATTTTCATTGTTTGTCACGTATTGGGAGCTCCGACTCTATCTTATTAAAGATATGATAGTGGTTTTATTTTCTCATTGTGTATAGTTATTTTTGCGTGTGACATAGAGCTGGAAGAAAACAAATTTTAGAGGAGTTACGAATATTTTGTCAATTCCATTTGCTTAATAAACTTGGGGAAAGTGATAAACTGGACATTTTAGATTTATTTACTCTTACTACTTAGAGTCTGGAATTCCCCTTTAATGACTTTGCCCATCACAAAGGAAAAAAGAAATTTTAAAGTGTCCATCTTTAGTTTTGGTGCTATATAAAGCAGAGAGGAATTATGCATTGGTTTTCAAATACTTCAACTGAGTTTTAGAATTTTTTGTTTCTTTTTCTTTTAAATTTTATTAAAGGGCTATTATTTACAAAATTATTCATAGGTGGGTTTTAGACATATCATGTTCTAGCACTGATCCACCACCAGTGTCATCTCTTACCAGAGTCCCCAAACTCCTCCCACCTGCCCCTCCTTCAGCCCCAGCGTGCTACCTTGACAGGCATATTTTTAATAGGATCTTTGATTTCCATAGGAAATCCCCAGTTTTTAACTTCTTCAAAGAAGTTAACAGGTACATGAAAACATTTTCAGTATCACTTTTTTGTTTGTTTTTTTTTGGTTTTGGTTTTGTTTTGGGGGACACACTGAACAGTGCTCAGGGCTTATTCCCGGCTCTGTGCTCAGGGATCACTCATGGTGGAGCTTGGGCGACCACATGGGATGCTGGAGATCAAACCTGGGTCAGCCAAGTGCTAGGCAAGCACCCTACCCATTATGCTACTGCTCTGGCCCTCAGCATTGCTGTTTATCAGGGAAATATGAGTCAAAAGGAGATGTCATAATCAGATTTCACCTCATATTTAAAAATACTAGAAGCAAAATGTGCTGGCTGGGAATTGGGGGTGTGGGAGGGAAAGAATGCGTATCTAATTTTGATGGGGTGTAAACTGGTTCAGCTTCTGTGAAAATTGTATGAAGATCTACACCTCGAAGTGTTAAAAATAGAACTGTCATAGGGCCCAGTAATTCTCTTCCTAGGCCTTTATCCCCAAAACATATAAAAACACTAATTTGAAGATATATTTGGTCACCTATGTTCACTTCAAAACTACTATAGCCAAGATCTGGAAACAGCCCAAGAGTCCAGCCAGGGATGAGTGGATAAAGAAGTTGTGACGGGGCTGGAGCAATAGCACAGCGGGTAGGGAATTTGCCTTGCACGAGGCCGACCCGGGTTCAATTCCCAGCATCCCACCTGGTCCCTAGGGTACCTCTAGGAGTAATTCCTGAGTGCAGAACCAGAAGTAACCCCTAAGCATCACTGGATGTGACCTAAAAGGCCAAAAAAAAAAAAAAGGTTGTGGCATAACAAAAACCATCCTTAGACTCAGACAGTAGAACACTGTTGTTTAGAGCCGAGGAGGCTGGTGCTTTCGGAAGCTCTGGACCAGCTCACGGGTGACCCGGCCATCAGGGGCAGCCCCGCATCCACACTGGGTCTCTGCTGGTGTCCTACCCATGGAGGGCTCCCGAAGCACGGAGAGGGTCTCACTTTTCTTCCTTTACGCTCTGCAGCCATTCATTCTACCATCCACCTGCTGAAGCTGGGCAGCTCCCCGCCACACAAAGAGGCCCGGCAGCGTCGGAAGGAATTCCGGAAGAAGCTGCTGGCCGAGCAGGAAGAGCTGGAGCGGCAGATGAAGGAGCTGCAGGCTGCCAATGAAAACAAGCAGCAGGAGCTGGAGAGCGTGAGGAAGGTGGGGCTGAGCTCTGGGATGGGCGAGAACTCCCTGGTTCTGTTCCCACTGCATCCCTCACCCCTCTAAGTAGGAGGGCCTCTGGGGCCGGGGAGGTAATGCAATCTTCATATATTGCGATCATGCTGTCCATGTTATTTACAACTGAGTTCTTTCACAGTGCTGGAGATTGAACCAAGCTTCCTGGTGCAAAGTTGTGCCCAACCTATGGAGCCATCTCTCCATCCCTCTATTAATATCATCATCATCATCATCATTCTCGTCATCATCATCATCATCATCTTGGTTTTGGGGCCACAACCAGCAGTTCTCACAGCTGACTCCTGGCTCTGCACTCAGGGATAACTCCTTGCGGAGTCAGGGGACTATGTGGGATGTTGGGTATTGAACCTGGATTGACCATCCGAGAGGCAAGCACCCTACCCGCCGTACTATCGCTCAGACCCCTCTCATACCCTTTTAAATTCTGCCTCTCAGGAGCGTGTTGGTGTCCTGTTCTGCATTCTGGGGATGCTGGCAGAAGTGGCAAGAGTCGGCCCTCCTAGATAGCTTATAGTTTATAGTTTATTAAGCTAGTTCCCCTTTAGCTAGTTTTATAGAATTAGACTTTCAGCTGTTTGGGATATGTAACTTATTACAGATCCTTTAATAATCTTCTATTTCCTTTCTTTGGCAAGAAATAAAATTCTCTAACTTATTAAGCGGGTTCTGCAATGCCAGGGGTTGTCTGAGCCACCCCAGTGGGGCTCGGGGGCCTCCAGAGCACTGCCCAGTAACGGAATTAGGGTTGGCCACATGCAAAGCATGTTATTTAATCCATACGCTATCTCTCTGGCCCCCAAATTAATATAGCACTGTAGCACTGTCATCCCGTTGTTCATCGATTTGCTTGAGTGGGCATCAGTAATGTCTCTATTGTGAGACTTGTTGTTACTGTTTTTGGCATATCTAATACTTCACAGGTAGCTTGCCGAGCTCTGTCCCCAAGAGGGACAGAGGAATCGAACCTGGGTTGGCCGAATACAAGGCAAGCACCCTACCCGCTGTGCTATCGCTCCAGTCCTAATTAATATATATATTTTTAAAAGTATATCTGTATCACTGTCATCCCATTGCTCATCGATTTGCTCGAGCGGACACCAGTAATATTTCCATTGTGAGACTTGTTGTTACTGTTTTTGGCATATCGAATACGCCATGGGTAGCTTGCCAGGCTCTGCCCTGTGGGCAAGATGCTCTTGGTAGCTTGCTGGGCTCTCCAAGAGAGGCGGAGGAATTGAACCCGGGTCGGCTGTGTGCAAGGCAAACGCCCTACCCGCTGTGCTTATCGCTCCAGTCCTCATTAATATATATATATACACACACACACATATATATATATTTTAAAGTAGAAATAAAAATTTTAGTGGGGCTTCGGAGATAGCTCAAAAGACTAGCGTGCATGCAAGTTCATTCCCGAGTACTGCCTGGTCCTCTGCTACCACCAGGAGTGATTCCGAAACCCCACCCCCACCTTCAAGTAGCAAAATAAAATATTGGGGTGAGGGCAAATTGATGGAGCAGAGAGGAATGTTAAGACAATGAAGATACTTCGTATGCTATGATACACATTCTACAGTGTGTAGAATATTAAGAATGAACTCTAAGGCAAACTGTATGCGGGGGATTATGGTTCTCACTGGAGAGTCGCCAACTATAGCATTGTAGCGTTGTCCCATTGGGGTGTGGGTGGAGGGGGGTGTTTCTGCTCGAGGGGGCAGTAGTATATGGGAAACCACTGTACTTTTTTCTCTATTATTAGAATCTAAAACTTCTCTTAAAAATTAAAAGATGACGTAGGCAGACTCTTTTTAAAAATTCTATTCATTTATGGGGCGGGAGAGTTAGTACAGAGTACACTTTCTTTGCATGCGGATGGCCCAGGTTCAATCCCCAACCCCGTGTCTTTGGTCCGTGAGAACTGCCAGGACGATCCCTGAGCACAGAGCCAGGATTAAGTCCTGCACATAGGTTGGTGTGGCCCCAATTGCCCTCCAATACAGTAACTTATTAAAATTGACTATGATTATTTGTTCTTCCAAATTAGGTAAAGTCTATTAAATCTTATAAGAGTTGCAAATACATGGCCTAATTCTAGGTTATTAACACATTCACTTGAACAGTGTTTGCTCATAGGTTTGCTGAGAGGCCTGAACAGGCTGTCGGAGGGAAGGTCTGTGTCCTATAGCACGACCTGAGTGTGGCTCCTCGGACCCACGGCTCAGATGCTCAGCCCTGCGCAAGCGCACAGGCCCCTTCCGGACTGTCTGCGGTGCTCGGTGTCTTTCCTCTGGTCTCACTGTAGCTGCCGGCTGTTGGAACTCCGATTGACTTGCACAGGTTCCCCACAGCCTGATATTATTTAAACCCGGGCCCCAGGAGACCATGAGGGGGGTTTCTCTTGCCACGTCCTCTTGCCCCGGCATCTAGCTCGCCTTTGGTTTCATTGGCAGAAGCTATCCTCCTCTTGATTTCTCTCAAGATTTACACTTTTGGGGAATGGAGTCATAGCACAGCAGGTAGGGCGTTCGCCTTGCACGTGGCTGACCCGGGTTCGATTCCCAGCATCCTATATGGTCCCCCAGCACGGCTAGGAGTAATTCCTGAGTGCAGAGTCAGGAGTAAAACCCAGTGCATCGCTGGTTGTGACCCGAAACGCAAAAAAAAAAAAAAAAATCCCGCTTTTCCCCCCAAAGAGTGTTTTCAGGTCTAAAAACTTCCTACCATGACTTTGTTTGTGTTTAATTTTTTTTTTTTTTGCGGGGGTGGGGGTGGCAACCACACCAGCTGTGCTCAGAGCTTACTACTCCTGGCTCTGTGCTCAGGCCTCACTCCTGGTAGGCTCAGGGGATCATATGGGGTTCTGGGTGCATGCAAGACAATTGCCCTACCCCCTGTACTGTCACCCCAGCCACTTCATCAGTGATTGTTTTGCAGGGGAAAGGGTTCTTGAAGCTTCTCAAGTCAAGCTGTTTGAAGTTGAGCTCTCATAAAAGTGTTAAAAGACTGTGTGAAATGACAAAGCTACACAGCAAGAATTCGTCACTTGGTCTGGAACCTTGTCTTCCCTCTGCGTGCACCTCAGTGTAGTTATTCCTGTTTTTCTGTTGGTAGAAACTGGAAGAAGCGGCGTCTCGTGCAGCAGAAGAGGAAAAGAAGCGCCTTCAGACTCAAGTGGAACTGCAGGCCAGGTTCAGCACAGAGCTGGAGCGGGAGAAGCTTGTGAGTCCCCCCGGGGCAAGGGAGCACCGCTGCTCGAGCACACAGAGCCAGCCCGAAGGGGAGGGGGCTGGATCATGGCCATCCGGCCACTGTGATGCTAGGGTTTGGGAGAAATAATTGGTGTGTTCATCCACTAACGGTTATCACTTGATTAGGCACCTTCTTTTGCTTGCAACACACTCTGTCTTCCTGGTATAATTCTGTCACTGTCAACTGTCATCCTGTTGCTCGATCGGGCACCAGTAACATCTCCATTGTGAGACTTGTTACTGGTGGGCTGGAGCGATAGCACAGCGGGCAAGGGCGTTTGCCTTGCACACAGCCAACCTGGGTTCGATTCCTCCACCCCTCTCGGAGAGCTTGGCAAGCTACCGAGAGTATCTCACCCCCACAGCAGAGCCTGGCAAGCTACCCATGGCATATTCAATATGCCAAAAATAGTAACAACAAGTCTCCTGGTATAATTATCAATAGCATCTTTTTTCCTTCTCAGCGAGCCCTGGCTTGGAAAATAATAACTTTGGAAATAAATAGTAAGCTGACGCTCCATGCCCATTGCTCTGTAATGAGCAAAGGGAGAAAGCTGAGATTTTGTTATGAATTCAACTCTGCTGCTCTTGGCAGCTCTGGTTCATTAAAGGTTCTGGTACCAGGAGGCCTCCAGTGCAGCTGCTTTAGGCAGTTTGCTGGCTAATTGGAACATAGGTCTCCTCACTTTGGGTTATAATACGTGAGAGAGTGCTGAGTCTGTTGCCCTGAGTCAGATATGACTTTGTTTTGTTTTGTTTTGTTTTTGTTTTTGACCACACCCTGCCATGCTCAATCCTGACTCCCGACTCTGCAGTCAGGATTAGTCCTGGAGGTGCCTGGGAGACCCTGGGCGATGCTGGGGATCAGACCCAGGTTCTGCTGCGTGCAAGACAAGCGCCCTACCCGCTCTACTATCGCTCAGGCGCCAGACCCTCTTCCTCTCCCCCGCTGCCCCCATGACATTTTCTTTAGTGACTTTGTTGCTGCAGCTGAGTTGGCTGTCTGTGTTCATGTTATCAGAGAACAGAGGAAGGAAGGGGTGACGTAAGGAGAGCAGCTCTCACTCAGATCTTTCCTCCTCCCTTCTTCTGAGCATTTGTTTTCTGTTCTTTATAAATGAGGCGCCTGTCATCGGCTCCCTTATGACTCTTACAATAAAGTCAGCCAGTGCACGGGAGAGACTTGATCCACCGCAGACACGTGCCTAGGTGAAGACTACATTGGGGCTGTCCTGGTCCTAATTTGTAGGCAGGGATTTGAATGTATTCAGCCCAGAAGGGAAAATGCATAAGCTTGTTAGGACACTAACTTAACCTGTTTGGGTTCCTTCAGGCCTAGGAAAGCCTCAGGGAGGGAGTGGAGCTAGGCAGAGCGGCTGGAGAGTAATCTTTCCTTTTTATTCCTCTTTATTTTAACCCTTTGGCTGCTCTCATGGTATAAGTCATTCCTTTAAGAGAAGACCATTGGTAGAGAGACTGTAGCTTTAAGGTACAGTCTTTAAGGTAGTAAAGATTACACAGGGATACTATTATTTGTTTATTTTTTGGTCCACACCTGGTGGTACTCTTGACTCTATGACTAGGGGTCTCTCCGGGCAGTGCCAGGCATCGGGACTCCTGTTCTGGAGACCTTCTCTCTCCAGCAACCAGCCTGCCGGCCCTCGAGGTGGGAACGAGGGCTTACCTCAGCTTTCTGAGTTCTCTCAGGACCTGTTGTTGTGTTTTTTTTTTTTTGGACCTTTTTTTTTTTCTAATTTTAATTTCTAGAATGTAGAGTTGAAGGGGGTTTGCTTGAAACACATTCTGCCTTCCTGGTATAATTATCAATATCATCTATTTTTCCTTCTCAAAGAGCCCTGGCTTGGAAAAGAAATAGCTAGGAAAAATCTAAGTAGAGGCTCCCTGGACCAGAAAACAGTGCTTGGGTTGTAGTTTGTGCCCCTGAATTTTTGGGGTGTGGTCTTGACGTTGGGGTTGGCTGTGGTTCTCTTGCTTCATCCGTCCCCAGATAAGGGCTGATGGGCCCAGCCTGCACCCTGAGAGGCAGCCCCACGGGCTGAGGACAAGCCCCCAGGACAGTGTTGCAGTGGAGTGGGGGGTGGCTGGGGGCTCTCCCAGAGGGCCAGTCAGTCACCTATAAGCATGACCCTTCTGTCCCTGCAGATCAGACAGCAGATGGAAGAGCAGGTGGCTCAGAAGTCCTCTGAACTGGAGCAGTATTTGCAGCGGGTGCGGGAGCTGGAAGACATGTACCTGAAGCTGCAGGAGGCGCTTGAAGATGAGAGGCAGGCGCGGCAAGACGAGGAGACGGTGCGGAAGCTGCAGGCCAGGTGCCAGACCCCTCATGCGCTGTGCTGTCTTCTTCCGGGGACTCAGAGGCTTTCTGGGGCTCAGTGGAGGAGGAGCTGGCAGAGACCCCCGGGGACTCGACTGGCAGGTGCTGTCACTCTGGGCCAGCGGAAGGCTCGTGTCCGAGGCTCCTCACAGACCCTGTCATGAGAGAGGTCTCATGCACTGTTGCTTCTGCTCTGGACTGTGCAGGGGCCTGAGTCCTCTCCCAGACAGCCTGGCTTCTTCACCCTATTGTGGAACAGGGAAGTTGTAGGTGGTGCCGGGGGGCTGTGGCCACTTTTCTAGAGATAAGAAGGAAATAGCATTTTCCATTCGGTCATTCAAGGGTTGATGATAATCTCTGAAAAAAAAAATTCAAGGGTTGATGATATTTGTAAGTAATTCTTACTTGAGGACTTATTTTTAAAAGTTTCCAAAACTGGGGGGTTGGAGCGATAGCACAGCAGGTAGGGCGTTTGCCTTGCACGCGACCGACCCAGGTTCGATTCCCAACATCCCATATGGTCCCCTGAGCACCACCAGAAGTAATTCCTGAGTGCAGAGCCAGGAGTAACCCCTGTGCATCGCCAGGTGTAACCCAGAAAGCAAAAAAAAAAAAAAAAAGTTTCCAAAACTGGGGCCAGAGCGATAGCACAGCGGGTAGGGCATTTGCCTTGCGTGTGGCCAACCTGGGTTCAATCTCTGGCATCCCATAAGGTACCTGAGCACCGCCAGAAGTAATTTCTGAGTGCAGAGCCAGGAGTAACCCCTGAGCATGACTGTGTGTGACCCAAAAAGAAAAAAATAATGTTTCTGAAACCTTGATTTAAAAAAAAAAACAAAAACTTGGCAATTTATAGTAATTCATTTGAAAAGATTCAAGGTTTTCCTCCACTGTGATAACCACCAAAACCTCCCTTAGGTACCGGCAAGCTGTTCAAGGGGCAGGAGTATGTGAGCCCTTGTTTGATGCCTGGTGATGCCTGGTCCCCTGAGCACTACCAGGAGTGATACTGGGCATTGCCTGGTGCCACCCCAAAGCAAACCAAAGATCCCCAAACCTCACACCCTTATGAGCAGCCCAATCTATACGAAATCTGAAATATCCAGGACATATGAAGCTGTATAGTCCCCCTGTGAGCATATGAACTGACTTTTATTCAGCTTCCCCTACATGGTTCTAAGCACCCAGCCTGCATTATCATCAGCAAACCCCAGGTGAGGGCGTCACTCTGATTCCTTTCTTTATAAGTGAGCGAAGAGAGACACAGTCTTGGGTCAGGAACCTTGTTTGCAAACCAGGGGAACCACCTTGAGGGAGCAGAAGCAGCAACAGAGTTTCTGCGAGGGCCGTGAGTAGTTTGAAGACATGGAATGCAGGCAGGCGCCAAGGGAGGTGGAGGAGCCCACCCCAGGCCAAGGGAAGGGTCCAGTGGCGGGGAGGGAATGCTTCTCACCATTACATATCACCTCCGTTCCTGTCATCACCAACCTGAGTATTGTCCCCAGCAAGATACAGCCGCCACTCTAACCTGGTACTTTATGTCAGTCATTTTGTAGCCATAGCAGGTGTCTGCTCAGCCGAGCATCTGTGCAGCCCTGGTGGCTAAGGGGCAGGAGGGCTCTGTGGCTTGTGGCGGGAGACAGGTCCAATCTGCCACCAAGATGCCTGCTGTGACAGGTGTCCCAGACACATAGCCACTGAGCAGCCTGAATCCGATGTCCCACTCTCTTCCATTCACTGTGTTTGCCTGGTGTCGAGAAAAGAACATAGAAATGCACAATCTTCAAACTCTGAATGAAAAAACTGCATTACAGCATTGGGTCAGCCTTAGTTTGAGAGCTCCTTAGTTCGAGGAGAACGTTCTTTTTCCCTTTGGACCATCTCAGCAGTGCTGAGGGACTCTTTCCGGCTCATTATCCTGCTGATGTGCAGGGGACCGTCTGTGGTGCTAGGAACTGAATCCCAGCCTTCTGTAAGCAAAGCATGCGCTCTGGCTTGTTGACGTCTCTCTCTGGCTGAGAGGAAGACATTTCTAAGGACTGAAGCTTATGGGCACATCAGTAAGCTGGCAGGATCAGTGAAGTGTGAGTACATGAGCAGAGTTGGAATACCACCTTGCAGGGCATGGTAGAGGGAATTCTTCCTATGATGCAGGTGGGGGCTCTGAGGATGAAGGAGTTATGGGTGGCCAGAGAAAATGGTCTTAGATGCTGTTACTTGACTTCCTTTGTTGGTTCTAGAAGAGTAAATGCTACTAGTAGCTGGCCTGCCTGTGGCTCATTACCATAATTCCGATGCACAAGCTGTTCGAGACAGTCCTGTGCTGGACGGGTTGTCTAGCTGCATTGTTAGACATTGGGCTGCATTTGGTATCTTTAAGCACCTCCCTGCTGCATATTCTCAGATAAGTTAATGAAAATGTCGTTTTTGAAGTCAGGCAGACCTGGGTTCAAATTCGTTAGTATTTGTGCAGTGCAGCACACCTTGAAATCCTTTGTCCCCTCCCCATCCCCAGGGTTTTGGGTTTGGGGGCCACACCTGGTGGCTCTCAGGGTTCCGGCGATCAAACCCGAGTCAGCTGCATGGAAGGAAATGCCTTTACCTGCTATTCTGTCTCTCCTGCCCCTAATCCTTTGGTTCTGAATTGCTTCACCTGTGAAAATGCAATTCTTAATAATAATTTATTAGTGAAGGTAAGTAAAGTGCCTGGCATTAGAAATTGTTCAACAAGGGCTGGAGTGATAGTACAGTGGGCAGGGCATATGGCCACTCAGGTTCGATCCCCGGCATCCCATATGGTCCCCTGAGAACTACCAGGAGTAATTCTTGCATGCAGAGCCAGGAGTAACCCCTGAGCATCACCAAAAAAAGAGAAGTTGTTCAACAAATGGTTTCTACTACTGTTCAGCCCTTTTGTTAGCTTTTTCTTCCCTTCCTTTCATTACTTTCTTAGCTTATTCATTCTTTTGTTTCTTTGTTTGTGTTTTGGGCCATACCCTGCAGTGCTCAGGGCTTACTCCTTTCTTTGTTCAGGGTCACTCCTGGCAGGCGTGGGGGACCAAGTTGAATGCCAGGGATTGAATCTGGGTTGGCCAAGTGCAAGGCATGTGCCCTACCCGCTGTATTATCACTGTGGCCACTCAGCTTATTTCTTGCTAGTGCATTTTTACTCAATGAAAAATTTTTAATGTACAACCAGGCAGGTTTCAGACTTGTTCTCCCTCCTGCCTGGTGAAGACCTCAACCACATCCCACTGCCTTTGAGCCTTTCTTTCTTCAGCTCCACATAGCAAATAGCAAAATGGTTATTGTGAGGTTTAATTGAGAAAATGCATTTCAGCTTTCAGGGGCCCAGTTTATGATACATTAATTCCCCCTCTCAGTGTTATTTCACTTTTTTTTTTTTCATAAAGGGGGGTGAATCAGAGCTTGGGTAGGACCCTTGGGTCTCCTTTGCCAGCTTAGCGAATCATGGGCTTTTGTGGAGTCTTGTGTTTTTGTACAAAAGAGAGGTGTGAGAGAGCGGGAGGAGATGGCCTGGGAGATCCGTTCAGCCTGCTGCTTAGCTTCTTAAACTGTAGGTTGCTGATGGCATGGGGCGATTGTTACCAAGAGTCTTAAACATTTATTTGCTTGTTTGGGGGCCACACCTGGCAGTGCTCTGGGCTTATTCTTGGCCCTGTGCTCAGGGATCACTCCTTCTGAGGCTCAGGAAACTAGACCAGGTATCCAGAATCAAACCCGGTTGACTATGTGCCAGGCAATGCTCTATCTACTGTACTATCGCTTCAGTCCTAAGTCTTAAATTTTTGTTGTTGTTGGCCAGAGGTCCACACGCTGAGATGCTCAGAGGTGATTCCTGTCTCTGCTCAGGAATAACTCCTGGCAGTTCTTGGGGGACCGTATGGGATGCCAGGGATCATATGAGGGTTGGCTGGCCATATGCGAGGCAACTGTACTATCTCTCCAGCCTCTTAAAATTTGTCTGTAAATACGTTTTCTTATTATTATCAGGCAGTGTTTGATTTGCACGCCTATTTTATATACCTCCATATTGGGGTCATGTGAAAATATCTCAGGCCAAAGGGGGGGTGGTCAAGACTGGAGAAAGTTGGAGACGTGGGCCCAGGCCAATGGGCCCCTGACGGCCCCGCACATTCGCAGGCTGCTGGAGGAGGAGTCGGCCAAGAGGGCCGAGCTGGAGAAGTGGCACTTGGAGCAGCAACAGGCCATTCAGAACACAGAGGCCGAGAAGCAGGAGCTGGAGAACGAGCGTGTGCGCAAGGAGCAGGCCCTGCAGGAGGCCATGGCGCAGCTGGAGCAGCTGGAGCGTGAGCGCAAACAGGCGCTGGAGCAGTACGAGGTGGGTGAGGCCCTGGCTTGGGTCACTGTCACTGTCATCCCGTTGCTCATCGACCTTTTCCAGCAGGCACCAGTAACGTCTCTCATTGTGAGACTTGTTACTGTTTTTGGCATATCGCATACGCCACGGGGAGCTTGCCAGGCTCTGCCATGTGGGCGAGATTCTCTCGGTAGCTTGCCGGGCTCTGCGAGAGGGGTGGAGGACTCGAACACGGGTCGGCCGCATGAAAAGCGAACGCCCTACCGCTGTGCTATCGCTCCAGCCCTGGCATGGGTATTTTTTTATTTATTTAAAAAGCTGTGATTTATAAAGTGATTGGCAGTTAAGTTTTAGGCATATACTATTCCGACACCAATCCCGCCACCAGTGTGGACTTCCCTCCACCAGTGTTCCCATATCCCCTCCCCAGCCCAATCCCTGCCTGTCAACTTGACAGGTTCATTGCACAGTTCCAGTGCTTACATCTTAGATCTCAGTTTTTCCGTTTTTTTGAGTCTGTGTTTTGGGTCTATGGCTATACCCCTCGCCCATATCGCCAGTATAACTCTAGCCCTGATGCCTGTTCACCCGTTACTTTTTGTTCTCTTCTTCCCCACTTGATTTCTTTCCTTCTCTGTCTTTTTTTTTGGGGGGGGCGGGTCAAACCCAGCGATGCTCAAGGATTACTCCTGGCTCTGCACCCAGGAGTTACTCCTGGCGGTGCTTGGGGATCATATGGGATGCCGGGGATTGAACCTGGGTCGGCAGCGTGCAAGGCAAATGCCCTACCTGCTGCACTATCACCCTGGCCCCTTTTCTCTGTCTTTCTCCTCTCTAAAAGGGTGATCTGGGGTCAAGGGTTATCTGGGCATCCCCCTTTTACTACAGTACATTTCCTCATCCAGTATTTTTTTTTTCTTTTTGGGTCACACCTGGCGATGCACAGGGGTTACTCCTGGCAGTGCTCAGGGGACTATATGGGATGCTGGGATTCGAACCCAGGTTGGCCACGTGCAAGGCAAACGCCCTGTCCTCTGTGCTATCACTCCAGCCCCCTCATCCAGTATTCTATATAACACAGATAAGTGAGATCATCCTGTGTTTGTCTTTCTTCTTCCGGCTTACTTCACTCAACATGGTATCTTCCAGTTTTAACTGCACATGCACTTTTTAGAAGACATTGAATATTTGTTTCATTATAAGCTGCTAGAGTAAGGATTTGGCCTGACTGGAAATAACAAGAGGAAGATATTTTATTTTTGGGGCCACACCTGACCGTGCTCCAGCCTTGCTGGGGGGGGGTGCTTGGGGTATCCTATGTACCTAACTCTTTTCTGTCTTCTTAAGAAAGATTTTGTAAGCAATGAGGTCAGAGACAAGAAGTAACACAGTCTTTGGAACAGAGAAGTTCGGAATAAATAATTTTAACTGTAACAGGCGATGGGCCCAGAGAACCCCGGAGTGGCTGACATAGAATAGAAGCAGAGCTCCCAGGGAAGGGGCACATCTGGAAGAGGCCCCTTGCTCTGCACTTAACCCTAGTACTGTGGTCTTTTCCTTGGAGAGGGCAGGACCTCAACTCCCTGCACAGCAGAAAAACCCAGCGAGGTGTTTTTATACAGCAGAACTCACTGGGCAGCTGTCCTCTGGGGCACTACCCATAGGTGAGTGTCCATAAAACTCATGGGGGGTATGGCAGTGTCTAGAGCGCCAGAGGCACTGCTCAGAGAGGACAGCACACCGGAAGCAGAGCCCTGTCCTCCCCCAGTGCCCGTCTGGTGCCCTCTCCTTACCTGGTGCCAGCCTGTGAGGGGGGCCATCCTGGGTGGACAGGAAGGATAATGGGATGTAGAGCCTAGAGGCAGTTGGTGATACAGAAAGCTCTCATACGTTCAACTGTAATCAGGTAAGTTAGGTTTTTCTGTGTTAAGAGCCCACTTACTGTTACTTAGCTCTTCCACTACCTGTGCATTTGCGTAGTCCAAAATTTCCTTTTGTTCCAGGGAGTTAAAAAGAAGCTAGAGATGGCAACGAATACAACTAAGAGCTGGAAAGACAAAGTGGCCCAGCACGAAGGATTGATTCGATTGATAGAACCAGGTAACATATTCTTGGAGTAATCATGTAATTATATACTTATTCCATTATTATTTCTGTATTTGAATGGGGGTGGGTAGCGAAGACTTTCTTTGCCCAGATAAAGCTACTTACTGTAGATTTCACTTGAAAAACTGGCCACTGGACAGATAAGAAGGCTGGGTTTAATTAATATTTGTATATATTTTTTTCTATTTGTCTTGACCAAGTGTTCCTCAAAGAAGAGATCACATTGAAAATTTACTGTTTCGTTTGTGGAGAAACGATCATTTATGAAAGAGATAATACTTCGTGTACTTAAAGTGTACCTGTCTCTTAGGTTCAAAAAACCCCCACCTGATCACTAACTGGGGCCCTGCGGCCTTCACGGAAGCAGAACTTGAAGAGAGAGAGAAGAGCTGGAAAGAGAAAAAGACCACTGAGTGACGAAACAGCACCGGCCCACGGGCAAGCAGATCCTGGGTGTAGCTGGAAGCTTTTTGCTGGAGACAAAAGAAACTGGCTTTGATGCTTCTAACTGTTTTTCCTTCCAGGTCCTCTTAGGATACTCTGGGCCAGTACCCTAAGACAGCTTTCTTTTTTACCTACCTGCAAATAAAGTGCTTACCTGCAAGGGAAAGAAATAGTCAACATCACCAAGCCCTGTACCCTTTCTCTGAAAAATACCAGCTTCTGGAAATTCCTTTTGAACCCTCTGAGATTCAAGGCTGTACACAGACTGCAGTGGGTGCCATTGCCTGCCGTGGTTGGAAGGAGCAGGTTCTCAGAATCACTGGACGATCAGAGCTTCTATCTCCTCCAAGTGCTTATTTCAGAAATAGATCGTCTGGTACACCTGCCATCCCATGACAGTTGCTGGGCATGCCTTTGATTGTTGCTCCATAAGACATGACGTGGACATACGTGGACCTGGATGTGGCTCTCAGTGGTTAGAGCCCTTAGATGCATCTGTGCAGATGTTTTCTGTACAATGCACCATGCTAGTGATTGATGTCCTGGTCGCAGCCGCCTCTCTCAGAGGCCAGAATCCCTTCCATGGTGCTTTGGCTAACATAGATGCTTATGAATCAGAACACATAAGTAAAAGTAACAAATCTTATTTGGAATGGTGTTTTGATACTAACTGAATTCCTTCTAATATCTAAAATGGTCTTAGCATCAAATGATAGACCCCCCTTTTTTTTTTACCCTTTTGTTTTTCTTTCATAGTTACTGTACAGAAAAGTTTCCAGAGTATGTGAATGCTTATTATAATTAGGCCCTTTCCTTAATAAACCAGGATATGATCATTTATAGGAATTATACATGAGAAAAAGTTTATAAAATGTATTTTTTATGATGTGCTTTGTTGAGAGGGAACAAATATTTATAATTTTCAAACATTCTTATCTAAATATTGTACAATGTAATATGCTTTCTTAATTTTTTGCTAATTTTTCTAAGACATAATAAAATGTTTTGTATGTTTCTCTCTTTTTTTTTAGTAAAATGGACTCAGTAAGAATAAAAAGTGACAGAAAAAACATGCGCTTTATTTATAAAACCATGAGTGTAATTTTTTTTTCTAGTTTACTGAAAGTACTAACCAAAAGTAGTTCACTCAGTTGTCTTACCCCATGACCTCCCTTTTTCCCACCTCCAGCATACACCAACTTATAAGCTCTATATTCTAGGAATTTGGGTTTAAAAACATTTATATACCTATGTGCATATATGTCATTGTCACTATCATCCCATTGTTCGTCGATTTGCTCAAACGGGCACCAGTAACGTCTCCGTTTTAAGACTCATTGTTACTGTTTTTGGCATATCGAATACGCCACGGGTAGCTTGCCAGGCTCTTCCGTGCAGGCGGGATACTCTTGGTAGCTTGCCGGGCTCTCCGAGAGGGACGGAGAAATCGAACCCAGGTTGGCTGCACTTTGCAAGGCAAATGCCCTACTCAATGTGCTATCGCTCCAGTTTAATTAGTTCCAACAGGGTTTTTTTTGTTTGTTTGTCTTTTTAATGAAGCTTCTAGAGTTTACAACATAAAATGTAGTAAACTAGAGTTTACTCTATAAAAATGTGATAAATTTTTTGGTTTGGTTTTGGGGCTACCTAGCAGTTCTCAAGGCTTACTCCTGGCTCTGCTCAGGGATTGAACCAGGGTTAGATGCTGCCACTTGTACTGTCACTCTGGTCCCCAAACACCTTTAGTGGGTGAGGGGAGCACACCCAGTAGTCTTCAGGGACTACTACTGGCTTAATACGTGGGGCCAGTACTGGAGTTCTCAGTTATGAGGGATCGATCCTGGGCCTCCTGTTCGCAGAGTCCACTGAGCTATTTCTTGGTTCCTATAGATATCCCTTTATCTGTAAATAGTGACAGTTTTTTCCTTTCTGATTAGAATTTTTTCCCCCAACCACCATGCTCTGTCCAGGACTTTCAAAACTATATTGGATAAATACTAAATTGAATAAATCATATAATAACATTAATATTATATATTACACCATATATAATAATATTAACATATTATACTGTATAATGATATAAATAATATATTGGATAAATAATATAAATACTATAATGGAAAGTGGAAATCCTTGCTATTTTCTTGGCTTAAGACAACAAGCTTTTCACTGTTATTTATATCAGCTGAGATCTTTTCGTATATATATGCCCTTTATTATATTGAAATACATTTCTTCTAAACCAGGCTGGTTGAGATTCCCTGCCCCCCACCCCAAGGGACCACATCTAGGACCAGGCTTGGACCATGCCTGGCAGTGCTTCAGGCACCGAATGTGGTGCCAGGATTCAAACCAGGCTTACAATTGCAGCCACATGCCAGGCAAGTGCCTAAGTGTTGTACTATCTGACCTCTTGCATTTTATTTTTTTAATTAATTTTTACTGGATCACTGTGAGATATACAAACTTGTTCATGATTGAGTTTCAGTCATACAGTGTTCCAACACCTGTCCCTTCATCAGTGCACATTGGCCTCTTGTATTTTAAATCATAAATAGGCATTTAAAGTTGTCAGATGCTTGTTCTGTGTCAAGATGATCAGATGACTTTTAGTCTTCATTTTCTTTATAGGGTTTTTTTTGTTTGTTTTTAATTTTGGGGCCATACCCGGGAATGCACCGGGGTTACTCCTGGCAGTGCTCAGGGGACCATATGGGATGCTGGGAATCAAACCTGGGTCAGCCGTGTGCAAGGCAAACGCCCTGCCCTCTGTGCTATGGCTCCAGCCCCTAGTCTTCATTTTGTTAGTATGGCGGAGCACATTGATTTGCAGCTGTTGAACCGTCCTTGCTCCGATAAGATTCCCACTTGTTAATAGCGAGCAATCAAGAGTGGAATAATGAATGTTTCAAGTTTTTCTTTTACAGAAAGCTTCAGCCCATTGGGCAGTGCCCAGAGGGTGGTCGCATGCCAAGAACCATCTCTTTGTTCCTACAGTCTAGAAATGTGCAAGCACCTTTCCCACCCCTAACGCAATGGCAGGCCATGAAGGGATGTCCCCTGAATCTGAGGTACTGGGATCAGAGCCAGACGGAGAACAGGTAAAGCTGCTGCTGCAGGGGCCCAGGCGGTGGTGAGCACACCCAGCAGCAGAGCTTTCTCGAAGGTTCCGCCAGTGCCGAGATGTGTGCACCCTCATCAGATGATTAGCTGATCCCCTTCCCCAGACTCTTCCTGAGCCCTGAGGAGAGGGCTGGGCGGCCTGCACTGAGCCTGTGGGCCCCGGCCCTGCGCCCCCTGCTCCGGGCTGACCTGCTTCCTTTGCAGCCAGGCTCTCAAAGTCAGGCTGCACCAGCCTGTGCCATGTGAAGTGGTCAGTCTGTCCGGGGCGCTGTGCCATGTGGGGTGGTCAGTCTGTCCCGGGCGCTGAGCATCCTGGAGCAGAGGGCAGAGCTGAGGAAGGATGTGCTTCACTGGGAACAGCTGAAGGAGGCTCAGAAAAAAACTATTACTGTTTCACTGTCATCCTGTTGTTCTGTCTCTTTACAGGAAAAAAAAACAAACAAACAAACCAAAAATATCGCTAAAAAACTCCTTAGGAGCAGGAGAGCATCCGGGAGGCCCAGGTTTGATTCCCAGCACTGCCTGCTCCCCTGGGCACTGGCAGGAGTGCCCACGCACAGAACCAGAAGGAGCCTCTGAGCCCACACCTTGGCGTGGTCACAGACTTGTCAACCCACAGGCAGAGCCTAAGCCCTGCGAGCCTCTAGTGCTGGATAAGGGGTTCTTGGCAGCAAGGCACACAAACAAAGGTTTGCGCTCCTCTCTGAATCTCATCAATGATTATAGCCCTGTAGGACCAGGAACACACACACACACACCACACACACACACACACTCCTCTACCACCAGTGTCTAGCAATGAAGAGTTGTCCTCCAGGAAGTAGCCACAGCTAAATTCAGGTCACCAGACACTTAGAAGCCCTTTATCTTTTCTTTCTTTTAAAAAATTTAATTGGGGGCTGGAGAGATAGCACAGCGGGTAGGGCGTTTGCCTTGCACGCGGCTGACCCGGGTTCAAATCCCAGCATCCCATATGGTCCCCTGAGCACTGCCAGGAGTAATTCCTGAGTGCAGAGCCAGGAGTAACCCCTGTGCATCGCCGGGTGTGACCCAAAAAGCCAAAAAAAAAAAAATTTAATTGTTTTTATTTTTATTTTTTATTATATTTTAAATTATTTTTTAATTGTTTTTATTTTAATGAATTATCGTGACATACATTTACAGACTTACAGACTTTCATGATTGCGTTTCAGTCAAACAAAGTTCAAGTACTCATCCCTGCACCAGTGCCCATTCCCTTTCCCAATGTTCCCAGTATCCCTCCCCCCACCTCCACCCCTTCCCACCTCTTCACCTCCTGCCTCGTGGCAGGCACATTCCCTCTTACTCTCTCTGTCCTTTTGGCTATTGTGGTTTGCAATATAGGTAACAAGCAGCCATCATGTTTGGTCCATAGCCTACTTTCAACATGCATCTACTATCCTGAGGGATCCCTCCAACCATCATTTATTTAATGCTCCTCTCTCCATCCCTGCTACTTTTTTCCCCAGAACATGAGATTGGCTATCAAGCTGTTGGGCAGTCCTCTTGACCCTTATTTTAACTGTCCTTGGGTTAGTCTTCTATTATGTTACTTTATATTCCACAAATGACTGCAGTCCTTTTATGTCTGTCCCTCTCTTTCTGACTCATTTCACTTAGCATAATACTCTCCAGGTTGATCCACTTATATGTAAATTTCATGACTTCATTTTTTCTAACAGCTGCATAGTATTCCACTGTGTAGATATACCAAAGTTTCTTTAACCAGTCATCTGTTCTTGGGCACTTGGGCTTTTTCCAGATTCTGGCTATTGTAAATAGTACTGCCATAAACATACAAATGCAGATGTCATTTCTACTGTACTTCTTTGCATCTCCGGGATATATTCCCAGAAGTGGTATTGCTGGGTCAAATGGGAGCTCTACTTTTAGATTTCTAGATTTTTGAGAAACGTCTATATTGTTTAGAAGCCCTTTTGTAAGTGCTGCCAGTTTGCAGGAATGTGCCTGCAAACCCCAAGAACCCCCCAGCCAGCTCCTCGATGTGTGCTCAGTGAGATGTCTGTCCCTCGGGCCCACTCCCCGATATAAGCACGTGTGCACTTTAATATAAGCAGGTGAGTCTCTTTCAATTTAAACCTCTTTGAACCTGGGCACGTCAGCACAGACAGGTGCACCTCCTTTATAAGTTTGGATGTCGCCACACAAGCCCGTGAGCCTTGTTTTGGAGTCCACGTGCCACGGCTGCCTCTGGGCAGGCCCCTGGCAGAGTGAATAATGGGATCTAGGGTTGATTTTTAAACTCAGGTGGGGCCTTGTCTCTGTGTGTGCATCGTCAAAGTCAGGAGGCCCCATCCGGGGGCTACTGCCTCCCTCGTGGCAGTAGGTTCCCCTCTGTTCTTGGGCGTTGAACAGGGCTGCAGAGTGAGTGTCCAGCCTCTCCTGCCTGCCCCCAGTGCAGTTTTATTCTTCATCTGACAGACAGTTACTTCTAGGTTTCCTTTTTTTGTTTTGGAAGAAAATGCTCCATGTGTAAGCTGTCGAGGCAGTGCTGGTGCTCATGGAAGGAGGTAAGCAAAGTTTTGCTCTGTCGCCAGTTTTAACCCCCTGAGTTTATGGAAGAGCAGCGTAAGGCTTGTCATGGAATGTGTATGGATTGTCATAGGATGAGATGAAGCCGGGTTTAAGGACACTTCCCGTAAACACTGATTGGGAGTCTGGTCTCCCCAAACCACTGCTGTCACGCCGTGGGACTTGGGTGTCGAGCTTGGCGTGACTCCCGAGCACGGGACAGCGTGGCCCGTGGAGAGCAGCTCACGCACAGGAGCTTGCTAAGGTGGTTGCTCCCTCAAGTGGCCACTGCCTCCAAGTCCTTGGACCTACGCTTGCTCAAAGTGTCGTTTAATGTCTTTCGGTTTCTTTTTGCAGCTTTAGCAGAGCAAACAGCAGGGCCTGCTTTGGCTTCTGTGGCTGCGGGCATGAGCTGATTGTTTGTGCTGAGCGGGCCCAGGCCGTCGGGCTTGGCTCTGGCCTCTTGCATGGCAGATCGCTCCTGCTCCAGGGAGAGAACACACACGACTGAGGACTTTTTAAACTGAGTTGGGTTTTTTTTTTTCCCTCTCCCGTGGTTCTTGACTGGGACGATATTTTCCTCCCAGAAGACATCTGGCAATGCCTGGGGACATTTTTGGTCATCACAATTGGCAGTTACAGACCTTTCACAGGGAGAGGCCAAGGCGGCGGCTGAGTGCCCTGTAATTCACAGACTGCCCCTCCCCACTCCCCTGTGAAAAAGGTCCCCAGCTTGCCCAAAATGGCAATGACGGGAGACTGAGACCACGCAGTTGGTCCTGGAGGCGTCCCGGGAATGGGCCTTGCTGGTGTCAGGAGGGACCTGGGAAGGGAGTGCCTGTGAGGTCTGGGTGGGTGAGGCAGCTGCTGCGGTGCCCTCTGTGTGGGTCCTTGGGCTGTGATCCCCTCAGACCTGGATCTGAAGGGATGCACTGTGTCTGCGAGGCAGAGTGACCCTGACTGCTCCTTCGAGGGCCCGAGCAGGAGGAGGGCTGTCAGAGCCGCGGCAGGGCAGGAGGCACACTCAGGTCTCTCAGGCGGGCTGTGCAGGGCCTGGCAGGGCCTCCTTCCCAGGAAGGGTCAGGAGGCACAGCTGACCCGAGGCACGAGGAGGCCTGGGGCGGCCTCACAGCTGGGTGGACAAGACTCTGCCTGACTTCTCCGGTTCCTAGAAGGCACTCAAAGCTGTTTGAAAGAATCGGTCTTGGGATCAGTTTAAGATATATCTTTCCTCTCTCCCCCTCTACTTTCTTCTTTTTTTTGGGGGGGGGGCACACATGGTGGTACTCATGTGGAGGGCTTAGGGGACAGTATGGGGTGACAGAGGTCGAACCCGGGGAGGCTATGTCTAAGGCAAGTAACCCACCCACTGTATAGTATCTCTCCCGCCCCTCCTTCCTAATGCCGATATTCACACGGAACAGCCGTCAGCTCCGGGACATTACTGGGTAGGGTCTTCTGAGGCTAAAGACCAGGTGCCAGCACTTACACTCTGAGAGAAATGAGGCACGTGAGCCCCCCCAGCCCCCACTAGACTCTACCAAGAGGTTTCACATAGCTTTAAGAGATATCCAACCTGAAAGAGCCCAAATGCCCACCTCTAGAGAAGAGATTGGAGAAGTGCGACCTAGTCAAACAAGATACAAGTCTTTCAGATGAGCCACCACTGCAGTCACATGCAGGAACCCCAGAGCACAGGAGGCAAATGGCAAATCTGCGGACTCCATTCCCAGGAGGGGCTAGAATGGGCAAAGCCAGTCTGTGGATTCTGAAGTCAGACTGTGGGTGTTGAGACCTAGTGGGTGTTGATGAAAAAAGTGGCCCTTTCAGGGGTACTGGAAATGGCTGTGATCACATAGTAACTCCCGACATCCCCGATCTGAGATGCTTTTCCTTCTTCCCTGCAGTGGGAGAACTGGCTAGCTGTGGACACCAGCTGATCCAGCCCTGCCTGTGCAGAGAAGGGTACAGCCGGTCCATAGGGGGCGCTCACCCCTTTAGGACAGGGCTTCTGAAACAGGCTTGTTTCGGTTGTCTAGGGCCCCTTTGGGGATGCATAACTTCAAAAAAATTGTTCTAAAATTTCTTTGTGATTTATTGTCAAATGTTTTATCTAGAAGCATATGGTCTATCTCTGTATACTTTGTGTAAAAATTCCTGGGGTGCATAGGCATCGTGAGTGGAAGGATTTGGCCATCTCCTCTGCTCCTTCCTTTCTTAGTTTCAGCACATGGGAGATGGGCCATCAGCCTGATGTTTCTGGTCCTGGTTTCTTTTTCTCCCAGCTCCCCTGTCACTGTCACTGTCATCCTGTTGTTCATCAATTTATTTGGGCGGGCACCAGTAACATCTCCATTGTGAGACTAGCTGTTACTGTTTTTGGCACATTGAATACAACACGGGGAGCTTGCGAGGCTCTGCCATGCGGGTGAGATACTCTCAGTAGCTTGCTGGGCTCTCCGAGAGGGGCAGAGGAATCAAGGAATCGATCGAACCCAGGTCGGTCACGTGCAAGGCAAATGCCCTACCACTGTGCTATTGCTCCAGCCCCCAGCTCCCCTATAAGTACATATTCTAGAAGCAGAATTCTTCCAGATATTTCCAGATGGGCCAATTGTCTCACTTCTAACTTGCTCTATATAATTAAAATAGCACTGTAGCACTGTCAGTGCTGTCATCCCATTTTTCATTGATTTGCTCGAGTGGGTACCAGTAACGTTTCCATTGTGAGACTTGTTACTGTTTTTGGCATATCGAATATGCCATGGGTAGCTTGCTAGGCTCGGCCGTGTGGTGGGATACTCTCGGTAGCTTGCCGGGCTCTGAGAGAGACACAGAAATCCAACCTAGGTCGGCCGTGTGCAAGGCAAATGCCCTACTCGCTGTGCTATCGCTCCAGTCCCAATTAAAAATCAAACATTATATTTTCATTATAGTGGTGAGCATAATTAAAATATAATGTTTTGTTCCCCCCCATATTACAAAGTAACACAGCCCCAGTGTGGACAATTGTGAAGAAAACAGGCATGCAAAAAGGATAAAGTAGTTCCTTTATAAATCCTAACCTCCAGCATTCTTGCTAGGATCCCACTTTTTGGCTTAATTGCAAATTGACCTCGCAGGCGACCATCTCCTCTTAGGTTTTTCAACTGCCCTCACCTGTGAGGGTGAGTTTTAACCACCCAAATCTCTACTGGCAGGTCCTGCAACAGCCCAGCTCCGGGGACTGTGAAGGGGGCCAGATGAGCCGTGGGTAGCAGAAGAGCGAGGCCTGCAAGGGCCGCCAGGTGGCAGGCGCGAGCCGTGTTCGGAGCCGGGGCGGCTGCTTCACTGCAAATTGGTGGCTACCCCTGTGGTTGGGGGTCCCGGAGGGCACCACGGGTCGCAACTGAGTCCTGTCCACGGGTCAGGACACCCCCTAGCCCCTGTGGCCGTCTCATTTTATCCTCCACAAGCCGGAAAGCTGTGGCTGCGTTCCTACTTTACAGATGAGGCGGGTGAGGCTCGGGCAGGCAAGTGCCTTAGGGGGACACAGACAGGACGGGGCTGGACGCGCCTCTGGTGTCCTGCTGTCCTGCCTCTATTGCCAGCATGGAGCTAGCTACCTAGAAGCAGGGTAGGGGAGAAAAGAGGATGCTCATGCTTCCGCCTCAGCCCCTTTGGGTTCCTGGGGCACGCTGACCTTCCAGGACGTCGGTGGTCAGTCGTCCACACAGCCTGGGCCCTGCACTGACCATTCCAGGAAGGACCGAGCCAGCTGGGCGTCCGCTGTGGCTGTTGAGCGAGAGCGTGGAGGAGGAGGAGCCGCCGCCCACCACAGGGGCCTGTTTCCTGGCTGGTCTGACCCCTGCTGTCCCCGCGGGAGCCCCGACAAACAGAGCGAGGTCATCCAGGGCGAAATTCCAGCCTGGGCCTGAGCCGCCAGTGCAGCGTCGCTGATAAGACCGGAGCAGGGACGCGGGGTGTCAGCCCCACACCCCCGCGCTGTCAGCACCTCTGCTGGGGAGCCCCGCGCTGCAGACAGCCAGGCTGGAGCAGAGACAGGCACAGCCCTGCAGATAAGGACAGAGACAGCCAGGGCGAGAGGGGAAAAAACAAAACAAAACACACAGACACACAGACACACACACAAACCGACACAGAGCGCGATCCCGGAGCCCAGAGATGAGAAATGGTCAGCACGGTGCTCCGGGAGGCTGGCGGGGAGAGAGAGAGAGAGAGAGAGAGACACGCAACCGCTGAGGCTAGGGCGAAAGCGTGTCTGGCGGGAGGAGCCTGGACCCTTGCTGGGCCTGGCGCTCCTGGACACGTTTCTGGTGCTGGTCAGCTGGATCTGGGCGCCCGGGACGGGAGTCCCTGGGGGGTGTGGCCCGAGAGGCTGAGCTGGGGAGCCGCCCTGTGGAGGGAGCCCAGGAGATCTGCTGAGTGTCGCCCGCTCCCCGGGGAGGCCCCCCGCTTAGACACCAGCGTGCCCGCGCGCCGGCACTGAGTATGTGCACCACGCGCTGCCGGTACGTGGGCAAAGCCGGCCCGTGGCCGCCACGATGCGGCCGCTCACAGCCACGCCCGTGCACACGGAGCCGCTGGGGGGCGCTGCTGAGTCCGGCTGCCGCCCCGCCGCACATGCCTGCACGCACGCACGCGGGTGCCAGACACCTGAGTCTGAGTCACCAGCACCCTCGCCCTTCCTCGGTCGCTGCAGCTGCCCTGAGACATGCACGGACACGTGCCCCATGCCGCGCCCCCTCCTGCCCGCTGGGCCGCTGGCTCTGCCCGTGCAGACAGACGTGAGCGCGAGCCACGAGCGAGGGACAGCCCCGTGGCTTGGCTCCTCCGAGGCGGCGGGTGGGAGGCACGGCTATGTCTGCAGGGAGTTGTCTTGCTCCAAATATAGCCTCTGTGGGCAGGAGCCAGGGCTGCCTCCCCTCCCCCCTGCCCCCCGGGGCTTCACTCCGAGGAGTCGGAGAAACCGAGCAGAGGTTGCAGCTTTGCACAACCAGACCTTGGTTGGCGAGAGCGGAGCGGGCGGGCGATTGGTATGGAAAGTGCCGCTTTTTCTGGGGACTCTGCAGAAGCGTTCAGAGATGACTGATCCGGCTCGTGGTCCCTGGAAACACGATGTCCTGGGCCTCTTAGGACTGAGGTGCCCGGTGGCACAGCCCCGCCGTGAGGGCTGGGACGGTGCAGTTCCGAGCACCAGTCTTGCCCCCCCCCCTCCTCCATCTCCCCAGGCTGCACCTTGAATTTGCCTCCCCTCTGGCCCAGTGCCTGCCTCTGGAGAGTTGCGCCATCGGTCCAGCTGGTCTTCCTGCCTTTAGACACCGCCCCTGCCCCCTAATCCATCTTTTCCACAGCTGCCAGCCTTGTTTCTCTGAACTGCAGATCACACCGCGTTGCCTTTCTGCTCCAAGCCTTCGCAGCTCCCCAGCCTAGGGCAGACAGGGTCCTCCCAGTGGGGAAGGAGGTTTGCCCCCTGCCTGGTGTGCTGGATTGGGTTACTGAATGGGGCTGGTGGGGCTGGTTCCAGGCTGGTGTGTGGACACTGCAGTGGCTTATAGACAGATGGTTAGAGTCAGGGAGATGGAGGGGAGAAGAACAGTGTTCAGGCTCAAGCATTTGGCAGCAAACAAATGCTCAGTGGTCATCAGGGTGGGCATGAGAGGGGGCAGATGCGGTTGTTGGAGTGGGGAAACAAGCCTTGGGGACCTCACTGCCCTAAGGCCTCTGAGATGGGGGCCCCCTTTCCCGGGGAGCCGCCCTCCAGCTCCCTCATCTGTCCTCATTCTTGCAGGCGCAGTGGTTTTCTTCCTTGAGGCTGGGCAGGCTGCGCCTGGCTTGCCTTACTCTTCCCTCCCTCAGTTTTTTTTTTTTTTTCTTAAACCACGTGTGTCTGTGCCTTGAAATTGCTTCTAAGCACCAAACAGACAGAACAGAAGCCCCATCTTCTTGAAACACTGTCTAATAGTCTGGGGACCCCAGCATGCCCAAAATGCAGGAGTGGCCCTGGTGGTGTCACCCCGAGGGAGCCCGCTGATGAGGTCATGGGGCAGGGGACTGGAGAGCCAGAGGTGACTATTACTAGGAGCGCTGGGCCTGGCCAGAACCCAGAACCATAGTAGTCAGAGAAGGGGTGGCAGGGGAAGAGGCAGACTGAAAAAGATTTCACAGGCTGTTGTGGGAACATGGGCTTTTACTTCAGCAGGAGGTGACAACTCTTACGTTATCAATGTCTGCCCTGATTTCACATTTCAGGAAGGCCCCAACCGCTGTGTGGACAGACCACAGGGACTCAGCTGGAAGCAGGGGCCAGTCGGGAGCTCCTGCAGCAGGGTGGCCTGGTGAAGGGGTGACAAGCAGGGCAGTTTAGGATGTTTTGTCGAGACTCGCTTGTGGATCACATCCGGTGACTTTTGGGGGACTGTCCAATGCCATGGATTAAACTAGGTCTATTTTTATAAGGTCACACCCAGCAGTGCCTGGGGACCTGGGGCTGAATTATTCAGATGCTAACTCCAGTTTCAATTTCCTTGATATTAATAGGATTATTCAGGTATTCCAGATCTTCTTGATTCAGCCTTGGGAGATTACAGGAATCCAGGAATTTATCCATTTCTTCTAGGTTTTCTTGTTTCATGGCGTACAGACTCTCAAAGTAGTCTCTGATGATCTTTTGAATTTCCTTGGTTTCTGTTGTAATATTCCCCTTCTCATTTATGATTTGGTTTACTAGGGTTTTCTCTTTCTTTGTGAGTCTTGCTAGTGGTTTATCAATCTTGTTTATTTTCCTGAAGAACCAGCTCTTGGTTCCATTGATCTTTCAGATTGTGTTTTGGGTTTCCGTGTTGCTGATTTCTGCTCTAAGTTTCATTATCTCTTTCCTTCTGCCTGGGTTGGGGTCCTTTTGTTCTTTTCTAAGATCTTGAGCTGTGAAGTCAAGTTATTTATGTGGGCCCTTTCTTTCTTCCTGAAAAATGCTTGCAGAGCTATAAATTTTCCCCTTAACACAGCTTTAGCTGCGTCCCACAGGTTCCGGTAGCTCATGTCTTCATTCTCATTAGGTTTTTTTGTTTTGTTTTGTTTTGTTTTTTGGGTCACACCTGGCAATGCATAGGGCTTACTCCTGGCTCATGCACTTAGGAATTACTCCTGGCGGTGCTCGGAGGATCATATGGGATGCTGGGATTTGAACCCGGTCGGCCTTGTGCAAGGTAAACGCCCTACCCACTGTGCTATTGCCCCAGCCCCCTCATTCTCACTTGTTTCCAGGTATCTTTTGATTCCTTCTTTGATTTCCTTCGTGAGCCTCAGATACTAACTACAGACAATGTGACTTTTGGGTGAATGGATGGCACCGAATGAAGGGAGCTTGGCAGTTTATGATGCTGGAGTCTGGGAGCCGCCATCTGGGGATTTACCTGCACAGAGCCCGCGGGATCCAGACCCTAGAGTGTTTGGTTCAATAGCCTGGTGTTGGGCCTAAAAATGTACTTTTCCTAGAAGTTCCCAGGTGCTGTGGACACTCTGGGTGGGCCCACTTCCTGAGAACATCTGGCCACAGGTGCCGGGATTATCCTTCCTGGAGCCGTGGGCCTTGTGATCACCAAGCTGCTGGGCCTCGGGCAATTCCCTGGAATGTGGCATCCTAAGAGGTCATGGCCACCTTGTCCTACCCTGCCTGCCTATGGGAGTGTCAGGTCTGTGAGGGACGCGTGTGTAGCCACCCTGATCTCACCAGGGCTGTGAATGGAGGGAAGGACGGCTTGAGACCTTATGATACTCGTGCCTTGGAACCATCTAGAAGTATGACTACCTCTTGCCTTCCACCACTCCAACCCTCAGAGAAGTTTTTCCTCTTCGGAGAAGGGTTGGAGGTGGGAGGGCTCTTGGGCTGAGGAGGTTCTGGGGCGCATCCTGCTCTGGCTCGACAACCCCCCTGAGTGGCTGGAAAACTCTGCTGTGTCCAAAACATTCCTTTTGCCATCCCCCTGCCACAGGCCGTGGTGGCCTTGCCTCTCAACGGGATCCTCTCACTTTTTTGTTTGTTTATTTGGTTTTGTTTTGGGGCCACAGCTGGTGATGCTCAGGGATCACTCAAGAACTACAGGTCCATATGGGATGCTGGGGATCAAACCCGGGTCGGCCGTGGGCAAGGGGCGCACCCAACCCATGGTACTATGGGGCTCCATCCCCCTTCCCCTACCCCTCCTCTCTATTAAACATGCTCAGGTTGCTCTTGCCTTGAGAGCAAAACAGCTCAACCAAACAGCTTCTCCTATCGCCTTGCCTCTTCCCGGCAGCCCCCAGGCTCCCTCTGTCCTCACCTCGGCGCTCTGCCTCTGCCCACCTGTCCCTGCCTGGGATGCACCCCCTGACCTCACAGCTGCCTGCACCCCACTTCTTGGTCCTGCCCCCGGGCACTTGCAGCTCCCCAAACAGGAGTGGCACCTGGGCTACTCTGCGTTTCCTTCTCTACCTCCCGCTGCCCTCCTTGCTCTGTGCTCACCGTGGCTCCCACCTGCCCAGGGCGCCTCTCTAGCCTGGGCGGAGTTGCCCCTTCTCTGCCTGCCCTGGCCCAGCTCCAGCTCCCATGCCCTCATCGCTGCTGCCCTGCTCGGTCCTGGTGTCCATCTCCGTGACCACCCTCTGCTCAGCTTTGCTGGTCACTCTGTGCTCAGACCTCCCCAGTTTCCCTTGTCTCAGCCCCTCACTGGTTTGGGGCTCGGGACGGTTCTCGGCCCCTTCCCGGTCCCATCCTAATCCAAACCATTCTCCGCCGGCCGTGCGCAGGGCCTCTCTGGTTGGTCCCTTCCTCATTGCCCTGCCCGTCTCCAGCTGGCAGGGACCCTGCACACTGGCCATGCTGCACACTCAGCTCTGAGCTGGGCGAAGAAGCGCCTGCTTGGGGTCCCACCAGTGCCTGGAATCCGGGGTCCCTTCTTCCCAGGGCTAGGGTGGGGGGGCGGGGAGGCAGCCCGGCCTGGGGGCTGGAGATCGCTCCTTGCTCCCATCGCTGGAGCAGGGCTGTGAAATGTTCAGGATCGGGTTTCAGAAAACACAGGGTCAGGGTCAGCGGAGCAGCTGGTGGTGGGGAAGGCCAGGCCGGCTCATTTCCTGTCAGAGTGGCCCGGAGGCCCCAGCCCAGCTCGGGGCGGCCACAGGGGAGGAGATGCCGGGAATGGCTTGCATTCCTCTGGCCCGGGCTGCACAGCGGCGAGCCTCAGGGGGCCTGCGGGGAAGCGAGGAAGTGATGGTCAGGGCCGTGGTGGTGTGTCGGGGGGGTCGCTCTGCAGGGACCAGGCAGCTGCAGTGCACCCCTGGGACCCCGGCCTGCAGGACAGAAGAGCCCAAATGAGGCGCACAGACCAGGCGCCGCCCCCCTCCCCCCTCCCCGCCAAGCCGCGTGGCCAGGACAAGCCTCTTTTTCTCTCTGCAGCTCCCACTTCTGCCCAGGTGGCTGTGAGCGCTCTGGTGTCCGGGCCACACTCGGGGCAAAGCAGGCCCGTCCGCAGCCCTGCTGAGTGGGTGGGTGTTTGCTCGGGAGTTGGCTTTTGCCAATAATAACTGGAGCAGCCCCGGTGCCGGTGCCGGGGACTCACGCAGCGTCAGGCCTGTTTCAGTAAACTCCTTTTACTTAGGGAAATGGAAGCGGTGACAGACTTTGCCGGAGGGGCACAGCCAGGGAGGGAGCATAAAGTGAAAAGAGATTTGGGCATCTGAAGTTGCACCGTGAGTGACCGGAGGAATGCTTATGCATCACGTGCATTCTTTCAATGTTGTGAAAGTGGGAATGAAGAAAATGAGGCCCTGAGAAGTAGGGAAGTCACTTAACAGGACCGAAGAACTCGAAGATGCAGACACCTTTGTTTCCTTGGGTCCAGAACAGTGGTTTTCAACTGCTGGTCTACAAAAAAGTGACTGCTACTTACCCAGGGGGTGGGGGAATGAAGGTTTTCTTTTCTTTCTTTTTTTTTTTCCTTTTTGGGTCACACCCAGCGATGCACAGGGGTTGCTCCTGGTTCTGCACTCAGGAATTACTCCTGGCGATACTCGGGGGACTACACAGGATGCTGGGAATCGAATCCGGGTTGGCCACGTGCAAGGCAAATGCCCTACCCAATGTGCTATCACTCCAGCCCCAGAAATGAAGTTTTTATTTCATAATAGAACGTTTGAAAAGAAACACACAAAACATTGTTTGTTAACCATGTTTTTTGTTTCTACTTATATGATCTGTGGAATTGTTCTGTTTGCTGGTTTACCGGTTTAAAAATTAATTTTTTAAAAAACCCCGTTCTAGGACCAGGAGAGAAGCCCTAGCCACTCGGTTTGATGGTGCCCCTAACGGGGATGGTGGTAGGTGGTGGTGGGTGGTGTGTGTGTGTGTGTGTGTGTGTGTGTGTGTGTGTGTGTCTTCCCCCCGCCGTTGGGAGTAGAGGGTCTTCTCTATCATCCATCCCCTGCCTCTTCTTCCTGGAGCACCGCAGGAGGGGAATGTGGGTGTGACAATTTTGGGGACATGTCTTAAAGCCTGGCCCTGCTGTTGCTCACTGGTGAGGCTCCGGGCAGGGGGTCTGGGATGGGGCAGAGAAGGAGCAGGTGAAGCGGCAAAAGGAAGTGGAGCCCGGCAGCTTGCAGGGGCCCTGACCTCCTGCAGGAGAGCTGGTAACTGTACATCAATATCCTGCGTGGGCCAGGCTGGCTGGAGAGACCTAAGTGGCAGCCAAGGAAGCCAGGCAGAGGTGGGTGGGAGGGGAAAGTGGAACCTGAGACTTGGGGAAGGCTGCCAGGGACTCCCCACCCCCAGTCAGTGTCACCTCCCCCTGAGAGTGGCCTCATCCTGCAGGGCAGCCAACACCCTCTCAGGAGCTGCCCCCACTTCACCTCCTGGCTGCCAAAGATGATCATAATTAGGCTTGAATTCCAGGATAATCTGGCTGGGGACCGGCTAAGGCCTGCAAAGGGAGGAAGGAGCTGTCTGCAGCAATAGTGACATTCAAGGGTCCGGTGGAGTGGGGGACCCTGCTAGGATTGGATCTGGAGAATGTTTGAGCAAAGGACTGGAATGTCGGCCGGGATAAGCAGGAGTCCATGGACTTAAGGACACTTACTGGAGACGCGAGATTTACTAGAGGGGGAGGGGGTCACACAGGGCTGCGCCTCAAACCCCAGAGCACACACCTCGCCTGTGAAAGGCCCCGTACCACGCTCCTCCCCTCCCCCCACCAGCCACTTTTCCCCACATCCCAGCACTGGGGGGTGTAGACCTGGTGCCTCTGAGAGCAACCGGGAGTCCTGGCTTCTTCAAAAAAGGATTTAACACTTGGAGGTCAGAGACAGTACAGAGGGTAGGGCACTTGCTTTGGCATGTGGTCAACCTGATTTTGAGCCCTGACACCCCACATGGTCTCTGGGGCCTTTGAGCACTGCCAGGTATGGCCCCTAAGCAACAATAAAAATGTAGACAGTAATAGCTAATGCTTGCTGAAGTAGAAAGAACAGCATCTCCCTGGCAAGCAGTGGAGAAGACTTTTTGTTTTGGGGCCACCCTGGATGGTGCTCAGGGATTACTCCTGGTGACTCGGGGAACTATATGGAAGCATCAGGTACTGAACCCAGGTCATCCACGTGCTGAGCAAGGCAAGCAAGTTACCCACTATATTATTGCTCTGATCACCAACTTTTTTTTATTATTTTTAGTGAATCACTGTGAGGTACAGTTACATACTTACAAACTTTCGTGCTTGCATTTCAGTCATACAATGATTGAGTACCCATCTCTCCACCAGTGCCTATTCTCCACCACCAATGATCCCAGTATCCCTTCCATTACCCCCCAGCTCTCCACCCTGCCTCTGTGGCAGGGCATTCCCTTTTGTTCTCTCTTTTCTTTTGGGTGTTATAGTTTGCAATAGAGGCACTCAGTGGACACTGTGTTAGATCTATAGTCTACATTTGGCATGCATCTCCCAAACAGGTCCTCCAAACTTCCCCCAGCATTTGAGGCCGGCTTCCAAGCCATGGAGTAAACCTCCTGGTCCTATCTCTACTACTCTTGGGTGTTAGTCTCCCACTCTGTTACTTTATATTCCACAGATGAGTGTGATTTTTCTATGTCTGTCCCTCTCTTTCGGACTCATTTCACTTAACATGATACTTTCCATGTTGATCCACTTATATGCAAAGTTCATGACTTAATTTTTTCCTAACAGCTGCATAGTATTCCACTGTGTAGATATACCAGAGTTTCTTTAACCAGTCATCTGTTCTTAGGCACTTGGGTTTTTTTCCTGATTTTAGCTATTATAAACAGTGCAGCAATGAACATACAAGTGCAGATGTCATTTCAACTATACTTTTTTTTGCCTCTCTGGGATATATTCCCAGAAGTGGTATTGCTGTGACCTCCAACATTTATGGTATTGATGTACAGTTGCAGGAAAGAGCCTGGCAAGCTAACTGTGGCGTATTCAATATGACAAATATACTAACAATAGCAGGTCTCATTCCCTGACCCGAAAAGAGCCTCCAATTGTTGGGAAAGGATGAGTAAGGAGAGGCTGCTAATGGAGACATTACTGGTGCCCGCTCGAGTAAATTGTGAATAACGGGATGACAGTGATGACAGTGACAGTGATACAGTGATGTACAGTTACCAGTTTCATATCTACAGTGCTTTCTAGTCCACTTCTAGTAACGTCTAGTCCACTTCTTTAGCCTGCCCACTGTTGCTAATCTGAGTTTTGTAATCCAAGGCTTGGCATCATTTGTTTTGCTGCAGACCACAGGTAAGTGAAAACACCCAGTACTTGTCCTTCTGCCTGATTTACTTCATTTGTCTTGCTACCCTCCATACCTAGGCTCCTCTTCTCAACTAGTTCCAACCAGGCTGCAGCTAACTGCACCAATCATTTCTCCTTGTGACTGCAGAGTATTTCATTTTGTATGTATACTATAAATCTAGCCATTTGTCAGTGGACACGGGGTGTTTCCATATCTTGGTTATTGTACAAAATGCTGCAATGAGCATAGGTGTGCATGTATCATTTAAAAAATACTTATACAGTGGCTTCTTTATTTTACTTATCAATTTTCTCAGAAACTAAAATAATGGCACCTCTAGCAGCAGAGAAAGTAATCTCTGTATCTCAACAAACTTATCTTGTTTTATAAATCAGTGAAGAAAGTTCTTTTCAAGTTATCTTTTTTTTGCTACTCATTTTTATTAATTCAGAAATATGAGGTCTCACATGCCACATATTTACTTTATCAACATTATGTTGCTTTAAATTTAGTGAAAGGTTGGTCCTGATAGCATTTTCAAAAATTTTAAAACATTTTTATTGAATCACTGTGAGGTAGACCATAGAACCAAAGCTGTTAATGATTGGATTTCAGTCATATAGTATCAAAACACCCATCTCTCCACCAGTGTACATTTCCCAGCACCAATGTCCCCAGATTCCCTCCCATCACCCACCACCCCCTGCCTGCCTCTATGGCAGGCACTCTCCTCTCCTCTCCTCTCCTCTCCCCTCCCCTCCTCTCCCCTCCTCTCCTCTCCTCTCCTCTCCTCTCCTCTCCCCTCCCCTCCTCTCCCCTCCTCTCCTCTCCTCTCCTCTCCTCTCCTCTCCCCTCCCCTCCTCTCCCCTCCCCTCCTCTCCCCTCCCCTCCTCTCCCCTCCCCTCCCCTCCCCTCCCCTCCCCTCCCCTCCCCTCCCCTCCCCTCCCCTCCCCTCCCCTCCCCTCTCTCATTTTGGGGTCACGCCCCAGGGGGTGCTTGGGATTTATTACTGGTTTTGTTCTCAGAAATGACCCCTGGTAGTACTCCGGAGGTCCTGTGTGGAATCAGCCCAAGGGAAGCACCTTAACCCCTGCACTGTCTCTCTGGTCCTCAAATGAATGTTTTTGTTTTCTTGGGGTAGGTGCCAAGAAGTGGTATTCCGTGAAAGTATGGAAGCTCTAGTCTAGTTAAATTTTTAAATTGTAGTGTAGGCAATGAAGTTATATAGTGTTAAAGTTTACGATATTAATGTACAAAGTTATTACACCCCACCACTGTCCTCAAGTCACTTCTGGTATGGATCTTTTACCCTCCCCATCTCACCCCCCATTGGTAAGTTTTGTAATACAATGTCAAGGGTTTGTTATTGATACATAATGTCTATTGCCTTGTTTATATTCCACAGAGGAGTGAGGTCATCTGATATTTGTTCTCCCTCTGATTTACTTTGCTTAACATAATATCCTCCAGTTACATTCACATTGTAGTGAATTGAATGACTTCATCTTTCCTTACAGTTGTGTAATATTCCACTGTGTTTATACCACACTTCTTTATACATTCTTTTGTTGTTGGACATCTGGGTTGTTTCTGTATTCTCGCTATTGTACTCAGTACTGTAGTGAACATAAGTGTGTGTATATCTTTTCAAATTAACTCTTTTGTGTTTGGGAGCTTGATGCCAAGAAGTGGATTTTCAAGGTCATAAGGGAACGTCCACAAGCACTAAACCATATGACATTTCTACCAGCAGTGAATGAGACTCTATTTTTCATCACATACCTTTCAACACTGGTTATTTCCAGTCATTTTGACATATGCAATTCTCATTAGTGTGAGATGATATCTAATTATCCCTTTGAGTTGCATTTCACTGAGAGTGTTAATAAATAGTTTTTCATAAGTCTACTGGTGAATCATATGTTCTCTCGGGAAAGTGTATCTTCCTCACTTTTTGATGTGGTTATTGGTTTTGTTGTTGTTGTTGTTGGAGATTTATGAGTGTTTTATGTACTTTGGATATTAGCCCTTTATCTTATGGTATCACGGTCATCCCGTTGCTCATTGATTTGCTCAGGTAGGCACCAGTAACGTCTCCATTGTGAGACTTGTTACTGTTTTTGGCATATCGAATACACCATGGGTAGCACTGCCATGCTGTTGAGATGCTGGCAGTAGCTTGCTGGGCTCTCCGAGAGGGACGGAGGAATCGAACCTGGGACCTGGGTTGGTCTCATGCAAGGCAAATGCCCCACCCACGGTGCTATCTCCCATTCAATTCGGTGTTTTTTTTTTTTTTTTGCCTGAGTTTTTAGCCATGTAAGCCCCATTAAAAAAAAACAACTTGATGTTGCACTGTTTATTTTTTGTTATGGTCTTTGCCAATGGAATCAAATCATTGAAGACATTTCTGAGGTCCATATCCTGGAGAGTTATTCTTTGGATGTATTTTATGAATTCTGGTCTAATCTTTTAAAAAATATTTTAAAATTTTGTGGTCTAATTTTGAGGTCTTTCATCCTCCTTGAATTAATGTTTGCATTTGGATCCAGTTTCTCTTTTTAGCATGTAGCTATTCAGTTTTCCCAGCACCAATCAGAGGCTTTCCTTGCTGTACTTTAGGCAACCAGCTCCTTTGTCATAGATTAATTTTGTCAATATATTTGAGGGCTTATCTCTGGGCTCTCGGTTCTCTTCCATCAACCAGAGAGCTTATTTTTATTCCAATACCCCGCAGTTTTGATTACTATAATACATAATGTATATATCATAAGCTATAATAAGCTATATACTTACATACATGCTTATATATACTGTAAGTATAATGAAAAAAATCAGGAAATGCAATTTTCTTTCTTAGAATGGGTTTAGCTATTTGGAGACTTTTCATGGTTTCATATACATTTTAGTGATTTGTTCTAGGGCTTTGAAACTTTTGTTTTGGGGCCACACCCAGTAGTGCTCAGGGCTTACTCCTATCACTGTGATCAGGCCTGGCAGGCAGTGCTTAGTGGACCATATAGGGTATAAGGGATTGAACTTAGGTTGGCTGTGTCCAAGACAAGTACTTTATCCACCATACTTTCTCTAGCCCCTTATGCATTGATTGTTTAGCCTTTACTTTGATGCATTGGTTTGTTTCTGAGTTTTTTTTTTTTTTGTGGAGCCTATGGGGTCTTTCAGGCATAAAATTATATCATCTTCAAATAGTGACAACTTAACTTCTTTTCCAATATGGACCCCTTTGTATTTTTTAAAAAATTGCTCTAGAGAGAGCGTCTGAGATAATGTTGGATAACAGTGTAGAAAGTGGACATCTTTGCCTTGTGTTGATCTCAGAGGGAAGCTTTTCTGTTTTTTTCTCTTGGCGGTGAATCAGACATTCCTTTGTCTCTTGCCTCTGGTTCTTCCCACTACAGGCTCTGCTGTGAGCTGGCGACTTGCTATAATTTTGTGTGCCAACACCAGAAATGTGCTAGTGTTGAGGTATAATAAACAAGTCTTCATCTTGTCCCGGATTCTTGACATTGAGTTTCTAAGACCCTTAGAATTTCCCAGCAATAGGAGTGCCTTTCACATTCTCAGAATGAACCCCTTTGTTTAGACTCTTGTGTTTACTGCACTGCAGTGATTCCGGGTGGGGCCTAGATACCAATTCTGGATGGGGATGGGTGACATGGGGTCAGGGGTGGGGGACTGGTCTCCAGAAAGACCAAACATGTGAACAGAAGGCCAAAGGGGAGAATGGAGAATGGGTCATAGAAACAGCTAAAGGACAAGGTTCATAACGCCTCCGGGCTGGCGGCCACACTGAGGTGCTGGGGGGGTGGCACCCCCGAGAAGGTGAGGGAGTCTGTGCCACTCCCCGTTTCCCCCATGTGATCCTTGTCTGCTCAGCCCTTCAATCCAGGCGGACCGTCTCTGAGTTCTGGGACTTGGTCCCTAGAGAATGAACCTGAGGAAGGCATTATGGGAGTCCCCCAATTTACAGCCAGTTGGTCAGAAGTATAAGTCACCTGAGAAATCTGAAAACCCCCCTAATGTGGGGGCTGCCCTGTGGGACTGAGCCCTTCACTGTGGCGTGCGCACAAATGCCAGAAAATTGTTAGGACTCGAGTCAGAACTGAACATAGGTGATGGAGTCACCACTTGGTGGCAGGGAACTTGAGAAGTGACATGCCTTTGGTATGGCACTGAGTGACACACAAGTCCAATCTGAGATTTCCTCTAAATGCTAAGAAACATGCTGGATTGTGAGGACTTGGTATGAATGAAGAATCAAAATTATTTCATTAATTTTTTTTAAAATGTAGGAGTACTGCTATTCATTCAGATCATTACTAATTTTTTGTCGTGCATGGATCTTGCAATACCAATGGATATATTGTGATAAATTAAGATAAAATGCATTATTAAAATGAATTCACTTTTTTTAGCCACACCCAGCAGTACTTAGGGTTTACACTGAGAATAGATCTCTGGCTCTACACTCAGAGATCATTCCTAGAGGACTCAGGGGACCATCTGTGGAGCCAGGGATCAAACCCAGCTTACTTGCAAGGCAAGCGCCCTACTTGCACCATCTCTGCCACCTTAGACTTCTCCTCCATTCTGTGTCAGTGCTGCTCTAAACCCCATTTGTTCTTTTTTTGTGGGGTTGGGGCACAGCTTGCAGTGCTCAGGGGACCATATGTGGAATCTAATTGAGGTAGGTAGCATGCAAGGCAAGTAAGTGCTTTAACCCTTGAGTTACCTCTCTAGCCCACTTCTCCATCATCATTGTTTTCCCCTTTAATCCACAATTCTGGGTGCTGTTACAAAGGGAAATTCCTGGTTATCAGATACAGATCTTTAAAAGATGCTTTATGGGATGATGGAATTATTTTATGACTCTTTAATAAACAATTCCAACAAAATATCTAGAAGTGCCAATTTCCACTGGGAAGCAAACCTGCCATGACAACCGAGGCTCTGGCTCTGGGCATACAGTTTTGGAGGCTAAGAACAAACACTTGGGTTTCTTGGATGTGCATCTTTTGAGAGCCAAAGGCTCTGTCACAGGCGCCTCCTGTGACGGAGGGCAGTTAGGGCTCTCTCTTGCTCAGAAAATAGCGACTTTCTTTCCTGTAAGAGCTAGGACCTGAGGAATGAAGGGCTTCTAGATAGTCTCATGTTTAAGCCCCATTCCAGCTGTTTATCTGAGTGAGTGTCAGGGACCCAGCAGGGCGGCATGGCAGGTCATGGGGCCTCACAGTAAGGAGAGGGAACTGGGCCCAAGCATGGCTAGAGGGCCCTTCTTTACATGAGTCTGCCTGACTCAGGAGACATCCCCAAACTTCTCTGGCCTACTGCCCTTTACAGAAAAAAAAAAATCACTCTGTGCCTCCCCTCTGGAACTCTACCTTCTTTCTTCTTTTTTTTTAGCTTTTTGGGCCACACCCGGCGATGCACAGGGATTACTCTGTGCTCAGCAATTACTCCTGGTGGTGTTCGGGGGACCATATGGGACGCTGGGAATCAAACCTGGGTCGGCCGTGTGCAAGGCAAACGCCTTACCTGCTGTGCTACTGCTCCAGCTTTCTTTCTTTTTCTTATTTTTTTGCTTTTTGGGTCACACCCAGTGATGCTCAGGGATTATTCCTGGCTCTGCACTCAGGAATTACTACTGGCGGTAGTTGCGGGATCATATGGGATGCCAGGAATCAAACCCAAGTCTGCTGCGTGCAAAGCAAATGCCTTACCTGCTGTACTATCACCCCGGTCCCCAAGAACTCTAGCTTTTTAAAGTAAACAAAGATAAAGCTCCTGCATTTGTCCCCAAGGCCACTACCCACCAGTGCCCCCAAACTCCCCACTCTGGAAACTGCCTGAGGAAACCTGAGGCTCAGGGAAGCCTGGCCAGGCCCCTGTTGGGGGGCACAGAAGGGCAGAGGGGATGTCGTCACTGAAAGACCCATGTCCTTACCTAGGAGTCCACAGTAGAATTACCGATCCTCCATTTTTGCTGTTAAATCACTGCCTGAAGCAGAAAAATGTTTTACCCAACTGGAATTGTTTCTCCTAAATTGCCACAAAAAGCCACTGACATGGGTGGTAAAACTGTGCCTCCCCCCACCCCGGTATGTCAACGCCTTGCCCCAACCTTCACAGTTCACACTGGAGGTCCAGGTGGGAATGGCAGCTTCGGGCCATCACTGAAATTCTTCAGCAGCTTGTCCAGACCAGGATGTTTGCAAGCATGTGCAAAGGGTCTGGTCCCTTATGCAGCCAGGGGCAAACACAGGACTAGAACCCGGGGAATGTGACACTCCACTTTGTGCTGTTGCCCTTGAATCTTTACACACCTTGAATGCAGCCTCCCGAGTGCCAGGCACTGCGGAACGAACTTGACATTGCTCAAGGAATGCAGTTTCTTAAGAAATTGGTTTAATTCAAGGTGGTTAGTGAATGGAAGGCATGTTATGCCTTCATGAAGATTAAAATAATCCAGTTATAAAAGAAGCAGTGTGTACAGTCTCAAAGAGCTAAAAGTACAACGGGCTCTGTATCTTACACAGTACAAAAAAATTATTTCATATACAAAGAAAAAAATACAAATAATGTGCAAAAACCATTTTCACAGGTGTCAATTTATAAAACGAAAGTGATAGAAAAATCCTTCATTCTTACAATTCCCAATGTCTTATATATTAACACAGTTCTACTTCTAGTGTGTATGTAATTTTAATTTTGACAAATCTACAGTGTTTTTTTTAAAAAGGGAATCATTATTGAAATCCAATGAATCAGTTTAGTTAATTTTATATTAAATTATAAGCAGGTTATCTGAAAAAAAAGGATATAGAAATCATATGTACAAATTTTTGAAATATTAGTTCGGTATTTAACATATTAACATTTCAAACAGACACAATGATTAGGCCCCCTGGGGCCCCAGCTGGCTACAGTGGCTGTCTCGGATGTGGCTCATGGGGAATGGGCCAAGCTCGCTGGATCAGGAGCTAAACACACATCAGGTTATCAGAAGGTGAAGAGGCGCCAGAAGCGGCTCTCACTGTCCGTGTGCCGAAGAAGAATCTGGGTACTGGCCACAGCACAGGGCCACTGGGGCCCGCACAGCCCTTGTCATAGGTATGTGTGAACAGCTGGCTTCTGTCTCTCCGACAGCTTCACTTCATTAGGAGGTCAGTGCAAATGATTGCTCAGGAAGGTTAGTGCATTCAGCTTTTTGCATGCTACTTTGTGTAGGAAGCTATCAGGAAGCAGAATACATAGGAGCACAGAGTCCCGGACCCTCAGGGCACCTCTGGCCAGGAGGATTCAGGGTTTGGGAAGCAATCTTTCCTTGCATTGGCCTGGCCATTGTTGCATTATTTCCCTGGAAAGGAGCCTCCCATCAGGATAATCCTATGGGCTCCTTCCTTGCCCACTGCTTAGCACCGATGTTCTTGCTGTGAACCCCAATGGCAAGCAGGGACTGTGGAAGCACCTTTCGGAGCACCCGAGAGTGGCGCCTCTCTGAGGTGAGGCAGTGAGAGTAGTTTTGACAGGAACCTATTCTAGGAGAATAGAAGACCACCTTGGAGGGCTTTTATTTTTGCTTGTCAGAAAACTCTCCAAAGAACTGAGAGCTTGGAGAACAAAGGACCGAGCTTTCATGAAGAAGAACCTCAGAGGGCGGTCATGGTTGCTGGGTGCAGAGGGGATGGAAGACAGTTGGCTCAGGAAGCATTCATCTGATCCCTAACCACGAAGTCCCTGTTAGAATCCTCTAGTGCAAGATACGTTAGTGCCTGGAGCTCGGGACCAGAGCTGACACATCCACTCAGGCAAAGCAGGCACAGCAACCGCTGGATGAGGGGACTGGCTAAGACTGGGCAGGAGGACCCTCAGGCCCTGGAATGACTCATCAGCAACTCAAGGATTCAGGCGCTTTTTTGTCTTATTGGCTTGGATGGACCACAGACATCAAGCATCAGAGATACAGCTCTGGATCCTGTCCATCCACTGCTGGGCACTTTGTCCATCCTGGGCACAGAAGTTATACACACGCTTGCTGGTCTTGAGCTGAGGAGACAAAGAGAACCAGAGATAAAAGACAGATCTATTTCATGGCTTTGAACAAGTGAGCAAAGTGCTCCTGGCTCTCCCTTTCTCCCCAGAACTGCTGCATGTCCCCTCCCCTGCGTTCTCTTGGACCACGTGCCACTGCCTGTAAGGTCACTGAGCTTTCTCGTCCCCGGAGTCACAGGTTATGTTCCTCGAAGGATGCTGGGAGAGGCAGAGACACCAGGAGCCTTACTTGACACCTCCTGGGACCTTCTGTGATTGAGCAGGAGGGTGAGGAATGGCTGGAGTCTCTGGCCTTTCCCACACATGGCACCAGCGCGGCATGGGTGCCAGGGAAGCTCCCCTGGTTTCCCACAGAACCCGGAGATTCAGCCACCCGGGATGAGGTCGGTGTCTGTGTCCCCATTCCATTTTCTTTGCTAATCTTCAATTGGGGCCACAGTTGGAGCTGAGGTCAGGGAAATGGCCTTGTAGCCCAACCAGGGCCCCAAGTGTGATCTCCGCTCTTCATAAAGTCTTGTGGGCTGCAGGCCCTAGTGAAGTCCCTGAGCATCCAGCCCCCAAATTTCTCCAAGACCCGTGACTCCCAATGGCTGCTAAAGATTTTGGGGCAAAACACCATTGTGACCAAGAATACTTTTTATGGGTGATCACGCATGGCTACCACTGAATACAAAGGGAAATAGCCTGTTTTCTTGGTAGCAGGTGAGTGAAATATCAAACGGTATTTATGAGGAGTGTTTATGTGGCTGGGCAGTTTTCGAAGGAGTCCTGTGTGTGGAGTACTGAGTGCCTTTCTGAGACATGGGGACGGCTGCGAGCAGTCGGGTTCGGGCTTCGGATGCTGCGTCTAAGTGGTGCTGGTGTAGTAATTCTCACAGCCGGGGGGTCTGGGGGCCTCTCTGTGCCCCCTGGCAATGGCTTTTTCTAGAGGGAGGTCAGTGTGGAGACGGAGCCAGGAAAATCCAAGTAAGATCAACTTACATCGAAGAAGGCCTTGTCACTCGTGTGCTTGGGGGCACCCATGCTGGGGCCAGCAGGGATGACCATTTCCACTTCAGCCAGGTCAATGTGGCCTTTACAGCTGGTGTCCTCACCGGAGTCATAGTATCGCAGCTGGACCATAGGGAGACAAGAAGCATGAGAGGCAGTGGCTGAGGACAGAGCTTGGCTTCACAAACTGTCTGAAATCTCTTTCTCTCCCTCCCTCCTTTTCCCTCTCCCCCCACCCCCAACACGGGCGGTGCTCAGGTCTCACTCCTGATGGGCTCGGGGGCCCATATGAAATTCTGGGAATCGAACCTGGTTGTTTGCATGCAAGGCAAGTGCCTACCTACTGTACTATTGCTGCGACTGCATGAATTATTTCTTTCTAAATTGTTTGGAAGAAGAGACAGAAATTAAAAACAATGGTTGCCTCTAAAAAGAATTAGGTGGCTGGAGGAAGGATATAAAGGATACTTTATAAATTTTGAGTAACTAAATGTTTCATATTTAGCTACTAATTTATTATTATTTTAATTAGTTTAAAATTAATTTTAAATATTATTTATTTACAGCAGGTAGGCCGTCTGCCTTGCACGCAGCCGACCTGGGTTTGATTCCTTCATCCCTTTCGAAGAGTCCGGCAAGCTACTGAGAGTATCCTGCCCTTATGGCAGAGCCTGGCAAGCTACCCGTGGCATATCTGATATGCCAAACCGGTAACAACAGGTCCCACAATGGAGACGTTACTGGTGCTCGCTCGAGCAAATCGATGAACAACAGGACGACAGTGCTTACAGTGCTTATTTAAAAGTAATTATTAAATTATTTAATTTTAAGTTATTAATTTAATTAATATTGAATATTAAATTCGATATGCCAAAAACAGTAAGTCTCACAATGGAGATGTTACTGATGCCTGCTTGAGCAAATTGATGAACAACAGGACGACAGTGCTTACAGTGCTTATTTAAAAGTAATTATTAAATTAATTATTTAATTTTGAAAGTTATTAATTTAATTAATATTAAATTCAATATGCCAAAAACAGTAACAATAAGTCCCACAATGGAGACATTACTGGTGCCTGCTTGAGCAAATTGATGAGCAACAGGATGATAGTGATACAGTGATTAAATGTCAGTGATGAAATAACTAGATATGAATAAATGTATATTTTATATATTAGAAATAGTCCCATAGGAATGCAGAGATATGTGTACAGAAGGTTTCCTTCAGAACGGTCCTTGCCAGCTCAGTACAGGGAAAGATGTCTACTTCAGTGCCAGGCTTCGTCACTGGGCAGTACAGTCTTGACAGCTTTTTCAAAGGGGCTTGGGCTAAGGCTCAGCAGGAGAGCTCGTGCCTTGCGTGTGTGAGGCCCTGGGCTCAATTCCTGGCACCACGGGGTGTGGCTCTACAACTAATACAAACAAATGAGAAGATTTAAAACCATATTTATTTTAAGTTTTATTTTCTTAGTGTTGGGGCCACATTTGCTGGTGCTGTAGGGCTCTTCCCAGCTCGGCTGTTGGGGACTACAGGTAGTGCTGGGGTGGGACCCGGGCCTCCTGCATGCAAAGCAGACATGGAGCCTGCGCTTCCACCGTCTAAGGGAGATTTATATGAACTGGTAGGAACAGATGTTCACAGTGTAGGTTTTGTTATTTTGTCTTTTGTCTTTTGGCTATACCCGGTGGTGCTCAGGAGCTAGTCCTGACTAGCGCTTGACGGTTGTTCCAAATGGTGCTCAGGGGGACCTTGTGGTACTGGGAACTACCAAAGCCTCATGCATACAAAGCATGTGCTCAGCTTATTGGGATCTTTGTGTAACCTAGTATTTTGTTGTTGTTGTTTTATCTTTATTTATTTATTATTTTAGTGAATCACCGTGAGGGTACAGTTACAGTCATGAACTTTGCATATAAGTGGATCAACATGGAAAGTATCATGCTAAGTGAAATGAGTCAGAAAGAGAGAGACATAGAAAGACTGCACTCATCTGTGGAATAACCTAGTATTTTTTGAGTTAGGGTGTTTGAGCACATCCAGTCATACTGAGGTCTGACTACTGATTGCGCTCAGGGAACCATACGTGCTACTGGGGACAACTGGGGCTGGCTATATGCAAGGCAAGCACCTTAAACCCTGCACTATCTCTCCAGCCCCTGTGTCCAAGTATTTTAAAATAAGTTGCCAAGGACCGGGACAGGCTCCATAGGGCCAGGCTGGAGGTATACTTACCCACAGAAGGCCTGGGTGTGGTTCCCAGCACCACATGGCCCCATAAGCACTGCTAAGGAATAGCCCCTCAGCAACCACCTGATTTTGGTCCCCCAAACAAAATACTGTCTCAAAATAATAGAGACAGGCTATAGAATGCTATAAAAAATACCACCACTGATTTTTGAAAATCCTTGAAAATAGCCCAAAGTTTCAGTTCTATAGCTATAAAAATACCAGTGACTTTTGAGAAACCTAGAAAATACCTCAACATTTCATTGAGTGTTTACTATGGGACAAAACTATTCTGATAGTTTTTCATATAACTCATTTAATCCTCTGAGCAACCCAAACATATAATACAAATACCTTTATTCACTGACATATGAAAACAATTTAGAGAAATGAATACCAAATTGTTCACAGTAATTACTGGGGTCATAGGGAACTTTTCATCTTCACAAGCTATCTAAACTCATGTAACAAATATGTGTTACTTTTGAAAGAAGAAAAGAAATGTGAAAATATTTCTAAAAACTAGAGACTGTTGGTGAGAAAGCCTTATTGGTTCATAATTTGGATCTTACTCTCTAAGAAGGCAGGAATGTGTCTCATAACTCTGTACTGTGGTTCTGGCCTTAGATTTTTCTGCCTCTCCCTTCAGGCATGGTATAAGTAGGGCAAAATGGAAAAACTATATTCCTTTTGTGTTAAAGAAATCCCAAAGATTGGTAAGAATGCAAATATAATTTCATGTAAATTACAGAAAAATTGTTGTCATTTTCCTATGTTATATTTAGTGGTTTAATGGTAGGCTCTATGGTTCCAGAGACATTGCTATTTTAAAGTACAGCCCCTAAAAAAAGGGCTTCTACTACACAGTTGAAAATAAATTCTCCATATTCTTCCACATGAATCTGTGTAACCCATGGAACCCTTGGGAAGGCGGTCCGCAAGTTTGTCTTCTGGAAGGAGCCTTCCACTCACAGGTCAAGCAAGAGCAGTATATGGGGGAACATTCCTGTCTTTCTCCATGGACTGCCGTTTAGCACTGAGATGCGCCAGGTGTCCTGCTCTGCCTAAGGCAGGGTGAGGCTGCTGTCAGGGCAGGCCCAGGAGACAAGGCTGTAGAGGAGCTGGGTAAAGGGAAGGCGCCTCTCCCTCGAGGGGGCTGGGGCAGAGATCACGATACTATGGATTGTGGATAACTTCTGAGCAGGAGCTAAGAATCTAATAGTGGGCACTGACTCTCTGACAGGGTCAGCGAGGGCCAGTCTGTGGATTCCACGTTTATACATAGACACTTCCCCTCTGCCTTTCTTGGGGCTCCTCCCTCCTGTGTTGCTGCCATCTTTGTGGTCTAATGGTACTTTCAATAACCAGGTAGCGAGGGGCACAGAGAAGGTGATCAACAAATGCGGAAACAGAATGTTCTCAGTTTTGAACAGAAGCTTTCGGCTACGAGGGTGAAGCTGTCTGCATGCTGGGCAGTGCCCTCGGGGGTGTGAGACCCCTGCTGAGGAGCTTAGGGCCTCTCTGGGCCTGGGTTTTAAGAGCACGTAGGAGCGACTGGAGCAATAGTATAGCGGATAGGGCATTTGCCTTGCATGTGGCTGACTGGGTTCCATTCCCAGAATCCCATATGGTCCCCCAAGCACTGCCAAGAGTGAGTCCTGAGCACAGAGCCAGGAGTAAGCCCTGAACACTGTTGGGTTTGGTTTTCCCCTGTGCCCCCTGCTCCCCCCACCTCCCTCCAAAAAGAGGTAGCAGAAGATAGCTGAGCTTTAAAAAAAAGCAGTTTAGGGGGCTGGAGAGACACTAAGTAAAGCAGGTAGGGCATTTGCCCTGCATACAGATGACCCAGATCCAATCCCCAGCATCCCACAGGGTCCCTTGAGCACCACCAGGAGTAATAGTGCAGAGTCAGAAGTAACCCCCCTGATCATAGGTGGGAATGACCCAAAAACTGGAAAAAAAAAAAAAGTCCACATATAGCCCTTGAGCCCAAACCAAACCAAAGCAGGCAGAGTTCTCAAGCAAGTGATGGCCTGGGCTGTGCATACCAGAAAAACTACTTTGGAACTTCCCTCAGAAATGAGTGCCCTCATGCAGGGGTACACAGGGGCCCTGGCCCCCAGCAGATTATTGGAGGCCTGGCATGGCACAGTCTTTACGGGATGCAGCTGTCGGCTGAGTCACAAGTAGCAAGGGACTATGATTAGCCGGGAGAGAAGTGATTTCTTTAGCTTTGGCAGTTTTACCTGATGTTTCGTTACATCCAAGACGAACCAACGGGGCTTCCAACCCTTTAGCAAAGCCCCTCTTTTGTAAAGTGTTCCCTCAAAGGACCTGGAAGAAATGAGGACAGGGAAAATTAATTTGGGCTTCTTGTTTAAGAAGCACAGCTAAAGGAGTGTGCTGCCTGCCCGCCCGTTCTCTCACTCTCCCCTCAGCCCCAGATTATCCAAGGAAGGCCACTGGATTCTCCCTGCAGTTCTACCAGATGTGGAGGGAACCTTGTCTCTTTCTGATGGTGTCACTGTGCTGGGGTGGTTTGGAGCTCTCAGGAGCTCACGGCAACTGTCATGCTCATGGCAACTTTGAGTTTGACTCAACCCACAGGAAAGCGAAGCCCGAGACAGGCTGTGAGAATCTGCAGTGTCTGTGATTAAATGCCTTTTTGTCTGAGCTACCAGGAGCTGGGTTTCTGGTGTCTGCCACCGAAAAGGTGCTGACTAACAAATGTTCCCTCTAACTACCTGGCAGACATGAGCTAACAATGATCAGCACTCAACCACAAGGAACGACACTGTGCTGTGAGTGTTTACAGTGGTAATTCTGACTTTCCCTCTTCAAATAATTGCCTGACATGTTAAAGTCAAAAATAATGAGAGCAAACCCACGTCCAGTTCATGGGAGGTGCTGCACAGGCCTGGCTGGTTTTAGTCCCGTGTCGCAGCCTTGAGGCGGGCTCTGAGGTGCACTTACCTGTTTTCCTCGTTCTTGAATGTGTACTGGCTGTAGAGCGTGGCTGCACGGCGGTCCACGCCGTTGGACGGGGAGATGCTGGCATTCTGCTCCTCCCCAGAGCTGCTTTCCGGAAGATGCAGCACAGCCCTCTTCTGATAGGAAGGGAGGTTGGTAGATATGATTCCTGGAAGGCCTGAAGGTTGTCTTTGGGGCTAAAAGAAGATAGAAGAAGGACTAAGAAAGCTACACAAATACTTAAGCTGGTCTGACAACTTCATTTCTAAAGATTTATCTCAAGGGAAAAAATATTGGGCTCCAGGAAAAAATATTTATAAGGATGCTTACCCTGGAGTTATAAAAGTCCAGAAGCAACCTAAATGTTTATGATTAAGGGATTTATTACAAAGAAAGCACTTCCCTTCCTATGCCAGCCCCTGAATTGTCACTTGCAGATCAGCAAGAAGTCCAGGAGGATCCCTTCTTACCAGCAGAGGCTTTCTTCTGGAACATTCCCTCTTCCCAAACCCTTTGCTGCATCTGACCTGCTCACCACTCCTTCCTGAGATGCTCTTCAAACCAGCACGGTCCCAGCTTGCCTGCTAGTGCCCAGGAAGCAAGTCTGATAGGGCAGCTACGTGATCTCCTGTGGGAGGTGGCTCCCACTCCATCCCTCCATAAGCTAAACACGACGATAATGGGTGGGAGGATTGGCATAGCCCCTTGCACACATTATATGCCCGGTAAATGTTCTTTTCTTGTGTTTTTGGGCCATACGAGGCAGTGCTCAGGGCTTACTCATCTCTCCTAGTGGGCCTCAGAGGACCATATGTAGTGCCAGGGACTAAGCCTGGGTCAGCTGTGTGCAAGGCAAGAGCTCTACATGCTGCACTATTGCTCTGGCCCCGTGGACAAACGTTTCTAAATTTAAACAGAAAGGGAATATAGGGAACAGGAGGCAGACCACTGTGTCATTTTAATATCTTATTTTCTAATGACTTCTCTGGAGCAAACACGGTCTCAACATTCTCATCCTCCTCTGAGGGACAGGAGACCAAGTGAAACCACAGAGACACTGAGATAGAAAAGAACCCAGTAATTTCCCTGGATATGGGCCCTGAAACACAAGTATTATGTCACTGTGGTAAAGTGAGACGTTCAGGAATTATTTAGTCATTTGGAACTTTCTGCCCTGACCTCCACGGGAAGCCCCCACCATTCCACTCTTCTCTCTGGTCATTAACCCATTTGAGATATCTGTGATGGTGGGGCCCACCTGGCCGAGCACCTTAGAAATCAGAAGTAGATCGCTCAGGGGTTTTGCCAACTCACATGGTCTGTCCCGGGCTCTTCCTTAAGGTCCGTAGTGACTCTTTCCCACAGCTGCTGCCACTTCTCAGGGCTTTGGTTCAATTTATGCTCCAACCTTTCAATTTCCTGCAAAAGTAAAAGGAGTTTTCTGACAGGTCAGATTTCACAGAAAGCAAGATGTATCCCTGAGTCCCATCTCTGTACGGGGCCCAGGGAAGCAGTGTGGCCAGTGGACACTAAGCAAAGTGGTACATCCGGGGCGGCTGGGGTCTGAGTTGGGAATGGCAGGCGGGAATGTGGCTGGTGCGCTGCAGGGAGGCACAGATGGTTTGTAAGGGTCTGTGACCAGGCCTGTTGGTGCAGGATGACCTAAACGGTTAGAGATGAGACGTTTTCCCAAACACCTTCACGCTTGGCTAGCTCATAGGAAATCTGATGGCCACAGCAAAAGGCCAACCACTGGGCTGGTGTCCAAACCCTAATTGCTGAGGCAGATGAGAAGCCCGTCCTTGACAGAGGGACCCCTCAACTCTAATGATTCAAACCAGATGAGGAAGGAATGACCTAAAAAATGGCCAAGGATTGATGTCTCCTGAGCCAGGGGATCTGGAAGTCAGGGCAGCTGCCTCTGTGGCAGGGCTTTCCCTGACACATGTTCCTCCTGGCTGTCACGAATCAAACAGAGAAACTTCTGCAGGAACAGAGCGGCCTGTACCAGGGTGGCAACACTTCCCTCAGGGCTGCTGCACTCATTCGAACGGCAACGGCCAGGATGGTTTTGCTCTAGAGTATTTGTTGCAGAAGATTGCCGACAGTATTCCCACCAGGCCCTCAAATGCCCACACTTCTGACCAGAGGAAATCAAGTGGCCACAAAAGTCAAAGCTCAGGTCTGACTGGGGTTGCCAGGGCAGCTGAAACAGCTGTGAAGCTGCACTACCGCTCCATGTGCTTGACTGCTGCCTTGGAATGCCTTTACCGAGACTTCCCGGCGGGTTTCTTCCAACTCCCGGGGAGCCTGCTACCAGGAGTATGTTCTGACGTTTCTGACTTAACCCCCATAGTGCCCAAGGTATGCTTAAACACAGGTGACTTACGCTGAACAGGCTGGTGAGTGCATCAGGTTGCGTGTGACTGATGTCGTCATAGCACGGCCACACGGTTCTCCTCTGGCTTCGGGGTCTCGTGCCTGCGGTCAGATCTGAGTCCTCGGGAGGGAAGTGCTTGGAGGTCAGCATCACCCAGTCATAGGAGGGTCCTGCAGACAAGGTCTCCTCGATGTAGTAATCCCACTTCTTGAGGTTGGAGACATGTACATTAGGTTTCAGAGCCTGTTCAAAGAAAATTCTGAAATATAGTTTCATCTTGACTTTGAAGTACCTCAAGAGGAATGATAGGCCAGCCCCTAGCATTTACGGGGTCTGGGTAAGGGTATGAATCGAGTTTCATATACTACCAGTATTTAAATTTATAACATGGGTTCAACCCCTGACATTCCATATGGTCCCCAAGCCCCACCAGTAGTGATCCCTGAGTGAAGAATAAGAGTAAGCCCTGAGCACAGTAGGATGTGACCCAAAAGCTGAACAAAAGAGCAAAAAAAAAAAAAAAAAAAGATAAACTATTAAGTAAAAATAAGCCATACCTGGGGCCAGAGTGATAGCACAGCGGGTAGGGCGTTTGCCTTGCACATGGCCGACCCGGGTTCGATCCCTGGCATCCCATATGGTCCCCCAAGCACTGCCAGGAGTAATTCCTGAGTGCAAAGCCAGGAGTAACCCCCGAGCATTGCTGGGTGTGACCCAAAAAGAAAAAAAATAAGTCATACCTTCTTTTTTTTTTTGCTTTTTGGGTCACACCCAGCGATGCACAGGGGTTACTCCTAGCTTTTCACTCAGGAATCACTCCTGGCGGTGCTTGGGGGACCATATGGGATGCCGGGGATCGAACCCGGGTCGGCCGCGTGCAAGGCAAACGCCCTACCTGCTGTGCTATCGCTCCGGCCCCAAGTCATACCTTCTGGCTTGACAAATAAAACTTCTTCGTGAGACCTGGAAGCAAAGACTCAGGTGAAAGAGTCTTAGATTCCTTGGAATTCTATACCAGAAAGTCATATCACTGCGGAAATGGATCAGGGATCCTAGTACTGCTCCTCCCCCAGCCCTGGCTTTGTCATGTACACTGAGACCCTTCATGAATGTGTACACATACCCCAGCCCATACAGACGTGCGCTGTTCCTTAGCAAACAACCTTTTTTTTTTTTTTTGCTTTTCTTTTTGGGGGGTCACACCTGGCGATGCACAAGGGTCACTCCTGGCTCTGCACTCAGGAATTACCCCTGGCGGTGCTCAGGGGACCATATGGGATGCTGGGAATTGAACCCGGGTTGTTTGCGTGCAAAGCAAATGCCCTACCCGCTGTGCTATATCACTCCAGCCCCATCCTTAGCAAACAACTCTTACTACTTAGTAGCCCCTTAGGCCCTGGCTTGAAAGATAGTCTTTTTTTCGGAAGAGGGGGCACACCCAGTAGTGCTCAGGGATTACTCCAGGTAGAGCTTGTGGACCATACAGGTGCCAGGGACTGATCCCTGGTGGGGCACAAGCAAGGCAAGTGCTCTACCTGCTGTACGATCTCTGTTCCCCCTTTAAAAAAAAATAATTGAGAAACATTTCCCATGTTATCGAGGTACCATGATTTATAATCTGGTTAATAACAGTTTTATGCAGACACCAACCCATATTCACACCTACCACCAGAGCACCCACTTTCCTCCAAGGACACTTTCCATCTGCCCCCACCCCACTACCTGCTAAGCTCAGTAGTAGAGTCTCTTTGCTTCTGCTGCCTTTAGTCATTTTTTTTGTTTGTTTTTGGTTTGGGGCTATCCTATTGGTGAGCGCTCCCGGCGCTCAGGGACCATACAAGATGCCAGGAATTGAACCTGGGTTGGCTATGTGCAAAGCAAATGCCCTATCTGCTCTACTATTGTGCCAGTCCCAAATTTGACCATTTGTCACTCCCTTGTTTTACTATATTTCGTTTTTTTTTTAATGGGCACAACCGTAATAATTTTTTCCTATTCAGAAAATTCTTTTAAATTAATATTTAGTTTCCAAGTGCTTAAATTCCATCCTCTATTCTGAGATTAATTTCCACTTTCAAAGCATTGTGCTCTGAAAATATAGCTGATACAATTTCTATCTTGATTTTATGAAAACATGTTTATGACCAAGCATGTAACCTAACTTGGAGAATGTCCTGTGTGCCGTGAATAATGTGTGGTCAGCTTTTAGGGGATAGAAGGCCCTATGCACATCTGTTAGGCCCTTCTCTTCCATTTAAAGGCCAGTGTTTTCTTGTTGAAGTTTTGCCTAATCTATCTAGCAGTGACAGAAGAGTATTTAAGTGTCCTACTACTATTGTGTTGCTGTGAATATCTTCAAGTTTATTAGTTATTAAAATATTTTGATTGTACATCATTAGGTGAAAATATGTTTAGGAGTATGAGGTTTTTTTTTTTTTTCCATTTTTGGGCCACATCCAAAAGGTACTTGGGGCTTACTCCTGGCTCTGTGCTCAGGAGCCATATGCGGCACACAGGATCACATGGGCTGGCTGCATGCAACACAGACCCCTTTCCCACCACACTGGCTCTGGCCCCAGGAATTCTTTTTAATGATTATTAATAAATCAACTTCCCTGTCCTTCATAAGCTTAAAATTTGGTCTTTCTTACTGTCTAATAAAGGCAACCTTTACCTTAAGGGAATAGTTTACCTCTAATATTGCTTTCTGGCCTCTGACTTTGCACTGTTTACCCTGTGAAGATGTTTTTCTTGTAGGCAGAAGAAAATTAGGTTCAATTTTCTGATCCATTCTGCCACTCTGTGTCTCTTGACTGTTGAGTTCAGGCCATTGATGCTGAATGAGATTACTGAGATGAAGGGATTTATTGCCATCATTTTGTATAAGTTACTTGTGTCTGTGAAATTTGACTTGTTTTCGAAAGAAGCTCCTTTAATGCTTCCTGCAAAACTGGTTCAAGGCTATGAACTTCTTAAGCTGTTGCTTGTTTATGAAGTTCTGCACCATTCAAAATTTGATAATTTAGCCCAACAGAGCATTCATGGTGAAGTATTAATTTCATTATTTTCACTATATCCTACCAATCTCTTCTGGCCGTACAGTCTCATTTGATCTTCTGTGAATCTTAAGAGCTTCCTTTTGTATGTAAGTTCCTTCTCTGATCTCGCTGATTTCAATATTCTGACTCTGTCTTTGGCTTTTGTCACCTTGATTGTTATGTCTCTTGGAGTTTTTCATTTGGATCTATTTTGGCTGGAGCCCTTTTGGGCCTTTAGAATCTATGTGCCTGTACTTCCCATATCTGGGAAATTATTTTTCTTAAGAAAAATTTATTTATTCTAACTTTATTTAAACACTGTGGTTTTACAAAGTTGTTATACAGTTATTTTGGGCATTTAGTATTCCAGCACCAACCCCATCACCAGTGTAGCCTTCCCTCCACCACTGCCCCCAGTTTCCCAATCCCCTCCCCCAAGTCTCCCTCAGCAGACACAAAATAATTTGTTTCATATTGCTTGTTATAACAAAAGGGCTAGTGGAATTATTAAAAAATACTTCAAAAAATCTTTGTGAAAATTATTATATCTCACAATGGTGTTATTAAACGTTATTGAAGATTTACTGAGCTGTTTGTTGCTAGCTGAGCCTTCTGTGTTACCACTTTTGCTAGGTCCTCAGGCCAGTTCAGCTTGTCCTTCACCATGGGATCCTGTCTCTTAAGTTGTAATGGCTTGCTTCGAGACTATGGTTTTATGCTTTCTAGACTGTCCCATTCCGATGCTGGGGTAGCTTCACCACTTACCTCGGGTCCATTCAAGTCCCACAGTGGGACTTCTCTTTGTGGGGTGTTAGGAATTACAGCAACCAAGGCCTCAGTCAAGTAACTATGACAGATGCCCAGGAATAGATATATAGCAGAGGCAATCAACTCCCAAATACTAGGAGCACAGCATTAATAAATTAACAGTGTGTTTATTTAAATAAACAATAAATAATAATAATTTATTATTATTTATATAATAATAAATTTATGTGTGTTTAAGCGAAAAGTATTGCTCTATGTTAAAATATGAAAAGGCTATAGGGGAAATAGAAAAGCAAGTAATTCACTATAAATACAAAGTCCAGAGTTACCAGAACTTTTCAGCTTGTAAGTAACCAAGACTGACTTGGGGAATTTTGACAATGTGAGGTAAAACACAAAGGAAAGGTTAAAGATAAACTCAGGGGATTAGGGGTGCTCACAAGAGTACTGTAAGCTTCTTTGGGAGGAGGAAAAGGATCAATACACTGATGAAGCCTAAACGCTTAGGGTTAATATCCAACAAGAGTTCACTGATTTCTCCCGCCCCTCAGCTGTTTTTACTTGGCTCCTGAGAGTTTTTGTTTTCATCTACCATGTTCTTCATTTCTGTTACTACGCGGATGGCTGTTTTCTCATTTCTGCTGTCATGCTTTCTTGAACTTTATTGATTACCTAATCTATTGCTTATCTGAGCTCGTTAAACATCCTCATCATGGTGTCTCTAAAGTTATTATCCGAGAAGTTATAAAGCTGGTTGGTACTGCAGAATCTTCTGTACCTTTATCTTTACTCAGTGAGGTTGGTGGACTTCTACGTATTTTTCCCACTGCATGAAAGACAGTCTTGAAAAAGTGGCCTAAGGCAGCATTTCTCAACTGGGGGCCATATGGCCCCAAGAGCCTCCAAGATATTCCAAGGGGGTCAGAGTATTCGAACAGAGGGCCAAATGGTAGGACATAAGGGCCACAGGAAGGAAATAAGTTTAGTCAGTCAGAAAAAGGTGGAGAGACACTGCTCTAGAGTAACTTGAATTATGGCAAGGAATTCTGAGGTACCAGAGCTCTGTTTAGATGGAGTGGGATCTAAGCAGGTATCCTTGGCTACTCCTCCACTCAAGAAGGGAAAGAGTGAAGTTATAATGCCTGGGGTTGAGGGCAAGAGTCTTCTGGCCTTGTAGGGTGATACAGCTTACTATCAGTGGCTGTACTATCAGTGGCTCATAGTTGAATGTTGTTTAATTAACACAGATTACAACACTGGTGTCAATGTACTGAATTAGTACGTTCTGTTCAGGGCCAAACTTCATCCAGATATCCATAGTATAGCATGGTTGTCCCCGAGGATCATGCATCTGGGCTGGACTCCTAACTTCCTTGTTTCACACAGAGCTTCTTTATGTCTCTGGAAAAGTGAACTTAGGGAAACAGTTTCTTAAGCATTCTATATTTTTGAGGTAGGGGGCAGGGTGGAGGCTATATAGCAGGACCCACAGGACCATGTGGTGCTAGGATTTGAACCTGTATCTCTTACATGCAAAGCACATGCTCTAGCCTATTAAGCTATCTCTCTAGCCCCTCAAGTACTCTAGATTTTTTTTTTTTTAAATATGATCCGTTAAGGTTTCTTGATCTTTCCTTGGAAAAATGACCTTAGTTTTATATATATTTATTTTTTTTTGGTGAATTTTTTTCCTTCTAGTTTTCTAATTTTTGTGTCAAGATTTTGGTGAACAGTCTCCATTCTGTCATCCAAATCTGGAGTGTACTAAATTTTTAAGTAGCTTTTGTATGATGCCTATTAAATGGTCTTCTATAGACTAAAAGATAAAATTTAACACAAAATATTTGAAAAACCAAAAATAAATTCTTCTTACTGTACCTCTATTTCCACTGGTGAGTACATATAATTAAAGAATATGGGACTCCTCTTGTGCATTCTATCAATACATTCCCAAATACAAATTCCCTTTTTAGCTGGCTTGTCTCCTTTGTCATCAAATAAAGTTCCTGTCAATCCAAAAAAATTTTAAACAGAAGTTAAATAAAATCAAAGCTTTTCCTTAAAGTATAAAATAACAGATAAAAACTGGAATATGACTTATGGCTCTAGAAAAAGCAATTATATGTAGAAAGTGTAGATGATAATTGCAAAGCTAAATATAGGAACAGCTACATGGAAACACATCAAAATGAAAAGAAAACATCTCACAAGATTTCATAGGCATTTAGCAATACACCATGCCTTTCTTCAAACCTGTATCTTAGAGCTTTTTCTAGATTCACACATTTTACACTTTGCAAGAGAAAACAGAAGGATTTAATTTGGTGAGACTCAGTCAAATACATAATTTTTATGTTTCTTTTCAAAGTTGGCTGTTTATTGTGAAGTCAGTTAAAGTATTTTCTTGTTTGGTAGTTTACGTACACCACAAATCACAGTCACAGAGGCTGCTGATGACAGAAGGGTGTGGTCTGTACCCTTGGGTGACTTCAAAGCACAATTTTGGTGGGGGAGCAGTTTGGGAATTCCTGACCCTATCAATCTTTCAGAAAACTGATTACTCTCAAGAGTCTACTTGTCTGAAATGGGGGGAAAGTGTTAGGTGAAAGCAAAATGCATTTCTTTGAAAGGCCAGGAATGGTGCCTCTTTTAAGTAGTACGACCTAGTAGCATTATCTAGCTTAAATGAAGTAACTAAACTCCAGGTCATACTCTGTCAAACAGGCCCGACAGTTCAAAGCGAGGCCTGGTGAGGGGGTAGTACTCAGACCCAGCAGTGCTGGGACCACTAAGGTTACCCTGGCAGTGCTGTGGGGCGTCCAGGGCTATACTCAGTGGTATTCTAGGGAAATGTTATTCTGGGATTGCACCTGGGTCTTCTGTGTACAAGACATGTGCCCCTGACTGCTAAGTTATCTCCTAGGCCCAGCAAACAAGTATTTAACCAGTTTATTAGCAAAGAATGCCTCAAGCCCAAGGGTGCACAAAATCTTACAATATATGGAGCCTCTAATAGTGAATTTTTCTTTCTCTACCCTCTTCAGAGTAAAGCAGTTCTCAACTTTGGTCATACCAGGGGCTTAAAATCCAAGTATTTAGGCCAGAGCGAAAGTGCGTAGGGTATTTGCCTTGCATCCAGCCAATCTGGGTTTCATCCCTGTACCCCATACGGTCCTCTAAGGATCCCCAGGAGTGATCCCTGAGCATGGCCAGGTGTGGCCTCCCCAAACAAAACAAACCAATAACTTAAAAAAAAAATCTTGATGTGGGCTGGAGAGATAATATATTGGATAGGATGTCTGCCTTGTATATAGCTGACCAGGGTTCAACCCCAGCACCCCAGGTGGCCCCTGAGCCTGCCAGGAGTACTTCCTAGATACAGAGATAGCAGTTACCCCTGAGCATATTTTGGTGTGCCTCAAAAACAAAACAAAAATGTTACATTTAGGTTTTACCTCAGACCAATCATATCTGAATCTCCGAGGCTCGGTCCATTTAAAAGCAATCACTTAGAAGCTGCCCAAATCACTCCCAGGTGGCTGTCTTAATGCCTTCCCCACAAAGAAGTACTTAAGACATTAAGGTTTCTGATAATGATGTATGGAATGACAATTCTATGTATCAACAAAGGTTTGACAGTATGAACAGCACAAAAAATGGTCCCCCTGGAGCTTGTGCCTATGTCAAAAGTATTACATACTAGATAATTTGATACACCAGAAAAGTGTTATCTGATTTCAAAATTTAACCTGATACTGTAGGACTGGAGTGACAGCACAGCAGGTAAGGCATTTGCCTTGCATGTGGCTGACCCAGGTTCAATTTCTCCACCTCTCTTGGAGAGCCCGGCAAGCTACCGAGAGTATCCCACCCCCATAGCAAAGCCTGGTAAGCTACCCATGGCGTATTAGATATGCCAAAAACAGTAACAAGAAGTCTCACAATGGAGATGTTACTGGTGCCCGCTCGAGCAAACTGATGAACAACGAGACGACAGTGCTACAGTCCTACTGCATGTAAATAATTTATTGCCGCAAAGAGTCCTCTTCATGAATATTCAGGTACACATGATGTACTAAATTTTTGTTTTTCTTGAAGGGGGATGGTAACAGTGGTCTGGGGCTATCCCTAATTTGGTGGTGATCAGAGGCCACTGGGTGTCTGGGACTGATTTCAGCGCACATGAATACAAACCATGTGCACTAGTTGTTTTGAGTGGTTTTCTGGGCCCTCAGATTTATAGTATTTTTTTCAAGGGGCAGGATTTGGGTCAAACCTAACTGTACTCAGAGGACCATAACATTTGGTGTCGGGGTTAGAAAGGGCTGGGCACATACAAGGCAAGTGACTTAACCATGATAGTATCTTCACAGCCCTTGATTTTATTTTTTTGCTTGTTGGGTCACACCCAGCAATGCTCAGGAGTTATTCCTGGTTCTGCACTCAGGAATTACTCCTGGCGGTGCTAGGGGAACCATAAGGGATGCTGGGAATCAAACCCGGGTTGGTCACGTGCAAGGCAAACTCCCTACCCGCTGTGCTATTGCTCCAGCCCCTTAACAGCCCTTGATTTTTATGTCTAAATAGAAGTTATGTGTTTTTCCTCCCTTCTTCTCTTCCTTAATGACAAAACAATGCAGACAGCTCGGGGAATGTTTCCAGAAGGGTAGAATGACTTTCAGAATCTCTTTAGCTGTTATTAAAATTTACAAGACTCTAGGGGCTACAGAGAGTCAAGTGCTTGCCTTTCATGCTGCTGTTTTCAGTTCATTTTTGGGTTGCTCCTAACTCTGTGCTCAGGAGTGACCACTGACAGTGCTGAGGGGATCATATGTGGTGTAAATGATTCAAACAAGCGCAGCACAGTTGCATACAAAATAAATGTCTTACCTTCTGTACTATCTTTCTGGTCCTCTGACCCCAGTTTGATCTCCCACACCCTGCCGGGGCGGGGGTGGGGGGGGGGAAAGGGTGGGGGGGGTGGCCCTGGCTGGGGAATCCCAGCACTAAGGCCGAGGAGTATTATATCTCCTATGCACTGAATGGCCAGTCTGGTTGGCCAGGAATCCCCAGGAGGCGCCTCCTTCCCAATATAATAATCATCATAAATATAATTCAGTGCTTACTTTGAACAAGTAGCTGAACTAAGACATTTACAAATGCTTCCTATTTCTAATGGAATTATCACAACCAAAAGGGTGGAAGCTATTAATGTCTTCATTGCCCCTCCCCCTTTTCCTTTTCTTTGCCATAGCTACAGTGACAGAGGGCCACACACTTGGGTCCAGTACTTGCCAGGGACGCACACATCTGAATGTGGTGCACATTCATTTAACTTGTGAGGTGGACTTGCCAGGGACTGAACGCTCAGCTTTATGCTAGCAAGGGAGGCACACTGTCACTGAGTCACATCCCTGGGCCTCTTGTCCTTACATATATATATATATATATATATTTTGTTTTTGGGGCCACACCCAGCGGTGCTTGGGGGTTATTTCTGGCTCTGCACTCAGGAATCATCTGGTAGTGCTCGGGAGGACCATAAGGGTGCCAGCGATCAAACCTGAGCCGAGTACGTTCAAGGCAAGCACCTTCCCTGCTGTACTGTCATCATTCCAGTCCCTATTAAACTTATTTAAAGAAGAGGAAGTGGAGTCTCTGAGAGGTACCTGACTTGTGAAAAGTGCTCAATGGGTAATTGGGAATGTGGAAATTTAACCCTGTTCTATCTATTCCAGAACCTGTGGCTTTCACTGCTTTTCAAATCTTTCCTGTCAGAGTGTCCCAGGGATGGGAAAACTGACTTGGATGTTTCCTCAAATAGTGGTGCTACTTAGGTCTGCTTTCTGTGTTAATACCTCTAGTTGTTCAATGGTACTTACAAAGTACATCTCAGAATCTGGGCACTCATTCATATACAATCTACAATTGTAGGGGAAAACTAAAATAATCTTGCACACTTGGGGCTAGTTGTTTAGTTTTTTAACAAAAATGGGCAAAACTGGGCAGATGTAGCTCAGTGGTACAGCACACACATCACATAGAAGAAGGCTCAAAAACAGACAAAACACTCCAATCACACAAAACTAACAGAAGATGGAGAGAGGGCCTGCAGACACATACCGTGCTCTAGTCTTTCATAGTCAGAATCCAGGAGAAATGTTTTAAAGCGATTTGATACACAGTGGAAAGCCAAGAATTTTAAATAATAGAGATTAAATTCAAATTCTGTTGGATACTGGTTGTGAACCTGAAATACACAAGGCAAAAAAAAAGAAGTATGAATCAAGAATCAGTATGAGATTTGTTAACATTTTGTATACATATAACATTAAAAAATTCTTTTGGAAGTAAACATTTTTTTTTTTTTTTTTGCTTTTTGGGTCACACCCAGCGATGCTCAGGGGTTACTCCTGGCTTTGCACTCAGGAATTACTCCTGGCGGTGCTTGGGGGACCATATGGGATGCCGGGGATCAAACCCGGGTCGGCCGCGTGCAAGGCAAACGCCCTACCCGCTGTGCTATCACTCCGGCCCCCATGAAGTAAACATTTTTTTAAATTGAGATTCTATTATTGACACTACCATTAATGACAGTTTCCCAAGCAATTTCTTGAAACAAACAAAAACTCCAACTGAACAAAAAATGGATGCTATGTCACTGTGTGTTGGCCTGAAACCATTAGTCACTCATTCTAGTGAAATCCGACTATGAGGTAGGAAGGGCCTTACTGAGCACCTACAGTGTGCCACACTGGGGCAGAGGTATGTGAATAACTTAATTTAATCTCCAGAACAATATTTTTCAGATTTATTGATATAACTTACATAGAGCAAGCACTGTATAAATTTAATTGTATGACAAGATAGTTTGCTACACATACCTATGGCAAAAATGATTACAATAGTACACCCCTATCACCTCACATCATCTCATTCTTTTTGGGGGCCTATGTGGCAAGAATAATTGGAGATCTACTCTCTTAGTAAAAATTCAAGTACATATATAGCACAGCACTGTTAACAGTAGTTATCACATATTATATATACTTTTATATATAATAAATCACTGTCACTGTCATCCCGCTGCTCATCGATTTGTTTGAGTGGGCACCAGTAACATCTCTCACCGAGAGACTTATTGTTACTGTTTTTGGCATATCTAATACAGCACGGGTAGCTTGCCAGGCTCTGCCGTGCGGGCTCGATACTCTCGGTAGCTTGCCGGGCTCTTTGAGAGGGGCAGAGGAATCGAACTCGGGTTGGCTGCATGAAAGGCAAATGCCCAACCACTGTGCTATTGCTCCAGCCCATAGATGATAAATAAAACATCAAAATCCATTCATTTGGGGCCAGAGAGAGTACAGCAGGTGTGTGCTTGCCTTGCACAGGGCTGACCCGGGTTCAATCCCTGGTATCTCATAGGGACTCCCAAGCACTGCCAAGAGTGATTCCTGAGTGCAGAGCCAAGAGTAACTCCTGAGCAAGTGGGTGTAGCCTTCAAACAAAACACAATCACTCATCTGAGCTGGAGAGATAGTACAAAGATTAAGGCAGTTACCATGGCACACAGTCAACTACAGTTCAATCCCTGGTACCACAAATGGTGCCCGGGCACCACCAGAAGTGACCCTTGAGCTCCACTGGATATGGGGCCCAAATCTCCCTCACTCAATAAAGAAAACAGAATCCATTCATCCAATGATAGACACTGAGGTTGAATTCAGATCTTTTGTGAACAATATCACAATGAATATTGGGGATGCAAATTCTCTTTGAGGAGGTTAGGTTCTTTTATTCCTTCAAACATAATACCCAGAAGTTATATTGTTGTCTCATTTTTTAAGGTAGTTAATTTTTTGAGGTACTGATACTATTTTCTATAGAAGTTGTACCAATTTACTATTCCCACCCCACTGGGGTCATCTCACCAACCCTCACTATCTTTTATTTTTTTTTAATTTGAATTCCTCTGAACATCTATTTATGTACATATTTGCCATTTGTATCTCTATTCAGATCTTCTGACTATCCTTTACAAGGAAGGAAGCTGATAATGTGCATGATTAAAGTAATTTACCCAAGGCTATTCAACAGTAATTGTAGCACTGTCCTCAGGTTGTTCATTGATTTTGCTTGAGTGGACACCAATAACGTGTCCATTGTGAGACTTACTGTTACTGTTTTTGGCATATCGAATACACCATGGATAGCCTGCCAGGCTCTGCCATGAGGGTGGGTTACTCTGGGTAGCTTGCCGGGCTCTCTGAGAGGGACGGAGGAATCAAACCTGGGTTGGCTGCATGCAAGGCAAACGCCCTACCCGCTGTGCTATAAAAATGAGAGGTGGGCATTTGATCATTTTGAGATTGTAACCCAAACATGAAAGCTTGTAACTATTTCACGGTGATTCAATAAAATGAAAAAAGTTTAAAAAAATTGATTCCTGACTTGTTAGGATTCTTAGGTTTATGCCCTATCTTATATTGGGCTAGGCATTTGCCAAATGTAAACCAAATGTAAACTAATTTGTTTCACCATAAATTGCTTCCCAGAAGCACATGTTACAATAGTTTGTAATATAAGGGGGAAAATGTACTTCCAGAGGTTTGAGGATGAAAGAAATTCACCAAAAAGTGTTTTTAGGGGAACAGAGATACTTCTGGACCAAAGAAAGTACTTATTTTAGACAACTCAGAAGAAAACCTATGAAAGAAAGAACAAATAGCAGAGAAAGATGTATAGCTAAGAGTAAGATTTGGGAATGAGAGATTGAATGAGGTTAAGATCCAGAAATCAGGAACTGCTTTGGAAAAGAGGCAGGATACGGAGTATATAAAAAGATATATATTCAGATGCTAAGGAAAGGGGAATGAGCTGTCTGTTTTTAATTTTTTTTCCATTAATAAATTAGGAAGTGAGGGCTCTAGATATGGAATGAGAATCAGGCAAGGTGAAACATAGACTGTGGAGATATGTTAGAAGAAGTTAGGCTGATGGCCATGACACTTTTACCCACTTAGCAATCACTTCTATATTGCTCAACTAATCTCCCCTGACCTACTAGGGAAGTTTGAGGTGAGTTTCATGCTAAAATTTGTAGCTGCTTAGAAGCTGTTTCAAATGACTACCACAGATAGACTGGCTAAAAGCCAATTTCCAGGTTTAGTTTGCAATGTAGGGAACAGTTGACTAGCCAAAATGAGCAGCCAAGTGAAAATATGGATTGCCCAATAGATCAGTGGGGATGTTTCTTGGTGGTAGGGATTGAATCCAAAACTTTATACATGCAAGGAATGCACTGTACCAGTGGAAATTCAAAATCACTTGATCACCTTATCCTCTGGTTAGAAACCCGGCTATCTTCCTGTGATGATTCAAAACGTTTCTACACTTTCTTAATGGATTAGTATCACTGTATCACTGTCATCCTGTTGCTCATCCATTTGCTTGAGCGGGCACTAGTAACGTCTTCATTGTGAGACTTCTTGTTACTGTTTTTGGCATATTGAATACGCCATGGGTAGCTTGCCAGGCTCTGCCGTGAGGGTGGGATACTCTCAGTAGCTTGCTGGGCTCTTCGAGAGGGATGGAGGAATCGAACCCGGGTCGGCCGCGTATGAGGCAAATGCCCTACCTGCTGTGCTATCACTTCAGCTTATAGGTAACAGAAAACAAAAATAATATTAGGAAGATGTTTTAAATGAGTTTTGACTCTTTTTTGGAGGCTTGGGGCCATACCTAGAGGAGTGTCCCCTGCTGGAGTTAGGTGGACCATAGTGCACGCTGGTGATTGATCCAGGATCAACTGTGTGCAAGGCAAGCACCTTACTTCCTATACTATGTCTCTCTGGCCCAAGAGTTTGACTCATGCAACGGAACTGCTTTCTTTAACTAAATCACGTTCCTTCTTATTATATTAAGTCTCTAAAGGCAGGAGAAGTTTCATATGAGACAAGTGTGACATGAGAATAAACAGCTGGGGCAAATATCATATTTTAAGTTTTAAAGCACTGTTACTTGTATTAAATATGAATTTTCTCATTAGTGAAAATGAAGGGTTTATCAACAGGGGTTTCCCGGGATTGTACAAAATCAGTACAGAGGCCAAACATTTTCAAGAGTTTGTAGATATAATTAAAATTTAAGCCAATATGCATCTAATTTATCATCAACAGTAGTTTGCAGCTCAAAATAATTGGGCATCAGGCCCAAGGAAAGGCATTTGTCTTGCATGTAGACAACCCTTATATGTATCTCGGGCACTGCATGTGGTTCCTGTGGCACTGCAAGGGGTTACTCCTGAGCACAGAATCAGGAATAGCTCTGCAGCACCCCTAGCTATAGCCCAACCCCGTTGTGCCCCCCCCAACAACAATGGGGCATAAAAATGAGTTCATGAAAGCGGCTAGCACTCTTTGTTGTAGCTGTCAACCACATCCCTTGCATAGTAGTCTGTTCTGCCCTTCACACACTTGCTCCTGCTGATACATGTGCAACCCAAGAGCCATAGGCTGGGTTGTCCAGGACTGGTTCTCTCCTCTCCCAATTCTATTCAGCACTATTCAGATCTAAAGTTTCCTGTCCTGCTTGTAACTTGCACATGTAAAGCTCTATCTTGGGAGCCTGGTTCAGAATCTTGAGCAGTCCAAGGAGCCAGTGTGCCCAGGAGAGAGGAGGTGACTCAGATTGTGGAGCACAGGACAGGGAAGGAGATAGGTCCAGGAGGCTGGACTTACAGTCTCAGGAAAAGCAAAAGCAATCTGCAACATTATGAAGGGTGGTGAGCTCCAATAACAAGTTTTGTAGTCACAGCCCCGCCTCCTGGTTCTTACTGCCGGAGGCCCCCCTCCCCCCCAGTCCCCACCCCCCCCCGCCCCCACCCCCAGCTCCGTGGAAGCCTGGCTCACTGCTTCAGACATGTCCAGAGAATTCAGGCTATTTCCACTCACGTAGTCCATCAGAGTTTTTAAAAAGTAGATCTATTAAACAAAGCCCTTGAATAACAAATAACTACAATAACTCTCAATAACTACAATAACTGTTCTCCAGAGAAACCATTTGCCTCATAATATCAGTATCTTTTCTTGATTACTCTGATACCTTAATGTTATTAGGAATGTAATTTGAAGGAGCCACTTCTGAGGTGAAGTAAATAGAAATGATAATGAAAACGACCTTAAGTTGAACTTACAGGCATTCCAAGGAGATCATATGCTAGGACTGGAAGCAGAACTCCTTTACAAGTGGAAAAATGCTTTCATAGCCCACTGTATTGAGTGACTGGCCTCACCACAAACTCTGCACTCTACAATTATGTTAGAAAGGTTAGATTCTTCCCCAAGGCCCAGGGCCCTCTCTCTGCTTGAAAGCACACTAGAACTGGTGCTTAGAGAGCATCTAGGTGATGCCTCAGAGCATTGTGTGTGTGTGTGTGTGTGTGTATGCGTATGCGTGCACACTCAAACACATCCCTGCAAGCATCTCTGTGTGAGGTTGAAATACAATCTGCCCCCAGCCCGGGGTGAATAAGGTTTATTAAAAGTGGAAGGAAAGATACTGGGCCAGTTGGCTTGCACTGCTTCACAACTGTTTAAGAGAAAAACATGTAGAACTTTCTTCCTTTTTGTGGGGTCATGTGCGCTGGGCCTCACACCCAGGGTCTCACACATTTAGGTCAAGTGCTCTATTTCTGAGCTGCACCTTTGCTGCCATGAGAATTTCCTGAAGAGGGGAAAGAAACCAGATTTACCCAAATAATCTAAGTTGACTAATACGTAGATACCACATTTGGAATCTTAACATTAAGAAACAAGAAATCTGTTTTGTTTTGTGTCCATAATGGTGATGCTCTGGAGTTACTCCTGGCTCTGCACTCAGAAATCACTCCTGGCAGTGTTTGGGGGACCATATGGGATGCCTGAGATTGAACCCAGGTTAGCCATGAGCAAAGCAAATGCTCTACCCGCTGTACTATCTCTCCAGCTCAGGACACACATTCTTATGCTGTACCAATGACACTGCCTCTGAGTGGCACAATCTGAGCCTGGGACATAGCTCAAAGGGCTGGAGCTCATGTTTTGCATGCTGGAGTCTGAGGTCTTGCTGCCAGCACTGCATGGTCCTAAGGGTTACTCCAAGCTCAGTGCTTAGGAGTTACTCTTGGCAGTGTCTGGGGTGCTTGGTGCTGGGGACTGAATCTGAGTGGCAGCATAAAAAGCATGAGCTCTAGTCAAAATCTCTGGTCCCCTCCCCTGCACTATGGTGATAGGGACTGTCCACACATGCTGTGTGCCCTACTCTGAGATATAGCCCCAGTCCCTAGGTTATTTTCCCTTATTTTGCATTTGGAAATCTAATTATTTGGCACAATTTGTTGAACATGTATTTCTCTAACAATTGCCTTTCCATCTTTTTATTTTATTTTATTTTTTTTATTGAATCACCATGTGGAAAGTTACAAAGCTTTCAGGCTTGTCTCAGTTACATAATGCTCGAACACCCATCCCTTCACCAGTGCACATATTCCACCACCAAGAATCACAGTAAACCTCCCCCCCACCCCGCCTGTGTAGCTGATAAATTTCACTTTACTTTCTCTTTACTTTGATTACATTCAAACAAAAAACTCACTATTAGTGTTTGGAGTTTCCCTGCCTTTCCATCTTTGTGGAAATCAGCTGTCTACGTATATTTCTGTATGTTCTGCTCTGCTCCATTATGTTTACACGAATTACCGGTCTTGACTACAGTTTTATAATCATCCTTGAAATTAGTGCTCTCCTCCAATTTTGCTTCTCCTCCCCCCAAAGTATTTTGACAGTTCTCTGAATTTCCACAAGAATTTTTTAATTAGCATGTCAATTTCTAAGGAATTTCCTCCTGGAAGTTTGTGATTGTATTGAATCCTTAGACCAATATGGGGATGCTGACATTTTCACAATACTAAGTCTTTTGATCCATGAACAAGAATTAGCTCTTGTATTATAGTATTACCTTTCTCTCAGCAAAGCTTTATAGATTTTCAGACTTTGCTGGATTTCCTTCAGAATTTTTTTTGGGGGAAGTCACACCCGGCGGTGCTCAGGGTTTCCTCCTGGCTCTACACTGAGGGATCACTCCTGGCAGTGCTGGCACTCAAATTGGGGTAGGGACCAAACACAGTGCCAGGGGTTGAACTGTTGTGTGCAAGGCAAGTGCTTATACCAATTTTATGGCCCCTGTTGTTTTTTTTTGCTTATATTCCACAAATGAAAGAAATCATATGACATTTGTCTTTCTCCATTAGATTTATTTCACAAGCTAATACTCCTATGTACCAGTTACTCTGTTCTCAAAAGGATGATTTCATTCATCTTAATGACTGAGTAGTAGTCGTTGAGCAGCATAGCTGGTTCCCCCCTACCTCCCTTTTTCAAGGGCTACTGCTGGCGCAATGCTTAGGGGTCATTCCCAGTGTGCTTGGGAGACCATGTGGTGCCAGGAATTGAACCTGGGTCTTCCATATGCACACTAATTCCTTGAGCTAGTTCCTCAGTACTCCAGAGCTGCTTCATTTGTGGGGTATGGAGAGAGCAGATTATTGGGCCATACCTGTGATAGTTCAGGGCTATTCCTGGCTCTGTGCTCAGGAATGATCCCTGGTGGTGTTCAAGGGAACATAGATAGTGCAGGAATTTGAAAGAGTTGGAGTTGCATGCAGGGCAAGTGCCTTAACTGCTGTATGATCTCTCTGGCCTCCCTCCATAGCATTTTTTGGGGGAGAAGCCACACCTGGAAGTGCTCAGGTCTTACTCCTGGCTCTGGGCTCAGGGATAACTCCTGGTGGGCTCAGGGAAAGATATGGAATGCTGGGGATCAAACCTAGGTTGGCTGAGTGAAAGGCAAGTGCATTACCTGCTGTACTATTACTCCAGCCTCACTCCATAGCATATATATATACATATATATATATACACACATATATATACACACACACATATATATAATTTTATTGAATCACTGTGAGATAATTACAAGCTTTCATGTTTGGGTTACAATCACTCAATGATCAAACACCCATCCCTCCAGCAGTGCACATTCCCCACCACCAATATCCCGGGTATACTTTCCCTTTCCCACACTCCCCCTGCCTCCATGGCAGACAATATTCCCCATACTCTCTCTGTCTACTTTTGGGCATTATAGCTTGCAACACAGACACTGAGAGGTCATCATGTTTGGTCCATTATCTACTTTCGGCACACATCTCCCATCCTGACTGATTCCTCCAGCCATCATTTTCTTAGTGATCCCTTCTCTATCCCATCTGCCTTCTCCCCTCTGCTCATGACGCAGGCTTCCAGCTGCTCCATAGCATTTTAATATACTCATCTGTTGATAAACATTTAGGTTGAGTCTGTGTTTTTGCTATTGTGAGTAAAACACTGCTATAAACATAGGGGTGTAAATATCTTTTCAAATGGATGTTCTCTTAGCTTTCAGGTAAATGCTAGGGAGTGGATCATATGGCTATTTCCATTTTAATTTTTCCTAGGAAGTGCCTCCAGACCCATTTCCAAAGAGGCTGCACTGATTTCCATTCCCGCAAGAGTGGACCAGTATTCCTTTCTAGCCACATCCTTGCCAACACCTGTTTCTAATCTTTGTTAAAGATCATTCTCATGTGTGTGACATGGTACCTCATTGTGGTTCTGATTTGCATTTCCCTAATAGCCAGTGACATTGAGAATTTCTTCAGTGTTTGCTATCCATCTGTGTGTCTTCCTTCGAGGACAACTCTTCAGGTCTTTTACCCATTTTAAAAATTGGGGCGCTTGCTTATTTTTGTTCTGGCCTCGTGTGAATTATTTATATTTTGGATGTTAACTCATTGTCACATGTGCAAATATTTCCTTCCAATCACTAATGGACCACATTATCTTTATTCATCTGTCGATGGCCATGTACATACCATGGCTACTATAAATAGTACTGCAGGTACCTGTGCAGGGACACTTGTATCTCTTTGAATCAGCACTTCCTTTTGTAGTGCTGGGGATTAAGCTTAGGGCATTGCACATGCAAGGTACGTGTTCTCCATTGAGCAATCTCTGTAGCCCACTATTTCCTCATCTGGGCAAAACACCAGAAGTATATTAACAGCCAGATCCTCTGGTGTTTCAATTCTTAGTTTTCGTAATGTTGTGGGCCACATGCAGTGATGTGCTTGGCTATGCAAACACATGTTCTGCTACTATAGACCCTCAGCCCCTCAATTATTTTTGTGGATGAGGCTCTCCCAAGCAGTGCTCTGGGATTCAGGGCCACTCTCATGACATCTGGCTAACTAAGTGGGTCTTACAGTTTACAACTGCTAGGACTTATTGATACTGTGCTTGCTTAAGCCTAGGGGTTACTGGGATCACCAGATCCACACTTGGCAGTATTTGGGGGTATCCAAGGCTACACTCAGAAGTGCTAGAGGGCCCTGGAGTGCTAGGTATCAAAACTGGGGCCTTGTGCACATAAAACATGCACACCTGACCCTTGAGCTGTTTCTGTAGACCCAAGTTTCTTTTTGGTGCCAAGGACTGAACCTGGGGCTTCATATATGTGAGGCATATGCTCTGTAGCTGAATCACATCCCTAGAGTCTTGATTTTTTGAGGACTCCTGTTAGCAACCATTCTACAAGAAGTGACATAATATTTATTGTTATCTGATTTTCATTTCTCTAATATTAGTGACGTTGAACATATTATTTTGTTTTGTTTTGTGGGCTACACCCAGCAGTGCTCAGGGCTTACTCCTGTCTCTCACTCAGGAATTATTCCTGGTGGTGCTCAAAAGATCAACTCAGATGCTGGAGATCAAACCAGAGTCAGCCACATGGAAGGCAAGTGCCCTACCCTTTGGACTACCTCTCTGGTCCTACACCATTATTGAAGAGAACTTTTCTCACTATACATTTTTGGAGCCTTTCTTGTATGTTAGCTGTTCTTTTATGTGGATTTATTTCTGGGATCTCAGAAGTCCTATGAATGTGTATGTCTGATCTTCTTGGCAGTATCACTCCATTATCAATCCCAATACTACTTTGATTACTGCAGCTTGGTTTGAAATCAGAAAGGATGATACTTTGGGTCTTCTGTGGTTCTATTTCAAATTTTAGAAAACTGTCACTGAAATTTTGATAGGGATTACACTGATTCTGTAGATTCTTCAAGTAATAGGACATGTTATTAATAAATGCTAATTCTTCCAAATAATCAGAATGAAATGTCTTTAATAGCATCCAACAGTTGTCAGCGTATAGGTCTTTTATATCCTTGGTTAATTTCATTCCTAATTTATTTTTAACATGACTGTATATGGGTTTATATACAAAATTACTCTTCTTGGAGCTGGAGTGATAGCACAGCGGGTAGGGCGTTTGCCTTGCATGTGGCCGACCCGGGTTTGATTCCCAGCATCCCATATGGTCCCCTGAGCACCGCCAGGGTAATTTCTGAGTGCAGAGCCAGGTGTCACCCCTGTGCATCGCTGGGTGTGACCCAAAAAGCAAAAAAAACCCAAAAAAACAAAAAAACAAAAAAAAAACCCAAAACTCTTCTTGTTTTCACTGTTAGTGCACATAAATGTAAGTTTTGGCTATTGATTTTTGTGCCTTTACTGAAGATATATAAAACAGTGTACTTGGGCTGGAGTACAATGGGTTGGGTGTTTGCCTTACATGTGACCAACCCGGGTTCAATCCCAGCATCCCATCTGTCCTCCAAGCACTGCCAGGAGTGATTCCTGAGTGCAGAGCCAGGGGTAACCCCTGAGCATCGCAGGGTGTGACCCAAAAAGCAAAAAAAAAAACAACCCCCCCCAAAAAAAAACAACCCCAAAACCCAACCCCCCCAAAAACCTTACTCTATTCATTATTTCTAATAGTTTTTCTAAGATACTTTTTCTAGATAAAAAACCGTACCATCTGTATATGTCAGGTTTATGTCATCTATCTTGATTGGATGCTATTATCTCTTTTCCTCATCTGTTTTGTAAATCTTTCCGATATTGTTAGAGTCCCAAAAGTGGGCATCCTTGTTAAAGAAAAAGCTCTCGATTATAACATTAGTTGTGACATGTCATTAAGGACCTTCAATTTGTTGAGGCCTGTACAAAGTCTATTTTAATCATAAAAGATTTTAAATATTATCAAATACATTTTGTGTATGTATTGTGATTAGTTTTTCTCCACTTAACAACTGTGATATAACATTTTGATTGGCAAATGGAGGGTGAACTGTCCTTACATTTCTGCAATAAATTCCACTTGATAATTCTTTAACTATACTGATGTTTGGTTTGCTAATAGTTTTTGAGGATTTTAACTTACAGTTCATCAGAGATACTGGTCTATAATTTCATTTTGTGTGATATCATTTCTTGGTTCAGGTATCAATGTGGATCTCATAAAATGAATTAGAATGAAATTCCTCCTTTTTTTTTGTGACGAATTTGAGAGGGTTGGTATTATTGATCTAAATATCTGTTAACATTCATCAGTAAAGTTACCTGGTACTAGAATTATGTGTCTATGTCAGTGTGTTTGTGATTACTGTTTAGTCTATTTAGATGTCCTATTTCTTTCTTTTTTTTTTTTTTCTTTTTGGGTCACACCCAGCAATGCTCAGGGGCCACTCCTGGCTCTGCACTCAGGAATTGCTCCTGGCAGTTCCTGGGGGACCATATGGGATGCCGGGGATCGAACCCGTGTCGGCCGCGTGCAAGGCAAACGCCCTACCCGCTGTGCTATTGCTCCGGCCCCTAGATGTCCTATTTCTTCATGATTTAGTCCTGGAGATTATATTTCCCCCCTGTTTTTTTTTTTTTATTCCAGTGCTCTTAGGAATCAAACACAGGTCTCGAATGCAAAGCACATGCTTTGCCATTATCAACGAACCATATCCCCTGCCCTGGAAGACTGTACGATTCTAAGAATTTATCTGCATGTTCTAGGTTGTTCAATCTATTGGTATATAATCAGAGTAGTTGCTTACGATTTTATTTCTGTGGTATATTTATTGCAACTACTCTTTATTTCTGATTCTTTTCAGTGAATCTAAAGATATGTGAATTTTAGTCTTTCATTTATTTCTGCTTTTATTTTTATTTCCTTGTACTGTTTTTGTCTATTTCCTAGTATCTATAAGTGTAAGATTAGGTTACTTGAGATATGTCTAATTTCATAAGGTAGACCTGTATTGCAATCACTGCTGCTTCTCCTGTATATTTTCCTATAGATTTTATGTTGTATTTTCATTTGTCTCCAGGTTTTTAATCTTTTTCTATTCATCTAGTCACTCAGAAGCATACTGTTTAATTTCCACCTAGATGAAATATTTCCAGCATTCTTCTACGTTATATCTGGTTTCAGGCCACTGTGGCCATATGAGATGTTTTATATTTCAATCTTAATTTTTTTTATATTTTGTTTGCATTCCTACATCTGGTCTACCCTTGATAATATTCCACATGCATGTGGGGAGTCTATATTATTTTAGAATTGTCTATATTAAGTTTATCTGGCCTTATCATTAAAGGACAAAGTTTCCTGGTTTACTATTTTTTGCTTGTTTTTGTTTTTATAATCACACCTGGCAGTGCTCGGGGGATATTCCTGGCTCTGTGTTTGGTGGTCACTCCCAGTAGTGCTCATCTGTACGCAGGAGACCAGGCTTAATCCTGGGGACTGCACAGTCTCACGACCCACCAGGAGGCCATAAGGTGCCAGGGCTTGGACCTGATCTGCATGTAAAGCATTCCCAGACCCTGATTAATATAAGTGAGATGTGAAAGTCCTCTATTATTGTATTGCTACCATTTACCCCTTCCCTTTGGTTTGTTGAATGTTGCTTTATATATTTTGATGCTTTGATGTTAGGTGTTTATATGACAGGCATAATTTCTTCTTAATAGATCTTCTCTTTTATCATTATATAATGACCACCTTTGTACCTTGTTACCTTTTCAGGTTGAAAGTTTATTTTGTCTGATATTAGTATAGTAGCTACAACCTGCCTGGAATGATCAGATTCTACCTCTTCACTTTGAACCTACATTTATCTAATGATGATGAAAATCTGCCTGGGATATTCTTTTTTTTTTTTTCGTCACACCCGGCGATGCACAGGGATTAACTCCTGGCTCTGCACTCAGGAATAACTCCTGGCGCTGCTCGGGGGACCAGGTGGGATGCTGGGAATCGAACCCAGGTCGGCCATGTGCAGGCAAACGCCCTACGCGCTGTGCTATCGCTTCAGCCCCTGCCTGGGATATTCTTAATTTAGCCTTCATATCTGAAAGTATAATTTTGCTAGATTGAGTATTCTTGGTTGGAAATTTTTATCTTTCCACTATTATGAATATATCATTCTACTTTTTCCTGTGGACTGGAGTGATAGTACAGCAAATAGGGCATTTGTCTTACACGCGGCCGACCTGGGTTAGATTCTTCCATTCCTCTTGGAGAGCCTGAAAAGCTACCAAGAGTATCCTGCCCGCATAGCAGAGCCTGGCAAGCTACTCATGGCGTATTAGATATGCCAAAAACAGTAACAAGTCTCACAATGGAGACATTACTGGTGCCTGCTTGAGCAAATTGATGAACAACATTGGGATGACAGTGCTACAGTGCTACTTTTTCCTGACTTGCAGGATTTTTGTTCAGAAAAATGCAGATAGCCTAGTAGGGATTTCTTTCTAGATAATTATTTTTTTCCTCCTAAGTGCCATATATAATACACATATAGAATCACTGAATTCTGAGTTTTAATGTCTTGGAAAAACGTGCTTTTGCATCAAGATAATAGGGTGTTACAGTAGCACTAAGGATTTGTAGATCTAGTTCCTTCCCCAGATGGCATTTTTAAATATCTGAGAATTATAATTTAAGGAACTCTGTTCAAGTAGAACTGGAGTGATAGCACAGCAGGTAGGGCATTTGCCTTGCATGCGGCTGACCCGGGTTTGATTTCTCTGCCCTTCTTGGAGAGCCCAGCAAGCTACTGAGAGTATCCCACCCACATAGCAGAGCCTGGCAAGCTACCTGTGGCATATTCGATATGCCCAAAAAAGTTACAACAAGTCTCAAAATGGAGACGTTACTGGTGCCAGCTCGAGCAAATCGATAAACAATGGGATGACAGTACTACAGTGCTGTTCAAGTAATTTCCTTCTGGAAAATCCTTTTTTCCCCCATTTTCTGGGCCATGCCTGGCAGTGCAGGTAGCTCCCAGCAGTGCTTGGTGGCTCATGAGGAATCAAACCTGGAGCTCCCACATGCAAAGCACCTAAGCCAATTCTTTGAACTGCTCCTGGGCCCTGAAATCCGTTATCCTTGTCACTTTTTAAAAATTGACCTGATAGTTGTAACAGGGTCTCTTAATTTAAAAGACATACTTCTTTATTTTCCAATTGTTATCATTTCTAGACTTTAATTTTCTACCTCACTATTTTTCTCTTCATGCAGTCTACTTTATTTCCAAAACTTTCAAATGTAAATCTTATATACTAAGCTCTTCAGCTATAGAATTTGTCTTTTTTTTTTTTGGGAGGGGGATCAGAGAAATAGTTCAGTGGGTAAGGCACTTGCCTTTTATGTGGCTGACTCAAGGTTCATTCTGGGTACCCCATATGGTCCCCTAATTAGGAACCACCAGGAGTGATCCCTGAGTGCAGAGCCAGGAGTAACCTCCGAGCACTGCTGGGTGTACCCCCAAAACAAACAGAATTTGTCATTTTTTAAAGGACATTAATCTCTTGGATCAAGTTTATCTTTTATTCATTAATCTGATTCTGAGCTCACTGGAACTGCTGCTTAGTTTTCTTGCAATTCATTGAGTGTCCTCATGACGACTATTTTGAATTCTCCATCAATTAGATCACAGTATTTTGTTCCTTTTAAGAGTGATTTGTGGAGAACGTTTGTTTTCTTTTCGTGATACTATGTTACCATGATTTTTCATGGTGTTTGATGATTTGTTCTGCTGGTCCTTTTGAAGTAGCAAGGTACCATTCCCAGTGAGGAAAACAATGTTTACTTTAATCCCACTAGATGGCACTGTAGCCAAGTATTCTGGCTTCTCTTCCCCGAGCAACCTCTGTTACTTAAAAGCTGCCACTTTTCAACTCTCACTAGTTCTGCAAGAGGTTTCCCTGGTACCTTCATCCTCTCTGCTCCTGCTTAAGAAGTTGTTAGCCCCTTCCAGCTATCCATGTTGCTACAGTTGTAGTCTCTGATTCTGAGCCACGGGCTGGGAGGCTGTGGGTATGTGTGAGGCCAGAGTCATGCATGAGCCCTATCTCTGCTGCTGTTTTTTTTTTTTTTTTTCCTTTTTAGGTCATACCCGGCGATGCACAGGGCTCATTCCTGGCTAAGCACTCAGGAATTAGCCCTCGCGGTGCTCAGGGGACCATATGGGATGCTGGGAATTGAACCCGGCTTGGCCGAGTGCAAGGCAAACGCCCTACCCGCTGTGCTATCTATCACTCCAGCCCCTCTGCTGCTGGCTTTTTTTTTTTTTTTTTGGTTGGGTCACAAGACCTGCTGCAACTGATACCTCCAACCATCACTGACCTAGTGATCCCCTGTATGGGGGAGTTGCCTTCTCCCCCAGCTCATGAGGCAGGCTACCAACCATGGAGCAATATTCCTGGCCCCGTCTCTACTGTCCTTGGGTGTCAGTCTCATGTTTTTTATGTCAGTTTGAAGTTTTTAATCAATTCCGTTAACCATTTTGATTCCATCAGTTTTTCATATTGATGGCTGCAAGATTTTGCTGAGGGGCGGAGTACTAAGGACAAGTCTGTTTCAAACAAATTTAGCCTTATTATGTGGGATTATAAATGACAGACATCTAATAAATTCTATGTGAGAATTTTCTGAAATATGCTGATTAATAGTATTTTAGGTCTCTCATGAATCATCTGGATTCTGTTCTTCAAAATAATTTTGTATTTATCTGATAAAGATAAAAATATGCAGATTTAAAAGACTAAGTAACTGTAAGACATTCTAGTTTTGTTTTCCATTATGGAGTGAAACCTGCCAATTTCACTTATTTATAAGATAATCTAAAATGGAATTTGGAGAAATATGAATTTATAGGGTCTTATTTTTATCCATATGCCATTAAGTACTTTGTAAAATTTAAAGGCTAATAAAAATAAGCCATGACTCAAATCCCAGGAAAGACAAACATTTCAGAAATGAAATCTAATAAATTAAAATTGGAATTTGCTTTTAGAGACGGCAAACTTTAAGCTATGAAAGACCCTATACAAAACTGTATCAGTGTTTGTAAAAATTTTGGCTATTGCTACAGATCCTAGGAAAACAGTAGGTAAATTAGTTTTAGATATTTCATAGATTATTGTTGTGCAAATTATTTTAAGACACTTTTAATTCTTCTGAGATAATATATACAGTTGAACAATTTAGGAGAGAGGATTGCTGATCTCTCTGTGTAGCTGAAAATCCATCTGTAACTTTTGAGTGCCAGAAAATCACAGTTGTCCCTTATCTGAGGGGGCTGGTTTTAGGATATCCAACCCCCGGTGCTCAATGGCTTCGTAATTGCAACTTCTTAGCCACAGGTTCTTTGTGCACAGATTCCATGGAATGATACCCATCGTTGATGGGATCTGTGCATAAGGAGGGACAACCGTACTTACTGAAGTAAGAATCCACATGTCAGAGGACAGAGTGATAGCCCGGCAGGCATGGTGTTTGCCGTGCATGCAGCCAACCTGGAGTCGATCCCTGGCATCCCATACAAATTATGAGGTTGATACACAAGCTTATATTTGTTTTATGCACTTAAAGATTAAAAACCTCAATGCAAAATATTGTTACAAAATGTCAATTTCTGTCAGTTTTCAGTTGAATAGGAAGCAGGCATATAACAAAAACTGAGCATACCATTATTCCATTAATGGCAACTATTTTGCTAATAATAACAAGTACATTTTTAGAGAAACCAAATCGAATCTTTTCTCCTCACACATGCTCACAGAAAAGACAAATCACTTTTTTCTTTGGGATAGGGCCTCGCATAGTCCTGTTGACAGTGACTGTGAGGAAGATCACCACAAAGCCAGGCCACAGGGAATTAACTTATAATGTGAAAAATATTTAATGTTAAAGCTAGAGCTGCTATTATTTTTTTCTCAAACTAGTAAATAGTGAAACTGTTTGAAGATGCCCTCAAAGAATTATTCTAATGCTGAAATAAAGTAGATGCTTTCTTATACTTCATGATTTTATTCACAGCACACATATGTTCCCTTTGCTAATATTTTTTAAAAGAAATTTTAAGAAATGTACTTTTTTTGTAGTTTGGATGTATTATCCTTTTGAATTTGGATCAACTATTTTAAGAAAAGGAAGCATCCTGTAATGATATCATTTGAGCTAAGCCAATTTCTTCTAGAAGCAACAAAAAAAAATCTACCAGATGTTGCTATTATGAAACAGTGATCTAGTATTTATAATTCTTCTGACACCTGGATATACTGGCACAAACAATGGCTTTTTATATGATGAGGCAGTTCTAATTTAAGATCAGTGCTTCATCTGTTTTCTTTGTAACTCTATTAGTGCTAATGGACAAGTCTAGGCATATTTCCATGGGTTGCCTTTTGGCATTCAGTAGGTCAGAAATAGTTAATGAGTAGCAAACATGTTCTACCCAGGAAAATTTCACTTGCTGCTGTGTAATTTTGTACCTATTTTTAAAAAATGTGCTGTTGGCCTGGCTGTTTTGTATCCCTGAGAAACCGAGGGCTACCCTCATTCCAACTGTCTGGTAAAAGCCCATGTCATGTCGAGCAACATGTGTTCCCTTGAAAGATGTTCAAAGAAGGCGTTTTCTAACACCGAATGCCAGTATGTAGGAGATGATGAAACACTACCTTATACCTGAGTCAGAAGCACTGTCTGTTAACTGTAGTTTTCTACAGTTTTCTGTTTTTAAATGAATAAATATGTTTTACTCTTGGCTCTTCTCTCAGTAAGGCTGATACCTACTCTGGCCAGCATCTTTCATACACTACAACTAGGGGCCGAGGTTTGCCAGCCTCAGCTTGTTTGCATACAGGTTATTATGTATGAGGTACTCAGTCAAAGGAGGTTTAGGTAAATCAAAACATTTTACTTTTATTGGGCCATACTTGGCGGTGTTTTGGGGACCATGAGGTGTTGGGGATTAAACTGGGGTCAGCTACATATAAGGCTGGTGCGTTGGTGTCTGATTGAAAAATTGTAACGTGGTACACTTGGTTTTGAAATAACGCTAGACCACATAATAATGAAATAACTGTTAGACCACAAACAGTTTTCATTCAGTCAACTATTGTTTTCAATTCAGAGTTAACTGGTTTACATAGAGTATCTGAATTTTAACTCATTAAAACATTAAACATCACCAGTTCCTTTATATAACTTTACATTTCTGTCTAATATATTCTAAAAATAATAGGTACATCATTCAATTTTCTTCCCACGCCCCTCATCAGTATCCCCAACCACAGGGTCACTTAAGTGCATGGGTGGCCCAGGAATTAAGCTCAAGCTTCATGCTTTCCCTGGGGACTTCCTCAATCACTGAGCAGCAGTCTTAGTGCTCATAGACAGCATGAGAATTTGAATTTTCAGTCTAGTGCTTTCTAGGACCCTACTTGTTTTTATTTTTTTATTTTTTATTTTTTGCTTTTTGGGTCACACCCGGTGATGCACAGGGGTTACTCCTAGCTCTGCACTCAGGAATTACTCCTGGCGGTGCTCAGGGGACCATATGGGATGCTGGGATTCGAACCCGGGTCGGCCGCGTGCAAGGCAAACGCCCTACCCGCTGTGCTATCACTCCAGCCCCAATAGGACCCTACTTGTTTTTAAACTGCTTTCTTCATCACACTTAAAAGGACTGCATAATGCTATTTTATTCCATTCTTGACACTTGGTATTCCCATTCATCTCATCCCACTTCTGACAATAAGGTATTAAAGCATTACATTCTAGTAATTATTATTCCACTTATGATACAATGACATTCCCATTTTGGAGGACAGCATGTCTTCTATGAGAACCTTTCATCTCTGACTGTGAGTGGATTCTTTTGCTGACTCTTAGGTATGTAGAATCCTAAAAGTTGAACATGGGTTTGCAGCACATTTAGTAGTACTTTTAACTGAAACCAAATCATCCATATAAACTTCAGGCCCTGTAACCCTTCCCCAATTAAAGGAAAGAGCTTTTAAACAAACACAAAAGGCAAGAGGAAGAATGAGATAGAAAGCAGGCCAAGAAACGTCAGTAAATTTTTGAAAGATGGAAAATAGCAGTTAATGGGGGAAGATCAGAAGCAGTATGCCTGTGGGATGAAACTGATTGGAGAAGGTAATAATTTGCCCCATAAACCCTGGAAGACTCAGGTATTAAGTGCTGAATAATATGTAAAAGCGCACAACAGTGAGTGGCTAGAAATGAGGACACAGCTCCTTACAGGAGCCCAGAGAAAGGGATGAGAGTTTCAGGGCCCCTCCTGTGTAGTGGTGCGACTGTCGCCTTGCAAACAAGAGGTGAGAGGCTTGTCTTCTGGAAAAACCAAACTTGGAAAGTATTGGAACTGGGAACAACACTAGTGGGTTAGATCCCAGTTACGTACTGCTGTATACTGGGATCTCCTATTGCTTGTCTTGCTCCCAGAAAGTCAGGTTTATAAGTACTCTCTTGGCAACAGACAGTTTCCTCTTTAAAGAAACTGGATTGAGGGCTGGAGCAATAGCACAGCAGGTAGGGCATTTGCCTTGCATGCAGCTGACCCAGGTTGGAGTCCCAGTATCTCATATGGTCCCCTGAGCATTGCCAGAAGTAATTCCTGAGTGCATGAACTAGGAGTAACCCCTGTGCATCACCCAGTGTGACCCAAAAAGCAAAAAAAAAAAAAAACCAAAAAAACCCTGGCACTCCACTCCAGGACTTCCCAACTTCAAGTGTCTATGATCTTCCCTCTGTTTCATAGCACTCCACTCTGAGATTATCTCCCTCCCTCCCTCCCTTCCTTCCTTCCTTCCTCTCTCTTTCTCTCTGCCACACTGGTTGTGCTCAAGGGTCATTCCTAGCTGAACATATAAGATGCTGGGAATTGAGCCCAGGTTGGTCATGTGCAAGGCAAGCGACTTATCTGCTGTACTTTCGCTCCAGCCCAGCCTGTGTTCCTCTTTATTTATTTATTTATTTATTTTTCTTTTTGGGTCACACCTGGCGATGCACAGGGATTACTCCTGGCTGTGCACTCAGGAACCACCCCTGGAGGTGCTCAGGGACCATATGGGATGCTGGGATTCAAACCCGGGTCGTCCGCGTGCAAGGCAAATGCCCTACCCGCTGTGCTATTACTCCAGCCCCATGTGTTTCTCTTTAGAGCATAGATTTCCTTTACTCTCAGCCTTTCTCTGAAGAATTCCACCTCTCTCAAATTATTATTTGTTGGTGGGGGGGAGTTGGTGTTGGACACATTTGAGATTGGGGTTTGTTTTCCACAGCATAAATTCTCTTGAAATTGCTTCTGTGTAAATCAACAATTCATTTCTTTTTGTTGTTAAGTAGTATTCCATAGTATGGATGTACTTTAGTTAGGAGAGATTATGCCCTCCCCTCTAGTTTGGACATGGTATATTTGATACATTTCTACTTAGGGTAATTAGTGACGATAAGTAATTTTATGTCTTTATATACATATATATTTTTTTCCTTCTGTAGGTTACCTGAACAGTTTTTCCTATTTTATCTATATTTTGAGTGTATACCTTTATTTTTTTTAAGTAGTTGGCTTAGGTCCTAGGTTTTCAAACCATGAGGCACATAAACTCTAAAAATAATGGGGTTTCTGAATGCCCAATGATAACAGATCATTTGTCTCATTTTTTTCTAAGAACTTGAGGGGTTGGAGCTATAGAGTATCCAGCACAAAGGGTGCTTGCCTTGTATGTAGCCAACTCGAGTTCCACCCCCAGCATCCCATATGGTCCCCTGAGCACTGTTGGGAATGGCCCCCAAACATAATCATTAGCATATAGCAGGTTGGGGTCTAAATGAAGATAGAAATCACTGCTAATGAGTAATAACTTCTTAGCATATTTAGAGTTGTACAATTACAATTCACCCCAAAAGATTCAACTGTATACTTAAAATTATGCAGTATATATGACTAAGTTGATTTGACAGAATATGAAACAAAACATAACTTTTCTTTTTGATTTTTGGGCCAGTGGTGCTTAGACAGCCATACGTGGTTCTGAGAACTGGCTGTGCGAAAGCCAGTTAATCTCTATACTTTCTACCCGCCCCCCCACCAAGAGATATGAAAGACCAGTGAATTTCAGAGACTCAATGTTCTGACAAACATGTCTATATTGTCCAAATCCATTCATGATTGTGGTGCAGATGAAACAAGAATGGAAATCTCCCTCTATGGGTCCTAGGCCAACTCAGTCACTGGCACCAGCACCTCAAATTCTCAAGCCCAATCCGGCCCCCAAAATGGAACATGGACAAATGTTGCCAGAAACATCTGGATTTTTTATGCATTTGATTTTGAGTTAACTTTTGGGGGTTGCCCATTCACAAACCTTTCATTGTTGCCCAATTTTTTGTGAACCACAGTTCAAGAAGCTAAGGTTGAGAACATCCACATCTTTATCACCCCCACTCCCTCTAAGTATGACTGGATTGTGGTTTAGATTTCTCTCTGATTTATTAATGAAGCTTGATTAGTCATCAGGTAGAACTAAGTCTGTTCTCAGTTCTACGTAGGCTTGCTTACCTGGCTGGAGTCTGATTTTTCCTTTAGGGGGTTTGGTTCTATCTCCTATATTCCAAGGCACAAACTAGTGTTCCTCTAACACTGGGAAGACTATAGCGGGATCTCAGGCCTATTACTTAGTACTCACCCCCCCCCATCCCAGTCTACCTTTCTTGGAGAATTAGTTCAAGCTTACTTCTCTTTGTGGGGGATGTGGGTGGGGATAGTATTTTAGAGTGCTGATCATTCTACCTGGGGCTTAGTAAATACAACTCAGCTTTCCTAGTTTCAGAAACCAGGTATAGTTTTCATTTTCATTCCAAATAATCCATTCCTTTTTTTTTTTTTTTGCTTTTTGGGTCACATCTGGCGATGCCTGGGGGACCATATGGGATGCTGGGAATCAAACCCGGGTTGGCCATGTGCAAGGCAAATGCTTACCTGCTGGTGCTATCACTTCAGCCCCCACTCCTAAGATTTAAATTTTTTTCTTTTTTTCTGACGTGGGGGCAACACTCAGTGGTGATTGGGAATCAAGTCAGGGCTGTGCTATTTCTCCAGCCCCAATTTCAAAAATTCTTATGGCTGACTCCACTGGCGTTTAGATATGGACATACTTGGTACAATACGACAATGCTCAATAAATACTAATTTTTCTATCCTTAGTGTCAAGTTAACTCAGCTTGATCTACTTACCTGGTGTACGCAGTCTAAGAACTGTAGGAAGATTGGAGCAAAACCACCACCTTGGCTGTTGAGGGTCAAGCTACTCCTCTGACTGAACTTATGACCAAAAGAGAGCCACTCTTTTTCAATCAACATCCGGAAACCTTCAAGTGTCCGATAAAAGGGATCACTGAGTAACTGAACCAGAGATGTCACCTATGGCAAAGGCAGGAGGATAGATCATTACTCTCAGAACTAAAAAATTCTGTTGCTGAGACAAAGCATTTCCTTTCAATGATCGCTAACTTAGAAGCTAAGCTTCCTGAATAGCTTCAATTAACTTAATTCTGCCAACTTTCCAATAAAAATTAAATTCACTTGGTGACCTGTTTTCTTTTAGGGAACATCTTAATCATTGCCTGGCCATTTCAGTGATTGTGGTCTTCAAACTCAATGAAGCCAAAGTAGATTTTAATGATATTTTATCATTAAAACTTTTCCTTTTCACTCTGGTGTACAGGATGGGGATTACAAGGGAAGGACTCAAGACCTAGGGGCCTTGGTACGTGTCCTACACTGATGGACAAGGGTTCTACCTTACATGAGGTATCTGTATATGGGAAGTGGATGCCAGAGCTCCAGGCTATGTAGAACTTGGAAGTTCATGGCACAGACCTTCCTGGGACACCAGGAATTATTTAACAAAGGACTTTCTCAGTACATAAACACATTAGCTATTATAAATTAAAATACCAAAACTGAAAATATATAATAGTTTACTTGAGTGGTGATATCCCAGCCTTCTTCCAAACAGACTAGAACTGAGGAGCCATTCTCAAGTACTTCTGATACAACCACGGCCAGCTGCAGTATCCTGTGAAGCTGAAAGATAAGAAAGGTCACAATTAGATCGAGTGTTCTGAGCATGAAGAACAGAGAGCCTTGCTACTAACCTTAGATATCCAAACAAACTAAAGATAACATAATGTTTTATATAATTAGAGCTCTTTTTCAAAACCAAGATTAAACAGCAACACATTTTAAAACAGTGCTAATGAAATAAATTGACCTTACATGATTCCTCCAAAGTACAAGAGTTATAAATCCATAAAGCAGAAAAGACAGATTTTAAATGTACTTGGTTACTGCATTTAAAATTTGTTTTTCCACATTTAGTAGATTATATTTGATATGTTTTATACTTCTGAAATTAGACAATATGGATAGTAATTTTTAGTGGTTGAGAACTCACTTGTCTATATTGTGTACTGAATAGGAAGAAAGATAACTACCATTTTTGTGCTGCCTTTTAAACCCAAGCCAATATACAGGATCCAAAATAAGAGTATAGGCAGACCATATAGATGTTAAAACCAAATATGTAATATTATAGTCCTAAAAACTTTTACAAAACACAAATTAATTTGTGGAATGAATTCATCTCAGAACTTTAAAAATGCCTCTTGCCCCCATATCTCAGAGTGAGGCTACTTTAGAGACAGAAGCAAGGCATAGGTCCTCTCTAGCAGTAGGAAGCAGTTCATCACTGTTCATATGACACAAGCATGATCAAGCCTGAAATCTCAGCAACTGCCAACATCCTAAGCGGGACAGTGCTTTGCGCTGCTTCTAGTCACTAACCTCTGGTATCGATCCATTTTGGAGTAAAGAGATTGTACCAGAAACTCTGACAGGCTGGGTGATGGGGACCTTTTGGGACTATGACTCATAGTTTGGAGATCAATACCAGAAAAGTTCCTATGTACATAAAATGTCCTGAGTTGCCTTAAGAATAATATATTTTGGGGGCCAGAGCAATAGATAGCCTTACACAGGACTGATCCGGGTTCAATACTTGGCATCCCATATGGTTCCTCAAGCCAGGAATAATTCTGAATGAGGAACCAGGAGTAACTCTTGTTATTCTGGGCAATGCTGAGTGCAGCCCCCCAAACAAACAATATCTATGTGTGTGTGTATATATATATAGCTTTTGGGGTCACATCCAGCAATGCTTAGGGGTTACTTGTGGCTCTGACCTCAGAAACTACTCCTGGCAGTGCTTAGGGGAACATGGGATGCTGGGGATTGAACCTAGGTCGGCCTTGTGCAAGGCAAATACCCTACCCACTGTACTATCACTTCAGCCAAAAAGTAATATATTTTGATACAGGATGCAGCTAATTGTGTATGTGTGATTTCTATAGACACTGCTGTTGACATTTATATCATTTTTTATGCCTTTTCTACCGTTAGTCCAATGTACTATGCAAAACAACCCCTTTTACTCCTCAAGAGATATAGGAGACATAGGGGGGCTCAGGCCTTTAGGGGGTAAAGGAGTAATAGACAAATCTCTGGGGCTAAAGAAAAGTAAAGGCAATATTATAGAAATGCTCTTGGCCAAATGTCTATATTACTGAATGAAAAAATGTGTCAAACGTTTTTTTCTGTTCTATGTTTTTTACCTTGCCCATACCCAGCAGTGCTCAGGGCTTACTCTTGGCTCTGCATCCAGGGAACACTCCTGGCAGGCTCAGGGGACCATACGGGGTGTCAGGATCAAACCCGGCAGTCATGTGCAAGGCAAGCATCCTACCCATTGTACTCTGTCTGGTCTATTTCTGTGGTTTAAAAGAAATGTGGTGGATATATGCTGGCATACCCAGTTCTTCTTAATTTCACAATGAGTTCAATGAAAACATCTCAGGACATGGAACAGGCAGAGACAAATGGAAAGTGAAAATGTAGGAGGAAAAATTCTTGGAATCAACCGAAAATCACAGTCTTTACAAGATTCTCAATTTGGTGCCAACAGAGCAGAGCCCTAAGAGGTTCCATCTAAAAATGATAATCTTGGGCTTGAGAGATAGTACATGGGTTAAGGCACTTGCCTTGTACATGGCTGACTCTGATTCAAATCCTGGTACCACATATGGTACCCTCAGCATTCCTAGGTGTGCCCCCAAATCCAAACAAACAAAAATATTTTGGATCATAGAAGACAGTAAAGTGGAGAAGGCAACTACCTTATATGCAGCTCACCAAGTTTGATAACCTCTGCAGAACAATAAATGATCTCCCTCTTACAGTTCCAAGGAGACTAATCTTTCAAATGCAGAGAAATAAAAACCCAGGGATGAAGAATTCTACACTGATCATCATCAGTTTTCCAAAACTGAAAGGCTTTTACAGAGAGTATACAGTAAAGCAAGAAATGCTGTATAGTAGGAAATATTTCCACCCTCCTTCCCCAGTTTTCAAATCCGTGTATCTTCATAGCTCTCTCTTTCCTTGAATTATGAGACAATTACCTGTGGGAACCATTCAGAATCTCCCAAAGCTTTCAGGAAGGTCACTTCTGAGTCAGTAGGAATAGTGCTTGGAATACAAGCCCTCATGAGTTTTTTGAAACTGGCTTTTACTTGTCGGATGTCATGAAATTCAACAGGAACAAATTCACAATTTAAAGCAAATTCTAACTTGAAGTTCTGTGGATGAAAATACAGAGATTTATGAAGAAGAGAAACTATAGTATTGTGCAAGGACAGTATTTTCAACTCAGGGAAGTATTTGATGTTATGTAGTTATTTTAATCAAGTAGCTTCAGAGGTTGCAATGGATCAGTGGTACTGACACGAGTCAGGTATAGACTTATTTAAAATTTTAGAATTCCTGGAGTGACATCTCATACTTTATACCACTGATGGACCAGGAGTAGCACACATTAGTTAAGATGTAAAGTAGAAGGCAACCGATCTTAATTTAAAATATATTAGCACACAAGGCTTCACCTGTAAGAACATGTTAGTAATCTCTTATAAAAGGGCTCAGTGGCTCCAGGGTGAGGTACAATAATTGTCACATATTTTTCTAAGGAAAAATGATCATATTTAGAGAATTATTCATAACAAGCAATACAAAATAAATTAGGACCTTGGGTGGTGGTTGGGAAAACTTGAATAATGGTGGGGAGGTGTAATGGTGGTGGGGTTGTTGTTGGAATACTGGATGTAATAAATTATTGTGAACAACCTTATAAAAATAAAATTATATAAAAAAAGACAAATAAATGGAACAAACGAAAAAGAGATTCGTTTCTACATGGGTTTGCTCTCATTTGGAGAACTTGAAGGGGCTATCGGTAGGTTGGAAACTGATGGTGATAACACCAAGAGCAAGCCAACTGTAAGATGATACCACTGAAATCTAAGAGAGCTGAGGTGTATGCAGGAGCTCCGGGGCTGGCCCCCTATACTGCATATTCCCCTGAGGAATGCCAGATGTGAACCTAAACCAACAACAAAAGCAAAACAAAGTTTTGTTAATTTCTAGCTTTGAGGCCTTTTTTCCCTTGAGGTATTCTGCACCCCCCACACACACACTTAGTCTGACACATGAATCTATACTACTGTGGTACTTTTATCATTTATATCTTTTCTTTTTTTTGGCCACACCTGGCGGTGTTCAGGGCTTACTCCTGACTCTGTGCTAAGGGATCACTCCTGGAGGAGCTTGGGGGACTACATGGGGTGCCAGGGATAGAACCTGGCCAGGTCACATGCAAGCTAAGTGCCCAACCTGCTGGGTGGTGTGGCCTCACATTTATATCTTTTTTTTTTTTTTGCTTTTTTTTTGGGGTCACACCCGGCGATGCACAGGGGTTACTCCTGGCTCATGCACTCAGGAATTACTCCTGGCGGTGCTCGGGGGACCATATGGGATGCTGGGATTCGAACCCGGGTCGGCCGTGTGCAAGGCAAACGCCCTACCCGCTATGCTATTGCTCCAGCCCTATATCTTTTTTTAATTAAAAGAAATTAAAAATAATATATTTTATTTTTATAAAGTTGTTCATAATAGTTCATTACAGATAATATTAAAAAAAAAAACAATACCACCACCATGCACCTTCCCATCACCATAAGAGAAAAGTGTGTGAAGATTGTTGTATTTCATCCTGGACATTTATATCTTTAATCCACAAATTAATTTGTGGATTAAATACAAAATGAGTAGTGCACTGGTGTTATTTTGATAATTGGTTGCCTTTTTCCCAAATTATTTTATTGAATCATCTACTTTTCTAAGTGTAAAACTGCTTTATAGATGTTATAGAACAATATGAACAGACAATACACAACTGAACTATACATATTAAGACGGCAAATTTAGACTATATTTTACAATTAAAAATGTTATCAAGGGCTTTTCTATAGGGTTGTTTAGTGTTTTATATTGGTGCTTCTGAATAATTTTTAAAAGCCCTCCCCCTTTTAAGGCCCTTTTAAAGCTTTAAAAGAAAAAGCAACCTGAAAGCTTTGTAACTTTCCACATGGTGATTCAATAAAAGAATAAATTAAAAAAAAAGAAAAAAAAAGCAAAACCTTCCAATTATAAAACAGCATATTTTTAAAAAAGCACCTAACAGAATGTAATTTTATATCATTAAAATATGAAGACTATTATAATGAAAATATGACATTAGGGCGTGAAATTAAGAATTTAGCATAATATGAGTTATTTTGTAATAGTTTTTTTTGGCTTTATTTTGGGGTCACACCCAGTGATGCTCAAGACTTGCTCCTGGCTCTGAACTCAGATGGCCACATGGGGTAGTGGGGATTGATCCCAGGCAGGCCGTGTGCAAAGCAAATGTCCTACCTGCTGTATTATCATTCCAGCCCATAGTTTCTCTTATTAAAAGCTTGTAATCATGAAAGATTGTTTTTCAGGGAAACTTGTTCCCATTTCCCAACCGTCCATGAGCTGGTATGCTTATCTCAGGGCTAATCTGAGGACTAACATGCAAAATGAAGGCAAAGGTGAGCAGACAGAAGACATCCCTCTGACAGTGATTCAGATTAGGAGCAAGTGTGCAAGGTCTGTGTTTACCGATAGACACTGGTGCCAGCAAGGCTGTGCAGGCAACCCTAAACGGCTGTTGAGAAGTATTCCAACTATTTTTTGGATATAAATTATATCTATCAGAAGACACGTGCATCTATTAAAAACCTGAGCCTTATACAGCAGTTTCATACACTTTCACCTAAATGTTGGTGACTAAGTGATCGCAGTGGGAAAAGACCTAGTGAAACCAGTTGCCATATGAGTCAGTTACTGGCATGGTTAGGGCCAAACATGTGGGATCCTGTTTGAAACCTCTGAATCCACAGTTCAGCAGTTCAGCAGAAGGACTGCCTTGATTGTGCAGTGCTGACTGGATCACCAGACTCAATTTTAAGGGAATTTCTAAATTAACAAATATCTTTTTTCTCACTTATCAGTAGTAATGAAAATATTTTATAATGTGTGAGCTGCAAAAATCATTAAACCTGAGGAGTTGGTGCAACTTTTGAGGAAAGCAATTATTAAACAATACTTTTAAATTAAAAAAAAGATTAGCATCTAATATTTTGCATATAACATGTCTCACGACACATGTATTTATGTATACAGGCCTTGCAAAATATTAAACGTAATCTGGAAAACAGCCTTGGCCTTCCCTTGCCTCCACAAACAGTACACAGTCATCTTCCCACTCATTTACTGACTGAGTTTTCTTCATCTATAGGTTTACAGTAAAGCTATCTGGTGGCCATAGATTCTGGAGGAAGTTGAAGTATGACAGGAGAAAACGTAGCTTGATTAAATGTTCTTTCTTCTTTTTATATGTACACTTCCTAATATTCCTCATTATTTTCACCAGTTAAAGTTCCTATTTTCATGGCTAATTTGCATATATGTCTATTACATATAGTATTTTTCTATATGTTTATATCTGTATATAAACATGTAAATAAATAAATAAATATATATATACATAACATATATGACTTAAGCCTTTTTTTATGATTAACTTTAGGTTAAGAATCCATGCTGCAAAAAAAAGAAAAGATTTCTAGGTAAACTAGTTTATGAGATGCTTTATAAATTGCCTTAGTGTATCCACAAAGTTTCTAAGTGAGGAAAAGAGATCTTACCCTTAGTTGCGACTTTTCACCAAATATATAAAGGGCTGCTTGGCGTTTCAAGAGCTGGTTTTGCAGGTAGGTGCTGTTACTAAAGGAGGCTGGATGATCCTTGCCTGCCAGCCGGGCGCCAACATCAATGAAGGATGTTGGGGAGCTGATCAAGCGGGTGCTAGAGCGCAGGCTTGCCCAGACACCTTCACAAAAGCCAAAATAACTGAGTGAGATATTTTGATGTGCGAACGCCGCTGAGCAGGGGAAAAGATGCATGCTCTGAAGGTACAGTTTTAGAGATAAGTAAGTTAATCTAATCAATGGATCATACTGGTCATCTGATATTTACTTTTGCTACATAAAAGAATCAGTCAAAACAGAATTTCACAATCACACAATCTCAAGGTTTGGGGAAAACTAAGAAATCACCCAAGTCAATCCCAAATTTGTATTTGTTTTGATGTAAATTTAGTATTTATATGGAAATACTGAGATCATGAATAGGAAAAGTGCATTGACACTGGAAACTAAAGGGGCAGGAGACAACAGTGAGGCCTGAGGGGACTGACTGAGTTTCTTGGGGTTTTATGAAAGAAACATTCTGCTTTATTCAGCCAATTCATCAAGAAATCTAGATTAAGGAGTAAACTAAAAATTTACCAAATCTACTAAAACCTAGGGCTATATTTAGAATTAATATTGTGTATTATGCCAAAAGGATGTACTTCAAATACTAAGAGTTAGGGTCTTCCCTATTCCCTGCTCGTATACATACATGAAAAACAGTATAAATATAATAATGTGTGAATTTCACTCTTAGGGAGTTTCTTTACATATTTACAATGAGAAGCAGATTATCTTCCAAGGGAAAAGTCCAATTTAGCTGCAAAAAAGGATCTCATGTTATAAATTGACCTTCTTCTATTAGAAAAAAGAGGATTTTGATAAGTAAGATGACTATTCAAACAAAATCATACAAACAGTCTCAAATTTGATTAGCCTGTAGTACTCCAAAACAGGTTGTTGTGTCCATCCCACTGATTGGGTCAGAGGACATTGTCAATGCTTCCCTAAAGTGGGTTCTTCTCTAGATATGGAACAGTTCTTTGAGAAACTTTGGAATTTTCAAAATGTCAAATTGATTAATGATTATGATGTCATACCCGATCTCTTTTTCTAGGGTCAGGAGATCAGTTTCCAAAAAAAGGTATTGTGGGTGATACCTATATAACATGGATGAACCTTTTTGTACGACACATGATTCTTAGATATTACTTTTTTGGTAAATGCTAATACAATGGAAATTCAGAATGTAGATGAGGAATAAAATGTATAATTTGACAAACAAATGTAGAAAAAAGTTGCCTCTAACACATATGATGATGGTTAAAAAGAGTGACACATCAGGACAGATAATACAGTACCTTGATTATGGGCTCTTTCCTTAGCTGAAGATTTGGGATTTGACTGAGTAAAACATTTATCTCTGTACCCATGCACTGGTAGGTAAGATTAAAGACAGAAGGAGGAATGAAATGCATATAGCAGCAAACATCAGAGCAAATTGCGTTAACAGGTGAACAGGTAATTTAATTTTGTAAATAAAATGAACTTAAGGGGAAAATGTAAATATAATAAAAGGAGACTTAATCAAGAAATAAAAAGCTGCACACACAGAAAGATGAGTGCTTGTTAAATGAAATATCAGCCCCTGTTTATAAATAGAATAAGCAAAATGAAATGGACAGCATAGCAGAGGGCCACCAAAAAATTATGCCAAATGGAATAAGCTTTTGAAGATCATTGTTCAAAAAGAAACAAATTTACTTAATAAGATCATGGAATTAGGGAGGGAAACTGGTAGGAATACATTGGCCCTGGTGTTTGAGGAGGCTGATTGGTTGGCAAGTGCTACGTGTTGTATAACACGCTGTTCTTTGAAGAAGACTGTCATACCAGAAAACAATGAAGCTCTAGCAACCATTTGGAATAACTAAAAACATATTTTTGTTTTGTTTTTTAATTTTTTTGCAGTAGAGCATTAAGCATTGCCACACTATCTCCCTTTGTCATTTGGAAATTACATTTATCTTCCATAAATAAATGCATAGCAATACAGAGCAAAAATTCGTGATTCTGTGACAATACCCAATGCCACTTAAAACACAGCTTGTGATGACTGAAGTAATGACTTCTCCTGAAATTCCTCCTTGCACCAAAATGGTAGGCAGTATTAGAGATAACATTTTTGTAATTTGAGTAATATTGTTTTATTTCCAATAGAAACAAAGCAATTTATGACTATGGCAAATTTTACCTCATTATAACAGAAATGGTGAGCAATAAGTTACACTCATATTTCTTGGGCAAAGGATTTGCTCAAATTAATTGAGGAAAATGATTCTGTATTCAGGATTAGAATTTAATAGAAATATTAAGTTAAGCATTGCAAAACTGCATAAAATGACATAATTTGATAACATTAAAAATCATTAGCAGTGAATTTCATTTAGCCACAGTCGATTGGAAGCAGGAAATGAAGGGCTCTGATGGACTCAGAGGCCAAAGGAAGTCAGAAGGCTAAGGGCTGAAGAGGCACTGGCTGACTGCACAGAGAACACTACTGCAAGATCAAACAAGGTCCTGGGACCAAGGGCAAAGGCACAAGGCCTCCTGTGTGCTGGCTGCTGGTCTCCTTTCTGTCAAGGTTTTGAGCTTTTTTATAGGAAATTGAGACACTCATCTGTTTACAGTGATGTTTGAGTGTCTGGTTCCTGCTTCTAAGATACTTTTCCCCAACATATCCCTTTTCCTGGAATGATTTCTCTTATATCTCTATCTCACAAACTTCCTATCCTATAAGAACCAGTAATAATGTGAACTCCTCTGAAAAGCGATTACTGACTGTCCCCAAAGTTATAGAGAGAACTATTTAAACTCTGATCATATTACGCTGGATTATTACATATATAATTCTACAAGATTAAGCACTCTGAAGGGTAGGAACCTAATCATATTTATTCTTGTATTCACGCTGAGAGCCTGATACCAAAATATAGAAAACATGTTATTTTTTTCCCTGAGAGTTAATCCATTTTGAGTAATCTTCCTTCTCTACTATATCTTCAACTCAATTATTTGCCCCAAAAGGATAAAAAGAATGGCATTAAATTACAATAAAAATTTAAGCAGTTCCCTAAATAGAAATCCAGTAATGAAAAAAATTGCAAACATTTCTCTCATTGTGACAGAAAATCAGTATTAAGAAAACTGCCTGTACCAAGCTGTGACCAGCAGAAGTCCATGAGATCGGTAAGTTTTCTGGCAGTCATATTAACTAGCATTGTCACAGTACTTCACTGGTGGTGTCTACTAAGCTTCCTGAATGACGTTCGCTTGTCAAATAACAAGCATGTAACACTGGCTTGGAGTAGTATTTTTCTAAAATATAGGGTTCCCCTTAGGGGTTCGTGAATTCATTTCAGTACGTTTAATCAGTACTGTTAAAAAGTGAAACATAAGAACTGAATATACTGGATGTGGAGTAGACAAAAGCAGTTCATGAAACTTGTTTTGGTGTCTATACATTTTTGCATTGTGACTTACTACTACTTCAATGGTAATATAAAACAAAAATTATATTTAAACAAATAAAATGTATTTCTGTGAGCTGTGATTTAAAAAAAGTTAGGCAGTTACTGAATTAGACCTTGAGCATATACTTTTATCCTCTCACCTTAGCCCAGGGATAAGCCCTACTCATGGTAATTTATTTAATTTTGGTTTTTGGGTCACACCCAGATACACTGAAGGGTTTACTCCTGGCTCTGCACTCAGGAATAACTCTGAGTAGTGTACAGGGGTCTATATGGGGTGCTGGAAATTGCACCCAGGTAGGCTATGTGCAAAGTAAGCATCTTACCAGCTTTATTATCTTTCCTGTTCCTACCTAAGGTAATTTAGATGTGAATATGGACTTCCCATTTCAAAGTTTTAGGCTAGAATAATGATTATAACTACAACAGTAATAAACTAATATTTAAGGAATGCCTTTTATGAGTCAGTTAAATACCTCACATATATTATTTTATTTATTCTTTAAAATGACTAAAGTTAGCTACTAATTATCTCCATTTCACAAGGATACATTTTTTGCAAGCAATTAGGAGATTTCTTGGGACTGGAGCAATAATACAGTGGATAGGGTGCTTGGCTTACATGTGGCCAATCCAGGTTTGATGTCCACCAGGAGTGATCCCTGAGCACAGAGTCAAGAGTAAGCCCTGAGCACAGCTGGGTGCGCCCCCCAAACAAACAATAATGACAAGAAAACCCCAAAGAAATCAGGAGATTTTCTAACCACACAGTAATTAAGTGATGAAGCTATATTTTGAATTTGAATGTAACAGAACTGTACTCTTAGTGTCTGGTTACCTAAGCAGCCATGTGACTCTGATCAGTTCTGCACTGAGTGATGCCAGGAACTGCTGCTAGGAGGTAGTTCAGTTCATTCCTGGAGGGGCACTTACTATTTTCAGAGCACAACTGTTTTCCTGGGTGTTTTCACTGGTGGTGTTCCCTCTATTTTGTTCAGACCAAAGGAGGTAGTAATGAAGAAATGGGATGAAGTGCTGGATTTACCCATGTGACTTTATGCCTAGCACTGTGCGTGAGATACATTTTCTTTTTCCTTTAAGGGTCATAACCAGCAGTGCTTAGGGCTTGCTCCTGGCAGTGTTCAGGGAACATTTGGAGCTCTGGGGATTGAACTCAGGATAGCCACATGCAAGGAAAGTGTCCTAGCTACTGTACAGTCACTCCAACCCCAGGGATACATATTATATTTGGTGAATGCTGCCCTAATATGGATCAACTGTAACCCCTGTTATGCTATTATTTTCTAAGTGTCACTATTCAAGTTGCTTCACCACTTAAAGCTTCTTAAAATACTATCTTGGAGATTATTACAAAAAAAACACATAAATAGGAACCTAAAGGGCCATGGAGATATAAAGCACAAAAAATTAACATGTTCCTTATGTGTATAATATTTATATTTGTACTAAGTCTGTTAGCATACTTAATATTAAACACTTAATATTTCTCAAATATTTCGTGACAGTGACTCCAAGCTACTTTATATTTCTGTTTAGGAGGAAAAATTATAAAATGCCAAATTTCTCTACTCAAAATAATTTATCCAAGATGTAAGTGCAGGAATTTTCCTTATGGACTCAAAAGCTCTTAAAAGTTAAAATGAGCACATCTAAATTTTTTTCAAGTTGGTTCTTGTCTGAGGAAAGGTTACTTTGCCTTTCTTAGAAACTCATCGACACATGTGCTCATCCAGACTGGACAAAAGGACGAAGGAGAAGAAGGTGGAGGCTAATCTAAATTCTATCTCATTTGTGTGACATATATAAGATGGAAAATAGGATCTAAGATTCTATGATGATTGAAAAAATGATAAAACAGTGAAAATATATAGAGGAGACAAAAAAGATTAAGAGAAATATTCAGAGATAAGAGAATCTTTTCACACAGGATAAGCATTTTTGTATTAATTTGGGTGCCCTTAAAGACACTAATTATAGCAGCAACTCAAACACATTTAGATAAATGACTTCTGTACTGCAAAGTATCTCCCTACAAATCAAAAATGTATACTCTTGGCCTTTCCCCATCCGGTGAAGCCCTTATACTCTTGGGAGCACATATCTCTTTTCTCCCCTCACATTTCTCTAAGTAAATTTCTTTAAAATTATTTAACTTCACTAAAAAATTATTTTTTGTTGCAAAAATAAACTTTTAAGAAATTTATCAATAAAATAAAGAGAATGCTTGTGACTTACACGAGCTACTTCCTTAGAACAAACTATAATTTAAAACTGTATTATTAATTTCCCCATGGCAGAGCCTGGCAAGCTACCTGTGGCGTATTCAATATGCCAAAAATAGTAACAAGTCTCACAATGGAGACGTTACTGGTGCCCGCTCGAGCAAATCGATGAGCAATGGGCTGACAGTGATTCAGTGATTATTAATTTTGAATGAAGTTTTAGTATACTTTGTGATAACTGACAGGAGATTAAAAATTACTGAAAGAAAAATTCTTCATACTGTCTTTTTTTTTTTTTTTTTTGCTTTTTGGGTCACACCCAGCAATGCACAGGGTTACTCTTGGCTAATGCACTCAGGAATTACTCCTGGTGGTGCTCGGGGAACCATATGGGATGCTGGAAATCGAACCCAGGTCAGCCACGTGCAAGGCAAACGCCCTTACTGTGCTATGGCTCCAGCCCCTCTTCATACAGTCTTTAGGGCGTTTGCCTTGCATGAGGCTGACCCAGGTTCGATTCCTCTGTCCCTCTAGGAGAGCCCAGCAAGCTACCAAGTACCCCTCCTGCATGGCAGAGCTTGGCAAGCTACCTGTGTCTATTCGATATACCAAAAACAGTAACAAGTCTCACAATGGAGACATTACTGGTGCCTGCTTGAGCAAAAAAATCGATGAACAATAGGATGACAGTGACAGTGCTACAGTTTACATTATTATTAGTATTATTATATGAAACTGCACAACAGGTCACTTGGCCAAACTGAGGAAGAGATAACAAGCTCAATGTTTACAAAGTCAAAACACATGAACATGGTTTAGGGTGGGAGAGTTTTGACTAAACAGATATAGAACAGTGTTTGTTAGTCTTTTTCAGACAAAGCCTCCTTCCAACATTGTTTCTTCCTCTGACCCAACCTATTGATTGGTCCCCTATGATGTGGATCTCCCATTGGTGTGATTTTTCACCTGAGGCCAAACTCTTGGAAGATCCTGGAGGCCCTTGAGAAACTCTGTGCTAGAAAATGCATTCTACTAAAAATGGAATAGTAAAGTTGAAGATTTTACATTCCTGATAACATATATGGAGATATATATGTATATATACACACATATGTACATATATTCACATATAAGTTTATTTTATATATATGTATATATATATAGTTAGCACTGTCATCCCATTGTTCATCGATTTGCTAAAGAGGGCATCAGTAACATTTCCATTGTGAGACTTGTTGTTATTGGTTTTTGGCATATTGAATACACCATGGGTAGCTTGCCAGGCTCTGCCATGCAGGCGGGATACTCTTGGTAGCTTGCTGGGCTCTCCAAGAGGGACGAAGGAATCGAACCCGGGTTGGCTGAGTGCAAGGCAAATGCTCTACCTACTGTGCTATCACTCCACACACACACACACACACACACACACACACACACACACACACAAAAACCCAAGTGAATTGCATCTTGAACCAAATTCTGACAAGAATTCTTCACAACAGAAACACCAGAAACCTTAGGAGAAAGTTTTCCTTCTTAGTTCAAACTCAACAAGAGAGATGATGAGAAGAACGAGCTTAGTATTTTAAATTTTAAAACAAGGGTTTGAAAATTCAGAGAAAAAAGTTATAGATGACTGCTGTCTGCCTCTAGCTCACGTCCAGACCAATTCATATGTTGTGCCTCAGTACGCAGCCTCATTTGGAAACTGGATCACTGTTAATGTAATTAATTAAGAGAGGCCATACTGCAGTAGGAGGGCCCCTAATTCAATATTAGTGTCTTTATAAAGAGAAAAAGATTGGAGACATACACATAAGAAAACTATAATATAAAAATTAAGATGGAACTGGGTGCTACTTCTATTAGTTAAGGAATGACTGACAGCAAACTACCAAGAATTAGGGGAAAGGCATCCAACAGATTTTCCTGAAGACATCCCAAAAGAACCAACTCTTCAGATATCTTGAACTTTTGAGAACTCTAAAACTTTGAAACAATAACTGTTTAAGTCACCCAATTGTGGCAGTTTCTTACAGGAGTTCCAGAAAACTAACATAATCTTGAAACATTAATTAGTAAGATGACTGAAGAAGGCTGACAGCTCACAGGAAATGTTGAAACTGCAGAAAGTTCTGGTGAAGTAGAAGAAAACCAATGTAACTGCAAATGAACGTACATACTCATTTCCAAAAGGGAAAAAAGTATATTTTGTAAAATAGGCCTTTATGTTGATTCTGAACCAAATTATAGAATGTATTACTGATGAATTATTTATACTTTTTTAGGAAAAAAAACAGTTTCTTAGTAACATGACACTAAGAATCATGTTAAACAAACCATAAAATCTTTTGTGACACTGTTAATAGCCTGAAATCTAGCAAACAGTGGATTTAATAGATTGGCAGAGAATCAGAAATGTTGGCCAGGTGAGTTTTATTACAATGACTTATCATTGCAGATAACAAGATCAATCTCTTTCTTTAGAAAGGTTTCTACATTATTTTACTTCTGGCCTTGTCCTTCTGTCTTGTTCAACATATTTTAAGTAACAAATCTCATGAGAACAGTGATCAAATCTTGCAGGAAGTTAATAAACTGGTAGACAGGATCCATATGAAAAAAGAAAATTCTTTAGGTATAGTAAATAATGTATTTAGGTCTAAAAATGAACACTCAAGGCTAGTACTCTTTTGAACAACACATGTGAAGTAGACAGAAATTTCAAATAATTTCGATTTCAATGTATGTCAACTTAGTGATGTAGCTGTCCCTGTATCTGTGGTGATCACTGATTGCACAAAATCAGTTCAGTGAAGAGTCCAAAGAATGATAAGGTTGTGAGTGAATGGACAATCACATTAACAATTCTTAAATCTGAAGGTTTTTTATGTGGGAAACAGGATGTATTTTTTATTTGAGAGCGCAGGATAAGGGCTGATATATAAATATTACACAGTAGTAGATTTTTAGATTGACATGGAAAGTATTTTCTGGAAAATGGAATTGCTTACAAATGCAAGGGAAGAAGTGAGTTTCCCATTACTGATGAACAAACGGAACCAACATGGTGGGAAATGTACAATGGTGGAGGGACGGGTGTTGGAACACTGTATGACTGAAACCTGAGCATGAAGGCTTTGTAACTGTGTATTTCAAAGCAACTCAATTAAAAAAAAGTCCAAAAACACAAACAGTACCAACAAGCACTCACTTGGTATGTTTTCAAGGGGATTCAGGACTACATGCAAGAGAGTTGGGGGAATAAGAGTCCCTGAGTCCATTGTGAAGCAGGACTCTGCAGGCAAGATACCTGGTCTGGAATTTCCTATGGAAAGCCAAAGCCTCTCGCATAAACTTCCAGAGATCAAAGTGAACTACCCTTTGAAGCTGAAAGCGCCAATACTATTTCCTCATGCCAGCAATAACTGCCCAGAGGAAAGAAAAGAGTAACTTGAGTATCTTTCTCTCTCATTCCCCACACTAGCACTTCAGAGACCAGGAAAAAAATAACAGATATTGGCGTATACCTCTTTAGTTGGGGGTTGCTTTTTTCTCCCTTCCTATTAAAGCTTCTGTGATTGATTAGTCTTTCTGCTCAGTAAACTTAAAAGCATCATGGGTTACTTAAATAACTTACAGCCTTCCCAGGGCTCGCTCACCATTTAGATACTCTCCCTCATGTTCCAATGCTTCCAAACTCTTATCAATATGTACATTTTCAGCAGTGATTGTCCCATGAGTCTATACTCATCACCCTGCTTAAAAGAATTCTGTCATCATTTAGAAAAAGGTAATTAAGAACAATTTGAAGCATAATCAGTTGATTTAAGAAATCACTATCTAGAAAAAGGTATATCCTTTTAAAGTTGTATCAGTGCTCATTTATAAAATCAGTCTTACTAACCTCCTCGAGCAAAGCTATTGGATGGGTTTACATCCAAATGTCCTGGCACTACCTGCTTAAGCACAGTGGACATTCTTGAAGTCCTCTTTTCAGTCCCTAAAGTCAGCCAAAAAAGAAAAACAAAAATCATGTCGTTTGGGTTAACATTACTCAAATGACAAAAAGTTATCTTCATGTGTAGCATGTCTAATTGCTGCCAAACATTGTTCTTTTAGGTACCCAGAGCTTTTTTAATAAAGATAAACAAGGCACAGTTACTATTTCCTTGGAGACACACACATTTGCAAGATTCTAGAGAGTTAGGTTTGGCAAGGGCAATCAGAGAATTTAATGATAAATGAAGCAAAGCATGCATGGTGTTACTTTACAACAAAAGCCACTTTCTGCTTATGTTGAGCTAATTCAAATAGCTGAGTAAGCCAAGGAGACCAACTTTTCAAGTCACATGCTCCTGTGTCTAACACATTAGGGTTACCTCTACATGAACCCTTTGGGGTTCCATCACATGATAACTGAAACAGAATATTAGTACAAGTCTTAATGATTTCATCCAAACCTAGTGAACATAAGCTGTACTGCAAATCATTAAAGGTTGCAGAAATTCTGGAATTTCACATTTACACATGAGGATTTTAATATAAATATGAGTTTAATAAACAGATGCTCTATATATTCAACTTTACAATAAAGTATATAAAACAAAATCCAGAAAAAGACTTAATGTTCCCACCATCTCTCTTAGTACTCCTTTAAAAATGAAATAATTACATCATTGATTACTATTTATTAAAACTTTACAATGGTGCCCTGATTTCCCAGTAAGATGAGCTAAAGCTATGGACCCTGAGGCTAAAATGTAAGGGTCATGTTGAATGAACAGTTTAAGTAACTGAAGAGACTAACCCTAGGAATGGATCTGATCTTTCTTAGTTGTCAAGAAGAAAAATGTTATCAAATCTTACCTGGAGACAGAGCAAGTGCTGGCTTGACAGTGAGGGTGTTATTGCCATTGAGTTTCTGGTGGACAGAAACTGCACTCAATAAGGCTTGCAAGTACTTTTCTTGTTCTATGCTACTGGAAGATTCTAAAGACGAGGTAGGAGCTACAAAAAAGAAAGCATTGGATAAAGCTCCCTCTGTTAATAAAAGAGACATATACATACATTCTTCCTATTATAAACTTCAAATTACCACACCCAAGCAAAGAAACTAGTTTTGTTTAAAACCCCAGTCTATGGAAAAAGAAACTATGGTTCATATACACAGAAGAATATTACTCGGTGATAAGATAAGGCCATGCAATTTGCTTCTACGTGGATAGATCTTGAGAGGATCAGGCTGAGTAAAGTTAGTCAGAGGAGAGAGACTCATACAGAACAATCTCTCAAGTGTGGGATATAAAGAAACATGAGAGTACAATGACAAATGCCCAAAGAATAGAAACAAAGATTGGGAGAACCGGTCTTCAGTAGGAAGCATGCCACTTGTGGTGGGGGAAGTGGGGGAGGTAAAGGGATTGGACAGGGAAGCAAAGTCTACAGCAATGGAGGAGGGAGATTCATCTACTAAGAGAAAGAGAAGGGGATGAAAGGTAGTAAAGTGTTATGTGTGACTACCTATTGGCAACAGTACTGTAAACCATAGTGTCAAAGTTACAAAAAAGTGCCTCTTATAGAGGCAGGTGGGTGGGTGGGAAGGAACAGAGCAGGGGGAACTGGTGGGGGGAAGTGAACACTGGTCAAGACACAGGTGTTGAAAAATAGTCCTGAAACCCACTCATGAATAACTTGGTAATTCATGATTAATTACAAAACAAACAAAAAAAACCCCTCAATCATGTGGCTAGTTGTCTTTTTTTTTCCCTCCCTTTTTGGATCACACCCAGCAATGCTCAGGGGTTAATTCTGGCTTTGGAATTACTCCTGGCAGTGCATGGGGCTGGGGGGGTGGGTGGGTGGGGAGGAGGGCATGGGGGAAGGCATATGGGATGCCAGGGATTGAACCTGGATCAGCCAAGTGCAAGGCACGTGCCCTTATCTGCTGTCCCAAGTTGTCTTATACTATTGTTTTTACCATACCAACTTTCTAATTGCTCATCAACCTCTCAGAAAGAGTCCAGGGGCCAGAATGATAGTACAACGAGTAGGGCATTTGCCTTGCACAACGATAAATCTGGGTTCAATATACAGCACTCTATATGGTTTTCCAACCCTGCAAAGAGTGATCCCTGAGTGCAGAGCCAGGAATAAACGCTGAACACTGTTAGGTGTATCCCCAAAAGAAAAAGAATGAAAAAGAGTCTGGGTGTCATCCGATAAAGGGTTGATAACAAGGATATACAATGCACTGGTTGAACTCCACAAGAAGAAAACTGCCAACCGGATCAAAAAATGGGGTGATGAAATGAACAGAAGCTTTCCTAAAGAAGAAATCCGAATGGCTCAGAGGCACATGAGAAAATGTTCCACATCACTAATCATCAGGGAAATGCAGATCAAAACAACCATGAGATATCATCTCACACCACAGAGACTGGCCCACATCCCAAAAAACAAAGCAACCGGTGTTGGCGTGGATGCGGGGAGAAAGGGACTCTTCTTCACTGCTGGTGGGAATGCCGACTGGTTCAGCCCTTTTGGAAAACAATATGGACGATTCTCAAAAAATTAGAAATTGAGCTTCCATTTGACCCAGCAATACCACTCCTGGGAATATATCCCGGAGAGGCAAAACGGTATAGTAGAGATGGCATATGTATTTCTATGTTCATTGCAGCACTGTTTACAATAGCCAGAATCTGGAAAAAACCAGAGTGCCCCAAAACAGACGACTGGTAAAGAAACTCTGGTACATCTACACAATGGAATACTATGTAGCTGTCAGAAAACATGAAGTCATGAAATTTGCATATAAATGGATCAACATGGAAAGTATCATGTTGAGTGAAATGAGTCAGAAAGAAAGAGACAGACATAGAAAGATTGCACTCATATGTGGAATATAATGTAACTGAGAAGTACAAGTTGGCAACGATGCAACTTCTGGCAGATATCTCTTTGGACTTAGTTACTAGAATACTAAATTACAGAAACCCAAAACTGAGAGGTCGCTAAGTGTGGTCACTCGACCTCACACCTCTTCATCCTCAGCAATGGAAAACAAATTATCTAATGCTTCCTTTTCAGCAGGTCTGACTTTAGGGGAGAGACTCTCCAAACAATAATAGTGAGTTTTGTTGAAATATTGTATGCAATCAAAGTGAAAGTAAAGTGAAATTTATTAGTTACACAGGTGGGGGGGGGTTAGGGGTGTGGGGGGCGGGGTGGAGCTATACTGGGATTCTTGGTGGTGGAATATGAGCACTGGTGAAGGGATGGGTATTTGAGCATTGTATAACTGAGATTTAAACCTGAAAACTTTGTAACTTTCCACATGGTGACTCAATAAAAAATTAAAAAAAAAAAGAGTCTGGGTGTAAAACCACAGGTTTCAATTTCTCATTATCCAAGCATCTCAAAAATGAAGGTTCATAAAAATTATCTGCTTGATGATCTCCCCCAAGTATTCTGTTCAGGAGCAGAGCATGAGTGGGTTCCCTCGGTATCCAAGAATGGGCAAAGGTGAGAATTTCCCAACATCAGTAGCTTTATTCCAATTCTGCCATACAGGGGACAAAAACTTCAGAAATCAGTAGAAGGACCAGTGCAGGAAGATAGGGGAGAAGACAAGAGCTTTATATAACTCTGATGCTGCACATGTTGCATAAGCAACGTGGAAAAAAAAATCTATAAGCAAGAGAAGGATACAACTGACATCCCCCATTAAAAAAATTAAAAAAAAAATATCCTGGAGTGAAAGTATCATAATCATGCTGTGGAGAACTTACCTGACTGAGGGGAGTTCTGAGATTTGAAAAGACCAACAACTCCCTTTCCATGGAATCCTCCAGATCGGAGGAGAAGGGTACTGCTTCTTGAATTCTTCCAACATACAACAGGAAGGCGATTCTGTCGATAGCAGCGGGCTACTCTTGGTAAACTACTGTCCTGTACAGCTTGAGGTACAACTAAAAGGCCAGGATAGCTTAAGTGACATAGGAGGAGAAAAAGAATCATTTTTCAGGATTGGGGTGAAAGGGTGGGAATACAAGAGAAGGGAAAATAAACGGGAAAGAAAATATAAGAATATAAATATAGTACAGCTATTTTTTAAGACTCATATAAGTACAGGGGTAATAAACATTCCAAAAATGGAACTTAGTTTCAATTCAGTTCTTCAGGAGTTGAGAAGCAAAGGCTAGATGGTGAAAATGGTGGTGAAGAGAGACTGGCAAATTTGGTAATACCCAAACTTGGTAAAACACTGTAGGTAAAACCTACAGTGCGGTAGCAATGTACCTGAAAAAAAATCAATATTTACATTCTTATATATTCTTAGAAGAATACATTTAAAAATAGGCAACACTGCAGACTTATCTTACTCCTCCCCCTCACTCAAGGGCCCATATACATGGCCTGGGGATTGGCTGTGTGCAAGGCAAGTGTCTTATCCCTTATGCTATCTATAACTTATTAAGTTTTACATTGGTATTTGTCAAATTAAACTTATTTTAAAATGAAAGATTATAGTTAGTATCCCACACGGCAGAGCCTGGCAAGCTACCTGTGGCATATTCGATATGCCAAAAACAGTAACAAGTCTCACAATGGAGACGTTACCAGTGCCCGTTCGAGCAAATTGACGAGCAATGGGATGACAGTGATACAGTGATAGTGTAGGTTTATATAAAAATAATAATTATGTTTAAAGTAAAATATGTTATTCAAGTTAACCTAAATAGAAATTTATAAATGCAAAGATAAGACCTTTCCTGTGAATGAAAATCATTAAATACACTTTAAAAAAATACATGGGTTTGGGCTTACAGATATGAAAAACAGCAAGAGATGATAAGAGTAAAAAAGAAAATGTGTTAATATTATAGTCTTTTTGTAGCATCCCTTATAAAATCCTACTTACACAGACAGCATAACAAAACCTAGGCTAGAAAACAAAACCTACAACCAGGTCAGCTAATTATAGCCTGTGGGCCCAACGGGACCCTGCCTATTCATTTACTTACTGTCTATGGCTGCGTTTATGGCAGAGTTTAAGAGTTGTAACAGGAGATCATAGGGTCTGGAAAACTGAAAGTCTGTACCAACTGGCCCTTTAAAGAAAAAGGCCTTTTTGGCACTTTGTGGTTCTGGAGTTGAGTGTAGTCCCTGAGCATCACCAATGTCCCTGCTTTTCATTTCCCCTGTCTCCCTTAGCAAATCTTACTCTTCAAGTTATTTTAGAGTATACAGGAAAAGTAAAAAACGGGTGAGAAAGACAAACAAGGGAACTTTGGAAAGGGAAGACAACATATCTTTCATATTCTCGTCTCACATAGGAACTGATCAGTGATTTAAATGTGCCAGAGAATGCCAATGAGATGCTTGCTCATTCTGCATAAAAAGTATTTCTTAAACACACAGAGCCTCGATCCTATTTGGGGGCACCTTTATATCTCTCTGGGACATGATTACAGCCTATTTCAGACTCAAGTAAAAGAAAGTCTCCTTTTTGGAGCTCACTAGTAGACTTACCTCCGGCAAAGTGAATACATCCTGTTGGAGGCAGTGATTCGAAAGTACTCTGGTTTTGAGCGAGAAGAGCTGCCACTTATGGTTCCCAAACCTAAACGCTGATAGTCTCTGAAACAAGCTTTTTCCACTAACTGTTCCATTGTAGACTTCTCAGAGGCCTTCAGGGTAGTGCTTGTGGGGAGTTCACTATCATCGGAAACTGTAATGGGAGAGACAGATTTTAAGAAGCCATCATACGGGGTGGGGGGGAGGTATACTGTGGTTCTTGGTGGTGGAATATGTGCACTGGTGAAGGGATGGGTGTTTAGCATTGTATAACTGAGACTTAAACCTGAAAGCTTTGTAACTTTCCACATGGTGATTCAATGAAAAAAAAAAATTGGAAAAAAAAAGGAGCCATCAGATCAAAATAGAAGACTGATAATTCCTTCTGAAGAGTATTCTTAAGCTGAGAGGTTTATGTTAGTGCTAAAAGGACTATGTAGAGCACAAGTTAAAACATGTAATTTCAATGGGAATTATACAAAAAAATTAAAACATTAAATGATAGTCAGGAAATAAAATACTGGAACTTAATTAACTAAACATTTTAGGGGAATCTTAGCCTGTAAGTAATATCTCAAAACAACATGACTTTGATTTGAGATATTTGAGATAGTAATTTCTCTTTAGGATTCTATTAAATAAACACTAAAATTTTCTCAAAGAGTAATCTGTTAGTAAAACTTATCATTACTATGGCCACTAGACATACTCATCATCTAGTTTCAGTTCATATTATAGAACATATCGTTTTGGTTTTTTTTTTGAGGGAGTGTCACACTTGGCAATGCTGAGAGGACCATGTGGTACAAGGGACTAAACTGGGGGTTCCCCCATGGGAACGACTCATTCTAGTCCCTTGAGCAACTTCACTGGCTCTGGAGCTTATGGAATTTTAGATTAATTAGAAGCTCAGTAGTGGGAAAAGATATTTCTTTTTTCAAACATTAAGCAATTTTTTTTTTGGCATAAATACTTTGTCACAGGATGAGGTGCACATGGGAAACCCCCTATTTGTTTTGCAATCACAGGTTACAGAATCCTTTGCAATTTTATTTATTTTTTGGTTTTGGTCTTTGGGCCATGCCCAGGGCCTACTTCTTCTTTTTTTTTTTTTCTTTTTGGGTCACACCCGGCAATGCACAGGGGTTACTCCTGGCTCTGCACTCAGGAATTACTCCTGGTGGTGCTCAGGGGACCATATGGGATGCTGGGAATAGAACCCGGGTCGGCTGCGTGCAAGGCAAATGCCCTACCCGCTGTTCTATAGCTCCAGCCCCAGGGCCTACTTCTGGCTCTGGATTTGGGCATCACTCCTGTGAGGATTAGGGGATCATATATGGAACTGGGGATTGAAACCGGGCAGGCTGCACAAGAGGCAAGTGTCCTGATTCCTGTACTATTGCTCAGGCTCCTCCTTTGAGATTTTTAATGTGGAAGAATTTGCCCCCAAATCAGGTTTTTTACGGAGGACTAAGAAAAGAAAAAAAACTCAATATTTCTAATTGGTACTGCATGTAATCAAAGCTGCAGATACATAGCCTAGGTTTCCATCTTAATGATATCTTTATTTTTTTCTATTCTTTCATTTCTTATTAAATTACCAAAGACTGTCTTGAATGTTTGGAGAGAAGAATTGAAAAAATATAAACTACTTAGAATTGGACTGGAGCGAAAGCATAGCAGGTAGGGCATTTGCCTTGCACGTGGCCGACCTGGGTTCGATTCCTCCATCCCTCTCAGAGAGACCAGCAAGTTACTGAGAGTATCCCGCCTGCACGGCAGAGCCTGTCAAGCTACCCGTGACATATCTGATATGCCAAAAACAGTAACAACAAGTCTCACAATGGAGATGTTACTGGTGCCCGCTTGAGCAAATCGATTTGATGAACAAAGGGACGACAGTGCTACTACATGTTCTAACTTGAAAATATTTCATTTTGAAAGTGTTCTAAATAGTAAGTTACTTTTCTACTTATTTCTAAAGTGTGAGAAGTTAAATTAAGCTCTTAAATTTTTAGGGCTGTTCTTCCATTAAAAGAAATAACAACTGGGGCTGGAGCGATAGCACAGTGGGTAGGGCGTTTGCCTTGCACACGGCCGACCCAGGTTTGATTCCCAGCATCCCATATGGTCCCCTGAGCACTTCCAGGAGTAATTCCTGAGTGCAGAGCCAGGAGTAGCCCCTGTGCATAGCCAGGTGTGACCCAAAAAGCAAAAAAAAAAAAAAACCAAAAAAAAAACCAAAAAAAAAAAAACAAAGAAATAATAACTAACAGCTTATCCCTGAAAATATGACTTCGTATTTTAGTTCATAAACTTCACAATATAACCATATTATTACCAGGCTTTGTGTTGATTTCAATATAATTTCTTTCTAGGTGAGCAAAGATCAGTATATATATATATATTTATAAAATGATGGTCACAGAATAAGTCTTTGTTCTATGAAATCATAAAAATGTCAAGTTAGAATTCAATATCATGGATAGTGGCTTTTAAAAAAATGGCTTTTTAAATATCTGACTGATGGTAGGTATTTTCATTGCCCCCAAAGGCATGCCTGTATACCTATCTATTGCAATGAGTACATTTAAACCAGTCATTTCTCTAAGGAATAAGAGTTTTTCTTTAAAATATTATTAGCAGTAGCGGTAGAAGTAGCAATTATCACTGTTGGTTGATTCTAAGATCCTGAAAAGGAAAAAAAGGGATGCAATGGCATCCTGTCTTTCATTAGATCAGATTTTCGTGTTAATTTTGCAAGCACTTGATATTGTGTTAAGTCTAGGAAACACTGCTGGAGCACAGGAGTCAAGGTACTAACCTTGCATGTGATCCAGCCTGGTTCAATCCCCAGCACTGCTGGGAATAGGAAAGTAATCCTGATCACCTCAAGGTGTGATGCAGACACTCCCATGCGCTCTTCACCACCATACCCCCTTCCCCCCATCAATATAAAGAATAGGAAAGTCAGAAAGATATTTTGTTATTAGCTTTTTTACTGACAGAGAGGTAATTTTGCTTCCCCAAATACACTGTCAAATATCTAGTAGGCATTGTTTTCTTTTAAGAACCCCTTTATATTATTATTATTATTATTATTATTATTATTATTTGCTTTTTGGATCACACCTGGCGATGCACAGGGGTTACTCCTGTCTCTGCACTCAGGAATTACTCCTGGTGGTGCTCAGGGGACCATATGGGATGCTGGGAATCGAACCCGGGTCGGCCGCATGCAAGGCAAACGCCCTGCCCACTGAGCTATTGCTCCAGCCCCTTAATCTTTATTTTTATTTTAAGGATTTTTTTTTTTTATTATTGAATCACTGAAATAGATCCTTACAAGGCTGTTCACAATTAGGTTTCAGTCGTACAGAGTTCCAACGGCCATCCCTCTACCAGTGTACATTTCCTAGCACCAGGGTCCCCAATTTCCCTTCCATCACCCCCCATCTCACCTCCCAGACTGACTCTATGGCAGGCATGTTTCCTCTTCTCTTCTCCCCTCTCATCCCTTCCCCTTCCCCCTCTTTTCCTCTTTGTTTCTCTTCCCCACTCCCCCCATACCTACCTTATGGGTATTGTGGTTTGCAATGAATACAAATACTGAAAGGTTATTGTGTATATCCCTTCACTTACTTTTAGCCCTCAATTCTTGTCCAGCTTGATCATTTACAACTATTATTGTTCTATTATTGTCATATTGGTCCCTCCTCTGTCTTACCTACTCTTTGCCCGACACACACTTGTGGTAGACTGCAACCACTGACCAGTCCGCCCCTGTTTTCCCTGGGCTTGGATATTAGTTTTCTGCTATATACATATTTTTGTATATCCCACAAATGAAAGCAGTCATTTTATATCTGTCCCTCTCCTTCTGACTCAATTTACTCAGCATGATACTCTCCATGTCCATCCATTTATAGGCAAATTTCGTGACTTAATTTTTTTCTAACAGCTGTGTAGTATTCCATTGTGTAGATGTGCTGTATTTTCTTTATCCATTCATTTGTTCTCGGGCACTCAGGTTGTTTTCAGGTTCTGGCTATTGTGAGAATCCCTTTATCTTAGATCCCCCATTTTTGATTACGAGCTCTGGCAATGTTCTTAGCTCAAACACAAATTTTTAACTTTGAATACTTAAAATCCTTATTTCCTTATTGTTACTCTATTTACAATAAGGTGCGCAGGGATTGTTTTGTAACTACATTTTTAATGCAGTGGAGTCCTTACTTTCTCCCTTTAATGAGATTCACATTAAATTGGCCAATGAGCTCTACAGGTTAAGAAATATAATTTAACAAAATAATATCCAAACAACAAAACATTGGATAAAGGATTTTTCCTCATAGTTCTGAGAAGCTGGAAAGTTTCTCTAAGCTACGGGATACACACGATGGTACTTAGGGGCTACTCCTGGCTCTGTGCTTGGGTGGGGTTGGGTACCAATTGGGCCAGGGTTAGAACTAGGATTATCTGCATGCTAGGCAGGAGCCTTAGTCCCTCTACTAGCTCTCCAGTCATTGCAAACCAACTTTAAATGCACTTAAATATTAAATGAATAAAACATTAAACCTTAATGCTTTATTCATGTAAGAATAAAATTAATTTGTGAGGGAAAAATAATTCTTACATACCAGATATGTCATCTTCTTCATTCCATCCAGCGCGATTCACTCTCTCTTCTACAATTGTCCCAGTTCTCCTCTTCAATAAATACTGCCGGCCAATTGTCATTTTCCCTGCCCTTTTGGCACCTTTCACAATTGTTTTTGAGAAGGTGCTACAAAACCAAAGAGTATGCAAATTTAATATACTGATATCACTTAGATTTTGTTCTTGCAGCTGTAAAATTATTCTAATAACAAAATTAAGAAATTTTAAGACAGCTACATTTTTGTGTTTCTTTTTCATTCTCACATCAAGATCATTATTAAACCCCTCATTCTTTTCAATCAGACCCTCATTACTCCACTAAAAACTTTCCCATTTGGCTTTTTTTGTCAAGCATGTCTCTAACCTAATTGATAATCTGTGTCACTGCCCCTACTACAGTTCCCACACATGATGCCTGTGGAAGTTCTGTGCAAAGAATCAGGAGACCCCTTCCCCACTGATTCAAACCCTTTTTCTATGAACAGATAGGCCTTTCTTTGAGAACGTGACAATTATAGTTGGTAGCACATTTACTTACTTGTTAAATGTTTTAAGTGTATATGTGTGAGATCATGGCTCTAAGTAGTTATAAGATTTTTAAGATGTAGAAAAACTAATTCCATTCTATTTTTTAAGAGGAGAAAAATATAAAATCAGATAGTTTAGATCCCTTGAGACTGTGCTTTAATTAAAGGGAAAACAGCATGTATATAACTTGAGCTGTATTTTGTTTATTTAAATAGTTTATCTTTTCTTGCTAATAGAAGATCTGAATACAAAGTATTTACAAGCCATAGGAAAAGAACCTATTTCTTGAATAATTGTATAAATATTACGGTTTCCAGTAAGACTGTTTTGATTATGTTATCTACTGCAAAGAACACAACCCTGTGTTTTCTTGACTGCTGGTGAAAAGTAATAAAGATAATTTGTTGTTAGTTTTACCAGGTCCTATCTTTAGACAGCTAAAATGTAAATCTGAGGTCTTTGAAATATGTCTTAGAAAACTGTCAGGAACCATAAAAATACTGTATTTCCTGAATTAAACCTATTTTATATCACTTCAGGTATAATTCAAACTGTGGGTTTTTGAACTTGTTCTCCATCCAGAGCTATCTTTTGTTCTATATGATCAAAGTAACTAGGACATTTTAGATTTTAAAACTGCTGGCTAGTGCTCACTTCAGCAGCACATATACTAAAACTGCTGGCTAGGTTTGAATATAATAGGCTTGAAATATATATATATATATATATATATATGTCAATTATATAAATTATAAAATGATATAAAAACTATTGTAGTGCTAAAATATATAATTTTAGAAAATATATTTCTTTCCACTCTGGGAGTTTCAAAAAATAAAGCACTACACAGAGCTTTATTTCTTCTATAAAATGCTGGATTAATGAATACCACTGGCTCCTCCATGGTCCTGCAGTGCTAAAACAAGATGCTTGTCTCACTGATGTAAGTAGCTAGGGTCTACATATCACTCCTGGATATGCATTGTCTACTTATGCAAAGATAGCCAGCTATATAACTGATAAATGATCCACTGTCTGCAATCTCAGATCTGTGACTGCGGCCTTACCCCACTTGCAGGCAAAGGAAAAGACTTTCTTTGAAGTCTGCAAAATATTCCCTAACATTTAACAAGTATTTACAGATTGTAATTTTTAAAAGGTGACTAAAGATGCATGAACTAAATGTGAGTACTTATATTTTATTGCCATTTAAAAAGAATTAAAAAATGTTGTTTTGTAGTAACTAAAATTTTTAAGTTTCAACGTACATTATTAAATAGTTTCATCAGAAAGTAAGGGTAACTACTAAATGACAAATGCAACACCTTATCCTATGCTGGATTTTGTACCAGAATTAAAAAAAAAGTAACCATAGATATTTAATATCTAAATATACACACTTGGTTAGATAAAACTTTTATAATTATCAATTAAGTTTCCTAGTTTTGATTAATGTACTGTGGTTAAATGTCTTTGTTCTTTAGTAATATATGTTGATGTATTTAAGAATAAGGAAATATTATGTGTGAATCTTGTATCTTAAGTGTTTCAGAAAAAAATCTGAGAAAGAATAAAGAAAATGGAGCAAACATATATAATTAGTATGTAGAGGAAATAAAAGGGTTGTTAACTTTTCTAAAGTTTGAAATTATGGCAAAATAAAAAGTTGCCCACCTGCCCAACACACACAAATATACACACCAAAGCTTCTGATTAGATTCTAGATTAAGCAAAACCATCTTGGTAGGACTGGAAATTACTGAAAGCCAAAGGAACTAAAGAAGTTAGACAAGATCAATAAGGGAAAAAGGAAAGAAGGGATAAGGGAATAGGATCTTAGGATTCTGAAAATGCGTGATAAGCAGTGGGTGTAATATTCAAAAATCTCTTGGGACTTTTCATTTGGGAAATTAGTTACAAATGTGAATGCTGTTGTTTCATAGTTTTCTGAACTTTGTTCAACAGACTAAGAGAACAGCAAACAAAAAGAGCAAACACATTGATTCTAAGTACAGGCGACTTCCCTAAGCGTCAGCTATGGGAGGTCTTCATTCTTACCGAAAGGAAGTATTCTTTTCCTTCTGTTTGGGTAAAATTATTTGTGGGGTAGTCTGTCCAGCAGCAAAAGCAAAGGTGGTGAAAATGGACTGAGGATAACGGAACTTCATCAGCTGCTTCTTAAAGATTTCCACTACTTCTGGACCCACTTCTTCATCAAATGCTACTTTAATCAGCTAGAGATGAAAGAAATTAAAGGTATCAGAAGAATTAGAGATTTCTGGATAACTTACCCCTCCATTAATGAAGCAACAGAAAATAACAATTTTAAGTAGAATGAGTTTGGAGGTTGAAAGGACTTTGGATATCAAGAAATAAAATTTTGGGGGGCCATGCATGGGGTTACTCCTGGCTCTGCACTCAGGAATTACTCCTCAAAGGACCATATGGGATGTTGGGGATTGAACCGTGGTCGACCGTGTGCAAGGCAAGTGCCCTACCTGCTGTATATTCCCTCCAGCCCCAACAAATACAGTATTTTATTAAAAAAAACAAAAAACTTGAGGTTAAGAAAGGTTGACTTACCAGATAATTAGTCAGGAAGGAAAATCTTATCCTTTTTGGGGACCTTCACTGGAGTTCTGGTGACCACTAAGGCTACACTCAGTAGCTTAGGAGGCCATGTGGTGACAGGTATCAAAGCTGGGACCCCGTGCATCCCCAAGCTTGTGCTCTAGCCCTTTGAGCTATCTCCCTGATGCAGGAAAAACCTTATCTTGAAGCTGGATTTATTTGAGATGATCTTTTCTATGATGGAATATGGAATTTATAGGAGATGTCCCTTTTCATTTTTCAACTGTGGCCCTATATATTATTTCCTAATAAGGTCTCTTCTGGCCCAGGGCTACTATAAAGCTAAGAAGAAAAAATTCAATTTTACTAGAATTTTAACCAACTTGATCAACCAATATTTTAATTTGTTGTTTTCTGAGAGTCGAAACAATGGAGGAATATCTGGGAGATTTCCTTGTGATGCAAGAAGGTCTGGAGCCTGGAGATCAGCAGCTCCACATTTCAAACAATTAGCATATGAGATTCTTAGGAAGGGCTCTTTGACAGATAGAAATAGGCCAAGAATTGGAGCCCTTATAAATCTGAGAGCTCAAAGACAAAGCATGAAGAGTAGGAAGAGCAAAACATCACAGAGAGCTTTGTAAATAATGGACAAACTAAGAAAAAAAAATCATTCATCTAGGGTCTGGCTTGCATTAACAGTTCTACAGGTTCTAATTATGTTCAGAGTTCTTTGGAAAACCCTTGGCTACATCAGGGACAATCTAGTTAGCAATATTAGCACTGAGCTATAATTTAAAGTTTATTTCTTTTGAAGTGTTATAGGACATTACTTTCTGAAACAGAAACCATGCGTTTGGCTTCCTATCAAAAAAAAAAAGACTTTATCAAACACAAATTGAGGTATGATTCGGCAGAGAGCAAAATTTAGTTATGTATCAGTATTTTTAGATCACAAAACATTGATAGATTATCTTCTGGTACTCTGTATTGGGCAGGGGACTCAGGAAATGAGGGATAAAATCCAAAACTACCAAGACTATTCAAGAGTTTGCTTAATTGACAATCACTCTCCCAACTCAACTCTCAGATTATTAAATTTTCTCATCTTTAACCTATAGTCACAAGACCACGGAATCATCTGTAGAAAAATTTTAAGTGGTAGAAGAATGGTTTCTTTATGTAATACCTGAAAAGATGCTGATGTGATTTGTAGTCCTTCTTGCATGTTCTGCTGTAGCTGATTCTGTATTGAGATCTTCTTTTCCTTGGTGATGGACGCAATGGGAAAACTCCGCACAACTGTCTGCTCACCGACTATAGAAAGACAGGACACAAACTTAACAACAGCACTTTATAACTCATTTCTAGTCTCTGCTCTGCTCATTTCAAATAGTCTCTACTGGAGAAATATATCTGGAGAAGACAATGTCCAGGAAGAGAAAATGCAATTACTCTAGACTTGTATTTATTAATTTTATTTCAATTCTGAAACTCCATGCTTACAGCAAAGAAACTCTCGCAGTCTGCCTTTATTCTATTTCTCCAGTTTGCTGCTGTGCTACACAAGATCAGCTAGTGTAAGACAATCTTTTCGGAAAGGTGGGCTTTATGCAGAAAAAAAAAGGAGGGAATCTTCAAATGTTGAAGAGATATTTGTAATATTTAATGTAAGAATAAAGCAGGGAAAAGGGATTTTTCAGAACCCTCTCAGTGGTACTTCAGAGATCATCATCAGGGATGCTGGGGTTTGGGGGTGGGGACATGTGTACCAGGGCCAGAACTCTGGGCATCAAACAGGCCAGATTCTATAACTTGACCTCTTTTCTCGGCCCTCAGAAAAAGGTTTTTAAAGCTTGTGTCTATATGTGGTAAAAGATTCAGTATTATGCTCATGTGCCTTCAGTAGATATGGAAATGAACTTATGTCCATGATTTTTTTAGGAACTTAAATATTAAAGAAAATAAAAATATAAATAATTATATATCAATTAATTACCAGAGGTCATGAAGACCTAGAGAAGAAGAATAAAGTCCCCCTTGGAAAGCTTACAGTTTCCCCGAAAAGGAGTCGTCCACAGAATATAACAGTGTATAATTAGATCATAGGCTTGTGGGAATGAGGTTTTAAATATCTCAGAAACAGAAGAGATTTCTACATTTAGATGACCATAGTATGATCCTGGAAGTACTGAGAAGGTCGGTGAATTCTGAAGAGTGTAGGATTTGAATTTGTAGTAGGGAAAGTCTGGTATAAGGAACAGAAAAAAATGTATCCATGGATATGTTTCCTCAACTTGTAAACCAGAGAGGCAAAATGTAGACTAGAATCATCTGATTTAAAATAATATCAATTCAGATTTGCCGAGTAGCTTTTCATATTCCTCATTCCCTGGATCTCTTAACTAGAAAATCTGATTATCTTCTTATCATACTCAGAGGCCAAACAAAATCAGGATGTATATAAAATTTACATTTTGGGATGTACTAAACAGGTTATGACAGTAATTATGGCAGTAATTGAGTAAGCACAAAAATATGGAGACATTTCTTCCAGCAAAACTACATACTAAGAGGGAAACAAGGGTTAGTGAAGATGAAAGGAGGGTTGGAGAGACAGTAGTGGGTAGGGTATTTGCTCTGCAGGCAGCCAATTCAGGTTAGATCCTCAGGAATCCTATATGGTTCTCCAAGCTACCCACGAGTGATCCCCGTGCTCAGAGTCAGAATTAAGCCCAGAGCATGGCCAGGCATGGCCCCCAAACCAAAAATAAAATAAAATAAGAGGAAAGTAGGATTAGTTAGTGCTTATAATTTTTGACACTTATCAAATCCTTCCACAAAAATAATCATGGGTCTGGAACTCCTTAACCTTACTTTGTCCTTAATAGCAGGATTCAGAAAGTGGATCAATAGGGGATTCTACTAGCAGCTAGATACTGTGAATATCTCTAAAGGTCATAGTAGCTGCCTATAAAGTTCTGATCATATTGTATTCACTGAACGGTAAACCCTTGCTTTACCAGATATCCCCTGGTTCCCAGTGGTGCTGGGGGCTACCAGAGCTATACCTGGAGGTTTTCAGGGGGCTGTGCAGTGTCAAAGATCAAAAGGGTCCCACATGTGGCAGAAATGTACATTGACATCTTGAGTTATCACCCAGGTTCACTGCTTCCTCCTTTCTTCTGGGCGGGGGGTGGGGGAGACTCCTGGTTCTTTAAGAATATATCATACAAATTATCATTAGTTTTGACATGTATTCTAAATTATCTGTGTGGTAAAAGGATGAATTTGAAATGATGATGAATTGATTGCATACAAGGAACAGAAAACCTCATGTGACATACATTAGGCTTATTCACGTCCTAATAGCACACAATAAACCATACCTAGCTGATCATGGGGAGCCCCTCTGAACAGGATTCTGTATGTAGTGAGGAACAAGGCGCCTTCTGCTGGTAAGAGCTGAGGTCCTCCAAGTAGGCCTCCAGTGGCTTCTTCTCGGCCATCAGGATCCAGAAGGACTCGAAGACCCTCACAAATGATTTCTTCTCCTGGTAGTAGAGCTGGTCTAAGAATCTTGGGCTAGCCAGAGAAAGAGTATATTAAACACAACTCTTTCGGGGGCTCTAACATTTACCAAGGTTATTTCAGCTACAGAATGAAAAACACTTTAACTAAAATGAGCATTCAAATTTGGGAAGAGACAAAATTGGAGTTCTTAGGTGCAAAAAGATTCCTGGTCAACAGTGAAATTCTTGAAAATTACTTACACATTTTAAGTATCTATTCAGTGGATCATTTTACAACTAGTAAAGACAGTGACAAGATTCTATATATTAACAAGAAAGATATTCAACATATAATGGGGAAAAGCAAAATTATAAATTCATATACTATAATTTCCTTTTTGGGGAAAAAGTAAAATTGTATGAATATGAGTTAAGTCACTGAATGTGGCTAAGGGTAGAGGTAAGAGTGGGGGTATAAAAGACCATGGGTATTTTTCATGTTGTAAAATGTGTATTTCTTTTTTTTTTTTTTTTGCTTTTTGGGTCACACCTGGCGATGCACAGTGGGAATTACCCCTGGCTGTGCTCAGGGGACCATATGGGATGCTGGGATTTGAACCCGGGTCGGCCGCATGCAAGGCAAACGCCCTACCCGCTGTGCTATCTCTCCAGCCCCAAATGTGTATTTCTTAAATGCTTCAGTTTTATACAGACAACACTACTACTTTTGTAAGTTAAAAAAAATGTACTTTAAAGTAAACTTCATATTTATTTATAACTCAGATTCTTCTTTCAAATTTATTTCTGTACGATGAAGTGATATAGGATATACTATAGTTATTATTATTTTTTAATTTTCCAGGGATTTTTGTTGTTTTAATTGAATCATCATAAAGTACAGTTACAAAGCTAGTCATTATTAATTTGCAGGCAAATAATGTCCCAATACCAATTTCTTCACCACTGTCTACTTTCCTCCACCAATATCCCTAGTTTCCCTCCGGCCCCCCAGCCTGCCTCTATGGTAGCCTTTTTTTCCCTCCACCATCGTATTAATGTTCCCTTCCTTAACTTATCCTTCTATCCTTCACCCCAGTGGAAAACCTCCTACTGAGGAGCAGTACTTTTGCTTTTTGTTTCTATTGCCTCTGGCAAGTACTTTACAATTAGGGATATGTATCTTTAAAAAGACCTGCCTTTTTTAGCTTTTACTGAAGATTAATATAATGGCTAAGTAGCAAACATTTATATATTTTGAAGAACAAGGAACTACATGATGCATTGCATTGCAGTTTAGCAGCAGGAACAAAATCCATCCCACTTGATGACTGGGTATGCTTATTTTCCACCGAACCACAAATACTGGCACTATTCTTTTTGCTGGCTCTAGAAATCTCAGAGAGCAACAGAAAGCTAAGAATATAAAGACAAATGGAGTCTCAGATACACGATAGAACTATCTTTCTTATTGACGTGGCTCTGAATTAAATAATTTTTTCCCATTGTTGTGGAGGCCATGGAGTAGTGCTCAAGGTCCACCAGAACCACACCTAGCAGCCCTCTTATGGCCATGCAGTGCCAGAGATGGGACCCAGAATGTTGCAGATGCAAGGTATGTGTTGTACTATTTGAGACACATCTCCATTTCTCTTTGAATTTATTTTTAGTAGTTCCATTAGAAACTTAAGAGAATATTGAACCACAGACCACAGACTGGTGCCAGACTGGCTTCAAAATAATCATCTGGAATACTTGTTAATATACAAATCCTCAAGCCAGAAATATAAAAATGGCGAATAAGGTATCTGCATTCCTTGTAGCTGACCTGGGTTTGATCCCGGGTACCGTATACGGTCCCCCGAGCACTGCTGAGAGTGATCTTACCTAAGCATAGAGCCAGGAGTAAGCCCTGAATACTGCTGGGTGTGGCCCAAGTCCCTACATCCTCCCACCCCCCACCAAACAAATAAAAAACAAACCAAATTTCTAGTTGAAGTCCCAAGCATGCTAATATAAGAGATAGAATAGGGTATAGGACTCTGAATTTTCTTATTTTTGAAACTTAAAAATTTTTTGTAGGAAGGTAATTTAATTTATAAAAAATAAGAGTGGGAAAAGGGAGAGAGTTACAGATTCAAGAGTGAACATGGGCTTTCCAGAGGAAAGAGAGACAACAGTACAGGTTGCGATACAGGTGAATCCAAGATGCTGAATGCCTGAATTTTTAATAGTTTTCCCAATGCTTATGATGTATGTTTTATATATATATATATATATATATATATATATATATATATATATATACGTATTTTGAAACCTTGTGTTTCATAATAATTGCCTTAAGTTATTTTTGAGGGAAGAAAACAGGCATGAAATCTTGGATTGGGCTTGGATGTTAGAACGCTCATAATTAGGCCCTGCATATAAAAGTAGACTATAGACTGAACATGATGGCCACTCAATACCTCTATTGCAAACTACAACACCCAAAAGGAAAGAGAACAAAAGGGAATGCCCTGCCACAGAGGCAGGGTGGGGGTGGTGAGAGGGATACTGGGATCATTGGTGGAGGTGAATGGGCACTGGTAGAGGGATAGATCACTGTATGAGTAAAATGGAAACACAAAAGTTAAAAAAAAATTATATGTGCAAAAAAAAAAGTACACTCAACATAGGTTATTTTTGCTCCTCTGCTGAATGCACTATTTCACAAACAGAATACTTTTTATGAGGATCTACATGATAAACTCCTTTATAAAGTTAATGGATTAAAACTAGAGTTGGTATCTCTGTACAAAATCAGGAGAAATATTCTCTGAGGAACTATATTGCTCAGAAATGTTATACCGGGAAAGCATAAAGTCTAGAGTAATAACTTACTTTTTGTATAGGTGGAAGTCTTCTACTCTCTCTGTGTACTGCTTCCAGGGTTTCAATGTGCATAGCTACAATTCCTAGGATGAACCAGAGTATTCACCATAAAACAGCATGAAACAAGCAGAACTAAAACAATTTTGGACTCTCAGAACTAAAGGGGAATCATGGTTTCAAGGTTTCTCAAAAAATTAAACAGAGAATTACTATAGGACTCAACAATTTCATTCCTAGGTACAAATCCAATATAATTAAAAATAAGGACAGATACTTGTATATAATATTTATACTTATAGTTACATTATTCACAATAGCCAGGAGATGAAAAACAACCCAAAGTCAAATAATGGAGGCAAAATGTGATACATACATCAGGGGAATAATTCAGCCAAAAAATTTAGACATCTACTAAAACATTAATAGATCCTGAACAATAAGTTGACATAAAAGAATATATTATTTTACTTATATGCAATATATAGAATAAGAAAAATTCATAAAAGAGAAAGATTAGAGGTTTCAGTGATCACAGTGTCGAAAATGGGGAATTATTGCTTAATGAATACCAAATTTTCATTTGGGTCTGTTTTGATAATAGTGGTGATAGTGGCACAATATTGTGAATGAATTGAAAATGGTTAAAATTGAAGATTTGATTAATGTACATATTTTAACCACAACTTATATTTAAAAAATGAATAAACAAACAATAAACAGAGCTAAACTAGACAGAAGACAAGTATTACCGGTGTTTTGCTGGAAGAAATATCTCCATATTTTTGTGCTTACTCAATTACTGCCAATATTCTGGTTCTCTAATAAAGACCTATTGACATATATACCTGGTATCATGCAGTGAAGGCTCTTGATGTGATCCTGAGTAACTCCACTCTCTGTACAAACCTTGTCAATAAATCGTGTAATAAAACGTACAACAGAATTGGCAATATCATTATTTTCTGAATCTTCAAATCCACTTTCAGTGTCATAGCTCTCAGCTACACTTCCTGCAATACTGTGAAAATCAAGGAAAAAAATCATAATCAATATTCAAACATTAACAAATGACTACTATGGGGGTTAATCCCATTGCAATTTAGACTTGCTTAACTTTACTGAGTTTGTTTGTTAAGTTTACTTTATTAAGTATATCCAACTAGAAGGCCCACTTAACTATATGGTTTCTTTGTAAGTGACAGTGAGATGTGACATTATAACTGCGTACATTTGGAAGTTACTAACAGGCACTGTCCTTTTGACTCAGATTTGTTTTTGTAAGGAATACACTCAACATTCTACCAAAAGGAACTCAGAAACCACAGAAAATAAAGCAAAAGGGGACCACGTTTATTATCTGACCATGAACCCTCCAAAACCTTGTACTCCCAAGTTAAATTATTGTATCAAACCAAGTGACTTGGCTATCTTGGATCTCTGACAAATGGGGAACATGGTCTTGGTAGGCAAAATGAAAAAAAAAAAAAACAACCCCAAAACCTCTTTCTAGTAAACAACACATTCTTCTAAATGGAAGCGTCAAACTACCCTATGAATACTTCCACCAATATTTGTCTCTTTCTGAGTGAGTCACAACGCTTTGTTGCATTTTGAAGCCATCATTTTGTTGGTGATAACATTACGCAAGAGATGGGAATAAATCTGAAATGTCGAGGACACGAATTCTCAATCCTTGTGTTCATTGCTTCTTCTACTTCCACTGAAATTCAACAAATCCTGCTGCCTCCTGTACTGAAGACCATGGAAATGAGTCATTTATCTGCTCTCATATATTCAGTTTTCTTTCCTCTAAGTCAATCACCATGGCTGAGTAAGTATCAAATTAAAACTAAGTAGCAAATATGGTCATCACATCATCTCAGAGAAGTAAAGAACTTATGTATTTTAGCTACCCACTATTGTAGTCACTGTCACTGTCATCCCATTGCTCATCGATTTGCTCAAGTGGGCACCAGTAATGTCTCCATCGTGAGACTTGTTACTGTTTTTGGCATATTGAATATGCCACGGGTAGCTTGCCAGGCTCTGCTGTGTGGGCGGGATATTCTCAGTAGCTTGCCGGGCTCTCTGAGAGGGGTGAAGGAATCAAACCCGGGTCGGCCGTGTGCAAGGCCCTATTCACTGCTATGGTCATCTATAATAATTAATTAACATGTTTATGGTTTTTTGTGGGGGAGGGACAGACATGGGGCTACCCTTGGCTCAGTGCTCTGAGGTCACTCCCTGCAGCGCTCAGGTGACCACATAGTTTTAGGAACTAAAATTGTCTCCCTACATACAAAACATATGCTTAGCCCATTGAATGGTCTCCTGGTTATGATAACTCAAAAAGATACAGTTATTGATGGCCATTAACACAGATAACTTGACTAGCAGTATGAGACAAAATGGGGAAAGATGAAGCAAGATCTTAAAAATCAAGTCAATGAGTCAACATTGGCAAATGGAACTGAGGTAATTCTAAAAGATTCTTTTCTAGTAGGACAGATGATAGAAGAGAAGAAAAAAAATCTGAAGCAATTAGAATATTTTAAACTACTATGGTTTGAAGAAAATAACCCTATTGTATAGAAGAACTAAGAGATCTGTGCAGTTGACAATACAGTGCAAAATGCTGACTTTAATTTGTTAGGTCTTAGAGTTCCTGGTTTTTCTTCTCAGGTACATGAAGTCACTGATGTACCTGAGACTGCTGACTATGGCCCCTAAAGAAAAATATTATAAAAATTTTTGTTCAAAATATTTGAAAGCTCTCTGCTAAGTGAAAAGTGTCTGCCGGGGAATAGGGAGGTCTCTGTGAATGTATGATTCTGTACCTGTTTGTGACAATGCTGTTGCTCCCACTCTCCCAGTCTCCTGGAGCTGATGTTCTCAGAAGCTTGTTTTTACTTGTATCGAGTGGAACCAGCAGGTTGACCATGAGGTTGGCAAAGTGAATGGCCTGACTAAAGACAGTGCTTTCCTCACGCTGCACCAACTCCTGCTGAGTTGATTTGCTCAGAGTAGGCCAAAGACGTAGTTGCTCAGCTGCCAGGTCCATTGCTGTCTTCTCCTGATACTGGTTGTCAGGAAGTTTATCCTAAAATATAGTGCAACAAATATAATACAACCCACATCCAGCGTTTCCCATGAGTATCAAAAATGACTGCTTTAGTAATTCATTTATTGAACATCCATATTAGCAAAAATTAAAATATAAACACAAAAACAAAGAAACCTCATCTCTTTCCCCATCCCAAATCAGCAGGCCTTGCATGGAACCATATGACAAACCCAAGGGACCAGTAGCAAAGCACAGATGGATATATTTCTCCTTGCTAATATTACATTATATTTATCTTGTGGTTCCAGCTATTTCAAGCTACCAGTTACAACAAATTGGTGACCTGAAGTTCCTATAAATGTTCAGGTACGACCCTCCCAATAACATCTACTAATACTATTTTTTTTTCATTAGCTCTTTGGAAGAATAAAATATAATGACTGAGTAAAAAAAAAATGCCACCAGACTTCCTTATAAATTTGGGAAGTAAACATAATTATTCACATAGGAATGTAGGTGACCAGAAGATTTTTAAAAGGGATTTTTTTTAGAAGGACAAGAGTTAAGCAATAATAGCTACCCCAAATCTGCAATGCTCATTTTATAATTTGTGAAATGCTGATACATATATAGTTTCATCTGCATCAAGCTGGGGGCTCAGACATAGACTTAAAAAAAAAAGCATTGTAAATTTAAGAGTGTGGGGGCGTGATGCATTAGGTAGCCAAGAATCATCTCCCCAGGTCTCCCCAAGCAGAAGAACCAAGAGACAGGGGACCACAGATTGATGATCAAAATGTCCAATTAGTGCAGAGCTGTTAGCATACTTATAGACCATCTGAAGGGGTTTGAGATATAGGACTGCACGTAGGTGTGACTGATCATTTACAGAGGTAAAGCATTTCAGTGGAGGCAATTCTCTTGGGGGGGATTAACTCTAGGAGACTCTGTCTCCAGGGGACAACTATATTGCTTTTCTTTTTCCCTTCAATTGTACATATTAAACAATTAAGTTTACTTCTTATTAATACTTGAAGTTATCTGGATAAACACACAAGAGGTGTGTTTATCCAGATAAGAACTAAGGTTCCAAAGCTTAGTTCTCTGGGCTCTGCTGGGCTTCTACCGTAAATCCCAGACTAGGTTCTCAACTGGCTCAGTTTGTCCTTCCCTATGCGGGTCCTGTCTCTTAAATCATAATGGCTTGCATCAAGACTGTGCGTTTACAAATTCTAGACTGTCCCATTTGATGCTGGGGTAGCTTTGTTGCTCGCCCCAGGTCCAAGCAAGTCCAAGCAAGTCCCAGAATGGGACCTCCTTTTAGGGGTGTTAGGAACTATAGCAATCGAAGCCTGAGTCGAATAAAGATGACTGACGCCCAAGAGATATATATCAGAGTCAATCAACGCCCAAATATTAGGAGCACAGTATTAATGGTCTTTCTGTGTTTAAGCAAAGAACACTGGTCTATCACAAAATATGGAAAAGTTATAGGGGAAATAGAAAAGCAAGTAATTCACTACATATACAAAGTCCAGAATTACCAGAAGTTTTGACTTATAAGTAACCAAGACTGACTTGGGAAATGTAACAATGAGAGGCAAAACATAAAGGAAAGATTAAAGATAAACTCAGGGGGTTGGAGTGCTCGTAAGAGCACTGTAAGCTTCTCTGGGGGGAGGAAAAGGGGCAATTCACTGATGAAGATAAAACATTTAAGGTTAATATCCAACAGGACATAATTAGTGTTTTTAAAAAACAACAATAGATTTATATTGCAATATTTTACTTATTAATAAAGACACATAAGCAATATCTTTATTATTTTCTAATATAAAATCAATACTCTTTCTTATATAAACAAATACACACCTTTTATAAGCTTGTTTAGATTTTTCCCATAAATTTTCTTAATTCTCAGCTGCAAAAATTTCTTGGACACCCATTCCTGGCTGAGACATCCAGGGTGATCTTGGAGGAGGTCTGGCCAACAACCACCCAAACAAATCCCCAGCAGCCGCTCCCACATCCCAAAGCTGCTACCACGTCTCTGAGGACCCCACTACCTTAATACTGTCACAGAGAACTTAATCTGCTGAAAGCTTCAGGTACACAGGTCTCTGTGGCTGAAAGCTCTAGATCTTTTTGGAGTTGGGATGAACGGCCGTTCCCCACCTCCCCAGACTTCCCGAAGCCCTTACAACCACACCCACATCCCACCACCACAGCCATGTAGGCTCATCTAGTGGTCTTGTTCCAGAGCTCTAAATTTTCTTAATTATCTTCACTCTTTCTAAATTTTACAGTTACAGGATTTACCCATTTTATGTAAACTCTAAAATGCATTAGCACAGAATTAGCCATAATATTAATTTTTTTAATTTACATGCCTTTAAAAGTAGTTTTTGAAAAAAAAATTTAATTTGCAGCTTTGTGAAATTCCAGACTACTTCTATTCATCTCTATGTGTGGAGGTGTCACTACCTCCACATGAAAAAGAGATCTCTCCCATATGTGGGGAAGAAACAGTGTAAAAGAACAACAAATAGTCAAAGTCATTGGAACTGAAGGTTTTGCCTATGAAACTGGGCCATGATGGAGGGGTGCTGTTGGGGACAAGTCCTTGGGACACTGATGGAGAGAAGTGAGCTCTCTGGTGATGGGTCTGATGTCAGAATGATATATAGATGAAAAGTTTGATTAACAGTATTGTAAATCCCAGTACCTCAATAAAAATCATTTTTTTTAAAAAGAAAAATATATGTTAAAAAGAAAACCAAGCTAGATAAATGAAAAAATTAAAAAAAAAAGAAAAAGAACAGAGGACACAGGGACATAAGATGACATGTCTGCTCTCCAGATACTTTTGAGATATGCAGATGAGCAATATGGTGCTTAAAAAACCATCCAATTAGCTCAGTTATTTTGGAACATGGCATCAAACTAATAGTCTGAGTCTTACAACAATTACTTTTAATAAAGTGCAGTTGGTGTTTTGAAGAGAAATCTAAGTTTTAAAGTAAGCAAACTAAATTGTACTAAAAGTGCACAAAAATAATTTTGAATAACAGATGTGTCACTGTTAATAAGTTTCATATTAAAAATAGGCTAATAATAACTATTGTTGGAATTACACAAGGCATGGAAATAATACTAATGTGTACTTTCTGTTAGATATTTACGTTCATTTATCCTAAGCAATTTTACAAGGATAATGACAGAAAATATTAGATTATCTAGGATATAGCATTAAAATCATATAAGCTCAAAAGCAATAGAATGTAATTTTCTCTCTCAGTACTGTATTTGTGATTTTAAAACTTATTACCTTGGCATTTTCATACTGGCATTAAAAAAAAAGTTAAAAATGTCAAAAAGTAAAATCAAAAGAGGAAAAACATCATTTTTAAAGTGAATCAGCATTGACAACCAGTTATTTTGTTTTTTTTTTAGGGGCCCTCTAAAGCAGTGCTCACATGGCCCAAGGATTCTTGGCCAATTGGGCTAGTGATTCAATGCAAGGACCCATCCTGGCAATGCTGGAGGTCAGACCTGGAGGTGCTTGGGGGGACCAGGTGGTCTGGGGATTGAACTAGGGTCAGTTGCATGCAAGGCATGTGTCTTAAGCTCTTACTATCTCTGCAGCTCTGATAATCAGTCCTTTTTGGTTCTTTTTCTATTTATTTATTTATTTTTTACTGAATCACAGTGAGATATGCAGTTACAAAATTGTTCATGATCGGTTTCAGTCATATAATATTCCACCACCCATCCCTTCACCAGTGTACACCAGTGTATTCCCACCAATAATGTCTCCAGTTGATAATCAGTCTTTAATGCTACTTTATGTTTAATTAATGAGGATAATTTCTCGCAATATTGTGCATAAGTATTCTTCAATGTGCTTCACTTGTGTGAACAGGGCAGCCATATAAATTGCACAATACCGTAAGTACTGAATAACATTACAAAACTTCAGAAAAACTTAAGTTGTTCATTTAAATTAAAAACACAAAAAATTTAAAACACGAATTATTCTTAAAACATTTAATATCAATAAAATATAAAGAATCATAGAGCTTGTTCTTAAAATATAACCATCCTAGCTTATTGACATACTTCTGAGTTGAACTACTGAATTTTACATGTGTTATAGAGTCAATAAACTCTAACTTGACATTTCTTTAAGGAAGTTCAGTGCAAAAAGATATCCACCTTTGTATTTTAGATTTTTCCTGTTCAATTTTCAGCTATTTTCCAGGGAACTTTTATTTATTAAAATACAATAAAGTGATTCTGCTGATAATGAATTATAGTATAAATATTATACTGTTAGAAATCAACAGAAAAAAGATCAGGACAGCACTCCTTCAAGAGAAGCAGCGGTATAAGCTTTCCTTGAAGCCAGAACTCCAATCCCACCCAACAACTTTCTTGTCTTCTCCTACCTTATGCTTCAGATATGGCATATGATTGTCTTCCTTGGCCGAGAGATAGAGGGAGCGAACCTGCTCCTGCACTGCATTGTAAAAAGTTGTTTCCCAAAATTGCTGATTCGTCCAAATGGGGTGGTCCTGTACACAGGTATAAGCAAACTGGCTGACTCCAGGGGCTAGTTTCTGGGAGAAAAGACAAAAACAGCACCATGAATTGGGATGGCAAATCTATCACAGCTCAAAAGGTTACAGTTACTACAGGTTAATCACAGGTCCACAGGCTTTTTAGAATAGGAACAGCAACCACTAAGACACTCTTTATTTTTATATTTTGACTAAGACCTACCACAGTGGGGCTTGGTAGGGCTTGGGGGCAGCTCTGGTGATATCTGGTCCATTGATATAAGGGTTGGGGGTTTAGAGCTCAGGCAGGTGCTTGGAGGATTTTTAGTGCTAATTGGCCACTGTGGACTTGCTTTCTTAATCACTTTATCCACTAGAGTCAGCCTTTTAGCAACAACTAGAAATCAAAGTTGTTATATGAAGTAGAAAAGTATAAGTATTTATACCATGTAGTAGGAGATTACTGCAGAGCAGGCAATTTTTTCTTTTTTGGCTTTTTTGGTCATATCCAGCGATTCTCAGGAGTTACTCCTGACTCTGAAATCAGGAATCACTCCTGGTGGTGCTCAGGGGCCCATGTGGGATGCTGGGGATAAAACCCGGGTTGGCTGCATGCAACGCAAATGCTCTACACACAGTGCTATTGTTCTAGTTTCTAGAGGAGGTAATTTTTATTTCACTTAAGACATACAATAAAATAGGTGATGACCTACATATAAAACTCCAGATAATTTAAAATTTCTCCTACTTGGTTTTAGGCTATATTTTTTCTGGGACCACTAACTGAAATGGGAGTGAGCCTTTTGCTTGCCTGGTATTACTTAAAGAAAAAAAGGCAAATTATGAATTTGAGACTCAGAACAGCTTGCAGCCTCTCTACTTCTCAATGAAGTTATTTTTTCCCCACCAAGGCTAATTACAGCTTGACAGAGTTCTAAAGAAATCGGAGTCTAATGAAGCCTTGCTTCTCTCCATTAGCAGCTTTCTTTCACTTATGCTACAACATTCATTTTCCTTGGCTAATAATCAGTTCTCTTCCTGTTTGCTCACAAACTAAATGTGAATAAACTCTGTAAAAAGAAAATGTGCCAAAGCTGCAAAGGTTGGAACATACACATTTCCGAGGTGAGATTGATAACAGGTTCATGAAGTGATTTCTGATAGCAAGATAGTCATAAATGATTATGATATTTGATATATGGATAAAAACAAATCCCCAAAGACTTAAACTATCATTAATTCTCCAAGCAAGAAATTTCATTCCTATTGTTGGTTTCTACATCGTCTCAAGTGGAAGCAAGGGACACTATTTCCCTGGCTCTAAGGTTGGAGAGGGCCACTTGCACTGATGGGCAGGTGTGTTCTTGGGGATAGGAAGGGGCAGTAGCACTTTATTTGGCCTTGATTCCACCTGGGTCTGAGACAGGAATTACAAAAATCGAGATTTACAATCTGGCACAGGGGGTTAGAAACTGGGCTATAAGCTGAGTAATACTGCACGCCCTCAATGTATATCTGAAAGACTGTAGGAAGAAACTAGACTTCCTAGAGGTCGCACACCAGTATGGTAGACAGGATCAGAAAGAAGGTTTCCCTTATTGGGGCTGGAATGATAGTTCAGTGGGTAGGGCGTTTGCCTTGCACGCGGTCGACCTGGGTTCGATTCAAAGCATCTCATATGGTCCCCCGAGCACCGCCAGGGGTGATTCCTAAGTGCAGAGCCAGGAGTAACCTCTGAGCATCGCTGGGTGTGACCTCCCCCCCCCCCCAAAAAAAAGGTTTCCCTTATTAAGGCAAAATTCAAGATAGGATGCTCCCCATTTTTTGTGTGCTTATTTGGGTTCCTCCAAAGCAGTGTTTAGGAGGGCGGGAGCACAAGTGGTTTTTGGCCAAGCTGCAGTTCAGCACAAGGGACCAAGGATGTGATGCTGCTTGGGCTCTGCTGTACTGGGCAAACCCACATCATCTGAACGTGTTCTCAAGGGCCGCACCAGGTTATGCTGGGAACCAAACCTGGGTTGGGTGCATTTCAAGCATGTGCCCCAAAGCTGTACTAAAACCCAGCCCAGAGCATGGGGTATGGGTGGTTGTCTTCACTAAGCTGACCTTGGATCTACTCCCCATATAGTCTGAGCACTGTCAGGAATGAACCCTGGGGACAGAGTCAGGGGTAAGGCCTGAGCACAGCTGGGTATGCTTCCCTCCAGCCCCAAAAGACATTCTACAAAATAAAATTACAAAATATTCAAGAGAAGCATATGAGACTAGGGTTTTAGGTTCAGTATATGCTGCGACATAAGTACCTATGTATAAAATCATCTCCTGATTCTAATAATTTCTTTCATCTAACGACTTTCCTAAGATGATTTCACAAAGTAGTCCAAATGTCAATTTCATGATTTTTTATTCTTCACAAAGATAAGACTCAGAACAGTGATGAGGGTGGTGGTGGTAGGAAATAATCCCTTATTAAGTGCCATCCTTTCTTATCGTGCCCTTCAATTCTGGCAATGATATTTTCATTTTATAATGAATCTTACTATTCTATCCTAAAGAAACAAGTGATATTTTGCTATGCAATTTTATGAGATGTCTAAGAATGTGTTGACTTCCTTCCCAATCTACAGAAAATAGCCCTGACAGTACTAGATGAAGCAATGTCATTCATTTTCACAAAGCACTCAAAGGAAACCCAGCATGGGACAGGATATGGAGGAAAAAACTCATGGGATTTACCACCCAGGCCAGATTCAAGTTGAAATAAATGGACACAAGTCATCTCAGAAATAAACTGATCAAAGAAAAGGATAAAATGTTAGCATGAGGGCCTGTCAAAGGCTGGCCTCTGCCTAGGCTTGTTGGTTTTTGGCTCTATTAGGAAGTTCAAAGGGAGATCAGATTTCAGAAAGCAGGCTAGGAAGACTGAATTAATGGTCTTAAAAGAAAACTACAGAACACCAAGACTCACTGTTTAATGTTTAAATAGTAGTGAATTTCCTATTTCCTATCCAGTTCTGGATCATGGAAGACATAGCTCAGGGGGCAGTTTATCCTTCTATGACTATGCTGGCCTTACCAAATTCAGGTACTGAGTCACTGTAATAACCGATTTCAGGACTGGAGAGCTAGTACAGTAGGGAGGCGCTTGTCTTGCACGAGAATGACTGGATTTGATCCCAGGCACTCCACTTTGGTCCCTAAGAACTGGCAGGAGATCCCTAAGCACAGAGCCAGGAACAAGCCCTGAGCAAAGCTGGATGTGGTTCCAATTCCCCACCCCCAAATTTTTAGAGATTTTTTTTGGTTTTGTTTTGGGGTCACACCTGGGTGGGGTCAGGGCTGACTCCTGATTATATGCTCAGAGATCATTCCTGGCAGACTTGGGACCATCTGTGGTGCTGGGAATTGAATCTGGGTCAGCTGCGTGTAAGACAAATGTCCTACCTGCTGTACAATCACTTTGGCACCTAGAGTAGTTTTTGGCTGAACTTTGGAAATACTTAATCATGAAAGACACCACTCTACCTCCCCCATCCCCCAAAAAATAACTTTCCAGAAATAAATAGGAAACATATTAAAAATCTGTCTTAAGTTTATTATTTGTTTTTGTCTTGGGGCCACACCTCACTGAGCTCAGGGCTTACCCTTGGCTCTGTACTCAAGGATCAGTCCTGGCAGGCTTGGGGGACCATACAGGGTTCCAGGGGTTGAACTAGATTGGTCTGTGTACAAGGCAAGTGCTTTTCTCATTGTACTATTTCTATGGCCCCTGTTTTAATTTTCAAACAGACCTTAAACAAATGTTCTCTATGCATTTTTAAAAACCAAAGACATAAAAAATTATACAAAGACATATACTAAAAACCTATTAAGTGCCTCTCCATTAAGTAGAATCCAGAGAGGATTCTACTTCCTGCCTATAGGAAAGGTAACAATGATTCTGAGTTAGGTATTTCATTCATTCCCATTTATTATTATTTTTAGAGTCCAACTTTCCTTCCCTTCTGTTGCTGTGATGACTGGGGTCACTCACATGCCTGACCACGGTGCTTGCACATTTGGTTATGGTGCACACACAGTGGGTATGGTGTTCACTGAACAGTGTTCTCCTTTATAAAATTGGGTGCTTTGTACATGCATTCATCAAGAGTCAAACTCTTTTTTTTTTTTTTTTTTTTTTTTGCTTTTTGGGTCACACCCAGCGATGCTCAGGGGTTACTCCTGGCTTTGCACTCAGGAATTGCTCCTGGCAGTGCTTGGGGGACCATATGGGATGCCGGGGATCGAACCCAGGTCGGCCGCGTGCAAGGCAAACGCCCTACCTGCTGTGCTATCGCTCCGGCCCCAAGAGTCAAACTCTTTAGGCGAGATGTTCATGCACATTCTGAATGCAATGTTTATTGGGGTCAGTGCAGTGTTTATATAGTGCTTGAGGGAATTATATTTTCTGGTCACACCTCTTAGTTGTGGTATTCACACACACACTTTGCTGTGGTACAGTTAAATATCAAATGTGGTACCAGAGATCACAGATGGCAGAGATGCCAAGTTCATATTCAGTGCATGCAGTGAGTCTCTGGATTGAATTTATGACCCAATACTTGCAAGACGGAGTTGTAAATCACTGATTATTTCCCCAGGTCCCCACACTTATTGTTTTTATGCTTTACACCTGTATATGCTTTACACCTTATATATTCTTTACACCTTAAAGGATATACAAGATTATACTGCAGGTTTTAAAAATGCTTAAGATGCTTCCTGAATATAATTTATAAATCTATATACAATTTATAATTCAGATGTTAGCTAATTAAATAATAAAATTAATCAGGATTAAACATAGCTAATTTTTTTTAATATAAGAGTACTGCTATTTATTCAGCCATTGATTAATAACTGACTGAAGTGGGCATGAACTCTACATTACATTACAATTTTTTTATTATTGAATATCAATAAGTCAGACCATAACAAAGCTGTTTATGGTTGGATTTCAGTCATAAAATGATCCAACACCCATCCCTCTACCATTCTATGTTTCCAACCACCAATGTCCCCTGTTTACTCCCACTATCCCTTAGCCCCCCACCTCCCACCCCCAGCCTGCCTCTATGGCAGGTACTTTTCTTCTTTTTCTCTCTCTCTGTTTCCATTTGTGCATTATGGTTTGCGGTTTGCAATACATGTACTAAGAGGTCATCGTGTTTGTTCAGGGCATTCAGTATTTTTATTGGGATGGTAAGGCAGGAGTAGCTTTTTAGCTGGGTGGCAGCTTTGGGGTGTTGACGTGCCTGCAGAGGCTTCCATAAGTACAGGGAGGTGGGGGGAGGTAGCCCATCTTGACCCAAGAAAGTCTGGAGATTTCAGTCACAAAACCTACATACAGGTTAATATCTTGGTGAGACCCGTTCTGAGACAGTGAAGTCTGGCCAGGGGTATGGCAGCAATTTTGGATTGTGGGAGCAAGTGGCTGCCGAGGGCTCTGCTTGGGCAGGCATCAGACTAACCTCCCCCCCTCCCCCTCCAATTTACCCCGGTCTGTTCAGCCTTGTGCAGGTCTGAGATTAACTGTGGCTTTTGATCTCTTTCGAGATTTATTTATGGGTCTCTGAAGCAAGACTGATAAATGAGCTTGTATAGCTGAGCCGGAGGTGGTTTCTGGACATGTCTCCCACATATCTAACTTTTGGCCCTTTAATTTCTCAGGAAACTTGGTCCCAAGTTGTTGGGGTCCAGCCAGAGGCACAGCGGCAATTTTGGGGTATCAGTAAATCTGAAGGCACCATCAGGCTGCTGATGCACTTGCCTCAGGTACAGGTTGACCTGCTGGTGGCTGGCACCCCCCACATAACCAAATCTTTATAAGCCTTTTGCAACAACTCTGAAGGGGCAGAGTTGTGAGTAAGGTACTAAAACAGTGAGTAGGATACTGTGTCATTCATAGTAATTAAAGAACTGTGAGTAATCCAGTTAAATGGATGTGATTTTGGTAATCCACAGTAGCTCTTCCTGTTATATCACCCCTGATACTGTATGATATAATAGTGCAAGTAACCTCAAATTCATAATTCTCTAAAACTTTGTGAGGTTGCTTAAAAGATTTGGGCATAAAATTTCCACACATAAAGTATATTCACTCGCTTTCATTGCTCAATTTCCATTGATGTTCCAGTGTCAGTGGTTGGGATAAACAAATTAAGTCCCTAAACCATGTATATTCTTCTAATTAATGAGACTATATTAAGTTGCTTGGCAGTTACTGATAGATCAGATAAGAAAATCTCTTTTCTCTGTGATCCAGTAGTTAGTGGAAATCAAATATAAGCTTGCTATCAAGTCCTTCATCTTGAGTTTGGCATTCTTTTTTTCTTTTTAAAAAATTCAGTTTTAATGGCTTTGTTATTTATTACATCCACATCTTTCTAAGTTGCAAACATGGATCTTTTTTGTGTATCATCTTTTTCCTCTGTTTGCCCTCCTTTCCCTTTCTCTGAGCAACCCCTGGTTGCTCTAATAACCAGGGGTCTAACACAAACTTAATTGTAAGTGAACTGGGTTGTGGTGCTCACTGGGGTTGTACAAATGTAGCTGTGGTGCTTGCACACATTCTGGATGTGACATTCCTGGCTACAGAGTTCCACATCTTTAATTTTGATGCTCACTGGGTTGTATACTTTAACATGCTTGGCTGCAGTGCTCCAGAGACCACACAATCTGTTGTAGCAGCTAGGACTCCCAAGCAGCAGAGCCCCTAGGACTTTCCTCAGTGTGTACGGGAAACACTGGGGATCAAACTTAAGGCCTCAAGCTTGGAAGGCAGGAATCTCTTGCCATTAATCTAGGCCCTGATTTCTTATTTGTCATTCTTAAAAATATAAGACTTGGGACTGGAGTGATAGCACAGCGGGTAGGGCGTTTGCCTTGCACACCGCTGAGCCGGGTTCGATTCCCAGCATCCCACATGGTCCCCTGAGCACTGCCAGGAGTAATTCCTGAGTGCAAAGCCAGGAGTAACCCCTGTGCATCGCCAGGTGTGACCCCAAAAAGCAAAAATATATATATATATGTATATATATACACACATACATACAAATATACACACATACACACACTCATATATATATAAGACTCAAAATTCCTCTTCCTTTTTCCTCCGGCATTAAACTACACAAATGGAATCATATTGTGTTATAATCTGCATTTTCATTTTTCATATGTTGTGTTCTAGATATGTTTAGATAATAATAACACACAATTATTATACTGAGTTCTATGTATATTTATGGAGTTAGTCCTTAGAGCGATTTTGTCACCCACTGACTATTACTACCCTTGTTATATTTTTCTGTTGGCTTTGGCCACTACTGGTAGTGCTCAGTGGCTGGCCCCAGTGAGATGCTCAGGGGTGTCCCTGGTGGTGCTTGGGGAACCATAAAGTATTGAGAATCAAACCTGGGGCTCTAGCATGCAAAACATGTGCTCAAGCTGTTTGAGTTATTGCCCCAGTCCTATCCCTGTAACAAAGGTAGTGAAACTGAGGCACCAACTGTAGTGGAACCAGAGCTGGGATTCAAACCTAGGGAGCTGAGCTGCAGTTTTGTTTTTTTTGGGGGGCAGTGAAGAAACTCTCAATTGGTACTTAGGGAACTGTGGACTCCTCCACCAACTGAGCCTGCAAGGGGTTCCAGGGAGTGATGCCTGGAATTACACAGGCCACCCCTGCAGTGCTCAGGGGGTCACATGCTGTTGGGGATCAAACCAATGCCAGCTGCATACAAGGCAAGTGCCATAGCCCTGTATTATCCTCTCTGGCTTCCAGAATTTAGTTTATTAATGTAACAATTTAGTTACTGCATGGGGCTTCACTGTATGAACATAAAGCATTTCCCTGTTCTTATTAAAAGAACTTGTATTATTTCCAATTTTTTAAAATTTAATTTTTTAAAAATTATTGTTGGCCACACCTAGCTGTGCTCAAGGCTCTCTTGGCTCTGTGCTCAGAATTATTCCTGCTGGAGCTTGGAGGATCTAATCCAGGTAAGCTGTGTGCAAGAGACTTACCTGCTATATTACTCCTCAATTTCTTGTTTTCAACTTTTTTTGCTATTATAAATAATGGTGCTTCAGCATTATTACATTGACTACTGGTTTCAGTAATGGTGTATGGAAGGATATGAGGGGCCAAAGAAATTTAATTCTCATTATTATCTAAACCAATAAATATCATTTGGGTTTTGTACACGGTTATTTTTCCAATGAGAAATCAATTCTTGAAGATACTTTCTAAATCTAGTATTTAAAAAGTGATTCTTTAATAGCAAATATCTAGTAAGCAATTGAAATTTTAATTTTTTTTGTTAAAAAATTCTGTTTTCCATTGATTTTTCTCTTATTCTAAGTAGTTCGAATCAGAAAAAAACTTAAATAAATTCTAACATTATCTTGCATATCTCTGAGGTAGGTTTAATTTTATATACCCAACTTGCATCCAACGAAATTTCTGTCAGTCTGGTGGTTACTAATTGCATCCCACTTGTGTCAAAGGACATGGCATCTGTACTTCATGTACATCACTAGCTGGTCTAGAGTTTGATCCATCATGCATGCCATGTGTGATTCTGGCAAAATCATTTTGTGATCCCTGGTGCCCTGCAACCAAGTGTGACCCCCAGCATACCCTTATTACCACCACAACAGTAACAACAAAGGGAAAGGATGGGGGAAAAAAAAAGGAGAAATCAGAAAGAGTTTTATATTAAATAAAAAAAAAACTTAAAGAATTTGTGTTATTTAGCTAAAGCATTACTAGGAGAAAACTTTCAATATTTTATACAACTAAATGTCGGTCTCAGAAAAAAGGATTGGTTTCCAATCAATGATTCCAGCTTACACTTAAAGAATTAAAAAAAGAAAAGAAAATTAATGTTAAAGAAGAAAAATTTGAAAGATAAAAGCAGTCACCAATGAAATAAAAAAGAGAAAACATTAGAGAAAATCAGTGAAACAAAAAGAAAATTAATAAAAGTTGATAAATCTCTAGTCAGATCACAAGAACACAAAGCACAAAATTATTAATATCAGGAAGGAGAGGTAACATTATTAAAGGTTCTACATATGTTAAACTGACCACAATATTTAATAATATAAATTAAACTTAATGTTATTTTATAAATTTAATAAATTTTATTAATTAAAATTTACTAAATTAAAATATTACAAACAACTTTATATCAAAAACACTGAAAAGTTAGATGAAACAGAATAGTGAAATATAAACTATCAAGACTCATTCAAGAAAAAACAAAGAGCCTGAATGAACTCACTAATTGAGATTGAGCTCTGGTGAAAAAAAGAAATCTTCTGGAGGGCAGGGGTTAAGGGGTGAGTAGGAAGGGTCAGTTGTTAAAAAAACGAGATCTTCCTTGAGTAGGAGAGATAGTGGGCAGGGTGCTTGTCTTGCACATAAATTAGCTGGTTTGATCCTCAGCACCTTAAATGGTTCTCTGAACACCATCAGTAGTGATTCTTGGGTGCAAAGCCAGGAGTAAACCCTGAGCATTGCCAGGTGTGGCCTTCCAAAAAACCAAAAAACCAAAACAAACAAAATATTCTTAGAAAAACCTTGGAACCATAGTTTTACTAGAACGTTTACCAAACATGTTAAGAAAGATCTATAATTAATTCAACACAATCAACACAAACTCTTTCAAATAATTTAAGAAGGAATACTTCCTAACTCATCCTATAAGGCAAGTGTTACACTGATAAAAAGCCAGAATATACTGCAAAACAACAATATTTTTCATGAATATAAAAACAAAATTTCTAAACATAGTTTTAGAAAATCAAAAATAGTATAATACATAATAATTGAATTAAATTTGAAGAATGCAGGGTAGATTTAATATTTAAAACCAATTAGTATAATTCACCATAACAAAACAAGAAAGAAAAAACCACATGACTCCCATTAAATGTTGAAAAACATCTTTGTGTTTAGAAATGGAAGAGAATTTCCTCAATCCAATAAAAACTTCTATGAAGAACCTACAGTTACACAGTGTATTCAATGGTGCAAGGAGGAATGCTTATCTCCTTAGTACAGGAAGAACTTAGAGAGGGATGTATGCTCAACATTGTACTAATGTTCTAGCTAATGTAACAACGGAAAAACATCAAAGGCATCTGAATTGGAAAGAAACAAAGCTATCTTTTTTTTTGGGTTGATAATGTAATACCAAAAGTTACTTGTTAAGAAAGTTTGAAAAGGATGGATACTTAAATAACAAGTAAACTGTGTTTTTCCCAGGTACTAGAAACAATACTGAAGTTACAAAAACAAGCTATCTATAATTGCATGAACAATGAAATACTTTAAGGGAAAACCAGACAAAATATGTTAAAACCTGGGCAGTGAAAACTATGGAAGCTTAAAATGAAAGAAACTAGAAGTAGATAAATGGAGAGTAATTGTACTAAGATCTTGGAAGACTCAGTTTGATGAAATATCAGTTTCTCAAATTAAAAGATTCAATGCAAATCTCCACTGAAATACTAGTAGGATTTCTTCTTTATAGAAAACTCATTCTATATATTTTTATTAAGAGGTCCTTTAGATATTTTTTAAAGGTCCTGAAATAGCCAAAACAATTTCTAGTAAAAAGATGGCTTTTTGGTAACTTTGGGTTCAACAAAGATTTCTTAGATTAGAAACCAAAAATATATCCAGAGGAAAATAAATTGATAAATAAAAAATTATAACAAAATAAAAAATTCCAGTCTTTGAAAGACATTGGTAAGAGGATGAAAAGACAAGTCATAAACTAAGAGAAAATATTTGAAACTCATACAGAATATGTAAGTAATACTAGAAAATCAGTAAGAAAAAAACCAACCCAGATAAAAAAAAACTTGGCTATCTTTTAAAAGTATACACATATATGATTCAATTATTCCATTCCTAAATATCTACACAAGAAAAAATAAAATGTATGTATGAAGATTTGTACTCAAGTATTCATGATAGCTCTGTTTTTAATGGTTCATATCTTTTTCTTTGGGGGGGTCACACCCAGCGATGCACAGGGGTCACTCCTGGCTCTGCACTCAGGAAATTACCCCTGGCGGTGCTCAGGGGACCATACAGGATGCTGGGAGTCGAACCTGGGTCGGCTGCATGCAAGGCAAACGCCCTACCCGCTGTGCTATTACTCCAGCCCCAGTGGTTCATATCTTAAGACAACTCAAATCTCCATGCAGGTTAATGGGTTAACAAATGATTGTATATAGTTGACAACATACTCTATATGAGATGATGGTCCCAATATGCTATATCATAATGCCAAGGTATCAGATTATATCATCAAAGTTTAATTACACTGTGATGTTCAACCAGTGAAGAAATTACTTTATGGATATGTTCCTCAGAATATAACCAACCTTTCATTAAGTGATACATGATTGATTCATACTTGGCAATACAAAGGCATGAACTACAAATATCAGGCATGAAAATCACTAATTAGACAGAATGATGAAGTCATGAAAAAGAGAACACATACAAAATAACCATATTTATATATAATTACAGACTATGTAAATTATATGCAAGATCCATAATGACTGAAAGTAGATCAGAAATTTCCTGGGGATAGGGATGAAATGGAGAAACTATAGCAGAGTATGAAAAAATTTCTGGAAGTGATGGATATTTTCAATATACTGATAGAGGAGATGGGTCTGTGTGTAAAAGTATATGTCAAAACATAGGAAATCAAACTGTTGATATGTCAAATATAAATTAATGAAGCTACTGAAAACTTTGTAAATGAACATACTCATTTTAGACATTTCATAAAATATAAAATTTACTTAAAGAGATAAAAACATAAATTAGTTAAACTGTTTTTGGGTCATACCCATCTATGTTCTGGGCTAACTCCTGGTTCTGTGCTTAGAATCACTCCTGGCAGTGCTTGGGGGACCATAAACAGTGCCAGGATCAAATCTGGGCTGGCTGTGTGCAAGGACAAAATTGTAGGGACATTTCTCCAGTCCCTACAATTTTAAGTATGAACTCTACTAAATGATATGCATGCAGAAGCATATGATTATACTTTGATTACAATTTGCTTTGAAATATATAAATAATAAGACAAATCAATAGAATGATAGACATGTATAAAGGGATAAAACAATGCAATGCTAGACTCTGAATAGTGGATTTATGAACATCTATTATAAAAGAGAAACAAAATCGAGATAATAATATGAATGAATGAAAAAACACATCAAATGTGAGAATAAGAGTAAAGGTTTTCAAGTTGAAAGAACCATCTTATACCTACAACAATGAATGTAGGAGACCTTAAAGGTGTATCATAAATTTCATTTAATCCTCAAAGGAAAATACTGTAACATAGCAGCAATAAAAAATAAGGGCCAATACCTCAATACGAAGTACTGAAAACCAGAAGAGCAGGAGAAAAGAAAGTTACAAATAGGAATGGGTAGTGATAGTTTGCTACTGGTAATGTAAGTGACCTATGTCTTCATATTTTAAGTCAATTGATAATGCTTACCATTGTAAAATTAAGAGAAGTAAAAGAATAATACTTAACAATGCCAAGTGGAATTAAAATAGAACCTTTATATCACAGTATACATAAAAACAACTCAAAATGGATTAAAGATGATCTTAATATTAGACCTGAATCCATATAATACAGTAAAGAAAATACAGGCATAAATCTCCATGATAATTGATGTCAGACTTTTCTTCAATAATTTGACTCTATTAATAAGTAAAATAAAAGGGAAAATAAACAAATGGGACTACAACAGATTAAAAGGGCTCTACAATGTGAAAGAAACCATCGCTAAGTAAAGATACCCAACCTAGAGAATGGAAAAAAGTACATAAGATACCATCTTATCACATCATAAGAAACTTAATACCCATTTTCCATAATTACTGCACCATATTTGAAGGGGTTCAAATATGGTGTCCATATTTGAAGGGGTTCAAATATGGTGTGAACCATGGGAACACCTGTAAGGGTGATTGAGAGGCCACCCTAGAAGCCTCCATCCCTCTCGGAGAGCCCGGCAAGCTGCTGAGAGTATCCCGCCTGCACGGCAGAGTCTGGCAAGCTACCCATGGCATATTTGATATGCCAAAACCAGTAACAACAAGGGACCTCATTCCCTTGACAATGAAAGAGCCCCTAATATGGCAGCATCAAGAAGGATGAGCAAGGAGAGGCTGATAAAATCTCAGGGATGAACTAGACTGCCCAAACGAAGAAGGACTAAAATGACTGTACTTTCAATGCACGTACACTGGCATCGGAAACATCCATCGAGGACCTGATGGTGCAAGCGCAGAATATCATGTACGACATCATTGGTCTGACCTAGATGAGAAGGCGTCGATCACATCATGCCATTTTTGACACTGGAAAAAATGTTCCTCGGAACATCTAACAATAGAGGCATCGGTGGTGTTGGTGTCCTTGTCAACATGAACTTGGCCATGATCACTGATTCATTCGAATGCCTAGCAACCCAAATCGGATGATTATGCTTGAATAGATGTTGCTCAGTGCCTGCAGTTTCTATCTTCATTGTCTATGCACCAATATCCAACTACAATGAAGAAGAAATTGAGAAGTTCTACATGGAGCTGGAGAAGTTCTATAAAGAAGACCACACCTTCTACAAAGTGTGGTGATTTTAATGCCAAGATAGGACCCAGAAGGTCGCCTGAAGAACTCCACATTGGGACCCATGGCCTAGAATGGAACGAACAGGGTGAGAGACTGTCTGAGTTCATCATGTCAACTAAGACCATCCATAGTAACTCACAGTTCCAGAAGGCTGAATCTAAAGGTTGGACATGGGAGTCTCCCAGTGGACAGTTCCACAACGAAACTAACCACATCATATTCAATCGACAGTTTTGCCAGACCAATGTTGCTATTGTCCCAAAATTCCAAACAGGATTGGACCACCATCTCCTTCATGCAAAATTCTACTTCATAGAGCAGGGTAAAGGACTGCAAAGTTTAAGTTTTAGAAGAGAACTCCCAGAATGACCACCAACTGGGAGCTCTTTGGCACTATTGCAGCAACGTGGGAAGATGCCTTCCTTGACAACATCGACAAGGAATATAATCCACTGGTTCAGCACCTCCATAACTGCTCGAGGAATGCTGAGTGAGAAAGCCAAAAAGAGACGAGACTCTCGAGCTCATTCGTTAACATGGTTTGGCACGAGCCTCCGGCAATCACAAGCTAACGTCTGAGCTCACAAAGCTGTGCAGAGAAGTGATAAAGGAAGACCTCAAAGGGAGAAGAGCAGCAGTGTTGGCTGATGCAGCAGAAGCCGGGAAAAATATTTGCAATGCTCGCCTGTCCTTCACCAACTACAAGACCAAGATGACTGCCCTCTGACATCCTGATGGATCTATAACAATTTCCAGAAGGGCAATGGAGAGGATTATTCATGATTTCTACTCGGATCTCTTCAATAGCCATGTCCACCTGCCCACATACCAAATTCCACAGGATGGATATGTCATTTCCAACATTCTCTCTTCCAAAATCTGACATGCCATTGCGTCCGTAAAGACTTGTACAGCACCCGGTCCAGACAAGATCAGACCCGAACACCTGAAGAATCTGCTGCCAGTACTTGTCAGTACACTGGCTCGGCTCTTCATACACTACTTGTCTGAATGCAAGGTTCCATCCCAGTGGAAAACCAGCAGGACCATTCGGCTGTACAAGAAGGGAAATGTCCACAACATCAGCAACTATCGCCCAATGTGCCTGTTGTCTGTCATCTACAAGTTGTTTACTCGGGTCATCCTGAATAGAATAGGCAGAACACAAGATGAAGGACAAACATGGGAACAAGCCGGGTTCCAAAAAGGATTCAGTACCACTGACCATATCCACACAGTGACCAAGCTCATTGAGGTTTCACGAAGAGTTCAAGATGCCACTCTGTCTAATGTTCATAGATTTAAAGAAGGCCTTCAATTCTGTTGAGACTGAAGCGGTCATCAAAGCCCTAGCCAAACAGGGCATTCAAACTCAGTACATCAAGATCCTCCTCGAGCTGTACTATGGATTCACCACCAGGATCTCACCATTTTACAAGGAAGTGGTCATCGATGTAAAGAGAAGGTTTCGGCATGGTGATACCATTTCACCGAAACTCTTCAGTGCCACCCTTGAGAACGTCATGTGACGACTGGAATGGGAAACAATGGGAGTAAAGATAGACGGTCAGCAACTACACCACTTCCACTTTGCTGATGACATCATTCTAATAACACCAAACATTAGCCAAGGGCACAAATGCTGGCTGACTTCGATGGAGAGTATGGAAAGGTCAGACTGCAGCTGAATCTCACCAAGACAATGTTCATGAAAAGTGAACTAGTCCCTCATGTTCCAATTGCTCTCAACGGAATGAACATCTCCAAATGCAGCAGCTATGTGTACGTGGGTTGAGAACTCAATGTGAGGAACAACTTGGCGCCAGAACTGTGCAGGAGGAAGAGAGCAGCGTGGAATGCCTTCAAGAGTGTCGAAAAAGCTGTTAAGAGGATGAAGTACCTCCAGCTCCGGGCACATCTTTTCGACTCCACTGTTCTTCTTGCACTAACATATGCCTCAGAGACCTTGGCCCTTAGAAAACAGGATGAGAACACTATTCGGGTCTCCCAAAGAGGAATCGAAGGAGCTATGCTTGGAGTATCACGTTTCACTCAAGTGAGAGAAGGAATCCCGAGTTCCAACCTCCTTCGACGATCAAGAATCAGGGACGCTGTCTCCTTTGCCAAGGCATTGAAAATCAGATGGGCCGGACACGTAATTCGATTTAGAGATGACCGCTGTACTAGAGTGGTTACTGACTGGATTCCACGGGACATCAAAAGACTGTGTGGCCGCCCACCTACGAGATGGTCAGATTTCTTCGTCAAAACCCTGAATGAATGGTTTGAAGCTCTTTGTGTTCCTGGAGCAAGCAGTTACCATTGGGCTACACTAGCACACGACAGGGATGAATGGAGATGTTACTGGTGCCTGTGCAAGCAAATTGAGGATCAACGGGATGACAAGTGATGACAAGTGATGACCATCTCATCTATGTGAGAATGACTATTATTCAAAAGACAAAATACAAGTGTTGTAGAGGATATGGAAATAACAGAATTCTTATACATTGGTAGGAATACAAACATTAAGGAAAACAGTATAGACATTCTTACTGTTAAAAAATTAAATATAGAAAGCATTAATTTTTCTTGGTATTTACCTGAAAAATACAAAAATACTAATTTGGAGATACACACACACACACACACACACACACACACACACACACGTTCCCCTGTTTACTGCAGTATTTTTTACAATAGCCAAGAATTGGAAATGTAAGTGCTCATCAAGTGGCAATGGAAAAGATGTAGTATATATACACAATGGAATATAAGTCAGCAATAAAAAAATTAAAACTGCCATTTGTAAGTATGTGAGGATCTAGAGGGTGCTGTGCTTAATAAAATAAGGCAGACAAAGACAAGCACCAGACAATTTCACTTATATGTGGTATACAAAAAATAAATGAACTAGATAAAAAATATTCTGAATGAGAAGATCAATGTGTGGTAACCAGAGGGAATCTGGGAGAGGGTATATGGGTAAATAAGGATGAGGAGGACAACTGCCTTATGAACTGGACTTTTGGTAGTGAACACAATGCAGTAAATACATGCTGATTTTTAATGATACACACCTGAGCCATTTATTATAATGCTGAATTATATCAACTTAAAAACATATAAAACAAGTTAAGCCAACGAGAATAATCAGATTTAGACTAAGCAGATGAGTTTATTCTTATTAAATGACCTGAGCAGACAGCAAAGTTCTTTCATTAACTTAAGAGTTTTGTTCTTACAAAATATGTGGGTCTTTGAGTGACCTGGAAAGAAATCTATTATGTCAGGTAAAGATTTTACAATGTAGCAACCAAAGATATAGTATTCACTCTTGGTACCTTAGATATTTCAGAAAAATAACAAATTCAAATTCCAAACTGGCCAGAGTATTTTTTTAAGGCTCAACTTTCAGCACAGTCTATTGACCCTTTACTTCGTGAATTCTTTTACCTAAGGTAAGCAATATATTTTCAATAATTGAAAAAAGGGTCTTGGAAAAAAGACCCTTAAGTGAAAAATTAAACTGACTGTATTTATTTATCATAGTAGGGAAAGTATGCAAAAATCTTCAACATGATTTGGAATGAAATGTTTAAGACTTAAATTCTAGGATAATGAGAAAAAAATTAACCCAAATATTGTAAAGTTTTACTGAATAATTCTTTGATCTGGTCTCAATCTCTGTGTTTAGTTCTGTCATTAGGAAGCCCTATGGTATCTCTGGAAAATACCCAGGCCCTGAAGGGCTGTTCCCTCATCTGTTTCTTCTTCAAGTATTTCACTTACTATTAATTAGTACATGCAAAATTTCTCTTGGAGCAATGACAATCTTCTACACAACTTGACCTTGTGTAATAAAGTTGCCAGTTAATAACGAGAAAATAGAAAAGGCACTGATAATCCTAATGGCTTCAAAGACTTGAGATGGAGTGACAAATATTAAAAGGCTATGTGGGTATTGAGGAGAAGGCTTAAGGGGATGGAGAACATGTTTTACATGTGGGAGCCTGGGGTTCAATACCCAGAAGCGGCTCCCTGAACAGTGCTGGGTGTGCCCCATCCCTAAGCAAAAACAAAACTAGGATCTGTCTATTTACCCAAAATAGTACATGTTCCAAAGTAGTTTACTTTTCTGGTGACAGAACTTAATATTGTCCCTAGAAAAAAATAGTTTAGGCACTCTAAAATGGCTTTAGTGTATGATACTAATAACTGATTGTTGGATTCCATTTTATAAAAAATAAAAGAAAAAGGTTTTCTAGGATTTAGGAAGTCTTTCTTTGTAGTAGTATACAATAAAGATATAGAAAGGTATGGATTAGTATAGCACATGCTGGATTATAATGGATTTGGAAATGAATTTCTGAACATGATGTCAAAAGCATAGGCAGCAAAAGATAAAATACTGTACTGATAAATTAGACTTCATAAATGTTTATAAAATACATATCAAAAGATACAACCCACAGATTAAAAAGATGGGAAGAGGTTAATATCCAGAATATATCTAGAAATTCTAAATCTAACAACCCAATTTAAAAATAGGCAAAGACGATGGTCATTTCTTCAACAAAATATAGAGGTACTCAAGAAGCGTATGAAAAGATGTACAACATTTATTGTGCAACATTCATTACTAACCACTACTGGTTAGTAATGTAACAAATGACAATAATAGCACGTCACACCTATCAGGATACCAATTATTTTCAAAAAAGTGTTAGTGAGGATGTGGAGAAAAGGGAAAGGAAAGGCTACTATGGAAAACAACATGGTGGATTCTCAAAAATGTAATCCTAGAATATGATCTGGAAATTCTACTTCAAGAGAATTGAAAGCAGAGTCTCAAACAGGTATTTGGAAATCCATGTTCATAAGCAGCATAATAATAGTAGGTAGGATGTGGGTACAATTTCAGTGTCCATTAACTGATAAGCAAAACATGGTTATATACATACAATGAAACAGTAATCAGCCTTAAAGAGAAAACGGATACATGGCACAAGATGGATGAATCTTGAGGACATTATGTTAAGTGAAATAAGCCTGTCCCAGAAAGACAAATAATGTAAGATTCCACTTACATAAGAGTAATCAAATTTACAAGAGGAAAGCATAATGATGATTGCCATTGCTGTGGGGCGAGAATGATAGAAAATTGTTTAATAGGTTGTAGGGTTCAGTTTTGCAAGATGGAAAGAGTTATGGGGATGAATAGTGGTGATCTGCATGATGGCTTGAATGTATGCTCTACCACTAACCTGTACACTTAAAAATTGCTAAGATTGTAAATTTCATATTATATAAACTTTACAACAATGAAAAAGGAAAAACAGGTCTAAATTATGAATTGTGGTTGTAGTGACTCACCACAGTCTGATACTATGTAAAGTACATTATGGGAGCAAAGGTAGGAATATTATAGTGTACCATGCTGACTTCATTGATGAGTACATTTGTACCAGAGATAGGAAGATTCAATAAATGAAACATGTAGTACATGGCACTAAATGAATTTAGTAAAAGCAATGTGGGAGGGCTGGAGCGATAGCACAGCGGGTAGGGCGTTTGCCTTGCACGCGGCCGACCCGGGTTCAAATCCCAGCATCCCATATGGTCCCCTGAGTAATTCCAGGAGTAATTCCTGAGTGCAGAGCCAGGAGTAACCCCTGTGCATCGTCAGGTGTGACCCAAAAAGCAAAATAAAATAAAATAAAAGCAATGTGGGCTCAAGAAGATAATTGGATATAGTTGTAGAAAGTCAGAGTGCACCAACAGAAACCTACTTGGAAAGTTACAGTATCTCTGGAAAACATAAGCACTGTACATACATACATATACCTATGTATGTACGGTGGGGGGGGGTATGAGGAGGCAGTGAATGATATGTCAAGAGTGCTAGAAAGACATACTGTCATTCTGGTCCATAAGTCTGGTAGGTCAGTACCATATTAGGATAAGAAAGATAAAGGTGTGATTCCTGGAACAACATATTTCTTCCTTGTGCTATTAAACTTGGGAGTTTAAATCCTCCAACTAAACTGAGATAATGTCATCGTAGAAATGTTTGATGACACAATCTACATGAAAAAAAAAAACCACCTAAATTAAATTCTGATTTTAAACTTAAATTCCTATTATGAAGAAATTAAGATAAATGAACTTTTACCAGTTTTCACTTCTTACTAGATGAAGCAGAAACCACAGGCCTATTGAATTACAATTCTGTAGTACATCTTTTTCTTCCTTACTTTCCATCTACTCAACTTTTCCACAGACCCCTCCACCCCCAATTAAATAATTTTATTAGAATTGCAAAAAAGCAGAATAACTCTTGAAAGCATTTCCTACAAACAACAAAATGAACATCATGGGGCCTAGATTTCTGAGTTTCATTGCAGTTCTGACCTAAAAACTTTAGGCTGTCAATGACCAAATAAAGACTCAAATTATAGGCTGCATCCATGGTTCAGTCAACTGTGGCTTAAGTAACCGCAACTGTTACTTCAGTGACTACACTATGTAGGGGTTTTATTTTGAAATCGAGGTCTTCAGGGAATGAGTGACAGGTAGCCAGTATGATTCACTTTAGGTGGGGTCTGTGCAAAGTGGAGGCCACAGAACACTAATGCTGGGGTTGGAAAAGTTTTGGACTGACAGATTATTCTCAGATGAGTCACCTAGGTGCCTACCTTACATTTAAAGAAGGTTATACCTTCTTGACTTCCATGTGTAGCTAAAAGAGGGAAATGAACTAATTTTTGAGAAAAATCAGTATTATTAACTGACTATATAAACTGGGGGAAGAAACTATCTTTCTTGAGAAGAAATGTGAATATGCCTGTTTTTAAGAAAATCGTCTCCTTTAAACCTTAGTTCTATTCCTTAATTATTTTGAATACATTCACTAAAAGTGAGCCTCTTGAGTGAAAAAAAGTTGTTGACCTAGTAGTCATTTCTTGGGATGTACTATCTATTGATAGCTATCAATAAAGTTAATAAATAATTATCTATTGAATGAAATAGACTGGGTCAAAATTATTCAAGTATTGACCTGTATAAGCCCATAACTATACCTGGAATTCAACAAAGTAAGTAACCAACAGTAATTATTTAGCTACAATTTACTGAGACAGGCCTAGGGCTAAGAATAAAGAAATGTAGAGCTATTTTCAGCTGTTTGAAACTGGAGATACTTTCAAACTCCCGGACTCATTTTCTACTTCTAAGGCTTTTAGGAGCACCACAAAAACTACTTTCTCACCACAAATGCCCGTCTCTCTACCCACTTATTAATATCTAGAATTTTACTATTCCTGTTTATTTTTAGAGTTTAAGGCCTATCTAATCCTTATTAAAAGAAGAAAAACATCTCTATGAGCTTTGGGATACCATTTCAGTACCTACAGCTGAATATGTATGAGGTTTCCATAAGAAGATAGAGAAAGTCTTAAGAATAAGTTTCTATAACAGGGTAAAAAAGTAGTTATAACAAAATTAGAAGTTTGAAGCAGGTAAAAATAGAGGGCCAATACTGGTGGGAAAGCAGGAAACAAGGTTACGAAAACAGTCTCCAATTTTTCTGCTGGGCTGTCTTTCTCAGGGAGGTCCAATGTGGATCCTGGGAATATGCTGGAAAAGGTAATCTCTTTTATTAGGTTAATTAGAAAATTAGAATGAGTTAATAAAGTTGCCCATTTATGTATGCTTATTAAGAGATGATAATAAAATTTTAACAAAAGGCCAATGTTTATTAGATTAAAATATTAAGCATTGCATCAGTAATCACTTAAATATAAATAACTTAAAAAGTTTTGCTTCTATATAGACTCTCTCAGGTAGCCTTTAAGAGAAGCAACCATCTCTGGCACAGCTTGGCAGCAGCTCAAGGGTCTGATTAAATATGGATATTGGAGATTCACAGAATCCTTGTTGAATTCTAAAATGGTTAATGGACATATCACCTATGGGATTTTTTCTAACATTACAATTCCTATTCTAATTTCATTAACTGGAAATGTCACCGAGAGTATAATAAAGCTATCTAATTTCTCAGTCATCCCAGATGGTTCTCTGACTTCTTCCTGGTAATCCCCTGCCATCAATACTGAAAGCACTCAAATGACTGAAGGTTCCCCGGTTTCAATTCCCCAATACTTAAATCTCCCTCTGAAAGCGATCTCTCTTTTTCTTTATGCCTCTCACATCATGTAAAAATCTATCAGTGACAAGCAGGGACAACTGCAAAGCTGCAGAAATTAAAAACAGACTTCATAAGTTAGGGTACAAAATGTTTCCCTTTGGACATAAAGGGAATTTGCTGAGTCACTGAGTCAAGTATTTATAGCACCACATAATTTATTTTCTATTGCAATAACTTCTTCTGTAATTCATCAGCTCCTCCACAAGCCTCCATCAAATCTACGATTTCTCAAAAATGCTAACAATGCTGACTAATAAGAAAGAAATAGTGCTACCCAAGCAAAATTAAATTAGAACAGCAATCTTTTTATAAAGTGCTCTTTAGGGACAAGTAGTTAATAAAATCTTTGCTTTTGCTACCCGCAAAGTCATGAGTTTCACATTTTTCATCCTTTCTTCAACAATGTTATCAAGCTGTATCTGACCAAAAGTTTTCAAATTCCCATCTTTAGGCCTCTTCCCTTCAATCCAATCCTATTATAGCAACAAGAATCTATGAAAGAAATTATAAAGCTGGCATCCTATTAACTGCATCCGGTTGCTTACAGTTTGTTCTGATTGTCTAGGAACTGAGGGAAAACCAGCATTAAAAAATGAAGAAACTCTACATAAAAATCCTAATTTTCCTAATTTTTGGGGGCTGGAGCCATAGCACAGCGGGTAGGGTGTTTGCCTTGCACTCGGCCAACCCGGGTTCGATTCCCAGCATCCCATATGGTCCCCTGAGCACTGCCAGGAGTAATTCCTGAGTGCAAAGCCAGGAGTAACCCCTATGCATCGTCGGGTGTGACCCAAAAAGCAAAAAAAAAAAAAAAAAGAAAATCTTAATTTTTCGCTTTTTCTGAAACAAAGTAGTAGTTCCCCTATGTGAAGTTCTGCCTTTTAAAATTTTTTTTTTTTTTTGGCTTTTTGGGTCACACCCGGCATTGCACAGGGGTTACTCCTGGCTCTGCACTCAGGAATTACCCCTGGTAGTGCTCAGGGGACCATATGGGATGCTGGGAATAGAACCTGGGTCGGCCGCATGCAAGACAAACGCCCTCCCCACTGTGCTATCGCTCCAGTCCCCAGCCTTTTAAAATGTTTATCAGTGATTTTGATAAGAAGATAAACAGTCAAAATTATGATTTAAACATTTAAACACTGATAAACATTTGATAGTATGAATAAAAATTTGGGTAAGAGAACAAAAGAAAATATTTATAGTTAGATGCGGTGTTTTAAGATTACAGACAAGGGGGCCGGAGCTAATACAGTAGGTAGGGTGTTTGCCTTGCATGAGACTGACCCAAGTTTGAACTCTGGTACCCGATATGGTCCCCTGAATTCCCCAGGAGTGATTCCTGAGGATAGAGCCAGGAGTAAGCCTTGAATACTGCCAGGTGTAGTTTATAAACAAACAGAAAGATTACAAACATGTCAATCATAAACATAAAGATGCTAATGTTCTTTTGATTTACAACAAATTTTTAGAACTTCCAAGTCATTTTTGGAAATAGAATTCCATTTTTTTTTAAACCAAGAAGAAAAACAGGATAACAGAGAAAAGATGTAAATGGATCAAAGCAATGATTAAGTAAGATTCCTACTCCACAGGTTTTTTACTATCACTGGCAATCTAAGGATAAATTATACAATAACTACACACATTTTTTGAGCACCACAGTTTAGCACTCTTCTGGGGGCCAGAACAGTAATGCCACAATGCACTATCACATACAAGGTTTAAAACATTGGGATAAGCTGTTGAAAGAGTATATATTTGTGCTAAGAAAAATATTATTGCCAATTGTGACACAGCATCCTATAAAGAGACTTATGCTGTACAAAAGTTTAAGTTTATTAATTCCAAAAAAGGTGATATATTCCAGATATATTTTTTTTACTCAATCCTTTAAAAGGAATCAAATTCCATTCCTGATAGACCAATTTCTCATGATAACACTTTGGCGTGGGGCATGCCCAGATGTCAGCTGCAATGCACTTCCCAGAAGGCATGTCAGATTCAGTTAACTTCCTTGGATAGAAAAGATAACAGATTTTAGCTTTGGCCAAGTATAGTCTCTGTAACTCTCTTCCAACCCACCAATTAAACATATTAATTTCTTTTGTAAAAACAGGAAGGCAAAATGTGTTTTTCCACAGTTTTCCTTGTAACACCACAGATCTTTATAGCATAATGAGTCAAGTCATCAAGCACGCAATTGGGAAATGTATTATTTAGTAAATAGACAAAAATTCCAGTCCAATACAAATGTCTTCTTAACTCAAGAGACAGCAAAAATGCAAACAGCAGCCAGAGAACATTTCAGAAAGAGCATTCTAGGGCTTACTTGAGCAAAAACACATCTTTTCATTATCTGTTATCCTCTGAGAATTATGAATCAGTACTTTGTTATAAAAAATTTCCTACAAAATTCACAGGTATTGGGGTAGAAATGTTTATTTTAACAATGAGAAAAATCAAGCAATGTTAATGGTGACACAAAGTCCAAAACCAAAGATGATATACAACTGCATAATGTCAGTAAATCTGTTAAGTAGTTTTCTGGGACTTTATTAGCACTTCTATCAATGGCCTTTTATTTTTGTGAAACTCCTAATACAATTCTTAAAAATAAATCCTCTTGTACTAATCAATTTTTTTTTTAATTTTTTTTTTGCTTTTTGGGTCACACCCAGCGATGCACAGGGGTTACTCCTGGCTTTGCACTCAGGAATTACCCCTGGCCATGCTCAGGGGACCATATGGGATGCTGGGATTCGAACCCGGGTCGGCCGCGTGCAAGGCAAACGCCCTACCCGCTGTGCTATCTCTCCAGCCCCATGTACTAATCAATTTTTAAAACTATGTGTCACCAATAACTTCACACTACACTGTTTAAGTTAAAACCCTCACCGAAACTACCCTTTGAATATATCTAGATATCAGAAATTGGCATCTACATAATGATGATGATGCTAGTTAACTAGCTAAATAAGTGTGTTAACTAAGACTGATATAATATTATATCCCAATAATGCTTGAAAACAACAATTTCATTATCTCTCCATACCTTATAGATTGATAGTTAAAAAAAGTAGATTTTGAGCTTAGACTACCTTAGCGTAAATAACTGGGTAAATCACCTAATTTCTCTGTGCTTTATTACCTGGTCTGTTTAGTCTCACAATCTCTCAGAGTTATGATTTTATGGATTACACAGCAAGGTACATGGCACATTAAACGTGTAAGGTGTTCAATACAGCATATGGTAGCCCCAAATGCTAGGTGGTAATACTATTGTTATGATTATAGTAGCACTGTCATCCCGTTGTTCATCGATTTGTTCAAGTGGGCAATTGTTATAATTGCTATAATTATTATAATTATAGTTTATAATTTCTTTTCCCCAACTCAATAAATCACATGTTCTTCATAGGCAGAGCCTATAACTTCAATAATGAGGTTCCTCTCTAACCCTATACCAGAACACAAAGAACAGATTTTAAACCTTGTGTCAATAGGTATGACGAATCAAAATAGGCCACCCTCATATTTCATTAACCTTTCAGAACTTTAAACATAAGATATAAAATAGGGTGATGAATTTGTTATTGCATACTAAAATCTTAGATCTCTCTCCTTAAGAGTGCTATCTTTATAATAATGTATACTAGAAAAGTATATTATTAAGCTATTAAACACCACCAGAATTTTCCCAAAAGTTGATGACAAACTTTCAGGAGGTCAGAATTCTTAAAGACTTCTAAGTCTAATGGAGGCTCTCTTAACCCACTGATGTCCAGGTCTCAGGCTCAGAGATTTAGGTTAGAATGGCCTTGTATGGGAGCTTGGTATCTGTTGGCTTTAGAAGCACTTTAACAGAAAAAGGGAATAGACAGTATCGAATGATGACAAGCCCTTGGCCTTTGTGACAAAATAGTTTCCAAGTAGTCAGAAGCAAATGAGGAAAGGAGAAAGAAAGGAGGAAGTGACATCAGGACAGTGGAAGATCTTGAGCACTTTGGCAGTGTTTGAAAGAACAGTAAAACTATTCAAAACCATAAAAGTTAATACTATTACAAAACAAACAAACACACACAACTTAGTTGTGTAGTGTTATTCTGAAAAATAAGTACTCCAGAGAGTTCAAACATGCAGCAGGGTTGAGAGTCATGGAGTTAGGCAAAGGATTAGAGTTCATATAGAGTAACGAATAAACTGGAATCAGGGAACTTGATCTCTAGAACTGAATGTTGGATAATTCAACAAACATTATTGTGACATGGTCTGGACCATTTAAAGATAGGTTTGGTTTTCAAATATTAACTTAAGATATAGTTCTGTCTGAGAGACACAGCAGCGAGTCCCGGAAGACACCACAGAGCCAGAGATCTCTCCAGGCCCTATACCGAGCCAATTTCACCGGGGTACCCCAGATGGAGCAGCTGCAGTCTCTCCACTTACTCCAGATGGAATCCCAGCGAACAAGAGCTTCCACCAGTAAGGCCCAGGACTAAATCTCCAGGCCGCACAGCGGCACAAGAGTCAGGCTGTCCTTCCTTGGATTCCAGGCTGCCTAGCACCCTGGCTGGCAGGCCCACAATGTGCCTCCAGGTGCCATCTTAGTGCAACAACAGCCCAGGTCCAGAGACTCCCAACTCCCAACTGAATTCCAAGATGGATTAATGTCCTACAGAGATGTCTCTGGAACCCAACCATTTACAATCTTAGAATTCCTGAAGTGTGCAGCTACAAAAGTGGCTGTGCGACCTCTCATGATATACAAAATGAGCAATGGAAAATAAATTATCCAGCATCTACCCTTGGCAGGTAGGCTTGAATGATGGTGGGAAAATTTGAGCATAATATAATGCCTAAAAGTAGAGAGAGAGATTATTGAGGAAACTGTCTGCCAGAGAGGCAGGGTGAAGACTGGGATGGGGGGTGGAGAGATAATGGAGACATTGGTAGCGGAAAACATGCACTGGTGGGGGGATGGGTGTTTGAACACTGTATTGCTGAATCTCAAACATGCAAGTTTTGTAACTGTATCTCACAGTGATTCAATTAAAAAAGGAAAAAAAGATATAGTTCTGTGTTTTTTAAAAATGAAATCCTTCCTTAACCCCTTTACTTAAACACAGTTTTCAAAATTGTTTATAATTCATTTCTTACAGGCACTCAAAATTCTAACACCAATTCCACCACCAGCGTGACCTCCACCATTGTTCCCATTTTCCCAACCATACCCAAAACCTGCCCCCTTAGCAGGCACAAAATAATTTATTTTATATGGCTTGTTACAACAAAATGGATAATGGAATTACCAAAATATTTCAGTAAAAGAAAAATCTGTGAAAATTGTTATAACTCACAATAGGGTCATTAAGTCCCTGTCTGAGGATTTACTACTAGTTCACTTCTAGTTGAGTTTTCTGTGTTATTGCTTTTGTTTACTGAGCTTAATTTGCTTCTATCTTACTTTCCCATCTAATTTGGTGTGCTCCTATTAGAATGTCAGTACTGTAGAATTTGGAGGTGAACCACTCCTGATACTCTAGGATATGTAACTGGGCGGTGAGTTTACATGGTGTGGTGATGTGTGATGTAAGCGTAGATACAGGGGCATCTGAAAGTACGAGGGGGTGGGTGGAGGCGGTCTATCTCAACTTCAAGAAGACTGTAGAGTGCTCAGCATGAAGACTGGTGTACCTGGAATTTTTGGCAGTCTGACATCTCTGCAGAGCTCACTCATGGCTTGTTGGACTGTTAGCGTGGAGGCAGCTATGGGGGTTTGAGTGAAGGTGCTTTGGCAGGGTGTGGACTTGGCCAGTCCCCCTCCCCTTCCAGAGTACCCAGAGTTTACTTTGAATGAGATCTTAGAGGAAAGATCAATATAACACTGCACTGTAGCACTGTTGTCCCGTTGTTCATTGATTTGCTCTAGCGGGCACCAGTAACAAGTCTCACAATGGAGATGTTACTGGTGCCCGCTTGGCAAAATCAATGTATGCAAAAGAAGCAAAAGGAAGGGTTTGTTAATAACTTATACTATGCTGCATTAGCTCTCCCACTTCTCAGTGAAAAGCTGCATTTTCTTCCTTCTTGAGAGGGGAACATGCCCTTTATTCCATGGCTACAAATTTCATTTTTCTGTAGCACAACTGAAAAGAAGCAGTTGTTGCAGCATTGTGGGTGGGGTGCATGAAATATTTCTGCTCACACGTACCATGGTCCAGGAAGGTTCCTATCTGTGAGAGCTTGTTGGGAGGCAGTGCTGCCTGCACCCTGCTTTGACTTCCCCTTCAGATTCTCCCATGTGACATCTGAACTAAATCAAGAGATAAGGACTTCTCTGCAATTATACTTAGTAGTGTTAAAAGAGGATGCAAAAAAAAAAAAAAAAAAGAAAACATTCCAACATTTCTTGGAAATATCCTGAGGCAGTAAATCCATAAAGCAAAGCCTTTGGGGCCTTAGATATTCAATAAGGATAATTGTTTACCATTACTGCACATGATATCAATGCACCTCTCAAGTCATTCATGTACTTTTATTTGCACTGTTAAAATTTTTTAAACATTCCTTTAACTACTTAATACCACAGCCAAAACTATTTTCTACTTCTCCTGTTGCTCATGAAAAAAAACACAACTCTTTCTTAGTCTAGACCTATATAATTCATAATTCCCTTTCCCCCTAAGTTTTACAATAGGTAGGGTAGTGGGTAGACATGGGAGATATCATACTAGGTTTAAGCAAAGCCACAGAGGACACTAAGGCACTAATTTCTTTTTTGATCTGAAGGACATACCTTTTGTACTGATTCTATACATGTTGCTAGTAAAGTAAGAAGAAATACAACTTGGAGATGTTCATTTTCTCAGAAGACGAAACACTCACATTTTCACATTTGGAGTAAGTTATTCTATGGTAGAGTTTTTATTTTAAAATCTGTAGGTGAATAACTATTTGCTCTGGAATCCTACAAAAGAATTCAGGATACATTTATAATAAGGCTGAAGCAGAGTCTATATCAGATTAAAGACCATCTCTGCCCCGGTATTTCTGCCTGGATTTTCTCAGCAAATGGGATTTCCCTTTTGTACATTATCAGTATTTTCCTTTATCCATCTTTTCTTTTATTTTGGGTGGGGGGCATACCAGGAGATGTTCTCTGCTCAGGGACCATATAAGGGCTGAGGGGCCCATATATGTCGCCAGGGATCAAGCCCAAGCCGGCTGTGTGCAAGGCAAGTGACCTCTCTGCTGCACTACTGCTCTCTACATTTATTTTTTAGAGAAAAAAAAAGGGAGTGAAAAGAATATATCATATTTTATACTACTATAAACTAGAGCCTGCCTTCACCTTTTACTTTCTTTCTTAGTATTTGTTTTGAAAAATAAGTGGTTAACTGATTTTTTAAATGCCACTGCATAATTTACTAAAAGACTCCTCATATTAACAACTTTCTTTAGCTTCTACTCAAATGTAGGAAATTTTGCAAATTCTCTTAATCTCATTGTTTCTCTTTGTGATGTTTCATTCTTTGACTTTTCATCTTTTTCTCATTCCGTAGATTTTTTCCCTAAGTCTCTGACATGTATTATGTTCTCTTTTTTTCTCCTCCCAACAGAGCTTGTTAATCTCTCTTCAAAAGTTTTCAAAATTTGTATCTTAAGCAAGACCTGTCTTTCAAGTTAAAATTTTGGAACATTTATTGTTTTCTACATAAATCTGACAGAAATCATACAGCATAAACTATAAATTAGCAGCTTAAAGTTCTTTTGTTTTGAATTTCATTATTAAAAAATAGAAAAAATTTAAAAAAGCAGATTTTTTTTTCTGATAATTGGCAACATGATGAATTTTTACTTGGCAACAAATGACTGGAGCTAAACAGAAACTATTCCTTTAACATGGAACAAACTTTCTCTAGTTCTGTGTATTTTCCACTTGTCATTTACTTTTACTTGTTTGATTCTTTAAGTACTTGAATTTGCAATTTTATTAAATACAGTGAGAAGAATAGCAAGCTAGCACAATTAAGAGATTTTAGGTTCTTGCTACCACCATAATTTCAGGTATTTAGTGACAGACTACTTTTGAATATATATATATTTGCCATGATACTACTGAAGAATTCATTATATGTTTATTTTCAGTTTAATTAATCAGCATTGACCTTTTAGTGGGGTGTGTACAATCTGTTGAGTGATGTGTGTGCATGGAGGGGGGAAGTTATTCTTATGGAGTCTGAAAATTCATTTTACTATTCTTTGACCCAAGTATCACACACAATGCATACGTCTATTCTTCAATAACCCACCTCAACAGTATTAGTCTGTTGCCATCTTAATAGCACAGAACCATTACTTATTAATTGGACAGCTGGTTTCATGGTTCTTATGTTAGACAATAAACAATAAATAAATAGTTTAGATAATCTACCTAGAGATTATCTAAATGATCTTTACCACATTCATAATACTTCTTGGTTAAAGTAGGCAAAATCTGACAAAAGGAGGAGGAGGAAAAATTATAGTAAAATTGGAAAACTTAGCAGCAGTCATTAACAACATTTACTGAAGGCTTATTATATCACTAAGTGCTATATGTGTGCAATTACATTGATTACTCATAAACTCTATCAGGTAGATATTATTAGCATTCTTTATTCCAAATAATACTGACCAGAAAAATAAAGTGATATGTACAAGGTGATAGAGCTACTAAATCCTACTTTGACCCCAGTGTCCATTCATTAAATGGAAAGCCTCATGAAGGTAAGAAGCTGCTGCAATTTGAAAGCTATGTGTCTAACAGTGGTCAAAATAATAAATACTAAAGTTAGATAACACAGATAACACTGGGGTTTGAAGTTCAGTTGTTAACATATTAGAAAATGAATTTGGACAAATACTATGTGATCTCACCCATCTATGATATAAAGAAAGACAAAACAGGAAATAGTATTGAATGATGACAACTCCTTGGTGTTGGATTATAAGACTCAGCTTACAAAACAATGACTAAACAGGTTGACTAGAAGTGACACAGGTACAGTGGTAGAGGTCTTGGGCACTTTGCTGGTGTGGGGTGCAGTTACTTTGTATATCAATATCATAAATGTTAAAATGGCTGTAACAATAGTTGGTAGTGTAGTTTGTGCTCTGCCTGGAGAGGGTCACAGTTTTGGCCCCACCTTACAGTCTGATATCTACAGTATCATCTGAGTAGTTCGGAGCCACAACTAGCTCAGAACTAAAGAAAGTTTCCCCAATGTGGATGTGCCAGACTTAATCTGTAATCAAAGATGGAGGACATTACTACAAAGTCTTCAGCTTTGTACTCTCGATAAGCATGTTGGAAGGAGACTCAACTGGCATACCTAATATAGTGTGCAGTTAATTACTGTCAGGCTGCAGCTGGGAACAGCTGTTCTCAGGGACACAACTGGGAATTGTTATCCCAAAGGCAACAGCAGGTAGAAGAGTTCCTGGGAGTAATCCCAGCTATCAAGCTGAGGTTTGGAGCAGCCATCTCAAAATTTGTACTGGCTAATGCAAAAATTCCTCTGTAGCTACAAAGATCAGCTTTCTGAACAGTTATTATTGAGTACATGTGACCAAAGTGTCCAGTACCTGCCCATATCAGTTGGACTATGATGCTGCATCAGTTACCACTATGAACCCTGGGTCAGAGTGCAGGTTAGCTAAACCTTGATGATAATAGCAGCTTTTAGGTACTGGTGACCACTAAATGCCCTGTTCTCATCTAGGTGTACAAAATTTAGGCTTATAAACACCAGTTTGATCTTGCTAACATTTAAGAAATCCTTACAAAGCCTCCCTAGTTGCCAGAGTCACAGAAACCAGCATAGTCTTAGATATCACCTTGATAATGTTAACAGGAGAAAGCACAGGATCACTGCTCAGGCTAGTCAGAACTCAGAAATACACCTCCTCCTACAAGGCATCAGGAATAATGAGCAGGAAAAGAAAAATAGGAATTAAGCCATAGGGATAGGGTCAGGTGACCAGAAATGCCTAACTACATTGGAACTTTCTAAATTGCCCTAGGATGATTTTAGAGCAATACTCCTTTCAATGAAAAAAAATTCATCCAAATATAAATGAAAGAGGAAAAGAATACAGTACAAGACTCAGTAAAAGAATGGAAGAAGCTAAAAATTAAATCAGTGACTCTCAAAATAAGGAACACAGCATTATCAGTAGAAAAGAGATAATAAAAAAGGGATTTTTCAAATGAAGAAAGTATAAAAGATATATCTGACAAAGTTAAGAGGAAGAATTTTTTTTTCTTTTTGGGTCACACCCAGTGATGCTCAGGGGTTACTCCTGGCTTTTGCACTCAGGAATTACTCCTGGCAGTGCTCGGGGGACCATATGGGATGCTGGGAATCTAACCCTGGTCGGCTGTGTGCAAGGCAAACGCCCTACCCGCTGTGCTATCACTCCAGCCCCAAGAGGAAGAATTTTTGCATCATAGGAATTTCAGAAAGAGAGGAAAAACAAGAAGGGAAATGGATGGTGAAGAAATAATAGCTAAGAACTTCTCCAATATGAGGTGGAAGGTTTAATACACTGATCCAGGAGGCCCAAAGAGTTCTAAATAAAATAAAACCAAAGAGAACATCACCAAGGCACACAATGGGGTGGGGGTGGAGAGAGAGAGAGAGAGAGAGAGAGAGATTCCTTAAAGTGGCAAGATAGAAGCTAAGTCTCAGATATAAGGAAGACACCCTGAGATTCACACCAGTCTCACCAAATTAAACTGTACAAGCAAGGAGAAAATAGAAAGACACATTCCAAGTAATGAGTTACAGGGCCAGAGAGATAGCACAGCAAGTAAGGCACCTGCCTTGCATGCAGCTGGGCTGGGTTCAATCCCTAGCACTCTATATGATCCAGAACCCCACCAGCAGTGATCACTCAGTGTAGAACCAGAAATAAGCCCTGAGCACAACCAGGTATGACCCAAAAACCAAATCACCAACAAACTAGAAAAAAAAAGCACCCCATTAAACAAAAAGAACCTCCAATCAAGAATCCTCTACTCTGCAAGGTTATCTTTCAGATCTGAGGGAGTGATGAAAACATTCTCAGAAAAACAACAGCTGAGTGCATCTGTTAAAGCAAAACCAGCTCTACAAGAAATACCCAATGGCTTACAATAAGAAGCAAATGATGAATAGAAAAACCACCAAAATCTCATAAAAAATGCCAACAAAAACCTATCAATGATTTCTATAAATGTCAACATCTTGAATCATCAAAAGGCAAGAAGTGGCTAATGGATCAGAAAGCAAAATCCAACCTTTTGCTTCTTTCGAAAGACACACTTGAACTCTCACAATAAACTCAGGCTTACAGTTAAAGGTTGGGAAATAAGTACACAGGCTAATAACAGACTGAAACAAGCAGAGGGCCATATTTATAACAGACCAAATAGAGTTCATGCTACAGAAAGCAATGAGATGGGGATGGATTATTTAAGGGACTAACAGTTCAAAAATACTTAACACCCCTCCTCACATTTTATTGAGGTGTCATTTTTTGCAATATTGTTAATAATAGTTTCATTCATACACCAGTCCAACACCACACACATCACCAGAAAGCATACTTCCCCCATCAATATCCCAATGGTTCCTCCTACCCATCCTTCCCCACTCCACAGACTCAGTTCTATGAACCATCTCTTCAGGTCTGTTGCCTGCCTCTGGCCATTTGTTATTCTCTTATTGTGTATCTTCATGATCCAACATATAAGAGAGCTCATTTGTCCAATCTTTCCCTTTCTGGGGCTGATGAGATAGTATAGCATGCAGGGTATTTGCCTTGCATGAGGTGAAGCAGAATTCAATCACCAATACCCCATATGGTCCGGTGAGCTCCACAAGGAATGATCGCTGAGCACAATAAGCCCTGAGAATCATCAGGTTTGGCCACCCCCAAAACAATCTGTCTCTTTCCTTCTTACTTCACTCAGGATGATACTGTCTGGTTCCATCCACAAAGCCATAAATGGCATAATTTTACCATTTATTACAGTTGAACAGTATTTCTTTGTGCAATTATACCACATTTTAAAAACCCAATCATTCAGTTTGACCTTTGGGTTGTTTTCCTATCCTGGTGATTGTACAGAGGCTGTAATGAACAGAGCTGTTTATATGTACTTTTGAATTAATTTGTGTTTTAGGGGTATATGGCATGAAGTAGCATTGCTGGGTCAAGTTTTAGACATACAATGTTCTGGCATCAATCCCACCATCAGTGTCAACTTGCTCCATCAGTGTTCCCTAGTTATCCTGTATCTCTCAAGTCTGTCACCTTGACAGGCACATTTTAGAGTCTGGTTGTGTTTGGATCTCATGTTTTTTTTCAGTGTTGTTGACTCTGGTTTGGATATATAGCAATACCACCGATGTGCCCAAGACACTTGACCCCTGTCTCCCAACTCCTTTATTTCCCACCCACCTCTTCTTACTCCCTCCTTGACATCTTTCCTTCCCTGTCCTTAATCTCCCCATACTCTGGGGTCAAGTGTGATCTAGGCATCCCTCCTATTTAATATACTGCATTGCTTTGTCCAGTAATTCCTTATGCCACAAATAAGCAAAATCATCCTGCATTTATCTCTCTTCTCTGGCTTACTTCACTTAACATATCTTCCAGTTCCATCCACATTGCAGTGAGTTGCACGATTTCATCATTCCTTATAGCAGCACAGTATTCCACTGTGCACATGTAACACATCTTCATAATCCACTCATTTATTGTTGGGTGCCTAGGTTGAATCCATATCCTCTCTACTGTACTGAGTGTTGCAATGAATAATGGTGTGCAGACACCCTTTTGAATTAATATTTTTGCATCCTGGGGGAAGATACTGAGAAGTGGAACTGCTAAGTCATATAGCAGCTTAATTTTTAGTTGACTGAGAAATCTGTACCGCTTTCCATAGGGCTGAGCCACACAATATTTCTACCAGTGGATGAGGTTCATTTTTACTACATCACACCAATACAGATTGTTCCCAGTATTTTTGTGCTATTTTCACTGATGTGAAATGATGTCACACTGTCATACTGATTTGGATTTCCCTAATAAAAAATGACAAATGAGCATTGCTTTCATGTCCTCATAGGATTTTTGTTGTTGTTGTTGTTGTTATTGTTGACCTTTGTGAGTACTTTATAAATCTTGGATAACAACCTTTTGTCTGTGTTGCGTGTGTGTGTTTTCTTCCATTCAGTTAACTGTTTTTCACTTTTACCCCTTGTTTCTTCTGCCATTCAGTAACTCTTTAATTCTATGTAGTCCCATTTTTATTCTTTTCCTTTGCCAATGGCATCACATCACTGAAGACATTTTTTTAAAATTTAATTTTATTTTTATAAAGTTGTTTACAATAATTCATTACATTTAATATTAAACACTAATCCTAAAATCATTGTACCTTCCCACCACATTTCAAATGTTTCCACCCCAAATCCCAAAATGTGCCCCCTAAAGCTGAACTGAAACCATTAATTTTGCATTGTTTGTTATGAATAATTCGCTAAAAAATGGTCCAATACAGTTTCTTTAGAGGAAAGTGTGTGAATATTGATGTATTTCATCCTGGAGTCATTAAACCCTTGTATAAGAGATTACTAACATATTTGTTAAAGCCAATCAAATGTTGTGTTCTACTCTTGGTACAACAGTTATGCAGAGTATGAGAGATTCCCCCAGGAACTTAAAATTTAGAATACAATAATACAGCAGATTCACTCAAGGGTGAGGCCTATGTCACTCTCTTCCAGGAGCTTTAATTCTGGAATTAAAGGATCATGGCTGTTGATGAGATTATATGGTGTCAGGGGCAGTTTGTGAGTATGACTGCCAAGCTACTGGTAAACTTGGGAGATGCGGGGAGGAAGCCCATTCCCGCTCTAAGCAAGCTTGAAGATTACTTAAGACATCTTGAAGTTCATTTTTTGGAGCATTCTACCTACATTTTTCTCAGTGTCCTTTATAGATCCCAGTATGATCTTGAGGTCTTGATCCACTTGAATTGGCTTCTGTGTAAGGTATGAATCCAGCTTAATTTTTTTTTTATACTTGGTCATCCAGTTTTCCCAACTCTATTTGTTAAAGAGGATATCTTTACTCCATTTCATGCTCTTACCTCCTCTGTCAAAAATCAGCTGGCCATATATATATGGGGAATTTGTCCTTAAATATCCAGTTCTGACCCACTGGTTAGAGAGTCTATCCTTATCCCAGTATGCTTTTGATCTTTATAGCTTTATAGTATAGTTTCAAGTTAGGTAAGGAAAAGATTGTATGTATTTACACATATGTAATAGAACATTATATGTCTAAAACTATCAATAACTTTGTAAATCATGGTTCTTTGGTAAAATTAAAAATTAAAAAAGACAAAACATAGCACACCTAGGTCCATTGCTGCATTATGTACAATAGACAATAAATAGAAACAACCCTGATGTCCATCCACATACAATGGAATACTATTCAGCTATTAGAAAAGATAAACTCTTGGGGTTAGCTGAAATTTGGAATAGTACTAGGAAGCATCATATTAAAATAAGTCAGAGAAAGAACAAACACCAAGTGAGAACAAACACCAAGTAATCTCACTCATCTCTATTACACAGTGAAGCAAAAATGAATAGACTATCAAATGATGAAAATTCTTGGCCTTTTATCATAAAACTGAGGTTACAAAGTGTGGAGAGTGTGATAAAGCAGAAGAGATAAACTAGAAGTGATATAAGAACAGGGGGTCTTTTGTGGTGGTGACAATGCAGTAAGATTATAAAAAAACATAAATATTAACAGTATTATAACCATGGTGCCTAAGTTGTAATTAAAATTAATCAAAAAAGTGTTCAGAAACATAAACTTAATATTAACTTAGGAATCAACTTAACATAGGATGTAAGAAAAGGACATATATCAACAACTATGTTACTTTTGAATAAAACAGGACACCAGGAAATGTAAAAATATTTCACATTCATGGAATAGAATAATTAACATTGAAATGTTCATCAGCCCCAAAGGCATTAAAATTCTGATGACATCCTTCAAAGACTCAGTTAGAAATGCTACTAAAATTTGCACGAAATCATAAAGCTTTCCAATTACCAACACAATTCTGATAAAAAAAATGCATTTCCAGACTTTATACTATAAAGATACAGTGATCAAAACAGTGTGGTATTGGAATAAAGCAGACTCTTAGACCAATGGAACAGAACTGAGTGCCCAGAGATAAGCACTCATTTGTATGGGAAGCACAATTATGAAAAGAAGCAATGTGTATGAAGTGGAACAAGGAAAGCCTCTTTAACAAAATGTGCTGGGAAAACTGGATAACCATATTCAAAAATTCCAAAAATGGATTCATAGCATATACCTTACAAAAGTTAATTCTAAGTGGGTTAATCCATTAAAATATAAAAGGAAACATAGAACTCTCCAGGATATGGAACCAGATGCCTTCAATGCTTTCTACTGGCAAAGACAACAAAATCAAAATATGAACAAATGGGACTACGTATCAAACTAAAAAGGTTTTGCATGGTAAAAGAAACTTGAGCTAAAGTAAGACACCCTACTGATGGAAGAAAATATCTGGCATACCACACATCAGATTAATGGCTAATATCCAAGATATATAAAGCACTCACAAAACTCAACATAAAAAAATCCTAGTAACTCCATCAAAAAAATGAAGAGAGGAGATGAACAGAACTTCCCCACAGAGATATACATATGTCATACAAGAACGTGTTCATCACTATTTATTATTAGGGATTTGAAATTCAAAGCAATAAGATATCATCTCATACCAGTAGAATGGCATATAAACAGGAGAAATCGATCCAAACATTATGTGTGTGTGTGTGTGTGTGTGTGTGTGTGCGCATGTACATGTGTGTGTGTATATATGTGTGTGTATAAATTTCTTTATTCACATGGTCCCCTGCGCATAGCCAGGAATGATCGTGAGCACAGAGTTAGGAGTAAGTCAAAGCCCCGCAAAACCAGAAGAAGCAAAAAGAAGTATCTGTGGAACAAAAGCATGGAGTTAATTGTGGTCTGAGGAGGATGATAACTTAACAGGTTTGGGTCAAAAAAATGATATGGTTGGATTTATATTTCTAAGATGCAACTGGAAGCAGAGAAATAAGTAAGAATCCTCTAGGTCTTAGATTGCCCATGGCTTAGAAAATGTTTCTTTAATTTATACATACAAATATGTTACATATTTCAGCCTACCAATTCAATACTAAAGTTTATCTTCTAGACTCTCCAAAATTTTCAGGTTATGTGCAACTTTAGGAGCAATAGCATATCACCAAAGGAGAATGAGTTCCCTTCTGGATGTAGTTCAGCAGGGATATCATATGCATTCTCCCTGTCCTCGCCCCCACCCCTTCCAGCAGAGGGCCTATTATTGTCCCTTGAGGGTAGAAAAGACACAGGTTTCTCATTGCCTTTAGAACATAAGACTATGGGACTTCTCTTGTTTACCATGATACCCCTGTGTCCTGACAGCTGAACTCAGAGGTCACCAGACTCATTTGTTCTACAGCTCCCTTTTCAGAAAGTATAGATACTCTGTGCCCTCTCCCTTAGAAATCAACTTTCTTAAAAACAAAAACACATTCTCTTTACTTTATTTGGGTGGGGGAATTTGGGACACACATGCCTGTATTTATGGATCACTGGGAGTGCTCAGAAGACCATAAAAAATAAAGAGCATTACAAATGACAGTGTGCTCATAAGGAAAACGTGCAGCTTGTTCATCTCTAAGTGTCTATCCAAACCAAAGCCAACTGCAAAAAAAAATGTTACAAGAAGAATTTTCACCACCCACTCCCTTTAAAAAATGAAAAGGGGCTGCACCCAATTAGCTGTGATTCATTAAATGTCTTCAGTTAAACATTCATGTTGTATTTAGTTCCACCTCCCACTATTGCGGGATCAGAAGCAAAGAGGGAGGTAACTACCCAAATGTCAAATCCCTGCCGTCAATCTCATGCCTTCAAGAATAGTCAGTGGACGTAAACCAAGGGAAAAAATACAGGATCTCTCTTCTGTAACCTAGGGACCCCACCTCAGATACTGGCTGTTTCCTTCCAGGCAGTGTTTTCTCTGGAGGGTCTGCAATTGACATGGTGACTGAAAGAAAGATGCACTTTTCATTCCGCAAAGGAGGTACAGGACTTCCTCCTCCCATGAGACTATTATACTCATTCACTATTTAAAGAAGATAATATTAGGATCCAGAGAGATGGTACATCATGTAAGGCTCTAGCCTAGTTTGCAGCTGACTCTGGTCTGATCCCCACCACTATCTCTCCTGAGAACTGCCAGGAGTGATCCCTGAGTGCCAAGCAAAGAGTAAGTAAGCCCTGGACACAGCCAGATCTGGTTTCAAAATTGGTTTCAAAGTGCCCCTGCCCCAACCCAAAGCAAAGCAAAACAGGAAGACCTAAAAGATATTAAACAAAAGCATAACTGATCTCTAAAGCACAATTAAAATTCCCCATGAAATATATTATTTATAAATCATTTCTGTTTGAACTACAAATCAAACATTATGGACTAGTCAATAAAAGGAGTTTCAGAGAAGTGGGTGAGGATTTTAGCTAAGAGTAGTTAGCTTTCCACCAGAAAAAAATTTGTTTGTAACTTGAATTAGTCATAAAGGGAATCTGGCATTAAACAAAGAATAGCTCAGAGTTAACTCAATTCTAGTAAAATCAGCTCAAGTTTTTATTGTATTTATGGGGGCTGGACACATTCTTTCATCCCATCATTCACTACAAAGTTTATCATTATATTCTATGTATCATATACAACATTATTAAATTATAAAAAGTTTTCCAAAACAAGTTAAAATAGTTTTGAATATAGCTTAATTTTTTTATCTGATACCTTTGTGAGTAAATTTTTATTTCATAGCACAGCAATAGGGCGTTCGCCTTGCATATGGCCGACCTGGGTTTGATTCCTCTGCACCTCTCGGAGAGCCTGGCAAAGCTACCGAGAGTATGTCGCCAATAATGCAGAGCCTACCAAGCTACCCGTGGTGTATTCGATATGCCAAAACAGTAACAACAAGTCTCACAATGGAGACGTTACTGGTGCCCGCTCGAGCAAATCGATGAGTAATGGGATGACAGTGACAGTAACAGGTCAATTGCAACTACCAAACAAAAAAACACTAAGTACTAGAAACACATAGGGAACCATTATACCATGATTTTGAACCCAGTTTATTTTTTCATTTCCTTTATTTTTGTTCATTTTTTGGGCCACACCTGGAGATGCTCAGGGTAAACTCCTGGCTCTACACTCAAGAATTATTCCCAATGGTGTTCAGGGCACCATAGGGGATCCTGGGGATTGGATCTGGGTTGGCTGCATGCAAGGCAAGTACTTACCCACTGTACTGTAGCTCTGGCCCTGTACTCTGTTTTCTAAAACCTAGATATGTTTCAGATAAGCTAAATATTTATATGAGAAGTCAGAACATTTATTAGGGAAGAATCAAAATAATAGCAGGGCAGTATCTGTAAGATGAACAAACTAGTAGTTATTTTTACCCCATATAGAAGCATTTAGCATAGTTCCTCTTATATGGGAATGAATAAAACTATGATTATTTCTGTGGTTAGTCCAAATTACACACAACATAAAAACTTATAAATTATAGTCTGCTGAGAAGTCAGATTAAAATATAAACTACTATTTATTATATTAATAAATTGGGTGGAAAACATAATCAGACACCAATCATTATGTGGATCATCTTCAAGAATATATATTATATGTTAGAGGTTTGGGGCCACACCCAGTGGTACTGAGGGCCTACTCCTGGCTCTGGCCTCAGGATTACTACTGCAGGACTTGGGGAACCATGTCTGTTGCTGGGGATCAAACCTGGGTCGGCTGCATGCAAGGCAAGACCCTACTCACTATAGTATTGATTCAACTCCTTCCAGGAATGTTTTCAGGGGCCAGGGAGAAATAGCTTAACAAGCTGAGCACAGACTCTGCACGTGGGAGGCCTGAGTTCTGACCCTGGTTCCTCAAGCATGCTGGGAGTGATCCCTAAGCACAGATCTGTAAGGAGCCTCTGACAATTGCTGGATGTTATGCAAATATCCCTGTAAAAAAGGAATTATTTTAAAACATGGTGCTCAATCCACTCTAACTAAATGTTTAAAATGCACATTTTTAAACTCTTCATTTAAAGCCAGGTTGTACCCCTTAATTGAATTTAGTTGAAGATTTTATATAATTAAGATTATGATCTTTTGTTGAACACTTTTTACATCAGACTCAAGTCATGTTCTAGTATCTTAGTAGACACTCTAATTAAAGAGTAAATTCAAATTTACCAAATTCCAGAACAGAAAAGAAAATGCTAAAAACTGAGAATTCTCATAGGTGGGACTTAGATATACACATCAAGGTAGCAACAAAAGGCCAAAGGCAACATAAAGAAGAACTGATCTATATAACTGAATTGGTGAAGATTGGGGTGGAGATTCAAACTGAGAGGCACTAGGATCTTTGTTGGGAGGGAGGTGGGTAAACTGGTGATACGTGTGGTGTTGGAATTATGTGCATGAGAAACCATTATTTATAGTATTGTAAACTGGAATTTCAATAAAGTTATTTTTTTAAAAAAGGAAACACCAGTGTCAAGTCAGGCCACTTTCGTGTTTCCAAGCATTTGGTTTGACCCCTCCCCTCCCACACACAAACACACAGAATGGCAATTTGTTCTTCAAACTCTGCTCTGTTGTACACAATCTAGAAGAGAAGGTAGAAGCTCTTTCCAAAATGTGCCCTTTCTAACAACTTTTTTCTAAATATTAGTGTCTTGATTTGTGTATATTTTATGTCTATAAATGTACAGGAGCATGTAAAGATCACTGAAAGAGGAAATACAGAAAGGAGTAACAGAACAGGGAATAATCACAGAACAACATGGAAAATGAATCAGAAAGCCTGGTCCATTCCAAGAAAGGGACAAAACTCACATGCTAAGGTTTGAACCTAGAGGTGGAGGCAAAAGGAAAAAAAACAAACCCCCCACAAATGACAGTGTGATCATATAAAGAAGACTAGGAATGATTAAAAAAATAGGTGAATCTGCTTAATCACTCTCATTGTCCTATTCAGTATAATGACGAATTTATTCCTATTTTGCTTACAAGGGATTTTCATGTCTGTTTACTCTACAAGATAATCAGCTAGTAGCAGAAAACAAGTTTTAAGCATCAGTGAAACTCACACGACCTACTATGGAGTTTTACACAAAGAAGACAAAGATTTTATTGAAGTAAAATTTCTACCATGGTGATTAAGGTAACTCTATATTTATATTAACAATGTTCCTCCAAACCTTATCTTCACTATTCATTTACTAAACCTTCCCTTAAAAACAAAACAAAACTATGTGAATAGAAATAGGGAACTAAGATAGAAAGTTTACAAAATTTTCAATTTCCTTCAAGTGGTACCAAGGACTATGACAGTGGGGCTACAGACTACTGGGTTTTTCCAGTATCTCCAGTCACGGTGACTAGTGTGCAATTTACAGTGCTTTCTCGGCCTACAATATTCATCTTCTCAGTTTACCTACTCCTTACCTTATTGACATCTGAATAAGACTAAAGCCTATTTATCGATTACCCCAAAGTTTAGAAGCTGGCCTCACATGCTGCAGGAAAAGGCAGCTCAGATAGCGAAAGGACCACCAAGTAAAGGGTGCTAGGAAGGCCCGATCGAGATGGGAGATGCGGGCTCAAAATAGACTATAGACCAAACATGATGGCCACTTAATGCTTCTATTGCAAACCACAACACCCCAAAGGGGGGAGGGGGAGAGGGAGAGGGAGAGAGAGAGAGCAAGTGCAAAAGGGACTACCCTGCCACAGAGTGGGGGGATGCAGGGGGCAAGGTGGGGTGGTGGGAGGGATGCTGTGATCATTGGTGGTGGAGATTGGGCACTGGTGGAAGGATGGGTACTCGATCATTGTATGATGAAACGCAAGCACGAAAGTCTGTAAGCCTGTAACTGTACCTCACGGTGATCCACAAATAAAAAATAATAAAAAAAGCCTATTTATCTCTTTCAAGGCACAAAAGTTAGACTATCTTTGTAGTGTTCCTTGCTGTGCAAAGATTTATAGTACTCTTAGAATTTAGATGATATCTGTCTTAGTACACTGATGTTATAATTTATTTTAATAATCTACCTTTTCTAATAATAATGTGCAGAGACCTTAACTTCTTCATGTCTCTATTCCTAGCACTTGGGGTATGGCACTAATGTCTACAGAATTGAACTGTACTAAGTTTCTTTCTTGAGAGAAACTAGAGTTCTGACAAGCTGCCTAATTATCCGAAGGCTGAGTAAAAGTGTCCCAAGATATAAAAAAAAAGTTCAGAAAATACCCTGCAAACACTTGTTAATTTATCACTAAAAAAAACCGGGAAAAATTAAGATTTTTTCTTGAGTTCTACAATAAATCCTATAATAGCTGCTTTATATAACTAGTGAATACACACTGCTGAATAATGCCAAACTAATTATGAACATTCAGTTTCTCAGGAGCATAGGCTTCCCATGAGGATTAGAAGAAAGGTGAATGCATATGAAAATGAGAATATAGAGTGAGAAAAGCAAGAAGAAGCTGTACTAAGGAGAAGGTAAAATCAATGCTAAGTTGCTCTAAGTTGCTAAGTTGTCCGAAGACCTCCGGAGCCTAGCCATAGCCATGCTCAAGGCCCCTCTCCACACGTTCGGACGAGCCTGACACACAAAGGAACCAGCAAAGAAACCCAAGTGTGTGGGACCTAGGGTTGAGACCTCCAAGCCTTCTCGGATGGAGACTGGGCCTCTTCTGCCCAGATTCCCCATTTTCCAGTAGCTAGGCGGTCACATCCCACTAACGGCCAACATCCAGAAACTATAAAACCAAGTTCCCGGACATCTTATAGCCTAGTTTTCCCTCTGGGAGAATCTGACAAGCTACTGAGAGTTTCCTGTCCACATGGGAGAGCCTGGCAAACTCCCTGTGGTGTATTCATATGCCCAAACCAATTACAATGATGGGTCTCATTCCCCTAACCCTGAAAGAGCCTCCAATGCGGCACTATTGGAAAGGATGAGTAAAGAGAGGCTTCTAAAATCTCAGGGCTAGAACGAATAGAGATGTTACTGAGACCACTCGAGAAATTCGACAATCAATGGGATGATGATGACGAAGAAGTTGCTCTAAAGAACAAGAAGAAAATAAAAGAAGGAAATAAAAGCGGAATACCATTTTTCTAGCCATTCTAAAAATGTGTAGCACTTTTAGATCTGGCTGACTCAAAGATACATGCCCAACAGTGTACAAGAATTCTTATTTTCTCCACATCCTTGCCAGCATCTGTCTCTGACCATTTTTTTTTTCTGGATAAAGGTCATTCTCACAGGTGTAAGGTGATATATCACTTTCATATTGATTTGATTCCCATGATAATGAATATCTTTGCATGTGTCTCTTGGCTGCCTAAATGTTTAATTTTGGTGGTGATTGCTGAACTGTTTTCCTTTCTTTTTCCCTTTTTTGTCTGTTTGCTTTGTTTTGTTTTTGAGTCATGCCTAGCAGTGCCCAGGGATAAATCCTGAGCCTGTGCAAGTAGTGACACTTGGGGATACTTACAGACCCATTTGTGGTTTTGGGAATCAAACTGGGGTCTGCCATATGCAAGGCAAGTGCCTCATTTCCTGTACTATCTCTCTGGCCCCAAACTGTTATCTTTATTTTCTTATCCTTATTTTCTTTGTTTTGTTTTGCTTTTTGGGTCACATCTGGCAATGCAGGGGTTACTCCTGGCTCTGCACTCAGGAATTACTCCTGGTGGTGCTCAGGGGACCATAAGGGATGCTGGAAATCGAAACCGGGTTGGCCTCGTGCAAGAAAAATGCCCTACCCACTGTGCTATAGCTCCAGCCCCCCTTATCCTTATTTTCAGTGGGATTTTTTGGTTTCTGGTGGTGTTGAGTTTTATAAGCTCCCCAAATATCTTGAATATAAGCCCTCTGTCAGAAGTATGGTTTGCTTTATATGTTCTACATATCAAAAAGACATTTTAATATACTAAATGACAGTTTTTAAGAGAATGTCATTTTTATTTTTTTACTAGAATGAGCGCCTAAATAATGCTCTTTTGTTGAAGCAAGACCTACCTTTTAAAAATAGGTTTTGGTGGGGTTGGAGTAATAGCACAGCAGGTAGGGCGTTTGCCTTGCACGCGGCCGACCCGGGTTCGATTCCCAGCATCCCACATGGTCCCCTGAGCACGGCCGGGGTAATTCCTGAGTGCAGAGCCAGGAGTGACCCCTGAGCATCACTGGGTGTGACCCAAAAAGCAAAAAAAAAAAAAAACCCAACAACAACAACAACAAAAACAAATAAAAAAAGGTTTTGGGCTATTTTCTGGTTCTGTGCTCAGCAGGGTCACTGCTGGAGGGGCTTGGAGAACCATATGAGGTGCTGGGGACTGAACCCAGGTCAGTGCTGTGCAAAGAATGTACCATAGCTGCTGCATGTCTGCCCCAAGTAAGACTAATCTTAGTCAATAACGCACCATGTACACGTGGGAGATGTTTGGAATCTGGGAAGATACCACTCTGGGGTGCTTGCATTTAAGTTAAGTAGGGTATTTCTTTTCCTCCCCAAATAAAACATAAACTAGAGTGGATACCAAAGAAGAAGGTATGAGCACTCATGGGATTTTGAGTGTCAGCAACAACAGTCATACTTCAAAAAAATAATCAAAATAATTTGTTATATTTTCATAGATTCCCAGACACTCTTCAGATTGCTTAAGGTATATATTACCTAAGATATGCATCACATAGGAGAAAGCATTAAACAGGGCTTGGGGGACCATATGGGATTCCAGTGATCAGATCCAGGTCAGCTGTGTCAAGGCAAGTGCTCTACCTGCTGAATTATTTCTCCTGCCCCTCAATTTTATCTTTCAACATAGAATTGACCCCTTTGTCCCACTTTACCTTTTCTTTACCTTTACCCTTTCTTCCTTCCCTTCTGGTAATTTATAATTGGCCTTATAGTTCAAAAGTTTATATATTTTTCATTCATTTAATCTGCTTATTTTATCTATATGCTATGTATAAGTGAAATCACATGGTGTTTTGTCTTTTTCTGTCTGATTAATTTCACTAGCCATAATATTCTTTATATTATATTGGTATAATTTATACCAATTTAAGTATAATTTATTTAAATTATACCAATGTTTCAAATGGCAGAATTTCAACTTTTTCAAAAATAGAGGCAGGGATATGACTCATTGTTTGAGAGCAAGCCTCAAAACTCTCCATGTGTAAGTCCCTGGGTTCGAACCCTGGTACTGTAAAACAAACAAAAGTAGTTGAATAGTATTCCATTGTGTATAAATAGTACACTTTCTTTATCTATTTGCTAGTTAAGGGGCATTTGTTTCCAGTTCTTGGCTATTGTATACAATGCTGTATAAATATGAGAGTCATATATCTGTTCCAAAAAGACTTTTGTGGTTTGTTATTGGTAAATACCTAGAAGTAGGACAATTCCGTAAATTCCCATAGAATTTCTTTGTTTAATCTTTCAAAGGAACCTCCATGCTGCTTTCCATATGGTTGTGTTAATTTATATTCCCATCAACAACTTACAAAGGGCTGTCTTCTCTCTTTATTCTAACACTTGTTTCTTGCCTTTTTGATAATAGCCCATCTCAAAAGTGTGATGTTATGCCTCACTGTATGCATTAAAGGGTATTACAATTTTAACTTTATTATTTTTTGCTACTATTCAACTCTTTTTCTTTCAAAAAATATTTATATAAGAAACCTTGCTGCCAATTTTACATTATTTTGGTTTTCTTAATTTAACAAAGATTATTTTTGAGTAAAAAAAATAGATGTGAACAAAAATTAACCCAGTATTATTTGCTAACTATGAAATGTTAACAATAGCTGATTAATGGTTATTAAGGGCATTATACAATATGGAGGGTAATGACTATTTCTGGAGGGTAATGACTATGTGCAACTATTCATCTATAACTTTGCAACACACACAAGTACAGGCTTAAAAGATTCCTTTGTCATCTGCCAAACTAAGAATGAAAGCACCATATAAATAGGAAATATGATAAATCTGTAAAAGGTTACAGTATTTTTTTTACCAGGAAAGTAATCTAAACAATTTAAACCTGGCTGTTAAGGTTTTCTGAAAAGCTTTATAAGTTAAAGAATCATGAATTACAACTCATTAAAAGTAACAAAAAGTGGCAGGGAACCTGAGAGGAAAAAGATTTAAATTTTTGGGTCTGTGGCATAACAAATTTCCAAGGACCTAAGATAATACTACAAGTGGAACACCTTGTATATTCTTATATTAAGTTAAATTCTAAAAGAATGGGCTGGAGAGATAACACAGAGGTAAGGCACTTGCCTTGCAGACAGCTGCAGTGGCCATAATCCTAATTCAAATCTCTAGCACTATTGGTCTCCTGAACAAACCCAGGGGTCACTCCTGGGCACAAATCAAGGAACAGTCTATGAGTAATTGTTCAGTGGGTAAGCAAATAAAAGAAGTGAAACAACAAAAGATTTCTTTGAGCAAGAGAAATAGTACAGAAGTAAGGCATTTGCTTAGCACACAGATGACCTGGGTTCAATCTTGGCATTATATTTGGGTTCTAGGAGTGATTTCTGAGCACAGAATTAGGAATTAGTTTTTCTTTTTCTTTTTGGATCACACCTGGCAATGCACAGAGGTTACTCCTGGTTCTGCACTCAGGAATCACTCCTGGAGTGCTGTGTGTGTGTGTGTGTGTGTGTGTGTGTGTGTGTGTGTGTGTGTGTGTGTGTGAACTATATGGGATGCTGGGAATCGAACATGGGTTGGCTGTGTGCAAGGCAAACACCCTACCTGCTGTACTATGGCTCCAACCCTGAGTTAGGAGTTATTCTTAAGTACAGCTGGATGTGGCCCCCAAATCAAAAAAATTAAAAGACAACATCCTATTTCATCAGTGTCAAAATATTTAAGAGCACCAAAATATTTTTCTCTTTTAATAATGGTAAACATGTTTTAAAAAGATGGAGGGTAGGGCACACCCAGTGATGCTCAGGAGAAACAGTCTATACTCAAGGATAACTGAATACAGTTATTGGGGGGGGGGTGTAGGGCATACCCAGTGAAGATATATATGGAATCATTATAATTAGCTAGGGAGCTGAGAAGATAGTACAATAGGCTAGAAACACATATTTAATATAGGTAGGAGGCCCAGGTTGATTTTTGTCACCTCAAGCACTTCTAGGAGTGAATTCCAAGAAAGAGCACTTCAGGTTGTGCTCCCTGTCTCCCCCACCCCCATCCCCAACCAAGAGAGTTGGGGACCAGGGCAATAGCTCAAAGGGCTGCTGTGCACACAAGTCTCTGCTCCCCACCATACATGCTCCACCTTAGCACTGCCTATCACTAGTTGCCCTGAACATTATGGGGTTACCCTGGTGGCTCCTGGCTGCTGGGTCCAAGCAGCATCGCATCACCATGCCAGGCTGAGCATCACTGGGGGGTGGTATCCAGACCCCCTAAACACTGCTTTTATCTGTACAAATGGGAATAACACATGATACTTCTCACCCCCCCAATACCCAACTGTCAGAGGACATGAGGTGGAGAACAAAAGGGAACTTTTAGCTGCACCTTTTTGTACTATCTGAATTTTCGTACTATTTAAACATGCTAATGTATTTTTTGTTTAATGAAATGTCCATCCGGTAGATGGAATTATGGATAAGTTTGGCTCCTTTTTTAACCATGAGTTGTATTAGAAATACTAGTGGTCATATGTTTTATTCACAAATCTGCCCTCCTTATAATTTTATGTTCAGAGGCTCAATAAGCTTGTTACAATGAAGAAAAAGATTAACAAATAATATCAAAATATTTTCAAATTAAGTTTAAATAAGCCAAGTAGCTGAACCCATCCTCTGAATAAATTTGGGGGTTTGTACTGGCTACCTAGTGTAAGGATAGTTCATTTGTAATTTATGGCCAAGATAACACAGTTTATATCTATAGAATTTTCCTGAATTAATAAATCTATACCCTTCCCCAAGTCTATATTTTATTATCAAATAGTTCATAGAGGTTGAATATCAGATATGTTACATTAACTGCATGATGGCATTCACCCAGCCCAAACAAACTTTGTTTATACTGCACTTTCTTATGCTGGGATAATGACATAGTTTACCATTAATTTGCTTTTAGATGGAAAAATGAGCTAAAAAATTGTAAGTGATTTGACTTTCTTCTCTTTTCTTTTTTCTGGAATGGGTTTTAGGTAGTGGTCAGGGGCTCAGTGCTTAGGGGTTATTCCTGGTGCTGCTTGGGTGATCGTATGTGGTTCCAAGGATTGAACTGGGTTTGGCACCTTAGCCCTTCTACTGCTGCTCCTGCCCATGAACAACTGAGTTTCTACTGTTTTTATTTTCCATTTCTTTTTATATATTTTTACCTAATGACCAAATCTTAAAAACAGGTTATGCTGGAAATTGGAAAAATTGTGAATGCCATTTTATTGGCGGGGGGACAGTTCAAATTAAGATGATAAAGTACTAAGTCTTCTGGCTACCCTGAGATATGAAGTCAAATGGGTGGATTAGGAACTAGGAGCTCCTGGTTAATTTTTATCACATTGTTCTCAGGGAAATGAGCTGAAGGAGTGGGGAGTTTAGAAAAAAAGTAGATATAATACATTGAAGAAAACTGGGGGTGGGTGCAGAGCTAGCCTGAGCCAGGGAGGAAGACCTAAAGATGACCAGGCTCTGGTCAGTTTCTATATCCAAATTTATTTGTTTAGCATTTTTGAGATTTGTGTTTGTTTCCTGAGCATGCTTCCCAGTTCTCTGAAGTTAAGAACTGCATAGATTTCATTTTCTCTTTTAGAAGAGAATGGGAAATAGTCAATAGTAGGATGAAATAGGCTATTTATTGAATTACAGCAGAGGAAGAGCTCTGTTGATGAATGACTTTTGGGAAAGACTCAAGAGTGAACAGATTATATGAGCAAATATTTTTTTCTTAAAAATTTTTACTGTAGTTTAGGTAACAAGATCATAATAACATTAACATTTACTGTCTTGATGTACAGAGTTTCTGTACCTTCACCACCACCAAAGTGCCTAAGACCCTCTACAAAGCAAAGCTTTAAAAATAAACAATTTATTGGTAAATATCCACTGTGTTCTAGAGTACCTACTAGATACAAGAGAGTGAAGTCTCATTATTAGAAATAGTGATGAAACAAGAAGGATAAGCAGAACATTAAAAACAAGAAAATACAGCAACTCAGAGAAGCGATCACCAACTACATTGTAGTTGAAGGCCATGTGGGGGAAGGGAGTTGCGGGCTGAATGAGGGCTAGAGACTGAGCACAGCGGCCACTCAACACCTTTATTGCAAACCACAACAGCTAATTAGAGAGAGAGAACAGAAGGGAATGCCCTGCCACAGTGGCAGGGTGGGGTGGGGGGGAGATGGGATTGGGGAGGGTGGGAGGGACGCCGGGTTTACGGGTGGTGGAGAATGGGCACTTGAAGGGATGGGTTCCCGAACTTTGTATGAGGGAAGTATAAGCACAAAAGTGTATAAATCTGTAACTGTACCCTCACGGTGATTCTCTAATTAAAAATAAATAAATTTAAAAAAAAATAAAAACAAGAAAATACTATTTATATCTAAGTGTATGATCATTTCACAGCTTAGATTCTACCAGAATGGTTTCATCTGGTGCCAAGTTTTCAACTAAAACAGATCTTCTAATATCTAACAAACTCTCCAGACTTAGACCCTTGAAATCTGAAGTACAGTAAGGCAGAAGTCTCAGACTTCATGAAATGACTTGTATATGTAGCTGAGTAGTGAGTCACCATTATTGTCAGAGGCTTATTTTTTCCTTTAGTACATTTCCTAAGGATGTATTAAATTTACCTTATAGAGTGTGTTAATTTCATTTCTTACAAAGCGTAGGATAAAAAGGTTTATTTCTCTGCCAGATTTGTTTGTTGAAAACAAAACAAAGCAACCTACCTCCCCCCATGTATCTCTTTATAAAAATGTCTTAAAAATGCAAATATATATGAAATACGCAAAACATAAGATAGAAGCATGCAATAAATGACAGAATTATGAAAGATCCAGAAAAGTTTCAGAAGTGTCACAGAAATTACCAATGAAATCAAGGTTTAGTTTTTCTCCCCAATAACTTAATTTGTTTATTCTTTCATTACACAAATATCTACTTATAGACATCTGAATATAGATGTGAATAAGCTACTATTCCAGTCTCCTTCAATTTATATTGTGTAGTAGAGGAAAACAATAAAATGTTAACAAATCAATATATAATACAATTTCAGATGTTATAAAGTGCAATATAAAAAATAAAGTTAGGATGGACTGGGTGGGGTTCTATCTTAAATGATTCAGCAGTAATCATTAAATTTTCTACACATATATACAAGAAATATTATACAGTCACAAATGTCTTATACTCTAGGATCAGAATTTGTGTAGTTATATTATAAATGAAACTGAGTACATTTATATGAATTATAGTTTATGTGTAGACCAATAAAACTTACCCTATAAAAAGCACTTGTCAAAGGGAGTAATGCAGCAGCAATATTATATTCTTCTAAACTTGAACAATCCTTTAACAAAGCAAAGAGAAATACATATTTACCAGAAGCCACAAAATACATAAAACCAATTATCTAAGATACACTTTGTTTGGTAAAAGTAGGATAAACTAGACCAAAACTAAAGGCAGTTTTCTTTAATTCCAAACTGTCCTAGGGCATATTTAGATAAACTTGATGAACAAATTTATAAGAACAAAAACCTACTACTCCTTGAGGCATATTATTTTAGAAATGAGACAAACACACTTGAAAATGATATTTTCATAAGCTACTGGTAAGAACCTAACTTAATTTTCTTGATAGATAAAGAATGTGTAAAAATCTGTGTAATTTGTGCTAAAATTTTTGAAGGGATTTTAATTATGATATTTAATTGAGTATAGAAGACACATGTTCTACTAAAAACAACACAGATTTAGAGCAATTTCAGTAAAAATTTCAGAGACATCTTAAAAGGAAACAGAACAAAAAAAATCTGAAAATATTAAGTAAAAACAAAGAATTTATAGGGGCTAGCAGTGCCTGCCTTGCATGCAGCTGACCCAAGTTCAATCCCCAGTACTGGAAGAAATGATCCCTGAGCAGAGCTAGGAGTATTTATTTTCTAAGAGGTGTGGCCTCAAAACAAAACAAAACAACAAAAAGGATTTATACAGAATCATGGCAGGCCTTCAATAGCTAGAGCAATCCCGAGAAAGGAAAAAAGAATGGACGCATCATATTACCTGATTTCCCATTGCTCATGGATTTGTTCGAGCGGGCACCAGTAATGTCTCTTATTGTGAGACTTATTGTTACTGTTTTTGGCATATCCAATACGCATGGGTAGCTTGTCAGGCTCTGCTGTGAGGGCTTGATACTCTCGGTAGCTTGCCGGGCTCTCCGAGAGGGGCGAAGGAATCGAACTCGGGTCGGCTGCGTGAAAGGCGAACACCCAATCGCTGTGCTATTGCTCCAGCCCATTACCGGATTTAATTTTTATTTATTTTATTTTTATTTTTTTGGCTTTTTTGGTCACACCCAGTGATACACAGGGGTTACTCTTGGCTCATGCACTCAGGAATCAATTTCTGGCGGTGCTCGGGGGACCATATGGCCAGGCCAGCCATGTGCAAGGCAAATGCCCTACCTGCTATGCTTTCGCTCCAGCCCCATATTACCTGATTTTAATCTCTGCTATAAAAATTGTATGGTATGGAGTGAAAAGTTACACAGATCACTGGAATGGAACTGAAAGTCAGAAATAAACATACATCACCTTCACTATTTCTGATAAGAGATCTAAGACTACGGGCGCTCTGACAAGATTCGACCCAGGTGGCCATGCTTTTGCACGGCCACTTTGCTGCTGAATGACCAAGGTCCAGAGCCAGCTATATTACTTCTGGTCCCAGCAAGTGCTTGCAGCCACGTCTCCAGACTGTGAACTAAGCTTTTGCTCCACGCTGGCTAAGGGGGGGAAATATCCTTCCTTGGTTTTTCTTCCCTCTGGGAAGAAGCGGCGTGGCATCTGCCATATTATGGGACTTTTAAACAGGTATGAACTTGTGTGGCGAGGGGGAAAAAAAAACGTGTTTTGAACTTGAAACAGCGGGACGCTTGGGCAGTCTTGGGCCGGGGCCGATACCGGCTCGCACTCCGCTGAGATTCGACCCGGGTGGCCATGCTTGCTGCTGAACGACCAAGATCCAGAGCCAGCTATATTACTTCTGGTCCCAGCAAGTGCTTGCAGCCATGTCTCCAGACTGTGAACTAAGCTTTTGCTCCATGCTGCCCCAAAAAGGGAAATGATGCAATTTCCAACTTAAATCTCCCTGGACTTAATTACTAAAATACAGAAATTCTTCATTCTCATCAGTGAAAAACCAATTATCAAATGTTTCCTTGCCAATAGGGCCATATTTTTGGGGGATAAACTCCAACAAGAATAGTGAGTTCTGTGTTGAAACTCCAACAACAATAGTGAGTTTTGTGTTGAAATCTGGAATGTAATCAAGGTAAAGAGAAAATGAAGTGAAATTTATCAGTTATGCAGATGGGGGTGGGAGGTCTACTGTTTTTTTTTTTTTGGTGGTGGTGGACTATGGGCACTGGTGAAAGGATGGGTGGTTGAGCATCGTATAACTGAGACATAAGCCTGAGAACTTTGTAACTTTCCACATGGTGATTCAATAAAATAAATAAAAAAAAAGAGATCTAAGACTATGTGACAGAGAAATAAAAGTCTCTTCAACAAATAGTACTGGAAAATTGGACAGTCACATGCAAAAGAATGAAGCTGAGAGGCCAGGGAACAGTGCAGTGGTTAGGGTGCATGCCAAGCACATGCCCAACTTGGGCTGTATTCTCGGCCCCACATAGTTCCCTGAGCAATGCTAGGTGCAGCCCTGGAAACCTTGGAGCACTCCAAAATGTAGACCTAGGGACCCCTAGCACTGCTGGGGGGGCCCGACATATCCCCAACACCACAGTGTCTAAGCAATATCACATCCTTGGATATTTGCACTGAACTGCTGTGAAAAGGTTAGCTAATATAGCTGTAGGTTTCCTGGGGCCTCTTGAGCACTGCATGGGAGTCCGATCCCTCCATCCACTGAAAACAGAAGTGAAGTTGGACTAATCCCATGTAAAAAACAATTTCAAAATGCATTAATGACCTTGATTTAAGACCCAAACCATAAAGTATATACAAGGCAATTCCGGTGAAACATCTCATAACATTAGCACACAGATATGTCTTGGGACTTGACTGATAAAATAAGGGAAATGATAGTAGAGACAAACAACTGGCATTATATCATATTGAAATGTTTTTGTTTATCAACGCAATCAAAGATATGAATATAATGAAAAGACCGTACAACCTGGAAGATATTTGTACATCCTACATCTGATAAGGTGTTCATATCCAAGGTATATAAAGAACTGATACAATTTGACATTAAAAAACCAAACCAAACAACCCAGTCAAAAAATGGGCAGAAGATTTGAATAGACATTTTTCCAAAGAGGACACAGAGATGGCCAAGAGGCAAATGAAAATATGCTCACTATTAGTGATCACAGGGAAATGCAAGGTAAAACTACAATTTGGTATTACTTCATAACAGTCAGAATGAATTATAATAAATGTTGGAGGAGGTATGGAAAAAGAGAAAAAAAATTTTTTTCCCGTCTAGTTTTTGGTGATACCTGGCAGTGCTCAGGGTTTAGTCCTGACTTTGTGTTCAGGAATCACTCCTGGGCCGATTTCGAGAATTGAACCTAGGTTGGCTGTGTGCAGGGCAACCATTCTACCTGTTATACTATCTCATACACACACACACACACACACACACACACACACACACACACACACACACACCCTGCCCCAAAGGAATTCTTGTGCACTGTTAGTGGAAATATAAATTGGTACAACTGTCCAGATGATCCAGCAACCTCACTTCTGGGTATTTATCTCAGATACAACATATTAATAATACAAAGCAATATCCTTCCTAATGTTTATTGTAGAACTTTTTACAGTGGCAAAAATACTGACTCAACTAAAGTATAATTGTTATAAGATTGGACAAAGATGTGAAAGATCTGTAGAAAGGAATATTATTCAACTGTTAAAAAGCTGAAACTTTCCATCTGAAACAAAATGAAGCTTGAGAAATGTGAAGCAAAGAAAGACAGGAAAAAAGAGGTATTGGATGCTTATACTTCCGTGTGTAATAAAAAGATGTATAATTGATGGAACAACTAAAACAAAATGAAAAGACTAATCACACTAATAAAAGAAGAAAGGAGAGAGAGAGGAAGATAAAGAGGTAGAAATATTACCAATACCAAAAGGCAGCAAAAGCTATGGCTGACCTCCTCAGATGTTTGGGCACAGCAATCACAGCTCCAATTGTGGACAATACAGTCATCTCCATCAAGTGCAAATTCATTGTCCAATACTTATTCATATATTGGTATGAATTGATTTCAAGTTCCTAGATATCAATTATTCTAGTAAAATTCCTCTTTGTCCAAGAAGAAAATTCAGTGAGAGAGCTGGTAACAGATGAGATTTATTGACCTACGAGGCATTTTCCCCTGTAGACACCATCTTCTGAACTTGACTGCTTTCTTTCTAATCTTGAGGTGGAAGATGTGAGGTTTGTTTGTTTGTTCTTAGCTTCTAGCACTAATTTGTAAGTATGAGGGAGGGGAAGGAAAATTGAGCCTAATGGGAAAGCAGTAGGGGGCTGACAACTGCAAAAGGGCCCTGGAGTCAAGAACAAGTTCCTTAAAGAATAGGGGGAAGAGTTAGGAGATCAAGTGAGAACACACCACAGACAATATTGATATATCTAAAAACACAACTAAGATTTGGCAGGACTGGGAGCAGGCATGAGAAGGAGATGGTACTGTGCTGAGAGATAAAAGGAAAAGCTTTGCTTTTTTTTTTTTTTTTTTTTTTTTTTTTACAAAGTAAGGCCCAAAGGTATTCTAATGCTACTCTTGCCTACTCTGATGAACACATTTGGTAGTATGATTTGCTTTTTAAAAAGAATTTTAAAAGTGAGTTTCAAGCATTGTCAGCTCTAAAAAAATATAGTAGTACAATATACAGGATGAGTGGCCAACTTCAGGGAATACTGAGACAATATTGGGTGACAAAGAATCATTGTCATTTAGCTGATAACCTCTGACTCCATTTAAAACAAAAGATAGGTTCAAATTTCCTATGTTACTCTAAAACTTTTTAAAATTAAAATGAACCAATATAACCTGCAAATGATCTTACTGAGTGTTGATTGGATAAGCAAGTTAAGAACAAAGAGAGATAGTAAAGAAAAAAAAAGGAGCTAATGACAGAAACTTGGTAAAGAGATACATATGTATATATGTTTATTATATATTACATATAATACATATACACATATAATACCCTCTGCAAGAGTAAGAAGAATTTGGGGCTGGAGTGACAGTATAGCTGGTAGAGTACTTGCCTTGCATGCTGCTGACCCAGGTTCAGTCCCTGGAACCCCATATAATGCCCTGAGCCCCACCCAGAGTGATCACTGAGCACAAACTCTGGAGTAAGCTCTGAGTACCACTGGGTTAATCCTCAAACAAATAAAAATAAATTTGAAAAATAAAAGAGTAAGAAAAATTCAGGATGGGAAAGGATAGAGAAACAACATGTCCAGAGAAGACATGACCAATAGTGTTGAATGCTTCGGAGCAAATATGAAAGTTGGAAAAAGAAAAAGAAAACAACAAAGCCAAGACACTTGTGAATAAAACAGATAATTTTTGATACAGTTAGGGAATAGGTGTAAATATTTACAAACTAGATGAATACAAGGGTTTTATGTAATTCTTTATTTTTGAAGAATTAGAAGGTTCTCAAATACACCAAGAAGGGGGGGAAATACAGAGGAATAGAGATAGGAAAAAACAAAAAGTTACAGGCACAAGGTTGCCGAGCTATGGCCTTGTGATTTATATGATCCCTACTGAAAGATCCCATTTCCATAAAAACAAAAATTTTATATTAAAATTCATGATTTCCAAATATATAAGCAAGTATAACAAGAAGGGACGATTGCCTGGTCTTGCAAAGAAGACTTGTATTTACTTAAAAAGTAGTTTCTTTAAAAAAAAAACCAGAAAATATTTATTCATTGTATTAGAAAGTGATCTTTTCTAACAGCTGCATAGTATTCCATTGTATAGATGTACCAAAGTTTCTTTAGCCAGTCATGTGTTTTTAGGCACTCAGGTTTTTTCCTGATTCTGGCTATTGTAAACAGTGCTGCGATGAACATGTAAGTGCAGATGTTACTTCAACTATACTTTTTTGCTTCTCCGGGATATTTCCCAGAAGTGGTATTGCTGGATCAAATGGGAGCTCAATCTATTTTTTTGAGGAGCGTCCATATTGTTTTCCAAAGGGGCTGAACCAGATGGCATTCCCACCAGCAGTGTAGAAGGGTCCCTTTCTCCACACATCCTCTCCAACAGCGGTGCTTTTGTTCTTTTGGATGTGTGCCATTCTCTACAGTGTGAGGTGGTATCTCATGGTTGTTTTGATCTGCATCTCCCTGATTATTAGTGATGCAGAGCATTTTTTCATGTGCCTTTTGGCCATTTGTATCTCATCCTTGGAAAAGTTTCTGTTCATTTCTTCACCCCATTTTCTGAGATACGTGCTGAAAGTAGACTAGAGACTGAAGACGATGGCCACTAAATACCCCTGTTGCAAACCACAACACCCAAAAGGAGAGAGAGAACAAAATGGAATGCCCTGCCACAGAGGCGGGGTGGGGTGAGGAGGATGGGATGGGGGGTGGGAGGGATACTGGGTTCATTGGTCATGGAGAATGGACACTGGTGGAGGGATGGGCCCACGAACACTGTCTGAAGGAAACACAAGCACAAAAATGTGTAAATCTGTAACTGTACCCTCATGGTGACTCACTAATTAAAAAATAAAAATAAAAAAAGGAAAAAAAAAGTGATCTTTTGAAGAATTCATATGTGCTGCATATAGTCTGATTCTCAAATATTTCTCTAAGTCCTATATTATTAGCCATAACTTAAAAAAATTTTGTTTTATATTGAATCACCATGGGACTGGAGCAACAGTACAGCGGGTAGGGCATTTGCCTTGCACGTGGCCGACCTAGGTTTGATTCCTCTGTCCCTCTCGGAGAGCCCGGCAAGCTACCAAGTATCCCATCCTAACAAGTCTCACAACGGAGAAGTTACTGGTGCTGGCTCGAGCAAATTGATAAACAACGGGAGGACAGTGCTACGGTGCTACATTGAATCACTGGGAGATACAGTTACAGTGGTAATTTCCTTCTTACTCCATAAGAGGTAGTTTTACTAGTGGCAGGGGCATGTTCTTGAATTGGGATGTAGACTATTCTTTAGGGTGTGATAGCTATTACTAAGGGGGAAACTGGGAGAATACTGGATAAATAAAATAAAGCATGCCATTTTTTCTGGATTTTTAAAAACTGTAGGACTTTTCTGGGTTTTAAACTCTGAAGGGAATTTGTATGTTATATTTCCAAACCAAATATGACCAAGAACATTTTTTTTTTTGAAAGCAGTTGAAAAATATACTTTAGGGGTCCAGAGAGATATTACAGTGGGGAAGGTGCTTGCCTTGCATGTGCTGACCTGGGTTGATACCCAGCACCCCATACAGTCCCTTGAGCCTACCAGGAGTGATTCCTTAGTGGAGCCGGAAGTAAGCTCCGAGTATAGCTGTGTGTGTCCCAAACAAACAAACAAACAAAAACAACAATGACAAGAAAAGAAAAAATAAAGAAATAAATAAAATACCTTTTGGAAAATTATCACTTTGGATATCAAAAATATTTAAGTATAAAGGTGGGGAGTGGTGAGGAAAGAGAAGGAAGGAGGGAGTAATATAAAACAATGAGAACTCCCTTTAAGGAAAATGATAAAATCAACCTGACTTTGAAAGCTGTCATTTCCTAGGAGTCACATTTAGACTGAGAGTCTAAATTATAGCCATGCTGGCAAAACTGTAGATACAGGCACAGACAAATGAAACTGGAACCCTGGTCTTGCACTGTTCACTCAAAATCAAAGACTTGAACATAAGTCTTGAAAGTGCAAAACTTTTAAGAGAAAACAAAAATAGAAAACTCTCACACTGACCTTTACAATCAATTTTCTTTTTCAGTTTGACATCAAAATCAATGATGAAGAAAGCAAAAGTGAACATGTGGCACTATACTTCACAACAAAGGAAATGCTTAACAAAATGAAAAGACAGCCTACAAGTGAGAAAAAGAATTAAACCACGTAATCAAAAAGGGATACTATCCAAACTACGCATATTACAAGGGAAAAAATCCAAATAAAAAATAGTCCAATGACCTGAATATTTTCCCAGAGAAAGAGTGGACATTTGATTAAAATAAAAGAGTAACAGTGGCTAGGTAATAGTACAAGGGTTTGGGTGCATGCCTTGCATGTGCTGGCATGGTCTGGACTCCAGTGACTCCCAGCACCACAGAGCCCCAGCAGCATAGCGCCTTTGGCCCGAGGACTGAACCACTGGCGCAGATGGTTGAGTGTTACTAGGAGTGGCCCTCAGGCTCCTTGAGAATTGTTTGTGAGGCCCTCAAATACAAAAATAAATAGGGCCTAGACATAGAGCCAAGGGCTAGAGCATAGGCTTTGCCTGCTAGAGCCCAGGTTCAATCTCAACACCACGTGGATCCCTGAACATTGCTTAAAGTAATGTCTGAGCACTGAACTGAGCGTAACATCTGAGCATTGACAGATCTAATCCCCCCCCCCCCAAAAATAAAAAAGAATAAATATCACATAGTAATACCACTTCAGGGGGATTTATTTAAATATGAAAGTGGTGATTTAAAAGGATAAATGCACCATATGTTTACAGTGGCAGTCTCTTGCCCCTGCGTCTGGCTGTTTTCACCGAGGTCCCTTGGAGGGGGTGGGTTGAGTTTCCTTTCCCGCCCTGAGCATAGCCCCTGCAGCCGAAGACCTCTGGAACCCAGCCACAGCCATGCTCAAGGCCCCTCTCCACATGTTCAGCGAGCCTCACGCATGAAGGAACAGCAGAGGAAACCAGGTGTGCGGGACCCGAGGCTGAGATCTCCAAGCCTGCTGGGACTGGGACTGGGCCTCCTCCACCCAGATCCCCCATTTTCCAGTAGCTAGGTGGTTACACCCACAACGCCCCCACTCCTGTAATCTCATCAACGGCCAACATCCAGAGACTGTAAAACCAAGCTCCCGCAAAGTGGCCGCATGACATCTTATAGCCTAGTTCTATCTCTCAGAGAACCTGGCAAGCTACGGAGAGTTTCCTGCCCACACGGGAGAACCTGGCAAACTCCCTGTGGTGTATTCATATGCCAAAACCAGTAACAATGATGGGTCTCATTCCCCTAACTCTGAAAGAGTCTCCAATGCAGCACCATTGGGATGGATGAATAAAGAGAGTCTTCTAAAATCTCAGGGCTAGGATGAATGGAGGTTACTGAGACCACTTGAGAAAATCAATGATCAACGGAATGATAATGATGATGATGATGATGATGTTCACAGCAAGAATATTCACAATAGATAGAACCAATCTAAATGCCCATGCACAAACGACTGATAGTACATAGGTCTATGTACTCAATAGAATACTACTTTATCATTGAAAGAGAAGCCCTGCTTTTTGTAATAATAACCAAAGTAATTATGCTATGCAAAATAAGCTACAAGTGAGGGACAATTATAGGATTATTTCTCTCATATGTAGAAGTAACCAAAGTAAACAAATAACAACTAAATGACTTTTATATTACCAGAAAAAGTATATATATAATTACTTAGATAAGTGGGGGAAGGGATGGAGGCATGGCAAAAAAGAGTGGCGGGGTCAATCAGATCATGAGAGTAAGAGAACTTTGACATTAGATGTAGTAAGGCTTAGATACATACAGAGGTAAGAAGGTGTAATGAAAGTTACACAGTTTTGTTATACAATATCTGGAGGTCATTCCTAGTGACTCTTGGGTCCAGCAATGTGGTGTTTGTCAGGCATGGTGTGTTGGGGGCTATCAAGGCAATATCCAGTGGTGCTGGGGAGACCATGTGGTGTGTGGGATTGAGCTGGGGAGAGGGGACATGTCTCTACATGTATGGCATGCACTCCAGCACTTTGAGCTCCTTCCTGGCCTTGGTAAATAAAAATTGTAATGGAATAAAAGATATACAAATGGTCATGAAAAAGTGTCCAACATCATTAACCATGATGAAAAGGCAAATCAAATCACAATGTATCAACTCATACCTCTTCAGAATTACTATAATCAAAAAGACAAAAAAACAATAAATGCTGGCAAGTTGTGGAGAAAAGGGAAACCATACCAAGTCGAAAAATGGAAACTGGAAGGGCCACTGCAGAACACAGTATAGAGGGAGTTCCTACAAGGAACTGAAACTGGAATGACCGTAGGGTCCACTAAACCTATCTCTGTATATATTCTGAGGTAACAAAAGGGTTATATTAGAGATATAGTCACAACAGCCAATTATAGAAACATCTGAAGATTCCATTAATGAATCAATGAAGAAAATACAGCGTGTGTACAAACACACACACAGACATACACAAATCCATAGGGAGCCTTAAAAAGGAAAATCCTGCTATGCAATAAACATGAATAAACATGAAGGGCATTACACTAGTGAAATAAGTCACATAAAGACACTACTACATGGTGTCTCACAAGTGGAAACTAGAAAAAAATAGCTAAAAGGATATAAACTTAATTTTAAGATAAAATGTGGGATTGTACTGGATTACATGGTGACTAATGTTGATAATACTATATTGTATAATTAAAATTTGCAAACCAAAACAAGATGAATTATGTGAACACATGTGATTTGTTAATACGTTTTGGATTACTTTCAAATGTAAAGTATATAACTGTTACAGTATACACTTTAAATATATTACAATTTTGTCAATCATATTGCAGTAAATTAAAAAAGTATATAGACAGCCCATGTGAGAAACTCTATACTTTTATCCTATATGTTATTACTACATATTCTTCATCTTCTTCATCATCTCCATGAATTTTATAAAATAATCCCAGAACACAGCAAAAAGTATGAATCATCTTTTTTCTTCCTGACTTATTCTTCACCCTTTTGCTTAGGACACTGCTATGCACAAGAATGTCATCCCCTGTGTCCTAGCACATCTGAGTTTCTTTAACAGAAATGCCTTGCATGTTTCTGAAGACTGTCATGAGGCCCAAGGCAATAAAGTTCAACAGACTGAGCTGTAATCTTCTCCTAAGGAAATGGTTGGAATGCCAAGATGCCTTTTGACTTTGATTTCACAGCAGGGCTTCATTTGTAATGATGCTGTCCAAACTTTAAATGACAACAGCTGTGATATGAAGACCCACACATTCATTTATAAAAATTTCCCACAAATTAAAAAAAATTAAACAACGGGGAACTTCAATTCATGACCAATTAGCAGGGAACAGGCAATCATAAAATATTTAGGGGCTATTTATTATCTTACAAAATGTTTACACATTTCAGTGCGTGTCTCAAACCTGAGCGCCAGTCAAATGTTGATTGCAAAATATAAATATAAAATTCTTTGCAAATCACGTTAGAGACATTCTAAGTTAATTAGGCTAAAAAAACGGGAAAATTTAAAAACAATAAATTACAACTATTGACGCAGCAATAGCATTCCAGAGTAGTGCAGTTATCTGGTGGGGCATCAGTCCATAAATATACATCCTGAGGTCCCCTGTGTTTTGGCCACATAATAGCAATGCAGTTACAGACATACCAAGCAATTTATAAACTTGCAAGAACTCGAAAACTTATACTAGTTTTATTCTGAATTGTGCTATCCAGTTTACCTTTAATTTTCCTGCTACAATTAAAGAGTGCGCCTGCAGTCTTAATTTCCCCTATGTTAAATCACTTTATTCTTTTAATTAGTGTACCTTTGAAATATCATAGCCAGCATCCCTACTTCATAATGCTTTAGCTTTTCTCTCTCAAAAAATAGATTTAAACATAAAAAGTGGAGGGGACTGGAGTGATAGCAAAGCGGGTAGGGCATTTGCCTTGCACGTGGCCGACCCGGGTTCGATTCCCAGCATCCCATATGGTCCCCCAGCACTGCCAGGGTGAGTTGGTGAATTCTGAGTGCAGAGCCAGGAGTAACCTCTATGCATCTCTGGGTGTGACCGAAAAGCAATAAATAAATAAATAAACAAATAAACATAAAAAGTGGAATTGAAAGACACAATGGGTATGGGGGGGGCGGGTCTGGGCTACACCTGGCTGTGTTCAAGTGTTACTCCCAGCTCTGTGCTCAGGAGTCACTCCTGCAGTACTTGGAAGACCAGATGCAATGCTGGGGACTGAACTACATTGGCCACCTGCAAGGCAAGAGCCTTAAATCCTGTATAATCTTTAGGCTCATAATCAAGTTTAAGGGGGTTTGAGAGCCACACCTAACAGTGTTTAGGAATTATTCATTGCTCTGTGCTCAGAGGTCATTCCTAGTGGTCCTTGGCAGATCACGGTGGGTGGGCAGGGGGTTGAACAAAAGTTGGCTTTTAAGAACTTAAAAGCCACAGCCAATGGTGTTCAGGGGCTACTCCCGGCTTAGTGCTTTGGGGCTTGCTACCAGCGGTGCTTGAGGGACCATGGGGTGTTGGGTAGTGAATCCTGGCTTCCTGTTTCTGAAGTACATGCACCATCCCCCAGACCAGAAATCAGAGCTTTAAGTTAAGGAAACAACAGATCCAGTATGTGAAGAATTCAATAAATGAAACCAAGAAGCAAGAAAAAAGCAAAAGAAATGAATGGATCAGAGAATCAGCACACTCAAAGATAGCAGGAATGTGCAAATGATTCAGGTAGAAGAACTGAGAAATATGGTAAAGATAAGGAAAAAAAAGCCCAACAATAAAGAAACTCGGTGGGAACTATTTGTCTCTATTAGGGAATGTAGATTAAATGAAGAAAGAAAAAGGGGGAACAGAGTTGTGTTCAAAGAAAGAATACTGAAAAATTCCTGGGGAATAAACAAATTCACCTGCCTTCATGAAAGACAAGACACTACTTTCAACTGTCAAGAGTTCAAGACAAAGAAAACTGAAGGCAGAGAAAGGAAAGTAGCAGGTCCCTTATAAATGTCTTCCCATCAGACTTGAATCAGATTTCAGAAAGTCCACAGGTCAGAAAAGAATGAAACAACATTTTCAAATTACTCAAAAGACAAAAACTGCCAACGGAGAATACTACAATTCTGCAAGATTCTCTTTCAGATATGAGACAAAAAGGTCTTTACAGACAAACAAAAGTTGACCTCTAGAATGTTAACACTAAACATCCCTTACAAGAAATATTGAAAAGAGCTCTTCTGCATCTGAAAAAGACAATCCATAAAAAATGGAACAAAAATAAATATCTGGGGGCTGGAGTGATAGCACAGCAGGTAGGGCAGAAGCCTTGCACGTGGCCGACCCGGGTTCGATTCCCAGCATCCTATATGGTCCCCCTGAGCACCGCCAGGAGTAACTGCTGAGTGCATGAGCCAGGAGTAACCTATGTGTATCGCCAGGTGTGACAGACACACACACACACAAATCTGTTAATATATTAACTGATGGAACCACAAACTAAATGCAGAATAGCAGCAGCAAGATCTCATATATCAGAAATCACCCTTAATGTCAATAAACTGAACTCACCTATCAATAGTCATAGAGTGGTCAGGTGGGTTGAAAAACAGTATTAAAATTTTTTTCACCAGTAGACTATCTGCATTGTATGTGTGAGGCCCTGGTTTGATTCCCAGCACCTTAATAAACAAAACAATATGGCCAGAAAGACAGTACAGAGATGAAGGTGCTGGCCCTGCAACCCTGGTTCAATTCCTGACATGGCACACAATCCTCTGAACACTGTCAGGGGGCATTCCTGAACAGAGGTAGGAATAGCCTCTGAACACCACTAGATGGTGCCTCAAACCTCCCCCACTCCCTGAAGAAGGGAAAAAGCAAGATTATGTGTTAACACTAAGCAATGAGGAAAAAAGAATGTATTTCAAAGGAATGGCAGGTATACCTTCTATGCATGAGTCCCAGAGACTGATCTCTAGCATCCTATGCTGCCCACAATACACTGAGTGTAGCCCTTGTGACTCCTGAGCACTCTCGGTGGGCCCTGGTGTTCCCTGCCACCATGAGCCCAGGCATCTGACTAAGCTGAGATCCTTGGCAGGCAGCCTACCACTGGGAAGGCCTCTATGTGAAAAGACAGAGAGTAAGAGGTTGAATTGGCTCTCTAATACAACAGAAAATTTAAAAATGAAATAAACCACTAAACTTAGAAAAAACAGGCTTCTGGAGGGAAAAAACTGATAGCACAAGAAGAAACTTAATAAATGGATCAATAAAATAGGCATATTAATATATGTAATATATTAGTTACAATTGTTAATATGTATATGTAAACATAGCATCCAAAGAATAAAGCAAGTATTAACAGACACAGAGAAAGAATTGACAGCAATACTATAAATATCGGGAACTTTAACTTCCTACTTAGTAAGGGAGAGATCATCCAGAGAGAAAATCACCAAGTAAACAAAAGTATTAATAAATCAGAATATAAAATCACTTTAGTCACTTATGGAACACTCCTTCCTTTACATTCTTTCAATTACTCATTTTTTTGTTTTGTTTTGATTTTTTGGGGGACTGGAACGATAGCACAGAGGGTAGGGCGTTGCCTTGCACGAGGCCAACCCGGGTTTGATCCCTCTGTCCCTCTTGGAGAACCCAGCAAGCTACCCAGAGTATCCTGCCCACACAGCAGAGCCTGGCAAGCTACCCGTGGCACATTCGATATGCCAAAAACAGTAACAAGTCTCACAATGGAGATGTTACTGGCGCCCACTTGAGCAAATTGCTATACAAAGGGACGACAGTGCTACAGTGATTTTTTGGGTCACACCCAGGGGGTCCAGGGCTTACTCTTGGCTCTGAACTCAGGGATCATTCCTGGCAGGGCTTGGGGGACCATAGGGGGTGCCAGGATCAAACTCAGGTTGGCTTCTTGTAAAGCAAGTGCCCTAGACACTGTACTATCACTCCGTTGTCTCAATCATTCATGGAACAACTTTTCTACCCTACCTCCTCTCCCTCTCTCCTACCTTCTTTCCTTCCCTCTCTTTCTTTCCCCAGAGTATCACATGTGTAAGGCTCTACTGCTCTACTGCTGAGCAAAAACCCTGATACACATGGAACACTTTCAAGGACAGATCGCATACTGGAACATTAAAAAAGTTTTGATAAATTTATGAAGACTGAAATAACATCAAGCATATTTTTTCAAATAATAATTATACAAACCTAAAAATAAGTCAAAAGAAACTAGAGGGATATAATCGAATTTGTGGAGAATAAGCAACATGCTTCCTCACTGGTTCAACGAGGAAATTAAAGCTGAAATTTAAAAAAAATCTAAAATGAACTAAACATGGTTTATCAGAAGAACCCAAGGGATTCAGCAAAACCAACACTGAGAGGTAATATCACCGCAATACAATCATACTTGAAAGAAAAACAGAAATTAAATAAGAATATCTACAATACCTCCCCCAAAAAGTAAAAAAAAAAATCAGAGCAAAAATGAACAAAAAGAGAAATTTTTAAAAAGTTCAAAAGATTGATGAAACCAGAGCTGATACTTGAAAAGATGGACAAAACCCGCAGATTCACAAAAGAGAGAGGGAAAACACAATAGAAATAAGAATTATAATAGCTATTACAAAAATACAAAGGATCATGAGAGTATCAAGAAATTATACTGCACCAAGTTGGGCAATCTAAAATGGAAAAATTCTTAGAAACTTAAGATTTTAAAAGAAAACTGAAGCAGGAAGAAACAGAAACTCTGAACAGATCCATGTCTGGTAATAAAATTAGAACAATTAAAAGCCTTTTAAAAAACAAATAGGCCTGTTTCACTAGTGAAACAGACTGAATTCTACTACATTTCATAAAGAGTTAAAACATAAGCTTCCTTAAACTTCTTTTTTCTTAATTTATTTTTATTTTTATAAAGTTAACAATAATTCATTACATTCAATATTCCAACACCAATCCCACCACCACTACACCTTCCTACCACCATTATTTCAAATTTTCCCAACTACCATGCAAGTCTGCCAAACAGCAGGCCCTAAATAATTTATTTTGTATTGTTAATTATAAATAATTAGCTAAAAATGATCTAAAAACATTTCCTTAGAAGAAAGTGTGAAGATGGTTGTACCTCACCTGGAGCCATTGAGCCCTTGTGTAAGAGATTACTAACATGTTGTTACAGGTTGGGCCTTGTGTGTTAATATTTTTTAAATCAAGATTGGTTGCCTTCTACTTTACATCCCATCCAATGTGGTGTACTACTCGTGGTACATCATTGGTGTAGAGTATGAGATGTTGCTTCAGAAATTTAAAAATTTTAATAGGGTGATACACCTGGCACATATATTACTACTGCAGTTAATGATAATCTGGTATAGCATTAAAACACATTAAATACATTAAAATTTAAGACATTCTATCACGCTAAAAAATATGGGGTGAGGGACATTTGGGGTCACACCTGGCAGTGCTCTGGGTTTACTCCTGGCTCTGCACTCAGGGATCACTCCTGGAGGAGTTCAGGGACTATTTGGGATGCCAGGGACCAAACCAGGTTGGCCACATGCAAAGCAAATACCCTTCCCACCTGTACTGTGCTCCAGTCTCAACTTTTATAGATTTTTGCCCAGAAGTAGTCTTTATGTTAGCATTTGACTATATGATGTGGTCAAAAAATTATTAGTAGAGACACACAGAAGTGTGACCATTTAGAGAAATCACCTTCATTACAGTCTGTAAATTTTTCCTGAGGACAATCCTAGAGATTATTTAAAAAATTCTCTTTTTAAAAATTAAAAGATTATATAAAAAAATTCTGTGATGTAGTAGGTTGGAACGATAGCACAGTGGGTAGGGCGGTTACTTTGCATGTGGCTGACCCGGGTTTGATTCCTCTGTCCCTCTCGGAGAGCCCGGCAAGCTACTGAGAGTATCTGGCCTGCATGGAAGAGCCTGGCAAGCTACCTGTGGCGTATTAGATATGCCAAAGACAGTAATAAGTCTCACAATGGAGACATTACTGGTGCCCGCTCAAGCAAATCGCCGAATAACGGGGTGACAGTGCTACAGTGATACAGTGATACAGCTGGAGTTAAAAATTTAACTGAATAGTCACTTTGGGGTCTGGAGGCATCTCTGCAGCTTGATCTCTTCTGAGATTTTTTTGTGAATCTCTGGATCATGTCTGGTTAATGAGCTTATATGGTGCCAGAGGTGGTTCATAGGCATGACTGCCAGACTCCCAGAAGAACAGGGAGATGGGGGGAGGTCGCTCATCCCCACCTTTCTTAAACTCTTAAAGAACTGGAAAGGAAAGAAAACATCCACATTCCACCTAATTCTAAAACCAGACAGAATATATCCCCCACTACAAACACACACACCAACAAAATTCTAGAAAACTAATTTTGGTAATATATTTATAAAAATCATATATCATGACCAAGTAATTTTATTCTACAGGCGAAAGCTGTATAACAAAGTCACAACTAAATCATACTTAATGGTGAAAATTGGAAAGTTTTCCCCATAAGATTAGTAACAAAACAAAAATGTCCACTTTCATCACTACTATTTAATATAGTATTGGAAATCCTAGCAGTAATAACTAGAAAGGAAAGGGGTATAAAAAGTATCCAAATTAAAAGAAGTAAAACTATGGCTATTTGCTATGACATGGTAATATAAAGACAGTTCTATAAGATTCCAGTAAAATGTTACCAGAAATAATCACAGTAAGTGCCAGACCACAAATTTATTTTAAAAAATGCTCTATTTCTATATACAAATAATTAACAAAAAGAGGAATTAGAAAATAAACCTATTAGAAGAATAAAATGCCTTGCGGGAAAATACCCAAAGAATGAACAATCTGCACATGAAAAGCTATAAGATACTATTGAAAGTATCAAAAAACATAAAGGAAAAATACAAAGAAATACAAATACAGTCTCCTAACATTAATTTATTTCCTATTAATTCAAATTAGTTTGCTAGTTGATATTTGCATCTATGTTTATCATTAGTAGAGTTACAAAGTAGAAACTACAAAGAATACAAAATACAAAGACATGGACACACTGTGTTCAAGGATTGGAAGAATTAGCATAATTAAATGGCTATATAACCTAAAGCAACATATGCATACACTATTCCCCATTAAAATCCCAAAGGCATTCTTTTGCAGAAAATGGAAACCCAACCCCCCACCCCCACCCCCCCACAAAAGACATTTATTTGTAACTACAAAAGACTCCAAATAGCAATACTCCCAAGGGGAGGGGGAATGAAGGTATCATGCTTCCTGTCTTAAAACAGTATGATCAAGCAACAGTAATTAAAATACCATGCACTGGAATAAAAATAGAAGCATAAAACAGTGGAAAAAAATTGAGAGTCCAGAAATAAATATCCACATATATGGAGAATCAGTTTATGGCAAAAATAAAAAGGCAAGAGCTTATAATGGAGCAAGGAAAATTCTCAGTGAAAGAAAATTTGTTTTCTCTAATGTGTTGGCAAACCTGCACATGTGAAAGAATGGAAACAGAACACTAATTAATACTCAACACAAAAATTAATTCAAAATAATTTAAGGACTTGGATATAAGGGGTCAGGGAAAGAGTTTAAGAGGCCCTGGAGCACCAGCTGTAGCCTTGTTAGCATCTGAGCTTGGATGGGGGTGGCTTTGCTGGCTTCCAGCACCACTGTGCCTGAGCAGCACCTTGCCAGACCCAAGCACTGCTGAATGGTCTGAAGAGCTTCCCCTGAGCCCTGCTTTGCATATGGGAGACCCCAGGCTTGATTCCATGCACTACCCAGTTCCCTGAACACGGGGAGTGACTTCCAGCACAGAGCTGGGAGTAGCACTGCCTAGGGAGACCAAAACCAAAACAAAACAAACAAACAAAAACCCCAACAAAACAACAAAAACCAAAGTCTGGATGTAAAATCTAAAACTAGGAAATGCACATGAGAAACCACATTAGGCTGGGAGATAACTCAAGTGATGAAGAACATGTTTTGAATGCCCTGAGTTTGATACCTGGCACTTCACTCCATGTCTCCCCAGCTACTGCTGGGCATAGTCCCCAGAACATGACACAGCTGGGTCTGAGCACAGAACCTTCAGGACCATATCACCTGGCTGAGAATTGCCAGGAGAGGCCCTGGGACCCTGAGCACTGTGGGGAGTGGGAATGGCCTTTATTCATCTATCTATCTATCTATCTATCTATCTATCTATCTATCTATCTATCTATCTATCTATCTATCTATTTATCTATCTATTGGTTTTAAAAGACTACTTGTAGAAAGTCCAATATCTGAAATAAAATTGGTTGCAAAGAGTGCATTTTGAGATAGTAAAGGCCACATACTTTTACTTCAGATAGCTCAGGTGCTGGGCAGTTGGCGCTGCTGTCAGGAGAGCGGGGAGAGCTAGCGTGCGCCTTGCAAAGGCTCCGAGCTTCTGTCAGGGCTCCACAGCTCTCCTTCCCCTACTTTTCCCACTCACTGCACACTTCATCCCACTTCCTTCTTCCTCTCTTCTCTTACTCTATTTCCTTATATAGGATTAGTTCACAAAAAGGGCCTCAGACAAAACTACCCTGTATTTTCTTTAACAGACTGGCCCCCAAAGTCTTTAGACAAACTTCAAAGGTTCTGAAAAAAAAAGTTGTTTTTTTTTAATTAGTTTATAACTAAGTGCCTTTGATATAGTAGAAGGAGAGAGCGCCAGATGGACTTTTTAAATTGAATTGGTCATTCTGAATCTCACCTGCCAAAGAGAGAGGTATCCAGTCAGAATAGATACTGTGATGGCCAGAGATGGGACACAGCAGGGGGTACAAGGAAGCCCCCAGTCAGGCAATGCTCTCTTTGCCCTCTCACCTATGCTCAGACAGACCCCAGGACAGTTAGGATCTCACCTAAGTACACATGACTGTGGCTGGAGACTAAGGTAAGCCGAGGGGTCAGGGTGACACTGGGATATAGTTCTAGGGAGATTCAGTGGCAGGTTACAGGGCAGCAGGCCCAGCAAGGGGCCACAGGACTCTAGCTGCAGATTTCAGACTGGGAAAGCATACACTGAATAGAAAACTGCACAGGGACAAGACCAAACCATTGTACTCTGGAGGTGGGCAGACTGTGAGGGACAGGGCCCATGATGTACACTAAACTTAAACTTAAGCACCTTGAGGGGTTTTGTTATTATTGTACATTTCCTACCACCAATGTTTCCGGTTTCCCTCCTGCCTCCTCCACCCCTGATTCTGTGGCAGGCACTTTTCTTTCTTTTTTAGGGACTAATAACACCAGTATTTTTTACTATGAAAGCAAGAGATGGAGACAAAATACCAAGAACAATTTTTATTTCGGAAGAAAGTCCTCTTAATTGGCTTTATGTCACAATTCAGTCATTCAGAATAGGCCATATGCCCATCTCTTGAAAGTCGTTGACAAAGGAGAATGACAAAAAACTATGGCTTATTTATTGTTTTATTTTTCCTTAGGTTTTGGGGCCACACCTGGCAGTGCTCAGGGGTTACTCCTGGCTGTATACTCAGGAATCACTCCTGGTGGGCTTGGGATTGCTAGGATTGAATCTGGGTTGGTCATGTTCAAGGCAAGCGCCCTACCTGCTTAGTACCCAGATAGTACCCACTGTACTATCTCTTGGGCCCAAACTATGGCTTATTTGTTTTAATTTATTTTTATCTTTTAATTCCTTCTTTTCAATCACCACGAGATACATAGTTACAAAGGTTTTCCTAATTGGATTTCAGTCCTACACTATTCCAACACCAGTCCCTTGTACATTTCCTGCACCAATGCCCCCAGTTACCCTCCTACCTCTCCCTCCCCCATCTGCCTCTAATGCTGGAACTTTTCTCCTCCCTCTCTCTCTCTTAAGCATATAGCTCAGAAAATTTAAAATAACTATACATTTTTAGCGCCAGAGTGATAGTACAGTGGGCAGGCTGCTGCCCTCTCTGACTCGTTTTGATCTCTAGCACCACAATTGGCTCCTTGAGTCCACCAGGAGTAACCTGAAACACAGAGCCAGGAGTAGCTCTGAGTACTATTTGGTGTGTTCCAAACAAGAAAAACAAAACGTTAAAGTACACAATAGGAAATAATAAAAAGAGGGCAGAAATTAAGAAGAAAACAAAACTAGGCAGTCTGTTTGCAGAATAATAAAAGTGGCCAAGGACAGAGAGGTACAGGACAACATGTAAGGCCTTGCTTGTGGTCAACCTGCAAATGAAGAGCCACGAGTAAGCCCTGAGCACAATCAAATGTGCCCCCAAAACAACAACAATAAAAATCGAAAATTAAACTGGTATAACCTGATATTTTTGGAAGGAAAGGGGGCATGCTGGGTGTGGGAGTTGGCACTGAGTGATGGATGGAAGCAGACAATGGCAGAAGCTGTAGGACTGGAACATTGTACACATGAAACCTGATCATGAGTCACTGTCACTGTCCTCCCATTCATCGATTTGCTCGAGCGGGCACCAGTAACGTCACCATTGTGAGGCTTCTTGTTACTATTTTTGGCAAATCAAATTTGCCACAGGGAGCATTATAAATTACGTTGGCTAAATTTTATTTTTAAAAAATCAAGAGTTAGATTCTTAGGAAAAATATGATCAAGCAAAAGGAAGAGGGGCGAGGGTCAGGAGAGATAGGATAATGCGCAGGGTGCTTGCCTTGCATGAGGCTGACCTAGATTTGATCCTCAGTACCCAATGTGGTCCCCTGAGCACCACCAGCAGTGATCCCTGATTGCAGAGCCAAAAGTAATCCCTGGGCACAGCTGGGTGTGGCCCCCAAACAATACAAAAACAAACAAAATAAAGGATAAAAGTCTAAAATAAAAGTGTTAAAGAGGGGGCCAGAGCGATAGCACAGAGGGTAGGGCGTTTGCCTTGCATGCGGCCGACCCGGGTTCGATCCCCGGCATCCCATATGGTCCCCCAAGCACCGCCAGGAGTAATTCCTGAGTGCAAAGCCAGGAGCAACCTTGAGCATCGCTGGGTGTGACCCAAAAAGCAAAAAAAAAAAAAAAAAAAAAGTGTTAAAGAAAGCGGACAGACACCAGGTAAATCTAGTCAATTTATCTGGTCCCTTGATATCTCACCTGCCAAAAAGAAAGCCACTTGAAAACAAATAATCAAATAGTTGGGGATGAGAGACAGTGAGATACTAAAGGAAATCCCATTTCTGAAGACTTGGCCCCTCAAACTAATAACTCAAATTAATAACCTAACTTCACATCTTGAAAAACTAAAGAAAAATGAAAGCCAAGTGATGGAGGTAATAATGAAAGAGCAGAAGCAAATGATATAGAAATCAAGAAAACAATGCAAAGAGTAAATAAAAGGTGGAATTGGCTTTTCAAAATTCTAAAGATTGACAAATTCTTAGCTAGATTTAATTAGAAAAAAAGGGAGAGAAACTGCTAAACTAGATCAGAGATGAAAGGGGAAAAGTTATAAAAGATACTTCAGAAACATAGGAAATCATAAAATGTTAAAATGAACAAACCCATTACCCTAGAACGTAGAAATGGTCAAATTCTTAGAATCATAGTCTTCCAAAACTGAATCAGAAGGATATTTAGGCTGGAGCCACAGTATAGCAGGTAGGTGCTTGCCTTACAGACAGCTGACCTGGGTTTGATCCCTGGTTCCTCATACAGTTCCCTGAGCCCACCAGAAGTCATCCCTGAATGTAGAGCCAAGAGTAAGCCCTGTATGGTACTGGGTGTGGCCCTAAAACCATAAATTTAAAGACTTTCTTTTAATTTAAAAAATAAGAAGGAAGCAGAATACCTAAATAGACCAATCACAAGTAAGGAAATTAAAACTAATTAAAAAAAAAAAAAACTCTTCCAAAGGGGGGAAAAAAAAGTCCAGGTCCAGATAGATTCAAAGAAGACTCATTTCCTACATTTCTGAAGCACTTCTAGAAAACTGAAGAAACATCATACTCAATGTCAAAAACTGAAAGCTCTCCCTCTAAGCACGCACAGAGAAAGTCATCTATCTACTTTCACCACAAATATTCAAGATGGTATTGGAAAACGAAATGATCACTGATAGTAAATCAGTGATTTGATAGAAAATGATCACTCTGGACAAGAACTATCAGCCTGGTGCCTAAAGTAGGAGGTAAAGTGATGTGCATGATATTCTTTCAGTATCAGTATTGCAAAACACAGTGCCTAAAAGGAAAAAGAAGGAAAGAAAAAAAAAAAAGAAAAGTATCTACCATAAAAAAAAAAGAAAGAAAGAAAAGTATCTACCATAAAGGAATGCAGGGGGTGGAGGGTAAGAGAAAACTGGGGACACTGGTGGTGGAAAGTGCACTTGGTGGAGGGATGAGTGCTGAAACATTGTACGACTGAATCTCAGTCACGAACAATTTCATAGCATTCACATTAAAAAGGAACTGAAATGACAAATCACTATTTGTAAATAAAATGTTTAGAAGAACCTAAAGACTTCACATAAAATTATTAGCAACAATAGTTATCATTATTGTACCAGTGCAGGTACAATACTACTTTAAGCAAGCAGGCTACAAAACCAACATGCAAAATAGCTGTTGGACTTCTAGATACAAATAATACACTAAAACAGCAACAAAAATGTACAACCTCATTTAAAACTGTGGTTCAAAACACTGCCTGGGAATCAACTTAATGAAGGCTGTGAGAGACAACATACTGGAAATATAAGTTATTATTAAATATAACTAAGAAATGAAAAATATTTCAAGTTCATGACCTGGGATAATTATCATTGTCAAAATGACCAGCCTAAATAAACATCAGACAAAGGATCGAGGAAGACAGCTCAAAGGACTTGGAGTATTTGCATACAGGAGCACCAGGTCCAATCCTGAGTACAGCCTCGTCCCTCAAACACTGGCAGGTATGGTCCCCCCCAAAGAAATTAAAGGCCTATATACATTAATAAATATATTTATAAATAGAAAGACTTTGAAACAATGTCAGCTATTCCCAAATCAGTCTATGACTTCAATGTAACTTCAAAGTTCCAAAAGAATTTCTGACAGAAGTCAAAAGTGATTCTAAAATTACATATAAAAGCAAAAAGCAATTAAAGTGAGGTTTTTCTTAGGTGTAGACTTCAAGGTATTTCAAGATGTAGATTAGTGACAGCTTTACGAATACTAAAATTTATTACAAAACCCTAATGCTATATATATATATAACACTTTTGTGGAAATAGGCAAGTAGATTAGACAGAAATCCTGAACAGAACCATATGTTTGTAGAAATGTGATGTATGAAAAGCGGGTCACAGCTAGTCATTGGAGAAAGGATATGCTCTTAAATCATTCTGCAGATAACAGTTATTATCTGAAAAAAGAAAATGGATGACTATCTAATACAAATAAAAAAAATTTCAGATAAAGACTTAAACATAAAAAGGTTAAGTACTGAGGGCTTAAATATGAAAGGCAGTCCATTTACTTTGTTTTTGGGCCACACCCAGCAATGCTTGGGGCTTATTCCTGGGAAAGGCACTCCTTTTTATTTTTTTTTATTTTTTTGGGGGGGGTCACACCTGGTGATGCACAGGGGTTACTCCTGGTTCTACACTCAGGAATTACTCCTGGCGGTGCTCAGGGGACCATATGGGATGCGGGGATTCGAACCTGGGTCAGCCGAGTGCAAGGCAAACGCCCTACCCGCTGTGCTATTGCTCCAGCCCCAAAGGCACTCCCTTTTAAAAGGATATGAAAATATCTTTGTAACCATGTGGTAGTGAAGGATTCTTGTACAAGACATAAAAACACAAACAACAAAGGATTTAATAAAACTGACTGCATTAAATTGCAAACTTAACAGTCAGTTACTAACTAGAAATACCTGAAATGTGAAAGGACTATTGTTCAGAGGCTATTAAACTCATATAAATCAATGAGAAAAAGATTACCAAAGCAGAGGGAAAAGGCCAAAAGACAGTCATTTTCTTCCAATAAAAATTATGCAAAGGCAAAAAAAATCATGAAAAGGTGTAATATTCTATTAATTACTGAGGAAATGCAAATTTTAAGTATGATATATACACTTTTACAATCAAAAGACTGGCAGAAATTTATCAATTAAAAATTTGTTAAACACCAAAATTTGATTAAGATGTTCAGTTGAGGAAAATTTCATGCAGTTGTAAAGTATAAATTTTGTTGTAACATAAAAGGTATATGGTGTCAGGTATAATGACCAGTTTCAGAGACAAAGGAAAAACAACCAAAAAACCCTAAAGTTGATCAAGGAAGTCAAAGTGACAAAGGCACCCAAGCAGGAAGGGATAGAGCAATTCTAGATACTGACTGCATGGCTCTCCCACAAGGAATTGGCATGGGGATGAAAGTTGAGCTAAAGAAAAATGGTGACGAGTAGGAAGTGACTTTGTTCAGTGCCCACTTCTGCTCAGGTCATTCTCTATAAGAAGTAAACCAAGGAATGACAAAGTAGAAAGAATCCACACATGGTGAAGTTTATTGAGCAATTCATTACAATATAACATGGTTTTGTGAGGAAACTTTCAATCTCAGTATCTTTAGTAAAATTGTTTTCTCTCAGTTGGTCACTTTGCTTATAGAACTGTCTCCAATGCCCTATCTTGAGGGCAGGCTGCCAGAGTTCTGGGAGTTGGAGGGAGCAAGTCAGCTGGTTTTATCCATATCTGACATACAATTAACCTCCTTTTTTTGCAACAAAATGATATATCCACCAGTCAGACCTAATGCCTCCCAGGCCAACAATGTCTTTTCTTTTTTAAGAAAGAAAGGACAGACCTCTAATCTTCTGCCAGGGTGAAAGAGAGGCAGCTGTTTGTTTATATAGAATTGGAAAAGGGTCTGGGAGAGGAATCCAACTGCATCTTTAGAATACTTTCAAACCTTTAAAAATTTTTTTTCACTCCACCATAACTTCCCGCTTTCAAATAACTTGATGCCCCTAATTCATTGAGTCATTTGCAGTTCTGAAAAATAAGTTTCTTGGGTCTACTAATAAAGTCAATCACTGATCAGCTTTCTGGTTTTCAAAATGTTGTTTTTGTCTCTTTCTGTGTTTGCCTATACATTTATGCACGAAAGAAAAATCCTCTACTTTTATTTGGGTTTTGAGTATTAGCTAAGGTTATATGGTTTCAGTCTGTTTACTTTAACTCAAACTTCTCTCATCTCCTCTCCCACATTTTCACACCACACTTGGTGACATCAAAATATTTTTTATTTTCAAAAGCATATACTTCCTATTTTTACTAGCAACTTCTACTAATCTTAAAATCAAGTAGCATGATATTCTAATTTTAGTCATTTTCAAGATAATTTTTAAATTATCTTTTACATTAAAATTAAAAATGTTAAGGTACTATGATTTACATAGTTATTCCTAGTTGAGTTTCAGGTATACAATGTTCCAACATCAATATCACACCACCACTGTCCCCAGATTCCCTCTGGGGGAACCCCCAGACCTGCCTCATCGACAGTTTTATTTGGGTGTTGAAGTTCAGATCTTATGCTAAAGTATTCTTGGCTCTGAAGTTTAAATATATGCATCTATCACACCTCTTCACCACCTCTGTGCCTGAGACCTCTGACTTCCACTGCTGTTACCTCCCATCTATCTCTATTTATCTCCCCTTCCCCTTTGTACCTTGCATTACTTTCTCCTGTTTTCTTTTTAATATCACTCTATCATTGTCATCCCATTGTTCGTTGATTTACTGGAGCGGGCACGAGTAACGTCTCTATTCCTCTCAGCCCTGAGATTTTAGCAGCCTTTCCTTACTCGTCTTTCTCAACGACTGGAAGCTCTTTCAGGGTCAGGGGAATAAGACCTATCGTTACTGTTTTTGGCATATTGAATATGCCACGGGTAGCTTGCCAGGCTCTGCTGTGTGGGCGGGATACTCTTGGTAGCTTGCAGGGCTCTCTCAGAGGTATGTATGTAGATACGATCATCCTGTAGATCAATGATTTGCTCGAGCAGCCCCAGTAACGTCTCCATTCATCCTAGCCCTGAAATTCTAGCAGTCTCTCTTTACTCGTCCTTCCCAATGGTGCCACAGAGGCTCTTCAGGGTCAGGGGAATGAGACCCATCACTGTAACTATATTTGGCATATGAATATGCCATGGTGAGTTTGCCTGGCTCTCCCGTGCAGGCAGTAAACTCTTGGTAGCTTGCCAGTTTCTCTAAGAGGGAGAACTAATCTATCAGATGTCACGCTTCCGGGAGCTTGGTTTTATAGTTTCTGGATGTTGGCTGTTGATGAGATTACATGGCGCCAGGGGGCAGTTTCTGGGTGTGACTGCCTAGCTACTGGAAAATGGGGAATCTGGGTGGAAGAGGCCCAGTTCCAATCTGAGCAGCCTTGGAGATCTTGGTCCCGGGTCCCGCACACCTGGGTTTCTCTGCCGGTTCCTTCATGTGTGAGGCTCGTCTGAATTTGTGGAGAGGGGCCTTGAGCATGGCTGTGGCTGGGTTCTGGAGGTCTTCAACCTTCAGGGTTTTTTTTATATAACACAGATAAATAAGATCATCCAGTATTTGTCCTTCTGACTCACTTCACTAGATATATCCTCTAGTTCCATCCAAGTTGCAGCAAATTGCCTGATTTCATTGTTCCTTGTGGCTGCATAGCATGCCATTGTGTCTGTATACCATACTTGATTACATTAACTCATCTTTTGCGAGGCACCTGGATTGATTCCACATCCTAACTACTGTGCTGAGTGCTGCAGTGAATAATGTTGTGAATATGTCCTTTTGAATGCATGCTTTTCTGTCCTGGGGGTAGAAAACTTAGAAGTGGAATTGGAGGCTTGGATGGCAGCTCCATACTTATTTTTCTGAGAAAATTCCAAACTGTTTTCCATATGGGTTGAACCAGGCGACATTCCCATCAGCATTGGGTTAGAGATATTTTTTTCACCACAGCCCTACCAACACAGACTTTACCCAGTTTTTTTTATGTGCCATTATTTTTATCTGAATTTCCCTGATAATCAGTGATGATGAGCATTTTTCATACATTTACAGGCTATTTTTCTCTTCTTCAGAGAAATATCTTTCATTTTCTCTCCTCATTTTTGAGAGAGTTCATAAATTATTTCTGTAAATTTTTATGAGTGCTTTATATATCTTGGATATTAATCATTTATCTGATGTCTTAACTGTGAATATTTTCTTCCATTCACTTGAATGTCTTTTAGTTTTAGCTCATGTATCTCTCGCTATTGTAAAAATTGTTTATTTGATAAAGTCCTATTTATTTTAAAAAAAGTTTCCTTTTGCTTTGGGTCACACTTGGTGATGTTTAGGGCCTACTCCTGGCTCAGGGATCACTCTTGACAAGGCTCAGGGCACCATAAGGGGTCTGCTGAACCTGGGTCAGCTGAATGAAAGGTAAATCTCTTACCTGCTGTACTAGCTCTCCAGTCTCCCATCTGTTTAATTTTGTCTCTGCTGCCTTTTGCAATGGAACCATTTCATTGAAGACACCTTTGAGGTTCAAATCTTAAAACATTTTGTTGATATTTTTCTCGATGTATTTTTTGGATTCTGGTCTGATCTCAAAGTCTTCAATCCACTTTCAACTGACTTTTGTGTATAATTTGAGATAAACATTGAGTTTTCTCAGTACCATTTGTTTAAGAGGCTATCTTTACTCCACTACCTATAACTAGCTCTTCTGTCAAAAACTAGCTGACTATAGATCTGGGGATTTGCCTTTGGGTACTTGATTATAACCCATTAGTCAGAGAATCTATCCTTATCCTAATACCATGCTATTTTGATAACTACAGCTTTAAAATGTAGTTTCAAGTTAGACAATGAGATACCTCCCAATTTCTAATTTCTCAGTATGGCTTTAGCTATTTAAATTATTTTATGATTTCACACAAACCTTATTACTGACACTCTAAGTCCTTGATGAATGTCAAGATTTTTTTTTTAAATAATGTAGGAATACTGTTATTTATTCAGCCATTGATTAAGCTGACTGAATGTTGGTTTTGTATTTTTATTTTTTGGTGAAACCAGCAATGTTCAGGATTTACTCCTGGCTCTGTGCACAGGGATCACTTCTGGCAAGGCCTAGGGGACCATTTGGGATGCCAGGAATTGAACCCGGGATGGCCATGTGCAAGGCAAGTGCAGTATCCACTGTATTATCACACTAGTCCTAAGAATGTCAAGATTGGATTGGCATTGAATCCATATAGTAATTTAGGTAGGGTGGTCATTTTAACAATACCTGTTCTTCCAATCCAAGAACATGGGATATCTTCACATTTTCTAAGGTTTTCTATCTCTTATGTGATTTAGAGTTTTCATGATATAGACATTTCACATCTTTTGCTCAGTCCTAGGGGTGGGGGACCATTATGTGGTGTGCGAGATTGAACCCAGGTTGGCTGGATGCAAACCAAGTGCCGTACCCACTATACTCATGGTTTCATGGACTCTCTGTATTGCTTTCTTGATTTCTGTATCATTGATTTTTGCTCTAATTTTATTATTTCCTTCCTTGTAATACTTTTGGGATTCATTTGTTGTTTCTTCCACTCGTGTGTATTGTATTAGGTTCACAGACTTGAGCTTTTTCTTCTTTTCTAAAGTAGTCTTGTACTGTTGTGAATTTCCCCCTTAGTACAGCTTTTCTGTGTTTCACAGATTCTGATACTTTTCTTCTTCATACTTATTATTTTCCAGGAATCCTTTTCTCTCTTTTTAAATTTTCTTTTGTGATCCAGTTGTTATTTAGCAGACTGGAGCGATAGCACAGCGGGTAGAGCACTTGCCTTGTGTATGGCTGACCCGGGTTCAATTCTTCCGTCCTTCTCGGAGAGCCCAGCAAATACCGAGAGTATCTTGCCTGCACAGCAGAGCCTGGCAAGCTACCCGTGGCGTATTCGATATGTCAAAAACAGTAACAAGTCTCACAATGGAGAGGTTACTGGTGCCTGCTCGAGCAAATCGATGAGCAACGGGATGACAGTGCTACAGTTATTTAGCAGTGTTTTCGTTAGCTTCCACTTGTTGGGAGTTTTTTTCCCTGTCTTCTTTTTTATGGTTGTTTTCTGCCTTCATGGCATTATGGTCTGAGAGGATGCTTGGCATGTCTTCTATATTTGAAAATATGTCTTTGCTTATTATGCCCAAGTATCAAGATCATTTTGACCATTTTAAAGCCCCTGCATTGCCCCATAAATTTTAGCCTGCCTGTCAATTTCTAGAAAGTCTTTTGCAGTACTGACTGAAACTGTCTTCAATCTATGGATCAACTTAACAGTACTGTCTTCCATATACCTTGAATTTTCACTTTTAATGATCATATAATTTAATTATACATAATAGTAATTTGTAGCCTCTATAAATCAGTTCTATAAAAATTTATCTTGTCATTGAAAGAAGCTGATAAACAAAATGGCCCTTTGGCAGTACTCATGTTCCATTTACTTTTCCCTTGAGGACATAGAAGACAGAAGAACTTCAAAATCAAGAAAATCAAAAATTACTAAAGGTCTTGAATCACCAGTTACAAATCAGTTCACTTAATTAATTTCTCTTTCTTAAAACACCAACACAGATGTTTGGCCTCTTTGCCTTAAAACTCTATGCTTTTGTAAAAAAATGTTCAGAATGCCATGTTAAATCCCCACAAGTGACGTTGTTACAACAAGAATATAAACACAAATAAATCCCAAGTTGGTAATAAATAACCCATTAAAATACAAACATCACATCTGAGACCATTTGTAACTGAGAAGAGCCTCTATATAGTGTGTTTTTTTTTTCTTTTTGGGTCACACCCGGCAATGCACAGGGGTTACTCCTGGCTTTGCACTCAGGAATTACTCCTGGCAGTGCTCAGGGGACCATATGGGATGCTGGGATTCAAACCCGGGTTGGCCGCGTGCAAGGCAAACGCCCTACCCGCTATGCTATCGCTCCAGCCCCCGAGCCTCTATATAGTGTTAAACAACAACATGTACTGAAATGAAGATAGAACCCATTTTTATGAATTTGTGAAATACTCTATTACAAAATATTTTGTAGCTGTCAGTGAAGGTGTATTTGAATGCAGCAAAACATCAAACCCCAAAACAATCAAAATCATGCCTTTCCCCTCTTAGAAATATAACTCCAATGAAAAATAAAATTAGGACTCGAGGATGATGTATGTGTAAGAACATATACACACATCCAAAGGTAGGATACCTAGATTACCCTGAATCTGGACTAAAGAATTGAAGATGGGCAGGGTGATGGGGTGGTGGTGGTGGTGGTGGCAGGGAGAATCTGAAGGGTGGAAAGGAAGAAGAGGCAGATGGAAAGCAACACAATCATGTTAATGGTGAAGTGGGGTTATTTAACTATATGTCTGAACCATAGAACCAACAAAACTAAAAGCATGAGATACAAATAACCAAATTTAAAAATGTGCCTGTCAAGGAAGCAGGCTGAAGGGTAGGAAGGTAAGTGGGGACACTGGTGGAAGAAAGTTGATACTGGTAATGGGAGAGATGTGGGAAATTGTCTACCTGGAACTCAAGTATGAATAATTTCATAAATCCTGGTGCCTAAATAGAAAAGATTAAAAAGCATACAACACAAATCCAAAAATACAACAATAACAACAAAAATAAATATTCTGAAGCCATATTTAGAACTATTTCTGCATAATTTACAGACATAGAGTACTTAGTGAATAATGAACTGATTAATTATCTGGATTGTCTATTAGCATTCTTGCCTTTTGTCTTAATCATATAACTGAAAACAAACTGCAAGATTGACAAAATACAGATGAAAATATACAACTAAAAGTTCTAGGGGTTGTTTATTTTTGAGATTGAACCCAGTGTCTCACACAAATAAGGTTCTATTCCTCAGTGATATTCCTGATGTTCTAATTGAATGTTTTAAAACTCACTTTTCAGATTTAGAAAGTTTTCCTTCAAATTTGTAACGCAAACTAATATTTTTCAAGAGAAAATGAAGAAATGAAAACACTAAATATTTATGCCAATTAATAAATGGTAAGGCTACTGCCTGATTATCCCATTAGCTGTGGAAGGCTCAAGAATTTGATATTGTCTTAGTAATTGCTAAATCTCCTGCAAAAATGGATAGTTTTCTCAATTAAAAGGAATTATATAAAAGAACTAAAATTTACCTGTAGAGTACAGTTCATCATCCTTATGATGTAGTCAAACTGCTGGTGGTCCAATATTGCCCTGTTCTGCTGGACGTGTAGACCCAACTCATCAGTAAGACACTGTCTCGCTGCCTTTCCTTTAAGGGCTCTCAGTGCAGCAGGGAGGGTCTGAGTGGCAGAGGCAGAAATGAACAACCATACCATTAGGAAAAAACAATTTTCAATCACATGAAAATTCAAGTGCATCCTGCTCAAGTATTTAACAGAGTTATGAGTAAAGTTCTTAGAAGAGTTGATTTGCTACCAAGAAAAAATATGTGACAGGTGAACTTATGGTTATTTTATTTATAAAGGCACACAAATAGTAAGTATAATTATTTTATGGGATAAAACATTAACTGCAATAAAAAACATTCATCAAGTTTTGGTAAAAAACCTTGGTCACAAAAATGACTGTGCATCAGATCATAGGATGAGGTTACTGGCATCCTTTTCCCCTAACTGCTAACTACATCTTCATGGCAAGAATAAACAGAAAAGTTAAAAAATAAAACAAAACAAAACAAAACAGAAAAACAAGAAACACCGATAACTTTAAAGTGGTTACCTATGTAACCAATGTTTCATTCTAATAATGACTAGAAAATTCTACAATCTTGGGGCTATAGCAATAGTGCAATGAAAGGCATTTTACTTGTTCACAGCTGGCTGAGGTTTGATTCTCAGCATCCATATGTTCCCCAGTGCACATCCAGGATTGATTCCTGAGTGCAAAGCCAGAGTAATCCCTCACTGCTGGGCATGGCCCCAAAACAAAAAACGAGAGAGGGAAAGGGGAGAGAGAGGGAGAAAGGGAGAGTGGGAGAGAGGGAGAGAAAGAGAGACTTCTATAACATTGTCTCATTTTGATAGTATACTAAAACAAAGGATTCAAAGCAACAGAAAGAAATCTATAGGCTTATACATAGAAACTTTCACTTAATCACATTCATAACAATGCCTTCCCCGGTAGAGTGTAATATATTTATTTTACAAAGTTAATTTCAATAACTTAAAAAGTAAACAAAACAAAGCAGAAAATAAAAAGGGAAGAAGCCTAAGAATAGGAGAGCAAATGCCATTTAAAAAAACAAAACATGAAGGAGGAAAACAAGAAAAGCATAAGGTAGTCTGCAATACTTCAACTACCATAAGAAAAAAAAGAAAAAAAATCCTTAAAATCACAAGAGACGGGTTGGAGCGATAGCACAGCGGGTAGGGCATTTGCCTTGCACACGACCGACCCGGGTTCGATTCCCATATGGTTCCCCCCCCCCCACCCCAGCACCACCAGGAGTAATTCCTGAGTGCAGAGCCAGGATTACTTCTGTTCATCGCCAGGTATGACCCAAAAAGAAAAAAAAAAAACTCAAGAGACTTGGAATCATATAGCATTAAGAGTAAAAAAATTACCCTTTTTATGGTTTACCAGCTCCCTATATTACTAAAACAGGCAAAAAGGCTCCTTATAATAGAGGCACATTTACACTGAATAGTACAGTTTCTGTAATTCATTATTCTTGCTAGATTATATGGATCAAATAAACTTAACTTAAAATGTCAAGCTTCTAAATAATTTGCCAAAATAGGATAAGCAAATCATTTCTGAGAGGGGAAAAGTTCATTGGTCCTCATAATAATTAGGTTGGTTAAGATTTTAAATCTTAGACATCTATTTAAAATGATACAATGCATTAAAAATCATAAAGGAAACTTTATGAGAAAAAGAGATAGAATCAAGAATTCAGACGATAAGATAAACATATAAACCTGAATGAGAAATGAGAATGTTTACTTGGGAAAGAACATTACCTTTTCAGTCTCCAGTGTTTTATTTTCAAATATAAATGAGATGCAGTTTCTAACAACTTCCAATCTTTGTGCACTGTTAAAAACTGTTGTCACTTTATCCATTATTGAAACTAGTCAAGAAAAAAAAGCCACAAATGAATTTAATTTCTTTAGCAGTTACAAAAGTAAGTAAAACACAGTTTATGTTATGTAACATAACCATGTAAGTTGGTTGCTTTTCTTATTACATGGCATTGAGCATTTCAATGCCTTGATTAGTTTTATGTTTTGAAATATCAAGTTATTAATGGCTTATTAAGAAGTAATTTCACAGGACAGGTTCAATGATAATCTTTGTACAAATTAATTCCTATTGCACAGCAAAGCTACTTAAATAGTAGGGAAGGATGGGGAACGATACAAATAAGGAGAATTTGTGTTTACCTCCTCTAGTGATCATGGGATATCAATACCTAAACTTGCATAAATCTACACAGAAATTGACTTGGCACCCTGAAAAATACACCACAGCAAAGGTCAAAAGGACAACACCCAGATAAACTAGAGACAGAGAAGCCTTAGCAAAGGGAAAAAACCCCACTTAGTGAAACAAATTACAAGAGAGGACATTTTTAATTTTTGTTTGTTTTTTGGCCACACCCAACACTACTGAAGTTTACTCCTGGGTCTGAGCTCAGGGATCACTCCTGGTGGTGCTCAGGGGACCATATAAGATTCTGGGAATTGACTCCAGGTTGACCATGTTCAAGGCAATTGCATGACCAACTGTACAGTTTCTCTGGCCTCAAGGGAAGATTTGTTTTTTTTTTTTTTTTTTTTTTTTTGCTTTTTGGGTCACACTCGGCAGTGCCCAAGCATTACTCCTGGCTTTGCACTCAGGAAATACCCCTGGTGGTGCTCAGTGGAGAATATGGGATGCTGGTAATTGAACCAGGTTCGGCCTCGTTCAAGGCAAACGCCCTACCTGCTGTGCTATTGCTCTAGCCCCTAGGGAAGATATTTTGTGTGTTTTTTTGGGGGGGGGTGTCACACCCGGCAGTGCCCAGGCATTACTCCTGGCTCTGCACTCAAGAATTACTCATGGCAGTGCTCAGGGAACCATATGGGATATGGAGGATCTAACCTGGGTTGGCCACATGCAAGGCAAATGCCCTCCCTGATGTACTATAGCTCTGGCCCATGAGAAAAAAAATTTTAATCCTACTTTACCCAGTAGGGTTGCAGAGATTTGCACTAAACATGGAGTACCCCTATCCTATGTTATTATGACACTAGAATGGCAGACAAGAACCTCTATGAACAAGGGTTGAAGTCATTGACAGGCAACATCCTGGAACCTTGAGGACATCAGTGACAGCACCTTGAAGAAACTGCTCACTTCCAGGTGGCTTCGGTGGAAGAGACCGCACATAATCTGCTTTCCTCCAGGGCCCAACTGCTTGACCAGGTTAAGACCCTTTTGCAGCTCTGTGCCTCTCAAAGTAACAAGCAAGCCCCAGGGTTCCACCCTCAGACGTTGGGGGGGGGGAATGAGGGGAGAGGGGGGCGCAGCTGTGTATCTTACTGCTGGACTCTCTGCTCTCAGGCTGCCATGGGCTCCCAGGTCACCTGCACCAGGAGTCTGCCATGTGTAAAAGAAGGCCTTGGATTCAATTCTCTGTTTCTTTGGTCCCACCTGTTTTTAACTGGTGGGCCAAAGGAATTTTCTCATTTTGTTCTTCTGCCATCTTGGTCCTGCCTCAATCTCTTTTAATTTTAGAAATCCAGGATGATGTCTTGCTCTCAACTGGAGTTTTAGCTATTCATGTGCTGAACCGTTCTACACTCTGACTAGCAACTATAAAATGGTAAACCTATCTGGGTACCATTTTCTCTACTAAGTCTGAAAATACTTCCAAAATCTGGCTATACTTTTGTACACTCCAATGACAATATAATAATCCAATACAGATACAAGTAGTTTATTTTTTCATATTTTATAAAGCCTATGGTTTGCAAGAGTGTTAATCAAATATTAACTTTCTTTCACCATAAGAGTGGCATTCTCGGTCATCATCCACGATCCAGAATTGCATGTTCTTCTCTCCCGGAAGGGAACATAGCATGACACACGACATAACCATGCCACCAGAACCCACGCCAGACTGTTTCATTTGTGGTGCCTTGGAGGGGGGCAGATGAGACCCCCTCCTCGCCCCAAAGGACCCAGCCCTAGCTGCCGAAAACCTCCAGAACTCAACTGCAGCCATGCTCACAGTTGCTCTCCACATGTTCAGGCCAAGCCTCACTCAAGTGAACCTATTCCTGGACCATGCGGCCACATTGCTGTGTGACAACTCACACCTCACACCACCCATACTCCAAGAGTACTGCACCATATTTGATGGGGTTTAAAGTAAGAGGCAACCAATCTTAAAGGGAAATGTGTGTGTGTGTGTGTGTGTGTGTGTGTGTGTGTTAAGCACACAAGGCCCAACCTTTAAGAACATGTTAGTGATCTCTTATAGAAGGGCTTAATGGCTCCTGGGTGAAATACAACAACCTTCACACTCTTTCCTCTGAGGAAACTTTTTTTAGCATTTTCAGTGCTGTTTCATAACAAACAATAAAAAATAAGTTATTCTGGTTCTGCTTTGGGGCAGCGGTTGGGGTTCAGGATGGAAACATCTGAAATATGGTGGTGGGAAGGTGTAATGATGTGGAATTGGTGTCCAAATATTAAGTGTGATCAAAGATTGCGATTTATTTATTTATATATTTTGCTTTTTTTTGGGTCACACATGGCGATGCATAGGGGTTACTCCTGGCTCTGCACTCAGGAATTACTCCTGGCGGTGCTCAGGGGACCATATGTGATGCTGGGAATTGAACCCGGGTTGGCCGCGTGCAAGGCAAATGCCCTACCCACTGTGCTATTGCTCCAGCCCCGTGAATTACTTTATAAAATAAAAAAAAATTTAAAAATTAAAAAGTGACATTCTCAATTGAAGTATAAATCTTCATAATAATGTGGAAGCACTATCAGAATCTGACTCCTATTACGTCTTATTCCATTCTTCATTTGCTCATAACTCATTACAATGCTTTAGGATGCTTTATTATTTATTAAGCTGTGCTTGAGCCTATTATTTATATTAGAGCCATTGATATGGTCAGGGGGCGCGGGGTCCATGCCTTAGATATGCAAAAATATGCAATTACAAGACCTCCTGAGCACTGCTGAGAATAATCCTGGAGGCTCCCTAAACACTGCTCCTGGCAAGCCCATGTTTACTTCCAGCATTGCTAGGTAGCACCAAGAGGCTCTAACATTAAACTACTTGTCCAGCTGACTGAGTATTTCTGACGGTATCCCTGGACACTCTAAGTACCACTTGGGAGCCTCTCACACAATTAGATTTTAAAATTATAATAAATTACCTGGAGGCCAGAGAGTCACCTCAAGGGGCTAAGGGCACATGCCTGGCATCTCTGAGGTCCTAAATTCAATCCCAAGTATTGTACTACCCTGTGCTCCCGCCCTAAGCACTGCAGGGTATTTAAAGCTCTGGTGTAATTCTGCTGGTCCACAGCATGGCTAGGTTCAAGCAGCAAGTTGGATTCAAGATTCTCAGCCAAAGGCCAAGAGAATCGGAGATCTGGTCTATAAAACTAAAGCTTACTAAGGCAGGGAGATGCGGAGAGAGGTGGGTGGTTGGGGCTGGAGGGAGCTGCTCAGACAATGTAGAAAGAAGGCCACCACTGGTGGAGGGGATGGTGTTAGATTCTGTGTGCATGAAATCCATTATTAACAGTATTGCAAATCAACGTGATTAAAATTAAAAAGAAAAGAAAATGGTATCTGTAAAATAGAAAGTACAATTTTACAAAGAACTATCATTTGCACACATGAGAGCAACAACAATTAAAAATTTTTAATTTTTTAAAAATTAAAATTAATAACCAGCTCCATGACCAATCTTGGAGAGATGTTGCAGCTGGGCCAACCCAGGTAGGCCCAGTCTATGAGTCCAGATCTCTGAACCCTTCTCAAGTCCCCACCCTGTCCAAAGGCCCAGCACTCTACACACCACACACACACACACACACACACACACACACACACATACACACACACCTTCCACCAGCACATAAACGGCTAACTCATCTTGGAGAGATGATTCAGCTAAGCTGACCCAGGTGGGCCCTGTCTTTGGGCCCAAATCTCTGGAGACTTCTTGGGGTAGGGACAGGCTGAGTCCCACACAGTTAGAAAGCCCAGCACACTACTTATACCTGATTTCTGTTGGCATATAAATGGCCCGGCTGAGATGCCCTGCTGCTGAATCATCCCAGTTCCACAGCTCCTGGGGCATCTGACTCCTCCAAATTTCACAATACTGACAGCTCAGTAGCAGCACAACAAATTAGATGGGAAAGTTGCACAGAAGGACACTTGGTTCAATGAGAGAAAACAACTAGCACCTACCTAGCTCAGTAAATCCTCAGATAATGACTTTAGTAGCACCATCACGAGATAGAAGTTGTAACAAGCAATAGAAAGTAAATTATTTTGTGCCTACTGAGGGGTTAGGATGAGGGGATGGGGTAGGTGGGTAACTGGGGACACTGATGGAGGGAGGGTCACACTGATGGTGGGATTGGTGATCAAACACTGAATACCTGAAATGACTGTATTATGAACATCTTTGTAAGTCATGGTGTTTAAAATTTCAAACATTCAAAAAATTTTTAAAAATATTTTTTATTAGCTGGCATTCTAGGTTTTCAAAACTGTAAACAATGGTTTCTCATGCACATAATTTCCAACTTAATAACATCACCAGTGTACCCACCTCTCTCACAAGGACCCCAATGGTCCTCCCTTCCAACTCCTCCCCCACCAACTCAATTGTGTAGAACAGTTCTCTTATTATGTTGTTTTTGGGCCTCTGTGGTTACCTTGCTGTGTATCTTTAAGTCCCACATATGAGAGAGATCGTTCTGTATTTATCACTTTCCTCTGTCTTCACTCAGCATATCACCCTCTAGCTCCACTCATATAGTGGCAAACTGCACGATTCTGTTCTTTCTTAAAGATGCACAGTATTCTAATGGATATAAATATCACAATTTCTTGATCCATTATTTGTAGTTGGGCATTTGGGCTGTTTCCATCTTGGCCAAATGTGGCAAAGAACACAGGTGCGCAGATATCCTTTTGAATCATTGTTTTTGTGTTTGTAGGACAGATGCCAAGAATGGTATTGCTGGATCAGATGGTAGTTTTTTCCCTATTTTTAGGATATTGCTATCCATAGAGGCTGAATCAGATGAAATTCCCAGTGGAATTTCATCAGTGGAAGAGAGTTCCTATCTCACCAGAACTCCAACACCACCAGCTGTGTCCAGTCTTTTTGGTATGTGCTGTTCTCACTGGATAAGATGGTATCTCATTGTTTAGAATATGTATTTTCCTAATCATGAGTGATGACAAGCACTTTTTCACATGCCCATTGGCCATTCATTTGTCTTCTTTGGGAAAGTGTCTGCTCATCTCCTTGCCACATTTCAGGATGGGCTCCTTGGATTTTTTTGTTGAGTTTTGTGAGGGTATTATCAATCTTGGATATAAACCCTTCATCTGAGGTACTGTGTGTGTAAGTATTTTCTCCCACTCAGTAGGATGTCTTTTTTATTAGAGCTTGAGTTTCCTTCACTGTTAACAACATTTTAACTTGATGTAGTCCCATTTGTTTAGTCTTTGTTTAATTGGTTCCTAGGTATTTGATGCTTGGGGGAACTACTTTGAAGGGGGTTAAGTCTTTTAATTTCTTTTTCTTATACTTCATTATTTGTGTACATAAATACCAGGGTTTTTTATGTATTAATTTTGCAATCCACTAAATTAGTGTATTCATTTATTCTTTCTAGGAATTTTCAATGCATGATGTCCTGTTTTCTGCACTTGGTGGTAATTTGGCTTGTTTCCAGTTTGGATCCCTTTGGTATCTCTTCTTGTCAGACTGCTGTGGTGAGTAATTTCAAAACCATGTTGAATAAGAGTGGGGACAGTGGGCATCCTGATCTTAAGGATCAATGCTTGATCTCAAGGGAAAGGTTTTCAATTTTTCTCTGGCCTCAGAAATACATACATATTTAAAGCTAAAAAAACTTAGTCTCTAAATAAAATCATGACTTTATTGAGAGATTAATATCTTTAAGCTATGTTTACAAGCTTTTTTTTTTTTTTTTTTTTGCTTTTTGGGTCACACCCAGCGATGCTCAGGGGTTTCTCCTGGCTTTGCACTCAGGAATTACTCCTGGCGGTGCTTGGGGGACCATATGGGATGCCGGGGATCGAACCCGGGTTGGCCGAGTGCAAGGCAAACGCCCTACCTGCTGTGCTATCGCTCCGGCCCCCTGTTTACAAGCATTTAATTTTAAAAATCTCTTGTTAGTATTTTAAATTTCCCTTAACTCACATTTTTTTTTGTAAGTCTATTATCTGGGAATTATTATCTTTCTTTGGCAACTATTACTTGACTCAGTCCCACAATGCTCCTCACTTAAGCTAACTGATAACTTTGGGGTGGTGAAATCCCCAGTTGTGTGATAGTCCAAATCTAGTTTTCCAATAACTTGTAATGACTCTGGTTTATGGTTACTTGGCTTTCCAAGGTTTCCTTTTAAAGCTTTGATTGCAAATCCAAGTTCCAGACAGTCATCATTACTCTGGCCCCTCTCGGGAATATCAGAGATCTAACCTTTTAAAATTTAAATACCTCACACGACAACAAAACAGTATGACACTCACATTAAATAGATATCAGGAAAATGAAAAATTTATATGTTTTAGTTTTGGTACAAAAGAAATCCCAATCCTGTTAGATACAAATGATCTAGATAATGAGCCATATAGAAAGTAATATAAACAATACTACATAAGTACTATTTATGTTACTCATTAATAAAATTATTTTAACTTCCAGGTATAGTGGAAACCTGTAGGAAACTAAAACTACCAGGATCAGTAAAGTTAAATAAAATGCAAAACCATCTATGGATGCTTTTTTGCAAAAAAGCTACAGAGCTTAAGGGTGAAAAGTCTCAAAATTTCAGGGAAGGGAAAAAATACTACTGGGTATAGCCCCCAAAAGATAAGCAGAAAATGGTAAACAAATGTATAAGTACCAACTAACAGAGTGAAATTATAGAAAAAAAATAAAGCTTTTGCCTAAAAAAAAAAAAAGGCAAGAAATCAGGGAAAACATGAAAAAGGAATATAAAATAGACAAAAAAAAACCCCAGAAAATTACATTAAGGCCACTACTCTATAAATAATTATGTGAGTATGTTAAACACAAGTTAACAGAGTGAATAAGCCAAACTGGTAAACAGAAGCATATCTGGGTATTGATGAAGCTCAGATCTTGGTTACACAAGTTTGCTGCTTTGTGAAAAATTCATCAAGCAGTGAATTTTTTTTAGTCCTCTATACAGACAAAAGTTTACTTTTAAAACAGACAAATACATACCAACAGGGGGGCCAGCAGGCACAACACATTTCTTTTCCATTCGTGAAGCAGGAGGTGCGTTCTGATTCTTAGAAAGATTTTCCTGTATTAATTCCTGTACACGGGTTTCATTAATCTTTGGAAAGGGAAGAATATGAACTCGCAAGTGGGATCCTTCTGTTGGGCGTGGTACTTTCTGGAAAGCCATATGAGGATTTGGGTTCTCCTGCAACATTAAAAACAGGCAAAAATCCAAAAGTTAAAATGACAAAAGCAGGACTAAGGAGAGAGCTCAATGGGCTAGAGCATGTTTTACATGAGGGAGTCCTGGGATAGATACCTGGTACCACATAGTCCTCCAAGGAGTGAATCAGGAGCAGTCTTCAAACCACTGTGAGATACAGTGCACTGTGTACACGTATATGTACACACACACACACATGCATAATGTCTCTCTGTTAGAAAAGGAGTAGAAACTCCAAGGAAAAAACTAAAACCAGAGAGATAAATCATTATACATATATTCAAATATGCACTATAGCACTGTAGCACTATCATCCTGTTGTTCATCAATTTGCTTGAGTGGACACCAGTAACGTCTCCATTGTGAGACTTCTTGTTACTGTTTTTGGCATATTGAATACACCACGGGTAGCTTGCCAGGCTCTGCTGTGCGGGTGAGATACTCTCAGTATCTTGCCAGGCTCTCCTAAAGGGACAGAGGAATTGAACCCGTACTGGCTGCGTGCAAGGCAAACATCTTACCCGCTGTGTTATCGCTCCAGTCCGTATTCAAATATATGTCAGAATTTTACTTCTTATGTGCTCTATCTACAGAATCAAGATGTAGCTAATCCCCTATCTTTATATATGAATACTTTGCTTAGCTCCTAGATCTTGCCACATCTCTATTTGTGGGTGGGTTTGGTGATACCTGGTGGTCCTTGGGGGACCATAAGTGGTGCAAGGGATTGGACAACGGTTGGCTGACTGCAAGGCAAGTACCTCAATCTCTGTACTATCCCTCTAGCCCAAACTTTGCCTATTTTTCCATCTCTCTATTTTCTTCAACTATATGAATACCCACAGTCTTTGGACCATTTTTCTTTAATACTTCACTTGCAATAATTTTCAGTCTCATATTGTTAAGTCATAAAAACACAAGTCATAGTTTTTTGTTTGTCTGTTTCCTGTTTTGTTTTTGAGCCATATCCCTGGCACTCAGCTAATTCCAGGCTCTAGTACTCAGAGGACTACACAGTGACAGAGACCTAACTAGACCTCCCACAATGCAAAGAATACATTTATCTCCAACTGAACTTACTCTGTACTCCACACCCACGTATTCTACTGAATGTATGTCATATTCCTGTTTGGACTAAAACTAACAACTTAAATGTATATTGAAAACCGAGAACTTAATGCTCACTCCTTGAAATCTGCTATAGACATTTTTCACTACTTCAGTAAATGGCATATTATTTTTTTAAAATCACTCTGATTTAAAGCTTAATAATTTTCACTAATACCCAACTCATCCATTTCTCTTATGTTGATAATCTGGGCCACTTTTTACGACTACCTTAGATGAAGCCAACACCACTCACATTACTACACACAAAACAATTTCCTGACAATTCTTCACACCATAGATTAATCTAGTTTTTAAAAAGCCAAGTCATCACTCGGTTGATCTGCTCTTTCCAACAGCACCTCACCTCAAAATAAAACCTTAACTTCCTACAAACATTTATAAGGCACCACAAAATCTTGTCTTTATACATGACCATCAGACTACCTTCTTTTACCTTTTTTTTTTTTTTAACTCATTCTGCTTTAACAAGAGATTTTCTTGTTCCTGATTCAGTTCTTTTCTTGTTCCAACAAAAATTGAAGCTGTGTGCTCTTCTTAAATATTTGTACTATGGCATTTTCTCCCTTCCTGCTTTTTTTTTTTTGCCTAAATGCCACCTTGCCTCCAATTTTTACCTTATCTAAACTCCCACCAACATATTCTTTACCATTCTTATTTATATTTTCCTCTTTATAATTTACCTCCCTCACACATACTATAAATCTAAACTTCTTTATTGTCTTTTCTCTTCTGATTAAAATGAAGCTCCATGAAGATAGAAATTTCAGTTAAAATATTTCAGTCCTCTCCAGTATACTAGTTGCCTCTAGAAACCATCTGGCACACAGCAGGTACCCTGCACTACTTCCTACTGTATCCTACCTAACAGGATTCAATGCTAAACACAGATTAGGATTGAAATAATTGAATTAAAGGTCCACTTATATTTTCACAAATATTTAAGGATGGCATGAATTTTATTCTGCCACCTAGCTAGGGAGTATTACATTTCAAATGCTATAAGCAGAGTAGAGTTCATTCATTTTTATAAAGTTATTTGTTTGCTTGGGAGCCATATTTGGTGGCTGTTAGGAACTAATACTGGCTTTACGCTTGAAATGGGGGGAGACTGCTCTTGGTGGTTTGCAGGGGACCATGCAGGGGACCAGAGATGAAACCCAGGCCACCTGTATTCAAGGTAAGTGCACAGCCTTTAAACTATCTCTCCTGGCCCTTTTTTAATAAATTTATCTGGACAAATTTAGGAAGGCTCTTTTATAAGCAGTCTTAGACCAATTCTAGCACTTATCCTTTGAAATCAAGAAACACCATTCCCCCTATACTTATGCTATTTCTATTATAGATTATGTTCAACAGTGCCCTGTATTTTCTCTGTGTAGCTAAAATAGCCAACTGCCTTCTACTAGAAACTCCCCTCCCCTCAACTGGACAGACTCAAAATTATTTTTGGCTACTTGGCCCACATTCAAATAAAAGATTGGGCTACTACAAATAATACAGCATAGCTAGGAAAGATAAAGAAAATACCCCTTTGTCAGAAAGTCTAGGTTCTAGTTTTGTTCTGTTCATTGTAGCACTGTAGCACTGCAGCACTGTTGTCCCGTTGTTCATTGATTTGCTCGAGTGGGCACCAGTAACGTCTCCATTGTGAGACTTGTTGTTACTGTTTTTGGCATATCAAATATGCCACGGGGAGCTTGCCAGGCTCTGCTATATGGGTGGGATACTCTCGGTAGCTTGCCGGGCTCTCTGAGAGGGCTGTTCATTGTATGAAGTAGAATACATAGCTTTGACCTTATGATTCGTCTTACAAGGTTCCTGAGTAGGTACAATCAGATATAAAACATGTTCTACCGAAGCAGCCCTCATACACACCTTAGATTCCCGCCCATATTAGTAGCAAAGGCAAAAAATAAATAAGTAAATTCCTATGCCAAGTCTTCATGACCAACATTTTCTAAATTACATACTGAAAAAACAACAAACCTTCTAAAATTGTCTGAATTAACGTCAACACCATTAGACTGTAGTCTCTGGAACAGTCCTTTTCTAAAAGTAATTATGTATGTCTATTTTTTGTTTGCTTTGTTTTGGGGCCATACCCAGCATGCTCTTGGGCTACTTTGGGGGTGGGGGTGGGCACCACACCTCTCAAAGCTCAGAGCTTCCTCCTGGTTCTCTACGCAAGGATCACTTCTGGCGGGGCTTGGGGAAACCCTATGTGGTGCCTGGAATTGAATCCAGGTCAGCCATATGCAAGGCAAGTACCCTACCCACTGAACTACCAGTCTAGCCCCTCAGGAACTACTCTTCCCTGTGACTGGGGAGTCTCTGATGTAGATGCTCAGGAGACTATGAAACTGGCTCCCCAACATGTGCTGCATGTGCTCAGCCCATTGAATTACCTCCTTGGCCCTGCTCTTCTCTGTTCCTTATGCACAGTATTAATTTTTCAAATCCTGTCAGATATATATTTTTTTGTGGTTGGGAAGTAATTTATGTAGATTTATTGGAATTTACCAGTATCTTCACTGTTTTATTTGCACTTACATTATTTTATCTCTATGATAATAACAAAAACTTGGCCGGAGAGATAGTACAGTGGGTAAGGCATTTGTTTGCCTTGCACTTGTCCATATGGATTCAATCCCCAGCAGCCTACATAGTTCCCTGAGATCTAGCAGGAGTGATCACTGAGCATAGAGCCAGAATGCTGCTCCCCCAAACAAAAACAAAATAACAACAAAAACTTTAAATACAACCTTTGATATAATGAATCTTCAAATTATTATTTTTTCTTTTTTGGTCACACCTGGTGGTGCTCAGGGGTTACTCCTGGATCGGCACCCAGGAATTATTCCTGGTGATTCTCAGGGGACCATATGGGATGCCAGAGATTGAACTTGGTCTGCCATATGCAAGGCAAATGCCCTACCCGCTGTACTATTGCTCGGTTCCTCATCACAGCAAATTCTAACATGTAAATATAAGTTAGAAATCTTCTCAGTGATGCTATAATCTTTCCTAGCTACACTAAATCAACATATCTCACTACATATTTTTATCTCAGTTCAAAATTACAATAAAAAAATAAAGTTGTTTAGAAAAATAAGGATCCATACCAGCCCAAATCTTTAATGTTTAAAGTTTGTCTGTAAAGTTTAATCTAAACTTTACAAGATCAAAAGGCAATTATGAAGAAGAAGTAGGAAATCCAAACCTTCAGATTTGAGAACTACAGAAACCATTAATAAATATACAGTACGGCAACTTTTATCAGTTGAAGATTAAAAGAACTATAGAAGGCTGCAGAGATAACTGTCACTGTAGCACTGTCGTCTGTTGTTCATCGATTTGCTCGAGCAGGCACCAGTAACGTCTCCATTGTGAGACTTGTTACTGTTTCTGGCATATCGAATATACCACCAGTAGCTTGCTCTGCCCTTCGGTCAAGATACTCTCGGTAGCATGCTGGGCTCTTTGAGAGGAGCAGAGGAATCAAACCCCAGTCGGTCGCGTGCAAGACAATGCCCTACCCGCTGTGCTATCACTCCAGTAAACACAATTATATTTTAATTTACTCATTTAAATCTTAATTTATATATACAATTTATGAACTACATGGAACTATATTACAGTAAGTTAGGTGCTTGCCTTGAACATGGCTGATTTAAACAAGGCTCACACCCCAAATTGGGATTTTGACAGTCTGGTTAAATCTGTATACTGCTGCCCTCTAATGGGCACTTTGGGGAATATAATGGACCACATTCCTCATTCACCATGTGACACCCAACTTGGTCACACCTGTGACTTGAGAATTCAGCATAAATAAGAGGAAGTTGAAGGCTTGATAAACACTGATCATTCTTAGAAGCATCTGTTCTTAGTTATAACTGTAAGTGAATTTATCAATTCCTTGAATATTAGTGTTTTTAAAATTTTTTAAATCACAAGACAATTTTGAATGCTTTGTTGAAATCAGGGAAGTCATTTTTTTCTGAACAGAAGAAGCAACCAAGTACATGATTCTATTTTTGTGTTTGTTTTGGGGCCACACCTGGCTGTGTTCAGGGGATCATATGTGGTGTCTGGGATCGAACTAGGGTCAGTAATGCACAAGGCAAGCATCTTAACACTCAGTACTATCTCTTTGGCTCTCAAATTTCCATTTTTGATTGCATAGAACTACAAATATAAAGTAAAATGTAAGTAGACAACATTATGAACCCATGATAGACTACAGAACAATTTTGATCACGGAAACAAAGATAACCTCCTCAAGAAAGCCAGCACCATGCATTATAATTTAGATTAGTCTTCTTCCTTTACTCTCCAAAATAAGAATATGCCTCAGGCTACCAAAAAAAAAAAGGCTGAGAATACACTTTATATAAAAGCAAAGCAAAGCTAAACAAGCCCCTAAGCACTAATGGAAATTCTGTGTAGTCACAATGGGAAAAAAATTCCTTCCTACACATTGGTCTTAGAAGTGGCAAATAATCAATGTGAGCTACCCTGTTGTATATTACTAAGTTTCCCATCACAGTTTATGAAGATATATATTAATCACTTAATGTGCTTTAGTTATACTCAGGGCTATATTCAGAACTCCTAATGTACTTTAGTTATACTCAATATACTGAGTATAGTTCAGTTATACTCAGAATAGTTAGTTATAGTATAGTTATAGTATAATATAGTTATACTCAGAGTTATACTTTAGTTATACTGAAATAAATTATTAAACATGAAAAAAATGTAACTAGACTTTTTATAGTTGCTAGGCTACTGCACAAAAGAGTGATGTAATGAAACAGTCTCAATATTTTATCCTCACCCAGATGAGTCAATCTCATTCTTAACAGAACTGAATTTGGTGTATAACTTTACTACCTAAAGTGTGGCTGCCCTAACCACATTTTATATTTTATATTTTTGGCTTAGGGCATCATAATAATCAAAACGAGTTTTAACTTTTAAGACTAAAGATTGTATATTTTACTTTTATTCTTGTAAAAACAACAAAACCAACAATGATCTCTTTATTAAATTTCATTAAGAAATGTCATTTGTACCCTTAGATTAAATTATCTTGGTGAAATAAGTTTTCTGCAGAAATATAGTGGATCAGATCATGATTTATTTCTGGCCTTGTGCTAGGGGTCAATTCTGGTAGGGTTCAGGGGATGATAGGAGGTGCAGGGGACTGAACTGAGGTCAGCTACTTGCAAGACAAGGGCCTTTAATTCTCTACTATCCCTCCATCCCACCTGTCAGATTTTAATAAAAATAAATAAATATAATAAAAATATATAAATATAAAAATTATATTACACATATAACCTTTTCGTTATATAAAAATATAATGTAAAATAAATAAAATAAATCCTATTAATTTTAATGCCAATAATTCAATATCCATAAGGAACAAATAGAAATATATTATTTTATGAGAAAATTCAAGTCCTTTCTTTTGCCTTTAATTAAAAAAACAAGGGAGGAAAAATATTACAAAAACTGCAAAATTATTCAGTCTAGCAAATATTTCTGTACTACTTCAGATGCAAAACAAATTAGGAAATATGCAATAAGATATATCTTCAACTGAAACATTAATTCTAGGAGTGGATGTTTAATAAAGTTCTTGCCTTGGCATATTTTAACATTCTTATTTTTCTGTACAGCTTAGTTTTTATAAGCATGCATCATAAAGCAGGTAAGTAGCTAAATTTACTGTCAAACAGTATTATTCTAAAAGTCAAAGAGGGCAAACACAGTATTAATGATTGGGCATGGGAAAAAATGTTATGTAGGACTGGGAATGTGGCCCAGTGGTATTGTATATATTTGTGTGTGTTAAGGTTCTAGCCTAGTATTCTATCACTAACCCCCCAAAACAAACAAAAAAGACAAGAAAGAAAGGAAGGAAGGAAGGAAGGAAGAAAGAAAGAAAGAAAGAAAGAAAGAAAGAAAGAAAGAAAGAAAGAAAGAAAGAAAGAAAGAGGGAGGGAGGAAGGGAGAGAGAAAGAAAGAAAGAAAGAAAGAAAGAAAGAAAGAAAGAAAGAAAGAAAGAAAGAAAGAAAGAAAGAAAGAAAGAAAGAAAAGAAAGAAAGAAAGAAAAAGAAAAGGTGGTGGTGGGAGGGGGAAACTGTTCAGTTCTATAGCCAATAAACTTCATGGTACAAATTTTGTGAATACATATACAACTTGTCTTTAATGAACTTTTAAAAAAATCTCCTTTACCTTCCCATTCCCTTCCCTCAACAAAATCATGGTTATTTTCCTATAAACCAGGAATTTGGAAAAGTTAAAAAAAACAACTAAACCCAGTTATAATTTCTCTAATTAATATCTATTTTTATATCTAAATTCATCTCTATTCACTGAAATGAATAAAGCTTAGTGGTTTTATTAATAAAAGTAACAAAACAGAAAAATCTGGAAATAAAAGTTTGTTACTGAGGCATCGCAAAGGGAAGTAAAGGAAAGCAGATAGAGACTTCAGTGCAATAATGCATCTACAAACATCTCAATAGAATCACCAAGTCTCAATTTTAACCCAACAATAAGGAAACAGTCAAATCACATGGTTGATTCTTGCTTACCAAAAGGGAATTTTAGAAATGTGATTTTAAAAATGAGTAGTTAAAAATAGAACCATCTTGGGTCTGGAGCAATAGCACAATGGGTAGGGTGTTTGCCTTGCACGTGGCCGACCGAGGTTCGATTCCCAGCATCCCATATGGCCCCCTGAGCACCGCCAGGAGAAACTGCTGAGTGGAAAGCCAGGAGGTAACCCCTGTGCATTGCTGGGTGTGACCCAACAAGAAAAAAAAAAGCCATCTGGATTATTTTCCTTGCATTGAGACCATCCTTCCACCTTCCCTTAACTTCCTTCATGACCTATGGAAGTTAAAACTTTACTATCATGCTTGATTTTTTAACACTGTAGAGTATTTTACTTCAGAAATATTGGGACCACAATGGACCCTGCAATCTTAAAACTAGAAAGAATCTCAAAATAGTATGACCATTCAATAGGATATTCTCAAATTTTCTATCATGTATGTGTATACTGTTCTCAAGTATATATGGAGAATAATGTATTAATAAAAAGTCTGGCATTTAGTAGGTGCCTAACAGACACATACTGAATAAATTAACTGATAAAATAAAATGGAAAACAATCATACCCAATGCATGAGAATACAAATAAGGTCTCAAGAGTACAGAAAACACTTGAAGGCAGTTTCCATCTTTTATCTAGTAATACAATCCCACAATGTTCACTTTTTTTTTTAAGTCTAATGATGGACTTTATTTTTTTTAAAGTCTTTTGAGGACAAGTTACAAAGTAAAAGCACATCACTATGTAGAAACATAGATAATACATTTAAAAAATTTATTTTATTGAATCACCATGTGGAAAGTTATAAAGTTCTCAGGCTTATGTCTCAGTTATACAATGCTCAAACACCCGTCCTTTCACCAGTGCCCATATTCCACCACCCAAAAAAAAAACCCACCCCCACCCCCTAGATAATACATTTTGCCTGTCACAATGTTCACTTTTAAAGTGGGGTTTTTAATGTAGAGGAGTGAGTGGTATTTTATATTAATCTTTAAAATTATCTAATTGCTAGGTACTCATTGTAGCACTTGAGTTTGCTTGAGCAATTTTGTATCTGCTTAGTGTCAAACTATGTGTCATAAGATTTCAGTGCTTGTACAGCAAGAAAGGAATTTGTGGGGTCAGCCAGACAGTATAGTACTGTAGGCAGGACACCTGCCAAAGCAGGAGAATGACCCAGGTTGGATCCTGAGCATCCTATAAGATGCCCCAAGCACCATAAGGCCCTGATGCAGAACCATGAGTAAGCCCCAAGCACCCCAGGGCATGGTCCAAATCAAACCAAAACAAATAAAATAAAGGAATTTGTTTTTGCATCAAATGGCTTGGCATAATCCTTACAGGCATTGCCCACTCAATCAAGTTAGAGACAAACTTAAGTCACAGCTCTAGTCCTGGTCATTTGCTGGCTAAAAAAATTTTCAGTGCTGAAATAGTTTGTAAAAATTTAAAAATAAACATTCAAATACTAAAGGCATCAGTGTCTCAAACTGATTCCAATCTGATGTTTTACTTCTTGAAATCTCTTGTCCCTGCACCTGGCTGTCTTTACCTGGGCTCCAAGGAGGGGGTGGGTTGAGTTTCCCTCCCCGCCTCGAGCAGAGCCAGCCACAGACATGCCCAAGGTCCCTCTCCACATGCTCGTACGAGATTCACGCATGAAGGAACGGGCAGAGGAACGCAGGTATGTGGGACCTGGGGCTGAGATATCCAAGCCTGCTCAGATCGGGACTGGGCCTCTTCTGCCCAGATCCCCCATTTTCCAGTAGCTAGGCGATCACATTCACAAACTCTCCCCCCTCCACTGTGTAATCAACGGCCAACATCTAGAGACTATAAAACCAAGCTTCCAGAAGCATGGCATCTTGTAGCCTATTTCTCCCTCTTAGAGAACCTGGCAAGCTACCTAGAGTTTTCCTGTCCACAAGGAAGAGCCTGGCAAGCTCCCCGTGGCATACTCATATGCCAAATACAGTAACTATGATGGGTCTCATTCTCCTGATCCTGAAAGAGCCTCTAATGCAGCACTATAGGGAAGGACTAGTAAAAAGAGGCTGCTGAAATCTCAGGTCTAGGACGAATGAAGACGTTACTGGGCACGTTCGAGCAAACTGAGGATTAATGGGATGATAGTGATAGTGATAGCGACTTCCTGAAATCAATCAATAAATCACTGTTAATGGGCAAGAGAAAAAAATCTTCAGTTTTTTTTACATTGCAACACCTTTCCTATAATACAGTTACTTCTAAAATTAAATGAGAAAGTAGATCAAACCAGTCTATGAACAACAAAGTATAAAGTTTGTCATTGGAAATACCACTATTTTTCCAATTGGATATGAGCCAGTGTGACAGAATGAAATAACTAGAGTTAGGAATGGAATAAATGAAAATTCCTGAATTTAAAATCTGGATTCAATCACTTAATAGCCAGATGATCCTGAGCCAATAATTTGCAGTAAAATGGTAGTAAAGACACCTATCTTATAAACTGTTGTTATACTGATTAGAGATGATGTATGTAAACTATTTAATCCCATACCTGGCATGGTCTTCTAAACACTAAATACTATTACAACACTCAATAGAAATTCTCATGTGATCATGTTATACCTTAGTTCTACCCAGCCATCACAAATGACACAAACCAGCACAGAACATAAGTTTTCCCTCTGACAGCATTATTTTAAGTTTCAGCATAGTAATGAAGAAACAGATTTATAACATTGGACACAGTTATACAGAGGATATCTGTTAAAGAGATAAACATAGTATCTTCAGAAATAAAATCCATAAAAATGAAATAATGTGAAGCAAAGGAACACATTCAGTATTTTTGCTGTTATCCATTTAGTTTTCAGATTCCAAGTGGATGTGTCAAAGCATTTACTAATAATCTAATGTCCATAAAGGTCCACCAACTCAAAAAATTAAGTTAATCAATGTCAGAAAACACCCAAATCCATCTTAATTCTATTTCCTTAAAAATACATACACATGACTTGCTCTTCAAGTCCGTGTTCTCCCTTAAATATGCATCTCACTTGCTTGTTGCTGTTTCTCTTCTTGCTTATTTCCACACTGGAGTAGCCTGTGTTCTCTCTCAAGCACACACTTCTCTCTTTTTCTCCCCTCACATCTTTTAAAATAAAGTTTCAATAAAAACTATCTTGCTTCAAAAAAATTACACAGGCTCACAGACAGGAGTCATGGGTAAATTTCTGCAATGTGCAGATAATTAAGTTCAAACCTTGGCAGAACAAAGTACCATATGAAGCAACACTTAAAGTGCACAGTGGCCACACCAATACTGCCTGACCCAAGAAGCACCATGTCACCAAGTCAAGTACTCAACTGTCAGACTAGTTGGCTGAGTATTGCTGGGTAATGCTTGAGAGGTCTCCTCATCCCATAACAAAATAACATACTCCCTCAACTTTTCCCTAGATGGCCATACTTCCTACATTTTAAAACTTTATCGTTTTTATTAAGGTATTGGGATTTACAAGATTGTTAATTATATTTTCATGCATACAGCATTCTAACACCACACCCATCACAGAGTGTCCACTTCCCTCAACCAGTGGCTTAAGTGTCCCTCCCAGCCACTACAGTTAAATTTTTTTCTATAGACAAAACTGTTTTAAATGCTTGCTCCCATGTTGTTTCCTTACTATGTTTCTTTATATCCTATATATGAGATTTTTTAAATTATTTTCCTTATGTAATAAAAGGGGTCAACTCTGAAAAGCAGGAGGAATGATAAGTGATCATTAGCCAAAATTTATCTTGGCATTTGGATTGCCTTGTCTTCTTAGATTCTCTTTTGTCCTATTATTGAAGTGTATTTTCATACTTTATACATGACAAATTAAGTCAATTTCTTTCATACTGGAGTTTTTTCACACTTAAGTTTTATGTCCACTTGCCAATTTTCCTTCTTTTTTGTTTTTAGAACTATAATATAATTGTGCTCAGGGCTTACTCTTGGCTGACACATGGCTGGGTTGTGGGGGATCATATATGGTGACAGGGGATTAAACCTAAATTGGCTACCTGTAAGGCAGGCTTAACCTGGTGTCTATCTCTCTGGCTCTGCCAATTTGCCTCCTTACAGTTTTCCACTACATGACTTCTCAAAAAAATTCAACTCAAATAATTTTCCTCATCCAATGACTATCAAGTACTAAGCTAAAGCAGAATTAATCACTCATTTCTGAGTCGGTTCTTGTCTCTTATAAGCCTAATCGTTATGTCACAGACACACATGTCTAATGTGTTCTTAAGAAGACTTAATCTAGTGAAAATCACAAAGAAAAATTATAAATTTGAAATATAAGACTCGAGGGTTTTCATAACATATGGAGACTGAAAATAACTTAAACTTGAGGTCTATTTTGATACAGTTAGCATCAAAGGCACTCTGGTAACATGATCCCCAAGGTTCTAAGTAAGTGAAAACAATTATCATTAAAAAGATGAAGCTTTTTAGTTTTACAAACAAAATGGTTTTAATACTTTTAAAATTAATGATTATCTAAATAAATATACTTACTTACATTTTTGAATAGTTGCTCTGCAAGTTCTCTGACATGCTTTATCATCTTCAATGGGCTATTTTCTTCAGCTTTAATTCGCTCTACTTCAAAAGCTACCAACTTGAAAAACAATCAAATAGCAAAACATCAACCCCAAAAAATGAATTAAGAAAACTGACAATTTTATACAATTTAAGAACTGAAAAGCTTTCAAAATATATACCATTATTAAAATAAAATACTTCACATTCTTACTATTTTCATTTATATTCTAGAACTACATAGTCCGTTGAGTCCTTGAATAGTCTGTTAGTCTCTCTGTGATGGCTTAGAGCCATATTCCTTGAGATCTCACAAAAGCTCATTTTCTAGACCTCAGTGAGAGATTTCCAGAAAGCAAGAAAGTCAACAAGCATTTATCTCTAATTCATAAAGCATTTGATCCAGCAATATTACTCCTGGGAATACACTCTGGGGGCCCCAAAACACCACAGAAAACGTTGTACACCCCTATTTTCATTGTAGCACTATTCCCCATTTCCAGAATCTGGAAACAACCTGAGTGCCCAAGAACAGATGAATGGATACAGAAACTATGGAACATCTACACAATGGAATACTATGCAGCTGTCAGGAAAAATGAAGTCATAAAATTTGCCTATAAATGGATGGACATAGAGAATATCATGTTGAGTGAAATGATTCAGAAGGAAAGGGACAGATATAGAATGACTGCATTCATTTGTGGGATATATATATATGTATGTATGTATACAAATACATATATATGTGTGCATGTATATATACATATATATGTATATATATAATAAATAATATCCATGGCCAGGGTAAACAGGGGTTAGGAGGACTGGTCAACGGTTGGAACTAACCACAAGTGTGTGTGGGTTGAGGGTAGGTAAGATAGAGAAGAGACCAATATGACAATAATAGCTGGAAATGATCACGCTGGACAAGATCCAAGGGTTAAAAGTAGGTAAGGCCAGTTACACATGCGGGGTGGGGGACTGGGGAGGTGGGGGGGAGGTATATAATGATTCTTGGTGGTAGAATATGTGCACTGGTGAAGGGATGGGTGTTTGAGAATTTTATAACTGAGACTTAAACCTGAAAGCTTTGTAACTCTCCACATGGTGATTCAATAAAAGAATAAAAAAATTAAAAAAAATAAAATAAAAGTAGGTAAGGGATATTTTGGATAACCTTTCAGTGTCATATTGTAAACCACCATGCCCAAAATGGGGGATGGGAGGTGGGGAGAAGGGGGGGAGGAGAGAGAGAAAAAGATAGAGAGGGGGGAGAGAGAGAGTGAGAGAGAGAGAGTGTGAGAGAGAGAGAGAGACAGAGAGAGAGAGATGCCTGCCAAAGAGGAAGGCAAGGGGTGGGGGGTGATGGGAGAAAACTTGGGGATACAGGTGCTGGAAAATGTACAATGGTGGAGAGATGGGTGTTAGAATACTGTATGACTGAAATTCAATCATGAATGGCTTTTTAATACTCTAAAAAATATTTTTAAAAAATTTTAAAAAAGAAATGAACACATTAGTTCTGTGAATTTGGCAGACAGCAAAACATAATACCTGAAAATCAGATCCATATCAAAATAAAGAACACAGAACAATGATAGTGGGAAGTGATCACTCTAGACAAAAACTAAGTGCCGAAAGGAGGTAAAGTGATATGCCTGATACCCTTTCAATAACAGTACTGAAAACCACAGTTCCTACAAGGAAAAAAGGAAAAGAAAAGTGTCTGCCATAGAGGCAGGTGGGGGATGGGGGTGGGGGGGCATAAGTAGGAGGGAAGCAGAAGACATTGGTGGAGGGAAGTGAACACTGGTGGGTGCTTGGAACATTGTACCACTGAAACTCAATCATGAACAATTTTGTATCTCAAAGTTATTTAATGAGAAAATAAATAAATAAATAACCATGAACCAAATATCAGTTCATGTCGCTCAGATTCTTTAGTTTTGCTGACACTGTGGTCTGGAATCATTTCTAAGCTTTAGTAGTTTCTCCATCTCTAAAATAAGATTAAAGTACAAGATGATGTTTAGGTTCCTTACAGCTCTCAAATATATAAACCCTAAACCATTTTCCGACTAGTTTACTAGAACTATGTGAATGTATATACTTGAAGTAGAGTGAAGAAAAGAAAACTGGTAGGAAAATATTTGGGTGTGGGGAAGAAGGGTAAATAGATGAACTGATTTCTTTTAAAAAGAAACAAAACAGGATTTTTCCTTCTAAGAACAAGAGTTTCACTAGAGTAGAGAGACACAGGAACACAGGAAATTATGACTGTGCATATTTTAGCTCAGAATTTAGAAACAAACTCCAACAAAGGCAACTGTTTCTTTCCTTTTAACAGGTCTATTTGATGAAAGTGTGAGACAAATCAACATCTTAAAGCTCCATAACAAAAGAACTGAATAAATCCCACACAAGAACTCCATTCTCAGGAGCACACATTTTTCTCCAAAAGCATTATTTCCAAAACAAACTGCCAAAGCTTGTCTGGTGTCTCACTGTGTATGTGTCTCCTTTTGAGGATGCCCCTGCTGGTGTTGGAACTCTGATCTCTGCGCTCAGGGATCATGTCTGGTGGTGCTTGGGGGACCAAATGTGGTACAGTTTGCTGGGAGTGTGTGGGGGTGTGGTGGTGAGGGGGTGGGATATTAAGGTAAAGAAGGAGAAAGGAAGAGAGGGAGGGAAGGAGGAGGGAGGAAAAGAAGGAAGGAAGGAAGGAAGGGAGGGAGGGAGGGATGGAGGGAGAGAGGGTGGGCATAATTTATTAAATAACATTTGGTACAGAACATAGTAAAAACCATTTACATTATTTTATATTTAACTTAATGTTTGTAATTAAATCTGAGAAATATATTTCTATACTCTCTTAGCCACTAATCTTAATTTTTGTCTGTAAATAATGCATTCATATGATAAGAACTATACCTCATCAAAGAGATCACAGGTCCTATAGGGAGGCCCTCTTTCAGAAACAAAACCTGCAAATGCCATTCCATTGAGAACTTTGGTAAGAAAATCATTCTCAACCAAACCACGCTGTCCCAAGAAAGCTGTCTGTAAATAAAGGAAAAATGAAATGAATAATTTATTATTGCTTGGTAGTGGATGACATGAAAAAAATACAGAAAAATTAAATCCCATATAAAGTCTTTCTGCATAAATGCTGATATAAATTCAAGTCTTTAAGAAGGGTTTTGAAAGCTGAAATAGTACATAAATTGAAAAGAATTTTTAAAAAGCAGTCTAGCAACAGGAGGGACCAGAAATTAACACCCAATTTTAAAAGGAAAACTATTTTAAAGTTGATATACTCTAAAAGAGTCAGTTCCATAGAATTTATTCAAAACCTTATAAAGCAATGATTTTAAATAACTAGAGCCCGGCAAGAGTATCCCGCCTGCATGGCAGAGCCTGGCAAGCTACCCGTGGAGTATTCGATATGCCAAAAACAGTAATAACAAGTCTCACGATAGAGACGTTACTGGTGCCCGCTGAAGCAAATCGATAAACAGTGGGATGACAGTGCTACAGTGCAGTGCTACATTTAATAAAATTAAGTCAAAATGCAGGCCTAGGTAAAAACAGCTAAGTTTTTTTTTTTTAATTAGGGTTTACATTTTGGACAATGTAATATGGTATATCTTACCTTGTGAAAGTGTATTACTGGTTCTGCATGAATTCTTATAAGTTGAAGACATGATCTATATCCTTGGAAAAGTTGTGCAAATAATCTAAGAAAAACTGCACGAACTTCTTTATCCTGAAAATATATTTAAAAAAAAGTGCTAGGGAACTGAATATATTTAAAAACAACAGAATGTTAGAAAAATCAAAAAGAATATGGCATTTAGACTAATAATGAATTTTATTGATGAATAACAAAGTTTACTAAACCATTTAAAAAGTCTGTGAGTCCCACTTCAGTCTGAAGTAGAGGCACCCAGTGTGTCCCAGTGTTGGATGGTGTATACTGTTAACTTTTTTGAAAATTTATTTTATTTTAGGCATCATGCTCTACGTTTAGTGGTAGGGTTTGCTGCACAAATTATTCCAGCATCACATCCTCCACCAGAGTGTCTGCTTCTCTCCCCTAACCCCATCAAATCTACCCATCACTCTCCTTGTGGAAATCTTCTTACTACAGACCATTTCTCAGTTTTTGTTGCCTTTGAGTATCTGTTATTTCCAAACTACATTTCTTTGCATCCCATGTATGAAAGAGATGATTCTGCATCTTTCCTCTCCTTCTGACTCACTCAGCATGATATTCTTCAAATCCATCCATGTAGCAGCAAATCGCATGATTTTATCTTTTCCTATAGCCAAGTAGTATTTCATTGAATATATATACCACAATTTCTTTGTTTCTTTATCCACTCATCTGTTGGACACGGGTTGATTCCAGAGTTGGCTACTGTGAATAGCGCTACAACAAATATGGGAGTGCCTGCCTCTATGACAGACAATTTCCTTCTTTCTCTCCACTTTGGTGCATTATGGTTTGCAATATAGATACTGAGAGGCCATCGTGTTTGGTCCTTTATCTACTCTGAAAGGCTTCTTATTAGCTACAAAATTGATCTCTATGAAATGCACTCAGTCAAATAAAGAAGGGGTCTTAGCTATTAAAGTCACCCACCTATGGCTTCTAGATGGAACTACTTTTATTTACTTACCCCTCAGACTTTTTGCTCTGTTATCAACGATCTGTTTTGAATTTGTATTTTATGAACTTTTTTATTCTTGACTGACCCTTTTGTTTTATTTATTTATTTTTTTTAAATTTATTTATTTTTAATTAGAGAATCACCGTGAGGGTACAGTTACAGATTTATACACTTTTGTGCTTATACTTCCCTCATACAAAGTTTGGGAACCCATCCCTTCACCAGTGCCCATTCTCCACCACCCGTAAACCCAGTGTCCCTCCCACCCTCCCCAATCCCATCTCCCCCCCACCCCACCCTGCCACTGTGGCAAGGCATTCCCTTCTGTTTTCTCTCTCTAATTAGCTGTTGTGGTTTGCAATAAAGGTGTTGAGTGGCCGCTGTGCTCATTGACTGACCCTTTTGACTTAATGCTCTGCACAGTTTTTCAGGCTCTATTTTGGGTTCTGGTTGTTTGTCCTTACACTGGACTCCCCACGGCAAGAGTCCTAGTCTTCTCCCCCCCGCCCCCCCCCACATCTGGTCAGTGTGCTGCCCTCCTGGAGCAGGTCACCACACACATGGTTGCTTCTAATCTGGAACTTTTGACTAGGCTGTCTATCCCACAATGACTCCACTCTCCTCTTAAAGAATCATATAAATGAAAGAAGAAATCTCTTTAAAAGCATCAGAGTTAAATACTCAACTTCTTACCAGCATTTTTGAGTGAGATAAAGCTGTTCGTGGAGGGGGAAAAGCATGATCGGCTACTTCTAAGTCTGGGTGTAGAATCTAAAGTGAAGAAATGTAGTTATGTAAACAACCATAATATCAATAATGAAAGCGATTATTTAATCTACTTGTGATAGTATGATGAAAAAATATCGTATATGGAATGCAATAAATTCTACTCATGAAATGCAATGCAGTTTGCTGAGGCCCTTTGTATACATCATCGTGAAAAAAATTTCCAGGGCAAAACTTTGTTTTGTTTTGGACACCACAGCAGTGCTTAGGACTTATCCTGGTGGTATTTGGGCACTTGTATGTGGTCCAGGAATCAAACCCAGGTTGGCCACATGCACAGCCAACAGCCCTACCCCTGAACTTGTTCTCTGGCTCCTCTGAGACAAAATACTTTAAAGAACACATAGTAGTTAGGAAAGCAGAATATTTTAAAGAACATATTCTAGGAGGAAAACAGAGTATTATTTCATTCATTTGAAAACAAAATAAAATAAATCTTTAATTATGGCAGCACATGCACCAACACATAAGAATTAAACATATTAAGTCATTAAAGACTATATATTAAACTAAAATACCTCTGGGAAGCAAGAAGATCTATATATTTGCTTGTATAACTGAAAATTCTAAACAAATTTTTGTTTCTTAGTATAATGAATAACTGAAATTCTGAGAAAAGAAATATTGGGGCAGTCTCTGTAGGCCCCCAGGATATTTCAAGAAAGCTACAGTGAAAAACATGGAAATGGGGACCACAGCACGAAACCAAAAGTCCAACTAGTAGGACTACAGTGGTCCACAAGAAGGAAACAAGGTTGGAAGAGAGCTAAGGATAAAATGGGTTAGAAAACACTTGTCTAGAGAAAGCACAATACAATGAAGCAAGTATTACATACAGTCACTGTCACGTCATCCCGTTGCTCATCGATTTGTTCGAGCAGGCACCAGTAACATCTCTCATTGTGAGACTTCTTGTTACTGTTTTTGGCATATCCAATACACCACGGGTAGTTTGCCAGGCTCTGCTGTGCAGGCGCCATACTCTAGGTAGCTTGCCAGGCTCTCCGAGAGGGGCAGAGGAATCGAACACAGGTCGACTGTGTGAAAGGCGAATGCCCTACTGCTGTGTGATCGCTCCAGCCCTTACATACAGTAAAGTATGAAATATAAAGCATAGCTCATTCAACCAGGGAATACTTGAATTAGACTTGAAGGTAATCAGTTGGGAGGCAAGAGGGAAAGAAAGTTGCACACAGTGGGCTAGAGAGATGGCACAGGGATTAGGTATATGTCTAAACTTGCATGTGGCTGACTCCAATTAAATCTCTGGCACCAAATGATCCCAAGCACCCTCATAATGGTCAAGGTGTTCCCTGGCTCTGCATCCCCTTGAACCACTGTATTTAACTGCCAGCCAAGTTGGCAGAAAAATTACTACGAGGGGCCCTTTCTTTTGGATGGAGACCCCCAAGCACTGCTGAGCACACCTGAGAGCACCTCCACCCAACTCCACACCCCCCCACCCCCATACACACAGAGGTCCTTAAACAGAGAAAGGATGAAATTTTATCAGTATAACACATTTTTGTCATTTAAAAATTATTTTCAAGAAATACGAATGACCAAAAAACACATGAAAACATGCTCTTCATCACTAATCATCAGGGAGATGCAGATCAAAACAACTATGAGATACCACCTCACACCACAGAGACTGGCACACATTCAGAAGAACAAAAGCAACTGGTGTCAGTACAGATGTGGGGAGAAAGGGACTCTCTTACACTGCTGGTGGGAATGCCAACTAGTTCAGCCCTTTTGGAAAACAATATGGTCGCTTCTCAAAAAATTAGAAATTGAGCTCCCATTTGACCCAGCAATACCACTTCTGGGAATATATCCTGTAGAAGCAAAAAAGTATAGTCGAAATGACATCTTCACTTGTATATTCATCGCAGCACAGTTTACAGTAGCCAAAATTTGGAAAAAACCCGAGTGCCTGAGAACAGAGGACTGGTTAAAGAAACTTTGGTACATCTACACAATGGAATACTATGCTGCTGTTAGAAAAGATTAAGTCATGAACTTTGCATATAAGTGGATCAACATGAGAAGTATCATGCTAAGTGAAATGAGTCAGAAAGAGAGAGACAGACATAGAAAGATTGCACTCATCTGCGGAATATAAACAACAGAATGAGAGACTAACACCCAAGAATAGTAGAAATAAGTACCAGGAGGTTTGCTCCATGACTTGGAAGCCAGCCTCACATGTTGGGGGGAAAAAGGCAGCTCAGACAAAGGAAACACCAAGTAAAGTGTGGTTGGAGGACGTGCTCGGAATGGGAGATACGTGCTGAAAGTAGACTACAGATTGAACATGATAGCTACCCAATACCTCTATTGCAAACCACAACACCCAAAAGGAGAGAGAGAACAAAAGCGAATGCCCTGCCACAGAGGTGGGGTGGGGTGAGGGGCAATGGGATAGGGGGTGGGAGGGATGCTGGGGTCATTGGAGGAGAATGGGCACTGGTGGAGGGATGGGTGCTCGAGCATTGTATAACTGAAACACAAGTATGAAAATATGTAAATCTGTAACTGTACCCTCATGGTGATTCATTAATAAAAAGAAATAAATTTTAAAAATTATTTTCTAATACTGATTTTGGTAGTAAAACTAAAATAGGCCAAAAGACTGAAAACAACATTTAAAATGACACTGAAATATCAATAATACTTATATACCAATTAATCATTAGCATAGTATAATAATATCTTAACATCTATAAATTACCCATGGTTATGAACAGTTCAAGTTTTGTGTTGCCATTTGCTTATAATTATTTACGAATTTAATTAAGCTCACTTATTTCCATGCCAAAGCCTCCACCTGATCCATTAAGTGTGATTTTAAAAATTTTGGTCTGTGTTTGACAATATACCTGTTTTCAACGTCTTCTTTATAGCACCATATTGTTGCACATAATTTAGCACTGTACTTGATAACCACACACACAGAAAAATGCATACCCAGCTAACAAAACTGAATTTTACTCCTTTACCTAGTTTGATGGCACCAGTATTGCAGGTTAAGATACACCAGCAACACAGCAGACCTCTGTGGGGAGTCATTTTCTTACGAACTAAAACCTTTATCTTTGGTAGTTGGTACTAATTTCCTATATAAATATTAACATATTTTTTAATTTCAAAATATCTTATTCTAATTCCATGTTGCCAAAAAATTATTTCTTGTGTTTATACATGCTTAGAAAAAAACAGTATAGAAAGAAAATATTAGTGGAGATTAGCAGTGAGTGGTGAGAATATTAATTCTGTTTTCTTGTAGGGTGGGTGATTTTTAATTTATTATTATTTTATTATTATTTTATATTTTAATGAATCACCATGAGATACAACTACAGACTTACAAATGTTCATGACTGCATTTCAGTCAATGTTTGAGTACCCATCCCTCCACCAGTGCCCATTCTCCACCACCAATGTTCCCAGCATCCCTCCCCCGACCCCCACGCCTTCCCAACCACTGCCTCTGTGGCAGGCACATTCCCTCTTACTCTCTCTCTTCTTTTGAATGTCGTGGTTCACATATTATTAGACAGTCATATATAGGTTTCAAAACATTTAGGATTTCTAGAAACACTATACTTCAAAAATCAATTATTTTGTGGGGGAGAGAGTAGGCTTCCCAACTGGTGCTCAGGTGTCTGAGCACCAGCTGGGAATAACTGCTGCTCTCAACAGCAATTCTCATCTAACCAGGCCTGTGGTTTAGTGCGGAGACCAGAGGATGTGGTGTTGCTCTGAGTGAGTGGTGTATTTTTGGATACCTGGGTCGCCCCAGTGATGCTGGGTCCTCCAGGGCCCTACCCAGTGGTGCTCAGGGGCTTCCAGAGCAGAACTCAGTGATGCAGTGGGACCATGTGTTGCTGAGAATTAAACTCAAGTCGGGCTCATGCTTAATATCCGTCCTAAGTGCTATACTATCTCGAAGCTCCTAAACTTTTATTTAATCATTCAATTACTATCTCCTTAGCTTTTCACTATAACCATACAGAGCTAAAGAAATTTAGTTATTATTCTTCCTTAACCTGTATCTAAGTCAAGTCACTCTTAATCTTTAAACCTATTATTTTCTTAGATGACATAATCTGTCTCTATCCCATAGATGCTACTAAAACAAAATAAGGACTAATGCAAATTTGAGAAATTTCTAAGAATTAGATACTCCTGATAATCCTAGGCTTCCAATTTTAGTACTTCACCTTCGAAGAGCATATAAAACATTGAAGATTAGATTTTAAGGCATCAAATGGGTACCTAAAATGGTGCCAGTAAAATAAAAACTGTTTTCAAAGATCAACTAAGGTGAAAATAACAACACATTTTAACTTGTTTCACTGAGAAATGTCCAGGTCACAAAATGTTGTTAAACTTCACTACAGGGGCTGGAAATATCTCTTTTTTTTTTTTAATTTTTTTATTAGTTTATTTTTAATTAGAGAGTCATCGTGAGGGTACAGTTACAGATCCATACATTTTTGTGCTCATGCTTCCCCCATACAAAGTTCAATAACCCATCCCTTCACCAGTGCCCATTCTCCACCACCCGTAAACCCAACATCCCTCCCCCCCTCCCCCGGACCCGTCTCCCCCCACCCCACCCTGCCACTATGGCAGGGAATTCCCTTTTGTTTTCTCTCTCTGATTAGGTGTTGTGGTTTGCAATAGAGGTGTTGAGTGGCCATTGTGTTCAGTCTCTAGTCTGTATTCCACCCGCCTCACCCTTCCCCCACATGACCTCCAACCACATTTTACTTGGTGGTCCCTTCCCTGAGTTACCCAGAATGAGAGACCAGCCTCCAAGCCATGGAAACATTCTCCTGGTACTTATTTCTACTATTCTTGGGCGTTAGTCTTATAGTCTATTATTCTATATTCCACAGATGAGTGCAATCTTTCTATGTCTGTCTCTCTCTTTCTGACTCATTTCACTTAGCATGATACTTTCCATGTTGATCCACTTATATGCAAACGTCATGACCTCATTTTTTCTAACAGCTGCATAGTATTCCATTGTATAGATGTACCAGAGTTTCTTCAACCAGTCATCTGTTTTAGGGCACTCGGGTTTTTTCCAGATTCTGGCTGTTGTAAACAGTGCTGCGGTGAACATATACGTGCATATGTCACTTCGACTATACTTTTTGGCTTTTCTGGGATATATTCCCAGCAGTGGTATTGCTGGGTCAAATGGGAGCTCAACCTCTAGTTTTTTGAGAATCGTCCATACTGTTGGAAATATCTCTTGAAGGGTTACGCTCCTGCTCTGAATAGAGTCTTTGAATTTGATCCCTGGTAGCACAAGGTTCACTGACCATCACTCAGAACAAGTTCCATGCACCAAACAGGGAACACCCCAGAGCATGACTAGGTGTGGCCCCGAAAACAAAGAAAAACAAAATCTTCCCTATATAAACATTTAACTTACCAGACGTAAAGCTTGCTACAGCAACTTGAAAACACTGCCACTACAGTGTGTTACTATTAGCACATCTTAGAGAACTGAGATGTCAATAAGAAGAACCAAGGAGAAAAACTAGATACTAATTTATAATGGTATATGTTAGAGAAATCCGGGATTTTGAAGCTGCCTTGTCTTATTATCACGGGTATGTTTCCAATATCTGCAGTATAGTATTTTTTTTATATAGTGTTAATATATAAGTATACTCACTGAAAGAATGAGTATAGAATATGCTGTTAGGATTCATATGTTTTAATATGATAGTTAGCAAAAAACATTATTCTAAATACTACAAAATAATCCATTTGTATTATTTTGTCTGTCAATAGGTATCTAGATTGTTTCCAACACATTAATTTTTGGTGTTAAGCACCACATAGCATATCCAGATGTTGATCAAAATATCTGCATACCTGAAACCTACATAAACTTTATAAACTACTGTTATTTCATTAAAGAAATTATATGAGAATATATTTTATCATGTAATTCTTCTTCAAGTAATTACAAATAAGATTTCATTCCACATATCTTTGTTTATATTAAAAACGAGAAAATTCGATGAAAATAAAATGTCCTACCAATGAAAGAGCTGCTTGAGTCTGATGCAGGAGTGGTTCTGGGAGGGAAGAGAGGTGTATACATTCAGGAACCTTAATAGTGCCTCCATCCAAGTCGGCTATGATCACATCTAACTGGAGATAAAATAATTAATCTATAATCAATAAAATATAGTGATTAAGTCAAGTCACTTTGGTAATCAAAATGAGATATGAGAGAGATTCTTGATTATGACTGGTAATAGCATACTGAATACAGACTGCCAGCTACTGCACATTTCCTAGTTTTCTTTGAAATTTAGTGTGGACTCAAATTTTCTTTTACTGAAGTATGGTTTCTGGTCATTCCATTTATTGGTAACAAGCAATATAAAATAAATTATTTTGGGTCTGCTATGGGGGCAGGCTTCAGAGGTGGTTGGAGAATCAGGGATTGGTGTGAGAATACTGAATGCCTGTAACAAATGCATCATGAACAACTTTGTAAACCACAGTGTTTAAATAACGTGAGGGGGGGGGGGCGGGTGAGGGGGAGAAATTATGTGTGGAGTGACAAAGTTTCTAGTAAATAAATGGGATGTCCTTCTCTAAAACACTTTATTTGTTATGGTCCCTCTTAAAAGTACCATACAGAGACCTAAACACATTTTAATGTTGGTTTGAGTGTATAATATAACTTTCCTTCTTTGGTATTAAAAAGAAAATAATGTAGGGTGGAGGATGTAACGCAATTGTAGAACACATGCCTTATATGTGGGAGATGCTACTAAGTTTGATTGCCAACACACATATGTTTACATACACATACACACAAAATAATTTAATAGGACTCAGAATGAACTTATATTACACTAAAGTCACACTTTTACAGATTTTTTACTTTTCAGTTAAATTTATTAGTGTTAACAGTGGTCTCAACTAAAAAAACTAATAAAGCACTAATAAACTATACATAAAACAATACTAAGTAATACACTATCCTCTCTTTTTTCACATATACAAGATAAGGAATATAGAAAGATAAACTTATACCAAAAAAAGATAATTTTAAGGTATTAATGAATTCATCTTTGAAGACTCTCATAAGAGAAAATTTAACATATCTAGATTTTTCAATGATGCTCTTCCACAATCTTTTTTACTGGGAATGCAACAAATCTGAAAATAGTAATTGTTGAAATATTATAGGACTGAAACAAGCAGATTACTGACCTCAATAATTAGGAATTGTATTAATTTTGGGCTTTGGGTTACACCCAGCAATGCTGGGGTTATTCCTGCTCTGTGTTCAGGAATTACTCCTGGCAAGCTCTGGGGATTACATGGGGTGACAGGATTGAGCCTGGATCAGCCATATACAAGGAGAGCATCCTACTGCTGCTCTCCAGCCCCCTCAACTGGCAATTTTAAATGAATACTTACAAATACTGGAATTTGCATATTTAAAAATTATTGCAATTTTCATACACCTATTGGCATAAATATAAATAGTTTCAGATAAACTATATTTCATAACTAATTTCACACAAGTTTTTTTAAAGTACACTATCATCCTGTCAGAAGACCTTAAGTTGTATTCAAAGTCTGTAATACCATAACTGTATAACCTTCACTAATTTATTAAACAAACATCAGTTAGGTCTTTAACACTAAGACTGATAAAATTCCTTTAAAATCATTATAGATTAAACAACAGCATATATATAACAATAATTTTCTAGTCCATATATGTTACCAATTAAGTATCAATTTTCTTTCCATACATTCTGTGCTTTTTGTGCTTGAATGAACTATTTCTGTTAAACTTAATAAAATGTAGATTATGAAAATTAAATAAATGAAATACTTACAAGTTCATGGATATCAGTTTTAAAGATAGAATGTACTCCAATAATAAAGGGTGTTGGGGAACTTAGAACTTCTAGTAGCTGAGCTGGCAGAATGGGAATATAAGGATAACTGGCAAAGAAAAAAAAAAGAAAAAGACAGATATATTAATTTTTCTGTATTATAAACATTTTTCTTTAATTTTATGCAGTAGAACTTAACATTACTGTATTATAAAAACGAATAATACTGCATGTTTGTCAATACTAAAATTTTGTTTATTTTGTTTTGGGGCTACACCTGGCGGTGCTCAGGGCTTACTCTTGGCTCTACACTCAGGAATCACTTTTGGCAGGCTCAGGGACCATATGGGTGCTGGGATAAAATCCAGGCTGGCCGAATGCAAGGCAAGCAGCCTACCTGATGTACTATTGCTCTGGCCCCCAAAATTTTACAGTTAAAAGAAATCGTATGTGAAAGATATGATCAGATATAAAGTAAATGGAAGATTAGGTTAGGTTCCTTATCTCTCTCCATCTAGGCTGTCTTTCAGTTTTTTAAAATTTCAAACCTAGGCTAGATTTCTATTAAATTTATGATTCACTAACAACATAACTTTGTAAAATATGCCTGTGGCTGAAAATTATTGTGCTTTGACATTCTGTGTGATCATCGAACAAGTAATAAACAATTTGGGAATAAATAAAAATACCAAGTAAAAAAAAAAAACCTCACCTATATTTAAGAGGAAACATTAAAGATTCCAAGGCTCTACAGGCATCACTAAGTCTCTGGAAACTTGCAGAATGAAAGAGAACTTTATTTTCTGTGAGGACTGCACAAAAGAGGCTGAGAACATTTTGAATTCCTGAAAACACAAAAGCAAATGCTTAACAAATGAATTTTACATGTACTGCCAACAAACATAGACTTAGAATGACATGGAATGAAAAAGGCAATATTTTTAAAATCTTGGAGGGAAAATATTTGGTTAAACTCTAAATTCCTATAATCTTTGAGTATTTGTTTTCTCAAACTTTCAGTTTTGTTTGTCTTTATTCCTCAAACCATTCTAGTCACTCTCACGAACATAGTTCTTTGGAAATAAAACACACTACTACTTACTTGACAACTTTACCTCAAATTCTATACTTAAAATTCTTATTTTAGATGTTTATATTTTTCTAATAACTTCACTCACTTAAAAATTCATTTTCTGCTATTAATATAGCCATTCAAGCATTATTGAAAACTTTCTGGTATATCTTTTCCCTTCTTTGTTTCAACCTTTCTGCCTTAAAAATATCATGTAGTGATGTATTTTTCTTATATACATTTTAATGACTAAAGTATATGATGTGTTAAAGACATATTTAAAATCCAACAGTGAAGTAAGAGAGATAAATCAAAGTTTAAATGTCAAATAATTATGAGAAATTTGGAAAACGGACTTGTTTTCTTGCCAGTTATAAATTTTTCATTCATTGCCTCTATCTTTAGTGTCACTGTCATGAAGAAACACAGCATACAGCTTAGAAATCAAGTTATTGAGGCTGGAGAGATAACAGTGGGTAAGGCAGTTGGCTTGCACATGGCCAACCTGGGTTCAATCCCCAGCACCACATATGGTGTCCCAAGCCCTGCCAGGAGTGATCCCTGAGTGCAGAGACAGTAGGAAGTCTTGAACACAGCTGGATGTGACCCAGAAACAAAAAAACTCAAGTTATTACCTTTAACTATAAAAAAATTATCTTCACTATTCTTTCTTTTAAAGATATAGTGTTACTTGTTATAAAGGAAATGCAAATGAAAAGGACAGTAAAGTATCATCTCACACCAATGAGAATGGCATATATACATATAAAAAAAAGAGTTGGTGGGGATGCATGAAAAAGAACCCCTCTTTCAATGTTAGTAGAAAAGTCATCTATGGAAATGTTTTAAAACAAACAATAAACAAGCCCACACTACAGATAGTGAGCTTTGGCTAAGTGCTCTGTGAGGCTAGTCTCTGGCTGATACCATTGGACGTGCTTGAACAGGAAGCAAAGCCCTTCCCTTCTGGCTTGGTCTGAGCAGCCTCCATATCTAATCAGTGACATATTAAGTGGGACCATCCAGAAAAGTAAACCCTGAACACAGTCAATTGCGGCCCTAAAACACTGCCCAAAGTTGAGGAACACAGGCAACCAAACACAAGAGGAACAAAAGATCCCAGTGAAAATAGACTCAACTAGGAAAACTCTAAGGCAAATGTATACTCTAAGACATAATGACAAAATCCAAAGATAGAGACACAATATTGAAAGCAATAAGATGAAAAAAGGAACTTACAAAGAAAAGCCTATAAAATACACAGTAGATTTACTGTAAATTTACTGTAAAGCAAGAAGAGAATGGAAGGTTACAGTACAAAAACTCAACAAATGAACACCTCTCCAAGAATATTCAGCTAGATTATCATACAGATTTAAAAGAATGATAAGAGTCTTATGGCTTCATAGTAGAGTTTGAGGTTGGGGAGAGTGATGCCTCCCATCATCTTTTTCCCAAGAATTGCTTTAGCTATTCATGGGCATTCATTGTTCCATATGAATTTCAAGAGTGTTTGATCTATTTCTTTGAAGAATTTCATGGGTATCCTTATAGGGATCACATTGAATCTGTATAGTGCTTTGGGAGTATTGCCATTCCATTTTGACAATGTTAAGCCTTCCTATCCACAAACAGGGAATATGTTTCCATTTCCTCGTGTCCTCTTTTATTTCGTGGAGTAGCGTTTTGTAGTTTTCTTTGTAGAGATGCTTTAACTCCTTAGGCTGATTCCAAGGTACTTGATATTCAGGGGCACGACTGTAAATGGGATTTATTTTTTATGTCACTTTCCCCTGTCTTGCTATTTGTGTATTTTGTAACCTGTGACTTTATTGTATAAGTTTATTGTTTCTAGGAGTTTCTTAGTAGAAGTTTTAGGATTCTCTAGGTATAGAATCATGTCATCTGCAAATAGTAAGTTTGATTTCTTCCTTTCCTATATGGATGCCCTTAATATCTTTTTCTTGCCTAACAGCTATTGCAAGTACTTCCAATACTATATTAAATAGAAGTGGTGAGAGTGGGCATCCATGTCTTGGCCCTGATCTTAGGCGGAAGGCCCTTAGTTTTTCTCACTGGGGATAATTAAAATAGCATGGTACTGGAACAAAGGCAGAGCCCCAGACCAATGGAACAGGATGGAATGTGCCTACACACAACCCCAAATGTATGATCATCTAATCTTTGATAAGAGAGAAAGAAATGTGAAGTGGAGCAAGGAAAGCCTCTTTAACAAATGGTGCTGGCATAACTGGACAACCACATGCAAAAGAATGGGCTTAGACCTTGACCTAACACCATGCACAAAAGTCAGATCAAAATGGATTAAAGACTCAACATCAGACCACAATCCATAAGGTACACTGAAGACAAGGTCAGCAAAATCCTCCACGATATTGAAGCTAAAAGTATCTTCAAAGATGACACACAATTGATCAACCAAGTGGAAACAGAGATAAACAAATGGGAATATATTAAACTAAGAAGCTTCTGCACGGTAAAAGATACAGTGACCAGAATACAATCTGCAGAGTAGGAAAGGATATTCACCCAATACCCATCTGGTAAGGGATTGATATCAAGGGTATATAGGCACTGGTTGGACTCTACAAGAAGAAAACATCCAACCCCATCAGAAAATGGGGTGAAGAAATGAACAGAAAATTTCTCAAGAAAGAAATACGAATGGCAAAACAGCACATGAAAAAATGCTCTTCATCACTAACCATCAGAGAGATGCAGATCAAAACAACTATGAGATACCACCTCACACCACAGAGACTGGCACACATCCAAAAGAACAAAAGCAACTACTGTTGGCGTGGATGTGGGGAAAAAGAGACCCTCCTACACTGCTGGTGAGAATGCTGATTGGTTCAGCCCTTTTGGAAACAATATGGTCGCTTCTCAAAAAATTAGAAACTGAGCTCCCATTTGACTCAGCAATACCACTTCTGGGAATATATCCCGGAGAAGCAAAAAAGTATAGTCGAAATGACATCTGCACTTATATGTTCATCGTAGCACTGTTCACAATAGCCAGAAACTGGCTAAAGAAACTTTGGCTAAAGAAACTTTGGTAAATCTACACAATGGAATACTATGCAGCTGTTAGAAAAGATGAGGTCATGAAATGTGCATATAAGTGGATTAGCCTGGAAAATATCATGCTAAGTGAAATGAGTCAGAAAGAGAGAGAGAGACATAGAAGAACTGCACTCATCTGTGGAATATAAAACAACAGAATGGGAGACTAACACCAAGAATGGTAGATATAAGTATCAGGAGGTTTGCTCCATGGCTTGGAAGCCAGCATCAATTCTGGGGGAAAAGGCAGCTCAGACAGAGAAGGGAACACCAAATAAAGTGTGGTTGGAGGACCTGCTCGGGATGGGAGATGCATGCTGAAATAGACTATAGATTGAACACGATGACCACTCAATTCCTCCATTGCAAACCACAACACCCAAAAGGAGAAAGAGAACAAAAAGGAATGCCCTGCCACAGAGGCGGGGTGAGGTGGGTGGGAACTGGGGGTGGAGGGGTGGGAGGGATGCTGGGGTCATCGGTGGAGGAGAGTGGGCACTGGTGAAGGGATGGGTGGATGGGTGCTTGAGCACTGTATGACTGAAACACAAGCATAAAAATATGTAAATTTGTAACTGTACCCACACGGTGATTCATGAACAAAATAATAAATTTAATTTAAAAAATTATATCATTTTTTTAAAAAAAGAGTCTTATGAACAGGCAACAGCTTTGGCAATTCATAGGCTTGAAACAGTTTAGCAGAAAGGACAGAAAATATTTCACAAGTGTAGCAATGAGCATGATACTCACAAATGGTGCAAATGGCTACCCTCTACTAGATTAAGAAATATTATGTTTATTCCTAGCTTGCTAAGGGATTTATATATTTTTAATAATGAATTAACATCTAATTTACATTGATTGTTTTATGTCTGGTCAGTTTTTTTTAAACCAGAGATTTTTATTGCAATTTTCTACCTAATGCAGACACTTAAGCATTATCTATAACATTTACTAATATAAAACTAGTATTCCCCAAAATAAATAAATAAAATTTTAAAAACCAGTATTCCCTTTCTTAGCATAAACACTTTGCGTTTTTATATGCCTATTCCTATTTTCCCAACTAAATTTTCTTAATTTTATTCATTTTTACTAAATCTTACATTTTTAGGTGTTGCTTATTTCATGGAAACTCTAAAATATATTAGCACAGAAGTTTTTTAAAATCCTTTATCTATGACAGTAAAGATATGATAATTACAATATGATCCAAGTAAAAAATCAAAGCAGTATATCTTAGATGCCAGAGTTGAAATTTAGCTATGCAAGTGAGAATAAGCAGTATACTATATTAAATGACTGAAATTTAGTTACATAGGTTAAAATCATATAGCAATCAATCATCACAAATAGACTTCTACTAATTTATTTGTTGATAATTCCATTTGCCATTCTTTTAAGTTCTGCTGGAACAAGTAATATAAAATTTGTTATGTGCCTGCAAGTTGGCAAGCTGGGGATTGGAAGGGACATGGAGACATTTGTCGGGGGAAGAAAACACTGGTGGTGGGACTGGTGTTGAAATGCTTTATGCCAGAAACTTTATCATAAACAACTTTGTAAATTATGGTTTCTTAATAAAAATTAAAAGGAAAAAACAGAAAACAAAGAATAGAGCTTCCACATGACCCTGTGATATCATTTCTTGGCTTCTACCCCAAAGACACAATTATTAATTTGGAAAGATTTATATACATCTATGTTTACTGCAGTACTAAGTACAATAGCCAGGTTATAGAAACAACACAAATATACAACAGATTAATGGATAAAGATGTTGTGGTATATATACATAGTGGACTACTACACAATTGTAAGAAAAGATGAAAGCTTAGTTTGCTGTGACTTGAATAGATCTGGAGATCATTCATGTTAAGTTAGAGGAAGAAAAATAAATACAAGGTGATCTAATTTATCTGTGGTATACTGAGAAACAAAATAAGGGAATAGACAATATTGAATGAGTTTAAATCCATAACCTCTTATTGCAAAACTGAGATCATCAAGTGGGATTGGGAGCAAAAGGCATACTAGTGATGTGTACAGGAATGGTGACAGGAAGTCTTGAGCAATTTGGTGGTGGTGGTACTGAAGTAATTACAAAATTGACACTTATTGTAACCATGCTACCAGAACTACTATTAAAAACATTTAAAGAGGATAAAAATGGGGCTTGGACATAGCTTAAAGAACTGGAATGCATGTTTTGCATATAGGAAACCTAAGTGCATGCATGCTTGGGTCCCTAGTACTTCATTCAAGTCCCCCCTTGCAAAAAAGATATAAAAAATATGATTTCACTTAATTTTGTCTCATGGTCCCACAAATATCCTAAAATATCATGCTTCTGTATACTTGGACAATATCCAAGTATATGGATATTATATATGGATATTATATGGATAATATATGGATGATATATATCAATATATTAACAATATATTAATCACAACATATTATAATAATATAATATCTAATTATAAATAATAATACAATTATAATATATTAATAATAATATATGGATAATATCTAGGTATATTATCCATATCCAAAGGCCACAAAATAATAATATACAGATGTTTAGCTCACAAAGGAAGGCTGAGGGTGTATTTTTTTCTCGTTAAATTTTGTATAAATGGGTCTCAAATTCTGTAACAGATCTTTGACCAAGTTGTTTTCACTAAAAAGTACCAATTTTAAAAATGAATAACTTACAACTGACAAACACATGCACAAAGCAAGTGCTTTACAAAACATTTTCCTTTTATTCTGAGACATTCTATGAGACCTGTTATTATTAACTAAAGTTAAGTGACCAACTGAGACAAACACCTCTGAGACGTTCTTCTGCCACTGATTAATACAGGCATGGCAGGTACAAGAGATAATATACATTTGGTCTTCTGGACAGACATGGTGAACTTGCCAGTTCTGGCTGCCTTCTTGCCCACTGCTTTGAGGACACTCACTGCACAAGTTTGCCTCTAATCATGAACAACTAATTGACCCAGAGGAGGACATCCCAAACAGCTTTCAACACTCATTGGCTTGCCAGGAATCATGTCAATGATGGCATCATCATTAACATCATATTTCACGAACTTGGGACCATCTTTCAGATTTTTCCCAAAATAATGATCAATCTTCTCCGTCAGCACAAGTGAACTTGCAGTGTGAGCTGTGTGACAGCCCAGCACAGGTGCATATCCAGCACTGACTTGGCAGATGATTCAGAATATTCAAGCACCTGAGCTGTGAAGCCGCTGTGTCCATTAAGGATCACTGTTGCTGTCACCAATTATACTGCCACAATAAAAACTGTTAGCAGATGTGCTTTTGACATTGAAGCCCATGTTGTCTCCAGAAAGAACTTCATTCGGAGCCTCATGGTGTATTTCAACAGTTTTCACTATAGTTTTAACACTGACTGGAACAATGTGTGAGTATGCCAGAAGTGAGAACACCCATCTCAATTTGATTCACGGGGGCAGAACCAGTACTTATGGATTTCTATCATCTGGGATAAACAGAGGCTTATCAGTTGGACAAATCTGGCAGGATGTAACCCAGAGTTTTAAGTGCTGTGGTTCCACTGGCACTACCCTCTTTCTGGGTGACTTTCCAAGCTCTTGGACCATGTCATGTGAGTACTTGGCTCCACCATAATGTCACCACTTCAAACAGAAATTGGCAAGATTTTAATGTAGATGCTGCTTTACTTATTCCCTCATATATTTTCTGGCTGTAGGGTGGTTTGGCAGAATTCATTTTGTTAATACCCAAATATAATGGTTTTATACCCAGTGTGTAAGCAGAACATTCTTGCAAATTTTCCCATTCTTGGGGATACTTGATTTAACGCAAATTAACCAAAACCACTAGCAGTAATTAGGACATCACAGTGAGCCGGAAATAAACCTGTAGTTGTGTTCTGATGAAGTCTTCTTGTCCTGGGAAACAATGCTGGTCACATAGTAGTCATTGGTCTTGCACTTCTATAGGGAGATGTCCATGTAAGGATACCAGGCTCATGTTCAGCTTTTAGTTTATTTAAAACTCATGCATACTTGAAGGAGCTTATTTCCATCTTTGCAGGCTCCCTGTCAACAGCTCTTTTATTGAGTCCAAAATGTTCATAAATTAGATGACAAGTAGTGGTAGACTTGTCAGGATTTATATGTCCAATGATAAAGAGGCTGAGTCTTTTCTTTTCCTTTCCCATTTTGCTTAAGTCTACCTGCAATTTTCCTGCAAACTGGGTTCTCACAGGAAAACCAATGTGAAAAAGCCAGAAAGTTTATATTAATGTGAAGCTGTTCTTGTGGCTTGTTTTGGCAATGGCTCTATTACTTCTATCATAACAGCACCACTGAATTGTACCATATCTTCTATTTTAATCTTTTCTGGTTAAGAACTGAGAGTTGAAATTACAAAAATAGAAAGCAAACCATTCATTTTTTGTTTCACCTTTCCAGTAGTTGGGATCACTAGTTTTATCATCAACATGTAACAATTTCTCCAGCTTTGGGACTAAGTTCTTCATCTTTTGCATGTTCTTTCTGGCCTTTCTTTTGGTAGTTAGATCCATAACTTTGTTCCTGGTAGGTCTTTATTTTTATCTACATTAGATTGGTCTTTGTGACTGACTCTGAAATTCACCTGTCCATTCAATTGTAAGAAAAATTTTTAAACTCTAAGATGATCCTTATTTAATATAGTTTTTACTTCACTAACAAAATCCCTTGAAATAATAAAAATTTTTCCCAGTTTGATACCTATGCTTCTAGATGGTTAAAGCTTACAGTAACATAAGTATATTTAAGGGTCATGGTCCTTATGACAGAACAAAAGCAATCTTAAGGTTTTTGCCCACTTAATGGTGTCCCTTGAAGTTCCATTAGCTATCATCAATTTCTTATAATCTTTTTCTCTCTCCTAATTACAAGAAATTGCACTGCTCTATCTTCAAATTCACTGATTCATTCTTCTTCTTGATCTAGTGTGATTATGAAACCCTCAACTATTCTTTAGCTTTGTTTGGAATTTCTTAGATTATGTATTTCTCACTTTGCTTATTCTTTGTTGTCCCAACCTTGATACACATTTTTATGACAATTATTTTGAGCTCTCAATCAAGTAAATCATTTTGCCCATTTAATTAAGATTAGTTTATGAAGATTTACTTTTAAAAAGATTCACTCTTTTATTCAGAACATATTTGTTATTTGTATTTTCCTTGATTCTTCCCTCACGGAGAGCTTGGCAAGCTACCCATGCATATTGGATATACCAAAAACAGTAACAATAAGTCTCTCAATGAGAGATGTTACTGGTGCCCGCTCGAACAAATCGATGAGCAACGGGATGACAGTGACAGTGACAGTGACCTTGATTCTTGTGTTGATTTCTGTGTGTTAGTCAAAAGACTTAGACTTCAGAGACTGTCTCTGTAGTAGACAAACCATGAACTTTGTTAGTTTAGCTGAGGCTGATTATAAATCAGTGTCTAAGGCAGCAATTGGGAAGGATGTTTGCATGGTCCCTCTGTACTGAGCCCAAACTGACAGTAATACCAAGTGCTTGGATATTCATCAAGACAAGATTCTTTGCTGGGTATCATCCTGTAGGACCTGTGAATGCAATCCCGGTTGGCATTTCATAGCAAGGTGCTTTGGAGGCCTGTTCACAAGATGGGAATCTTAAAAGTGCATGTATAAACTATGTGGTACAAACCTTCTGCTCTGCCTGGCAGATGAAAAGAGAACAGAGAATTTGTCAGTTTGGAGAGGGGGTTCTCTCTTTATTGTATGGTGTTATGCAAGTAGTGGAAATTGTTTTGTTTTGTTTGGGGGTACAACAGCAATGCTCAGTGGTTAATTCTGGCTCTGCACTCAGGAATTACTCCTGATGGGGTTCAGAGTACCATCTTGGGTGCTGGGGAATCAAACCTGGGTCTGCTGTGTGCAAGGCAAGCGCCCTACCTCCTGTACTATCTCTCTAGCCCCACAAGTAGTGGAGTTTACTGCAAACAAGTATCTCAACCTTTCCAATACAGCACTAGACTCAGTGTGCTAATGGAAGGGAGCAAAATTAAGGAAGCTTTTGTGTTGTCATCTAGGCCTAGAATCTCTAGACATTTTATAGGTTTCTCATTTTGAGGATTTCACTACTCAGTTTCTGCCACTAGCCCTTGGTATTATTGTCACTGCCATCCCGTTGCTCATCGATTTGTTCTAGCGGGCACCAGTAACGTCGCTCATTGAGAAACTTCTTATTACTGTTTTTGGCATATCCAATATGCACGGGTAGCTTGCCAGGCTCTGCCGTGCGGGTGCGATACTCTTGGTAGCTTGCCGGCCTCCCAAGTGGGGTGGAGGAATCGAACACGGGTTGGCCACGTGAAAGGCAAACGCCCAACCGCTGTGTTATCACTCCAGCCCAGGTATTATTGTATTCTAGAAAAAGTTTTAAAACTTTTATTTCCTATTGGATTCAGTAATATTTTTACTAAAACATGAAGTTTGTGAATTTAGCTTGCACTAGGCAATAAGTCTGCCGGATTCATGGCTGGTCTTCCCCTGATAAAACTAGTTTTCTCATTGATAGAACTGCATTGTGGAAAGAATAGAAATAAGCCAGGTAAGAATATAAGAATTCTAGATTTTTTTTTGAGGGGGGGCAAGGGACGGGTGTTGGTCAATTTTCAGAATCCCTAAATCATTGCAGTTAATTCTTTTTCTTTAAATAAAATATTAATTATGTTTTTTGCGCTCTGCTGGGACTCAACCCGGGCAGCCACACTTTGGTGCGGCTGCTTTGCTGCTGACTGACCACGATCCGAAGGCCAGCTAGACTACTTTTGGTCCCAGAAACTGCTTGCAGCTATGTCTCTAGACTGTGTACTAAGCTATTGCCCCATACTACCCCAGGAAGGGAAATTATGCAATTTCTAACGTAAATCTCCCTGGACTTAATTACTAAAATACTAAAATACAGAAATCCTATCTCTTCAATTCTCAGCAATGGAAAACTAATTATCAAATGCTTCCTTGTCAGTAGGGCTGGTTTTTTTTTCAGGGCAGGGGGAATCTCCAAAAAAAAATAGTGAGTTTTGTGTTGAAATATGGAATGTAATCAAGGTAAAGAGAAAATGAAGTGAAATTTATCAGTTATGCAGGCGGGGGTGGGAGGGCAGAGGGGTGGAAGGTATACTGGGGTTTTTGGTGGTGGAATATGGGCACTGGTGAAGGGACGGGTGTTTGAACATTATATAACTGAGATGAGACATAAGCCTGAGAACTTTGTAAGTTTCCACATGGTGATTCAATAAAATAAATAATTAAAAAATATTAATTTTTGGTTTGGAGGCCATACTTGGCAGGTCTCAGGGCTTCCTCCTGGCTCTGTACTCAAATACCACTCCTGGTAAGGTTTGAGGGATGCCAGGGATTGAGTCCAGGTCTGCATACAGGGCAAGTGTCTTACCTACTGTATTATCTCTTTAACCCCTCCAATTTTGTTAATCCAACATTCTGTGAAGTCATTAAGACCCATAATTACTTTTGGTATCACACAAATTCTAGATTTAGACAAGAAGCACCCATTTAACTTAGTTTCTTGTACATGAGTTTTCCTTTTACAACTCTTTCTTACTTTCTAGTCTAACAAAATAATGAAAGGCTCATACTGTATCTGCCCAATCCTTGTTCAAAATTAAGCCATTTTTCAAAGGGGTCTTAGTTCCTTTTTTATGAGGAATGATATTAGTGACCAAGTATCTGAGCAGTAGGGTCAAGATGAGATTTTTGTTGTTGTTAGTGAATCACCGTGAGGTACAGTTAGACTTACAAACTTCCATGCTTACATTTCAGTCATACAATGGTCAAGTATCCATCCCTCCACCAGTGCCCATTTTCCACCACCAATAGTCCCAGCATCCCTTCCACCATCCCAATCCCGTTCCCCCTCCCCCCACCTCGCCTTTTGCTCTCTCTCTCCTTTTGGGTGTTGTGGTTTGCAATAGAGGTATTGAGTGGCCATCATGTTCAGTATATAGTCTGCTTTCAGGGTGCGTCTCCCATCCCAAACGGACCCTCCTAGCACCATTTACTTGGCGATCCCTTCTCTAACTGAACTGCCTTTTCCCTCAGCATGTGAGGCCAGCTTCTAAGCTGTGGAGTAATCTTCCCAGTACTTATCTTTTATAATCTTGGGTGTTAGTCTCCCATTCTGTTACTTTATATTCCACAAAAGAGTGCAATTTTTCTGTCGGTCCATCTCTTTTTGACTCATTTTGCTTAACATGATACTTTCCATGCTGATCCAAGATGAGATCATTTTTATCAGGCTTTGTTTCTTTTGGTTTCTTTTGTTTTGGGGTCACACCTGGTGGTGCTCAGAGCTTACTTGCTGGTTGTGCACTCAGGGATCAAGCCTGGTGGGATCAGGGAGCTACATGGGATGCTGGGATCAAACCCAGGTCAGCAGTGCACAAACAAGTGCCTTAGCCATTGTACCAATTCTCCAGTCCCCTATCTTTCTTTCTAGACCATGTTTGCAGAATTAACCAGGAAATATATTCATCCACATATATCTTTATAAACACACATACTTGTCTGAACATATTATATGTATAGTCTCTAACACACACACACACATCTGAAAAATTCTGTGTCCACATTCACTGTATCACTGTCATCCCATTGCTTATTGATTTGCTCGAGCGGGCAGCAATAGTGTCTCCATTGTGACACTTGTTACTGTTTCTGGCATATCCAATATGACATGCTTACCAGGCTCTGCCATGCGGGCGAGATACTCTTGGTAACTTGCCGGGCTCTCCGAGGGGGCGGAGGAATTGAAAATAAACTACAAAACACTTTTTTCTTTTTATAGCCATGAAAAATAAATATAATGCTTAAAGAATTGTAACCAGAAAAACTGTTTATTTTTGTAGTGCCAGAGAGCGTACTCAGGGATATATAGTTAAATCACACCACTTGGCCAAATACTTCCTCATTACCATTAGAATTTCATTACCTTTCTGCTTAAAATTTCATGACAGTCCTTAATTAGTGGGAAAGAAATCTTTCACTCTAATAACTACTCATACTCCACCCCAAAGCTTAATCTGAATTTCTCTATCTGACTCCAATTTAGAGTAGTACATAAAAAAAAAAACAAAGAAATCAGACAATTACATAATTATGAGAAGTGTTTTAAAACTGACCCAATAAAGTGGGCTAGAGGTAAAAAGTTCTCTTTTAGACAATAACCGAGTGCATATCTCTATGACTGACTTCTATAAGAAAATGTACTAACTCTGAAAATGCTCTTCAGCTTTTATGACTTACTAATGCTAGCTCAATAAACCTGTTTACACAAGTATGAATAAGTCAAAATTGCTCAAGATCCTGCATGCTGCTCTTCCTTCCACAACCAAAGTGATAAGCATGTAAATGGAAGTGTCATATCAGTTCCTGGCATGTGAATAAATATGATAAGTAGTAACAGAATCTGGTTTCCTCAGCAGTGAGTGAGAACTTCTTAAATTAGTGATTGCACTTTTAAAAAGCATTAACATTTGTATTATTCAGATGCCCTTTTCAGAAATAAAACAGACGTAGATCAAGGTTTCCACATTATATGTGAAAATGTGTTCAGAATAATGAAGTTATACACTTAACTAGTAAAACTACTGAACTTTAAATATAAAGGAGGAGGCGGCTGGGGCAATAGTACAGTGGGTAGGGCGTTTGCCTTACACACCATGGGTTCAATCCCCAGCATCCAATATGGTCCCCGGAACAACACCAGGAGTGACTCCTGAATGCAGAGCCAGGAATTAACCACTGAGCTTCACTGTGTGTGACCCAAAAGCTAAATAAATAAATAAACAAATAAATAAATAGGATAGGAATCAAGAGACATAGCTCAATGGGCTGGAGCACATACTTGTATTGCATGAAAACGTTTAAGCCCAAACAAGTAAGTTTCATTAAATTCTGTCTGCCACAAAGAATGATATCACTCATATGCAGAAGCATAGTGAGGGAATAACTAATGCCTCAAAGACAATGGAAGAGAACAGCCGGAGCTATGGTCATTAGTAGGAAGCTTGCCATGGGGGTTGAAAGAAGTGAGATAGGTCAGGGAAGGGATCACCACAATAAATGATAGAGGGAACTGGTCACTCTGAACCAGGACTATGTGCTAAAAAGACATAAGTTGACATGCATAAGAGACTGTCAGTGGGGCTGGAGTGATAGTACAGCAGGTAGCTTATTTGCCTTGCACAAGGCTGGCCCAGGTTCAATTTCCAGCATCCCATATGGTCCCCAACCACTGCCAGGAGTTAATTCCTGAGTACAAAGCCAGGTGTGACCCAAAAAGCTCCACCACCCACCCCGAACCCCGCCAAAAAAAAAGAGACTATCAGTAAAAAACAGTGCTTAAAAAAGGGTTAAAAAAAAGGGGGGAGGGAAATGTCCACATTGTTACTTTCAATTCCAATTCACCTCCAAAAGACTGTCCCACTAATCCAACACATTAGTTCTAAGTCATTTCTTCCAGAGACATGGCTGGATCCTAACAACATAATCATATTTGTCATTTGCTAAATTTTGGATTACAAATAGTTGCATATTTCTTCAGCCATTCTAACTAAAAGAGCAAATGAACTAAAAAGGATTTCACTGCAGTTTTCTCCTCATACCTATCAAAAACTAAGCTTAGGTAGTCACTATTAATAAGCTTCTTTAATTTTTCCTCTTTAATGTAATTATATCAATCATCTTTTATTTTAATGTAAATGTTTTTAATTAAAATTTTCCCATAATGATTGATTCTTGTTTTCTGAGTATTTAAGATTTAAACATACTTCTACAAGTCAAAACAATTTAAAAAGATCTGGCCAGAAGGTTCAATGGTTCACTAAATTATTATAATTATTATAACCAAAGTTGATATGCAGTTTTTAAAATTTACTATGATTATGATTATGTAAGATATTTCTGGAAGAAGATAGGTGATGTACATTTGAGGCTGATAATGGACATTTGAGGATTCTGCGCTAATTTAGCAACATCAAGAATCAAAGTATTTTTAAAATAAAAATATGTATTAGAAAAGTATGTTCCTGTATTAGCTTCCAAATTACCACAAACCTGAGGGCTTAAAACAAGATAGATTATCTTAAACTCATGAGTTCAAAAATCCAACTCTTGGCTTTTTCAGCTCCTAATAACTTTCCATATTTCTTGGCTAATGGGGTCTTTCCATCTTCAAAGCAAGCAAAACAGTTGTTCTCATTTATCTGACACTGACTCTTCTCTCCTTCCATCTTAAGAGCCCCCCATGACTACACTTGGGTTCACCTAAAGGAACTGACTCTCTACTTTAACTTAAAACTTGACAGAAACCCATGTGCATGTGCGCGCGCTCGGGCGCGCGCACACACACACACACACACACACACACACACACACACACACAAAGACTAAGACTGAAAGAGGAAAGTATACTAACAGACCTATAAGGCACTTTTTCCTGAAGACTTCTCAAGAATTTTTTCTCCACTCCTTTTGGAACCCTCTATAATCATCTCACAAAAAAAGATAATACATTCTGATAATCCATTATAAAGTGAAATTTATAGCTGGTCCATTTAGCATCAAATAAATTGTGAAGGAGGCATGCAATTATGAGTAGAGACCCTATTCTACTGGCAAATGTATTTGTTTCTTTTGTAAGAGGAGCTTTTCTCCAGGAACCTCTAAATAACAACTGAATAAATCCTATGAAAGAATAGTATGTTGCATTATTACCTTTCAAATGAGCACATTGAGAAATTGAATGTCATAATCTCAAACAGGATATATTCCAAAATGTCTTAAATATTATCATTCTTTCTGGTCAGTTCATAACAGAGAAAAGAATATAATAATGACCATGGCATAATAAAAGGAATAAAAGAGAAAATTTCTCATTAATTGATTAATACTTATTAAGTCTATACTTCTTGGCATCAGGAATGAAAAAAAGCAAGATCCTGTCCTCACAGAATAACTAATCATCATATAGGTTATGTAGCTTAGTATGAACTATCACTGAAAGGCAGTGTTCAGTATTTATTACAAATATGTTGTCCTGTAGCACTGTCTTCCGGTTGTTCATCAATTTGCTCGAGCAGGCACCAGTAACATCTCCATTGTGAGACTTGTTGTTACTGTTTTGGCATAGCGAATAAGCCACGGGTAGCTTGCCAGGCTCTGCCATGTGGGCAGGATACTCTCAGTAGCTTGCCGGGCTCTCCAAGATGGACGGAGGAATCAACCTGGGTTGGCTGCATGCAAGGCAAACATCCTACCCGGTGTGCTATCGCTCCAGCCTGGCAGGGGAGATATCATGATTACAATTATGTTATTAAAAATATATTAGAAATGGAAATATTTTAAGTGAAAATAGCTAAGAATATGAATCAAGCAACCATGTAACAGGCTTACTTCTTTAAGTATGACATGAATCAAATACACTTTATGCACATACAAATAGGTTTAGCAATGTGACAACCCTTCAATGTAGGAACAAAAATATTTGCAGGCAAGAATTCCAACCTGAAATTGTATATAGCACAAGAAACAATCCAGAAAAGATCAATCAATCAAAACTGTATAAAAATGTGGGGCTGGAGCGATAGCACAGAAGGCAGGGCAGTTACTTTGCACACAGCTGACCTGGGTTCGTTTCCCAGCATCCCATATAGTCCCCTGAGCAGTGCCAGGAGTAATTCCTGAGTACAGAGCCAGGAGTAACACTGTGCATTGCCGGTGTGACCCAAAAAACAAAAACAAACAAAAACCCAAAAAAATCCTGTATAAAAATGTACTTCACATTTCCTTCATTAACATAAGAAGTATTCTCTGGGTCCAGGTGAATCCTATCAGATCATTTCAACACCAAACGGTCCGGATTCCCAGTCTGTGACCACTCTGACTAAGTTGTTTTTTTTTTGTTTTGTTTTGGTTTGGTTTTTTTTTTTTTTTTTTTTGGTGTGGTGACACTCAGCCATCATCAGGACTTATTCATGGCTTTATACTCAGGAATCATTCCTGGCAGGGCTTGGGGGATCATATTTGGTGCCAGGGATAGAATCCAAGTTGGCTGCTTGCAAGGTAATCACACTACCTGCTGTAATATCTCCCTGGCCCCTGACCAGGTTCTTAATGGTACTTTTGCATCTAAATTTAAGAAACTGGGCAATGGTGTAAGGTAACTCTGGTGATGGGGCACAGTAATTCTGTATATAGATACCATAAACCTTAACACTCCTATAATAACCAAAACTTAAGTATTTGCAGAGACATGAAAATAATAAAATAAAGCTAAGGTACCAGAAGTAAATAGGATCTTAGGAATAAAAAAAAAATGATTACTGAAAAATAGGAGAATTAAAACAAAGAACAAAAAAGGAGGAAATTGCTTTGCAAAATATAACATTTGCTTTTATCTTATGGTACCAGGAACTAAAAGCATGGTCTCATGTATTCAAAATAAAACATTTTATTTTTTTCTTCTGTTGCTCCCTCTTCCTACTATCAAGTCTTTACCAATACCGTTTATTGAGGAGACTTTCCTTTCTCTGTTGTATATTTTGACTCCTTGGTTGTACATGAACTGTTCATATGTGAGGATTTAATTCTGGGCTTTAGAATGACTATTTTTAAAAAGTTAAGAAAGGCTGAGTCTCATATCCGGGGTACTGGGGGGGAGAGGGCAGGGTGAGCTCACCACCTGCCCAAACAGAGTCCCAACAGCCTAAAACTCCATACTCTAACTGCTGCCATGCTCACGGCCGGACTCCACAGGCCTGGGACAAACCCAATCCAGGAACAAATCTGTTGAAAAACTCAGGTATGCAGTTCTTGTAACCAAATCTCCAGGCTCTCATGGAGTCGGGGGTGAGCTATCTCCCACCATCTTCCTGTTCTTCCAGAGCCTGGTGGTCACAGCCATGAACTGCCTCTGGTGCCATATAAGCTCATTAACCAGCCATGATCCAGAGCCATCCAGTTAAAAATTTAACTCCAGCTGTCACCCATTCAAAATTTTAAAATTTCTGGAGCGATGTCTCATACTCTATACCACTGATATTCCAGGAGCAGCACACCACACTGGATGAGATGTAAAGGACGAGGCACCAATCTTGATTAAGAAAATTAACACACAAGGCTTAACCTGTAACAACATGTTAGTAATCTCTTATACAAGGGCTTAATTGCTCCAGACTGAGACATGGCAATGTCCACACACTTTATTCTAAGGAAATATTTTTGATCATTTTAGTGAATTATTCGTAACAAGCAATATTAGGTAAACTATTTAGGGCCTGCTGTCAGGACAGGCTAGGGTGATGGTTGGGAAAATGGGAAATAATGCTGATGGGAAGGTATAATGGTGGTGAGATTGGTGTTGGAATGTATAATGTAATAAATCATCATGAACAACTTTATACAAATAAAATAAAATGCAAAAAAAAAGCCATGGAATATCAGCAGTGGTGCCTAAGAGAGGCCCTCAGGACCCTGGTGGAGGGAAGCAGGCACTCTGATGATGAGTGTGATATATGACACACACACACACATACCAACATATATATGAAATACATATGCATACTACATAAATATATGTGAATATATAATAGATACATGAAAAATATAGATAACAACATCTTAAATCCTATTACCTCAATAAAAATGGTCAAGAAAAAAGATAAGCAGTAACAAGTATTTACAAATTTATGAATAAAGGAAACACTTGTCTATTGTTGATGAGAATGTAAATTTGTAGTCATTACAGACAACAATATTGAGGCTCCTAAAAATGAGTAACAGAGCTACCATGTATAATCCAGCAACTCTGCTTTGATTTATATAATCAAAAGAAATGAAAACAAGATACGGAAGCATAATCTTCACTTCCATGTTCACTGCGGTATTATTCAAAAGAGCCAAGATACAGAAACCACTTGAATGTGTCAACTGATGAAGATATAAATTAATTAAATGGGACATGTATGTACAGATATATACACAAAGGAATACAGTCCAACTAGAAAAGAAGGAAAGACTTCCTCTGTGATTACATGGATAGAGATATTGAAGGCACTGCACTAAGGCAGAAAAGACAATATGTTCTCACTTATATTTGTAATCTACAAAAGCTAAACTCAGAAATACAAAATACAGCAATTGGTTGTTGAAAGATGAGGACACACTCAGAGGAAATGTGAGGATTTTATGATCTTGTTGGTGCATGGGTATCATAAAGTATAATTACAAAAACCTAGATGGCAGCATGTGGTTCTCAACATTTTGGTACATATGGACAGGCACTGGTCCATTGATTGACAGTTGAAAACCCCAGTCAGTTAAGCAGTAATAACTATTCCATGAGCCAGCAAGAAATTTTTGTGGGCTGGCACTAGTCCACAGATCAGCAAATGAAAACCAATATACTACCCATCTAGGATATAAAATATAGCCGACTGGATCCACAGTCTTACATACACAGTCTACTGTTGACCAAGATGTCACTAAGCTACACACAAGTGTAGAATGGTGATTATCTGAAGGTCAAAGGTGGGAGAAATTTTAGTCAATGGCACAAATTTCAAGTGAAAGTTTGGGGGAACAAATATACAGCATGTGACTGCAATTAGCAATACTGTACTTATTATATACTAAGAAGTTGTAAAGGAAGATCTTAAATGTTGTCAACACATTTTACTGAATAATGAAATAATGTTGACCTCAGAGTCAGAGAGATCTAATTCTCCCACTCCTGAACTGTATGACTAGTGTGACCTAGAGTGATAAGAGACAGAATGTGGGTCAAATGCTAGTCATACAGTTTGGGGGTGGGAGAATTAGGATTTCTCTTACTATGTCTCCTGCCACTCTTGACTTCCTTATTAGACTCCAACCATATTGGTCTACAAGGTAACCCTCTCAATATATTACTGCTTACTTTTCATGGGATGCTTTTTTGAGAAAATATATACATATATGGCTTAAGTTGTAGAAACAAAGCTACAGATTCACTAGAAATATACAGGAAGCTAAACCCAATAATGGTTATTAGTAAACACACAATAAAAATGATATAAGGAGATGGAGGTGTTAATTAACCTTAGCTTGGTAATCATTTCATAACACGGAAGTTGATGAGATCAGTACAGTGTTAAGCCATAAACTTAATTTGTTACATCTCAACACAGGTAGGGGGAAAATATAAAAAATACATGATGTAAGACCAATGTTGTTTAACTATGTAAACAGTAATGGTAGCAGAAAGCCCGAGATCATTTGATGGTATCACTGGAAAAATGACTAGAAAAGGAATGGGGAGATAGCTCAAATGGCTAGAATATACACTTGACATGTTCAATCCCCAGCACTGCCAAGTTCCCCGAACACTGCTAGAAGTATTTCTCTCCACCCTCTAGCAATGTGAGGTATTAAAAAATAACAACATGAGTCTAGAAGAATATTCCGTAGCACCTGGGGATGAGTATTTTGAAATGACTATGTATGCAGTTAAACTCAAATTATAGGTGAAGAAATATAACAAAATATGCCCTAGGAGTCCCACAAAATATTAGGCCAAGGAATGTATACCTGAGTTAAACAATAATGGATTAGGAAAAAACATTACATGGGTAATAAAAGCATGTTCTCATAAACACAATATCATTAACACTACAGTTTTTTGTAGTACGACATGAATTTTCAAGTAAACAAATATATTTCACAATAGATGTGATAAGGAAAAAAGAAATAAACAAAAACAAGGGCAAGTAAGATATGAAATGATTAACAGGAAATTAGAGGAAACGAGGTGGGTGATGGCAGACGTCCACATATTTCAGGCAAACACAGAGACCTCTGGAACTGTGAAAACATATCCATTATAAAAATCCTTGGAGAAAAGAACCAAGGAAATGCTATCATTACATTTAGACCTCTCACAGGAAAACTAGTCAAGGCTACAAAAAAACTTAGCGTTATCTGCTTCCTGTCTGTGCTTTGTTAGATTCAGTACTATACCAAGCTACTCACAACCCAGGTAGTGAGTTCTGATAATGGTCTAATATTGGCCTCCACAACAATCCAACCAAAATGAATGCTGATAAGAGCATGCATTGAGGCAGAATTATCAGTTCCACATGCTCTGTAAACTACAACACTGCATATAGGGTTGCTTTGGAGACATCTTTCTTTCTCCACTTTTGTCTTATCTTATTCTTTCCCTGAAAAAACAAAATTTACATATGTAGGAAAAAGATAATTAAGCTCAAAATACTACAGAGTAAAATAATGAAATCTGATCTTCAGATGACAAATAATTGCATTCTGACATATTTCATCTGTGTATAGAATACCTCCTAATGAGATATGACTGCCATTTTCATTATGGCTAGTATATTTATTTATTCACTCAATAAACACCAATGTGTTCAGTGTTGAAAGCCCAATATCAGATACAGAGGGCACACAGAATTAAAAAATGGCAGTTCTTGAAATTTGGGGAACTCTCCCTATTCAACAGGGAAAGTGTAGAGTAGAATTTTCATACTATCCTGGAAGATATCTGGGAATTAATATATCAAACTTTAATTGTGTGATTTTTTTTGTTAGATGAGGAAAATAAGATGTCTGGTTTGTTCTAAAACATATAAGGACATAAAACTTTGTCCACATAAGAACAAATAACTTTACAATTAAAATATTTTATATTTCAGCCTGTCTTTTAAATCTCTTAATTCTGAGGAGCTTCCTCCATTCTTTTCCTTATAATGTGTTAAAGAACCTGGGGCATTTGATAAATACAGTTCTGGAAGTATGAGTTTTGATAATTACACCCTTTTGGAACAGTTCAATTTGTTCTCTATCTTCAGTATTTCCTATAATCAAATTAATTTTTAAAGCATCTGGCAAAACTACAGGTAGTTTTCTATCAAGGCTAAGGAACATAATATGTTTATATTATAATAACCATTATTGAATCATTTCCACAGATGTGAGATAACAGCTTAGGAGACAAGCATCTTACCCACTGTGCTATCACCCTGGCCTCCATTCATGATAATTTCTTATGGTATGTCAATGTTTTTAAGTTTGATGCAGTCCCATTTCTTTATTTTGCTTTTATTTTCTCTATTGTAGGCACTGGATCCCCAAAGATCTATCCAGAACCAATGGTAGGAAGTATATTGCCTATTTTTTTTTTCTCCCTTAGGTAAACTATGCAGGCTTGGGGGAAAAGCTGACTGATTCAGTAAAGCAAAATTGTTCTTCTTACCCATTTCAATGTGTTGTTCTCACTTTTGCTGTTTATGTTGTTACTGTTTTGTAGTGCCAGGAACTGAATACAATGTTCTCACTTTTGGTCACCTTTGATTAAGAAGTACTGTGACTTTTTGGAGGGAACAAAAGGGAATGCCCTGCTGCAGAGGCAGGGTGGGGTGGTGGGGGATAGGGTGGGGGTGGTGAGAGGGATACTGGGATCATTGGTGGAGGTGAATGGGCACTGGTTGAGGGATGGGTAAATGATCACTGTATGAGTGAAATGCAAATACAAAAGTTCATAAATTTGTAACTGTACATCACAGTGATCCTCTATTAAAATTTTTTTTAAAAAAGAAGTACTGTAACTTTTTAACTGGACTGGAATTCTTATCAAGGCATATTTCTTGTATTATATTTGTATAGCTTCATTAAATTGCTCTTTCTATGGGACTTCTTTATTTTACCTATTTTCACTTTCAAATTTCTCAATTTTCATTCTATCTTCTTTACTATTTTAAATATATTTGACACTTTTCCCTTTGGTAAAATCCTAACTCAATTTTCCTCTTCTCCATTAGACATAAAACCTGTTGGCCAAGTTTAGTCCAAAATCAAGCGGTCCTCTGAGAAAAACTGGTCTGAAATGTCTGACTCATTTTTCTAGGTTTTCTTACACCCTTTAGGAAATTCTTTAATTGTCTCTGATGCTTTCAAGCAGATGTTGTTTATATTTTTATACCTTTCTAACAGACTTTGTTATGAAGGTCAGTCTGAATTGCAAAAGCTACCAATACTAGAAGAGGGGTCTAAATTTTATAAATCCATACTTCATAGCAATTTTTCTCAGTGGGAGTACAACTGATATTTGAGAAAAATTATTTCTAATACACATACGTGATGCATGAAGAATGTTTAATATCCCTAGTCTAGGGCATTAAATGTCAGTAATAATACCTCCCCTCCTCCTCCACAAATCATAGTGAAAACTCAAAAACATGACAAGTTTAATATAGCACTAATTAAATACAAGGTAAATGATAGTACCTGGAATTGGAAAATTATTTCATTTCATAGCTTTGTATCCCTCTTCATGGTAAATTGTTCAATTAACTGCTCCTGCAGAGCAGTGTTTGGCAAAGTGGGTATTACCACCCCCTGCTCCAGAACACTGGAATGCTCCAGGGGAGTAATAGTAGACTTGGGTGCATTTGGGGGGCATTCTCTGTTTGCATACAGAAAACAGATATCCAGTGGGGTTTGGGGGTGGGGAGAATGAGTAATTTTTTTCCTAAAAGGATATAGCCAAAGTACTTCTGCTTTAAAAGTAGAGGTAAACCCTAAAAGTAAACCCTTTCAAGAAGTAAACAGTCAGACGATTAAAGTTTGGCTAAAATAAACTATTTAGCAGAGACCATAGATTACTATGAAGTCTTTAAAATTATTTCCCAGGCACCATGAAGAAAGCTCAAAGGACTGGAGCACATACTCTGCATGCAGGAGCCCTGGGCTGATCACCAGTGGTACTTCTCTGAAGAGAATCTCATTGATTAAATTATTCCTTCACACATTTTGGGGATTTTTGCTATTTTGATTTTTAAGGCTGCACATGGCAGTGTTGGGAGTTACTCCTGGCTTGGTGTTCTGGGTTCACTTTCAGCAAAACTTGGGGAACATATGGTACTAGGAATCAAATGTGATTTTACTAAATTAGGATTTAGTTCACATGACCCAGTGAGTAGAAACTGTAATTTTTTTAGAGTCTAAACTCCTGAGGGGAGGCAGATGTACTGCAGAAGAACTGCAACTTTGGGGTTGGTATTATCATTCATCCTGTTTAGGGTATCAGAAAACTCTAGCTTATATTTACATATATATATTACTCTCTTCTAAGGCTTCTAAATTTCACTGATTTGAGTCACAACCAAAGAATATAGATGAATCACTAATAGAGAAAGATGACAAATCATAAAGCTGAATAAAGCATGAAATTCAACATGAAATAGAGGGAAGGAAAAAGGTAGGATTTCTGTGTGAGGAACTAAGAATTCTGTAGAGAAGCAGAGTATAAGCTCTAAGGAAAGGATGGGGAGGTGTTCCCATATGACCAGTAAAAACAAACACAGATGGAGAACAGTGAGAACTGAATCCATTACAGGGAAACACTCATTTGTAGGCATGCATACAGTATGATAAAGCAATGGGAAACAGATCTGGTCTGCAGCATCCTCACTTTTAAGCTGCGTTATTTCTCTCATAAAGAATATGCTATTCAAATTTTATAAAAGGCACTTTCAAGTGCCCTCCTCTCAATTCATCCTAGTCAGTGCTAGTAAACGTAAAATGTCCTAATACAGAGACAGGATGAGAAGGACGAGACCTAGTTTCATCTGAAAGGGTCTCTAGGTAAGCAACTCACCTAAGGAAAAGCAAAATATACTATCAAATTTATCTATTAAAGCAGAAAGAAAATAGGTCTAATTTTTCCACAGCAAAAGGGATCTGGGTTTAAAATTAAAAAAAACCCTACTAGTTAACATAGTCCTACATAATTCTATAGTTTATATATCAGATATTTATATATAGTTTATATATCAGATATTAAACTGTTTCCATTTTTATTATCTTGAATTATCTCAGGTGATGTGAACTTAAATATTTTTTCATAGGTTTTATAAGCAGATACTGAAAATAAGAGAAAAAAAGAAAAGAAAAAAGACATACCCAGTTGCTGGAACAAGAGAGCCACACTCGTGCCCGTGACAGGAAGACTATCATGCAAAGGAGTCTGGATCAGCTGTCTGTCTCCTGCACCCAAGGAAAACAGCTTCTGCAGAGGGGAAGAAAACACACACACAAATGCACAAATGTTTCAGATATTTTCTTTCTTTAAGAAAAAAGAGAGTCTCTTGCCCGCACGCCTGGCTATCTTCCCCAGGGCCCCTCGGAGGGGATGGGCTCCAGCTTCCCTCCCCACCCCGAGCAGAGCTCCCAGCGGCCGAAGATCACCAGAATCTAGCTACAGCCATGCTCGAGGCCCTCTCCACACGTTCGGACAGGCCTCATGCATGAAGGTACCAGCATAGGAACCCAGGTGTGTGTAATCCCATCAACGGCCAACATCCAGAGAGAGACTTAAAAGCACGCTCTCAGAAGCGCACGGTCGCAAAGCCTATCCTGTAGCCTACTTCTCCCTCTGGGAGAAACTGGCAATCTTCTGAGACTTTCCTGCCCACATGGGACAGCCTTGCAAGCTTCCCATAGTGTATTCATATGCTAAATCCAGTAACAAGCTGGATCTCATTCCCCTGACCCTGAAAGAGCCCCCAGTGAGACACCATTGGGAGGGCCAAATCGAGATAGACTTCTAAGATCTCAGGGAAAGGATGAAATGAGAGGTTACTGAGCCCACTCGAGAAATCGAAGATTAATGGGATTTCGTGATCGTGATCGTGAAGAAAAAAATCTATAGTAACCATTTATTGATCATTGATCTTCACTCCTTACTGACTTTTGTTTTGTTTTGGGGCCCAACTGGCCACACTCAGGGTTGACTACTGGCTTTGGTACTTGCGCAACCATATGGGGTGCCAAGGATTAAACCGCAGCCAGCATTTGTAAGGCAACACCCTGCCCTCTATACTATCTCTCAAGCCCTCCAAATATTTTTTGGGGGATTCAAAAAAAAAGTTCGTTTTGGAGTCTGAGAGCAGATCATGATCACATAAGATCTAATTAAAGTGATGGGAAGGGCAATCAAATTGAACAAAACATAAAAGAGACTGTGCCCAACTGAATATGACACAAGAAAATTCAGTAACTAAAAGTTGAAAATTTAGTCACAATGATACATAAATCAATAAGAATCATTTATCTTTAAAATAATAAAATGTTAAAGTCAACATTTTTATCCCAATGAATTAAGTTAGGAGAAAGAAAACTAGCATGAATCACATATTTAACTTATGTTTCCAAAGAAGATCTTTGATTGTGGACATTGGGCAATATTATTATTCTTAAAGATAGCAAAATAAAAAATAATTCTCTTCTTTTAAAATTTATTTATAAGCTAGTTTATCAATAATGACACAAAACATATAGTCTGAGGACTAAGTGCTTTATCCAGGAAATGAATAAACAAATGAATTTATTCATAAGTAGTAAATGTAACAAAGAATTGCACTTTTTGAATTCTTAATGATTCATCCTAATTTTTATCCCTCAAAAGCTTTTGTTTAAGTCAAAATGAGGAACAAATATATAGAGTAAGAAATATGGAAATATTACATCTTGAAAGTTCAACTTTACAATGTGTATTTCCAAGAAAATGCAAAATAGAGCTTGTTAGATAAAATATCACTGCGAATTATGCTGCATGAAAGGTGAATATACATTAAATTAACCACACAATCTCAGAAGAAAATGGAATTTTGGGTTACTAGGAGGCAGACCAGAAGGGCTAACACTTAAACTAAGGCCCTTGTTAAATTTTTTTTCCAGTAATTCATTTTCTCTCTTTTCTTTAGAAATGACATTAACTGAAGGAGAAAAGAAGATGAACAGGTCCTCCTTATCTGCCTTTTAATTCTATTTACCTGAGACCCTCCAGACACCGGGACAAGACAGGCACACAGGTTTGCAATGAGACTTTCCAAGGAGACATTCAGACTGTCCACATAAACAGTATAGATCAAACCCAGGCAAGCCTGCGAAGAGAAAGATGCATGCAGTTTTTTCATGGAGAAAAAAAAGTAACACTAAAAGCAATTGTTGTAACATCTGCTCTTAGGAAAATTTCTCTTTGAACCTTATCAAGTATATTCTTCAGGGATCATGGAATAGAGTTTAAGTAGCAAATGTTATTTAAGGTTATTAAATTTTCCTCTAGAGCCAGAAACTCTAAATGGGGTTTGAGATGATTTTATAAGAAACAGACATCTATAATTTGTAAAACAGGTGTTTGTTTACAGATAATCACTAAACAAATTTGTAGGGTTTAAAATGTTTTGTTTCTACTTTGAAAAACCGCAACTTTGAATATTAAAAATTGAGAAATTTTACCTTGCTTAGTGGTTCTTATAGATTTAGAATTTTACATAAAAAATTAATTTTTAGAAAGTTTTATAAATGAGACATGATTAATGATTTTATAATTTTATGTGTGAGAAATATGATTAATATTTAAGTTAAGAAGAAGGTAGATGATAAAATGAGAGACAAAATGCACTCTTTGCAAATCTTTATTAAAATTTCAATTTGTAAAATTAGCGTTTGTTAGTAGCCATTGTTAGTAGTTACTGCCATTGTCAGTGAGATCTTGACACTAAGTTTTCTAGGATATACATAATCTGGATTATCAGTAATATATAATCTCATAAAAAGTTTTCCCAAATATATGAATTAAACTTGCAAATTTAAGGGGTTTTTAAGGAATGGTCTATACTTTCTAAATGGTCTATACTTTTATAAGGCTTGGGGCCCTATGATGTGTTGGGGATAGAACTTGGGTTGGCTGCATGCAAGGCAGGCACCTTCCCAGCTGTATTATCTCTCCAACCCCCAAAGTTGTACATTTTCAATTGTCAAAACCACCTGAAATCTTAGATATCATGTTTGCATAGAGGACAAATATTTGAAACCTGGGGTCCTCTAAAGAAAATGCACATACAAAACTGCCACTTTATTACTGTCTGTCGTCCCATTGTTCATTGATTTGCTCCAGCAGGCACCAGTAACATCTCCATTGTGAGACTTGTTAATGTTTTGGGCATATCGAACAGGTAACTTGCAGGGCTCTCTGAGAGGGACGGAGGAATCAAACCCGGGTCAGCCGCGTGCAAGACAAATGCCCTACCCACTGTGCTCCACTGAAATTTGCTATAAAGGATTTTGGGGGAAGGTTATAGATTTGTAAATATGTAATAGATCTGTAAATATGGGACTTTGTAAGGCATTCTAACCTTAGAAGTTTAAAGAGTTTTATTAACTTACTCAAACAATTATTTGATCAAGTATGAATTACTCTATTAACTTTTTATTGATAAATTCCTAAATCAGCATAAAAAATTTTAGAATACAAAAAACATACTACCATGTTTCACTGAAAAGAGATTTGCACAATCAACATAGACAACTATGAGTTCTTTACCCTAAAAATTTCCGGGTAATCTAGTCTGGATACCAACACCAAGCTTTTGGGAGCAAACACTTCTGCAGGCTGAATTAAGCCTGACACTTCCACTTCACCATCAATCTCTTCCTTCTTTGTTCCCTAGAAAAAAAAAAGTAACAATCAACAGACAGAATATTCTAGTCCTATAATTTATATCACACATTTTCATATAATTTAAAAAATAAAATTAAGAAAAAAATTGCCTTAACTGTACTGAGAAATATAAAAAGTAATGAAATTATAAGATAAGACATTTTATTTTTGCAAAGCTTCTTAAGTTCCAAAAATACACCATAATTTCCTCTGATCATTTGGTTTCTGTATGAGGTAACCCTAATCAAAAGTCAGAAAGATTATTTTAAAGGGATCCCCAAAATTAATAATGACATTTACTTAAACAGTCTGTACTCAAGAGGAAAAAATATATGCTTTAAAAGACATGAAAGGTCAGAGAGAAGAACAGGCAGGGTATTTGCCTGCAAGTGGCTGACCCAGGTTTGATCCCCAACAAATCATATAGTTCCCCAAGCCTGCCAGGAGTAATTCTCAAGTGCAGAGCCAGGCATAAGCCCCAAGCACTGCTGAGAGTGGCCCCCCAAAACAAATTTTTTTAAAAAGATAAGACATTACTTGTTGCTGTTAGTAGTTAAAAAGTCACACACCCAGGGAGATGGAGGGCCAGGAGCACTCCAGGTGGTACCTTGGGGCAGCAGTTCTACTGTCAGAGGTGCTTAGTGGGGGCAGGCAGTGCTGGGTATAGAGTCCAGTGCATCACACATGCAAAGAATGTGCACAATTACTTGAGACACATTTCTACTCCCAAGGCACTAATTTTTTGGAAGGTGGGGATCAGGCTACATGTGGTAACACGTAGGTGGTCACGTGGAATATCAAGGCCAAATCTGAGTTGGTCCTGTGCAAAGCAAGCAACCCACTAAATCTACTATCTCTCTTGCCCCAAGGCACTATTTTTTGTTATTTTTTTCTGCTTGACCCAATCATTCAAACAAAACTGATAATTGGTTAAGATTCCAAGACTTGCAGAATGCTCAATTCTCTTGGAAGGAACCTCAAAAAACTCTCTAGGGGGCTGGAGTGATAGCACAGCGGGTAGGGCGTTTGCCTTCCACGCGGCCGACCCAGGTTCAAATCCCAGCATCCCATATGGTCCACTGAGTACCGCCAGGGGTGATTCCTGAGTGCATGAGCCAGGAGTGACCCCTGTGCATTGCTGGGTGTGACCCAAAAAGCAAAAAAACAAAACAAAACAAAACAAAAAACTCTCTAAGTCCTTTTGGTCATAAGCAACACTGCTGAATTTTTTTTAGAAGAGAGAATGCTTTTCATAAACAAAATTCAGTTTCAGTTTCAGAATGTACTAAAATTTTATGCTAACTCACATCACTTATATTTTAGCTCAATCAAAAAAAATCTGGATAAATAAAACCTAAGTTTCAAGGCAAAATCCTGGCGAATTAATATTTTTTAAAAATATTAGTCTTATTTAGACATCCACAAATATTGTCTATATACCAACTGTTCCATAATACTATGTAGTGCTTCCTAAAAGTTTTACATAAAAAAAACAAAGTGGTAAATCATTCAGACTAATTTCTAAATAACATTTCAAGATGCTATCTATGTTAGGGCATTTTCCCTAGCCAGAGTACCATTCACTTTACTTCCCATCAATCAAAGGTCCAGCTAAAAATAAAACTTTCTTCCTGAAGCCTTTTCTTCACTGATTTTTCTCTTAATCTTAATACTTAGCATAGTTCAACAACATATCATACTTGTTCATATTTATTTCTCCTGTCAAACTCAATATGTCATAAAAAGTCTACTTAATTGGTATTTCCACTTTGATGACAAACAGACATCTCCAATATAATTCCAACCCTTCTCTCACAACTCTACTCTTACCATATTCCCTCTTTAGAAATCCTATCCTTTCACCTGTCAAACAAAAATATTCTGTTTTCAAGCCAAAGAGACAGTTCAACAGTATGAGTTCTGACTTTTCATGCAGGATGCCCAGAATTGATCTTGGGCACCACATGGTCACCCCAAACTACCAGAGGCTATGCCCAAAGACAGAATGAGGAGTGGTCCCTGAACACTTCCAGGTATGACCCCAAAACAACACAAAGCAAAAATCCTGGTTCTATGTTGTATCTCATATGCAAACTAGTGATTTCTTGGCACATCTACTGAGAGTGCCACTATATTCCGAGCAACCATCATTGCCTGATTGCATGTCTGGATTATTTTAACAGCCTCTATCTCCTCTGTCTTCCTTTGCCCCACCCTGTTTCCTTGCTGTTTCTCAAGCATGCTGAGCAGGGATCCAGTAACTGTCTGAATCACTTGATGTGTTATTTCCTGGAATCATCTCTGCACAGATATTCTAATGAATAGTTCCTTCATCTCCACTAGGTCTTCATTCAAGTTACTTCTGCTTTGCATTGTTGGCACTCTAGCTGAAATTGCAATTCCCTAACAATCCCTTTCCCTGTTTCTTGCTTTATTTTTTCCTCCATGGCACTTATTACCATTCAAAATAGATTTTCCCTTCTTCCTTTTTGGTTGGTCCCTATAAAAGCATGCTACATAAACTCCAAGATTTCTGTTTTCTTTACTGGCAACGTATGAGTTTCTAACACAAGAGTTTGGCATATAGCTGATAGTTATGAGGCAGGCAGGTAGGCAATCAGGTAAGGAAAGAAAGAAGGCTCCCTTGGAAAAGAGTTTTGGTTATGTCTTAAACCAGAGATAAAATATAAAAGGAGATAGTCACCAAGGGTGCAAAAAAGCACCTGTATGTTCACTGCAGCACTGTTCACAACAGCCAGAATCTGCAAACAACCTGAGTGCCCAAGAACAGTTGACTAGTTAAAGAAGCTTTGGTACATCTACACAATGGAATACTATGCAGCTATTATGAAAGATGAAGGCATGAAATTTGCTTATAAGTGTATGGTCATGGAGAGTATCATGCTAAGTGAAATGAGTCAGAAATAGAGGGACAGACAGAATGACTGCACTCATCTGTGGAATATAAAATAACATAATATTTCATATTATATTACAGGACAGTAGACACAAGGATAGTAGACACAAGGGCCAGAAATATTGCTCCATAGTTGGAAGCTCATCCTCATGAGCTGGGGGAGAAGACAGTTGGAATAAAAAAGAGATCACTGATGTCAATGATGGCTGGAGGGATAGTTAGGGATGGCAGATATGTGCTGAAAGTAGATAAAGGACCAAACATGATAGCCTCTCAGTATCTATATTGCAAACCATAATGCCCAAAAGTAGAGAGAGAGTATGGGGGGAAATGTCTGCCATGGAGGCAGGGGAAGGGTGAGGATGGGGGGCGGATATTGGGGGTACTGATGGTGGAAAATGTGCACTGGTGCAGGGGTGGGTGTTTTATCATTGTATGATTGAAACTCAAACATGAAAGCTTTGCAACTGCATCTCACAGTATTCAATATGAAAGAAAGAGAGAGAGAGAGAGAGAGAGAGAGAGAGAGAGAGAGAGTCAGTTGCCAGTCCAGAAGACTGAAAGTCTAAACCTTTTTTACTGTTGTTTTGTTGTTGTTTGTTTGGGGGTCATGCCCTGCAATGCTCAGGGTTTACTCCTGGCTTTTTGCTCAGGGATTACTTCTGGTGGTGCTGGTATGCCCCTATGTGGTTCTGGAGATAGGGTCTGGGTCAACCACATGTGAGGAAAGCATCTTACCTACTATACTATCTCTCTGGCCCCAGAAAAAAACTTGAAAGAAAACTACCAATGTTTTTAAGTCTTTAAAACTAGGACCCTTTCAAGCTCCTCACGAATCATGAATCACGAAATCCCGTTAATCGTCGATTTCTCGAGCGGGCTAGTAACCTCTCCATTTGTCCTATCCCTAAGATTTTAAAAGCCTCTCTCCACTTGGCCTTCCCAACGCATTGAAGGCTCTTTCAGGGTCAAGGGAATGAGATCCAGCTTGTTACTGGCTTTAGCATATGAATATACCGTGGGAAGCTTGCAAGGCTGTCCCATGTGGGCAGGAAACTCTCGGTAGCTTGCTAGTTTCTCCCAGAGGGAGAAGTAGGTTGTAAGATATTGCTTCTGGGAGCTTGCTTTTCAAGCTCCTAGCAATGGATATTTACCTGCACAGAAAACCTCAAGCCAGGACAGCTTTGAAAAAAGTCTACTGTGGCTGAAGTGATGGTCACTATCACTGTCACCCTTTGCTCATCGATTTGCTCACGCGGGCCCCAGTAACGTCTCCATTGTGAGACTTGTTGTTACTGTTTTTGGCATATTGAATACGCCATGGGTAGCTTGCCACACTCTGCCATGCGGGTGAGATACTCTCGGTAGCTTGCTGGGCTCTCGGGGGGGGGGGGGGCGGAGGAATTGAACCCGGGTCGGCCGTGTGCAAGGCAAACACCCTTGAAAAGGGCCTATAAAACCAATTCTGCAAATGCAAGCTATCTTGCAATCATCTATATCCCTTTACTTGGTGTGTACAATGTTTTCCCTTGTTTCCCAAAACAACTTACTTAAATATTTGTTCACTGAATACATGCAGATATGAATTTTCATGGAAGAATTTTCTGGGTACTTTACCAAGGGAAGTCTTTCCCCCTATTCACGGACAATGAACTTTATTTTCTATCTACTTTGGAACTGTTACAGGTTCTTGTATAGTGAAATATAATAAAATATTAGATGTCTATGGAATGCATATATCCAAAGGGAACTAGCTATTTATGTTTTATACATGTTATAAGGTCCATATGTGTTTCAAAGATCTTCATGTTATAGAGACAAGCTAAAATTAGGTTGGATATTTTCCGGACTCATTAGAAATAATAAAAAAGTGATGAGCATGAATTTATTCAAGATTTCCACACTTAATGAATCAAATTCTTCCTGGATTAGTAATAAATTTGAAATAACAAAAGAATGATTAAAATTCCTAAAAATAAAAAAAGATAAAACTATTCACGTTTTTATAAGACTGTGATAAATGCCCTAGAGTAACATTAGAAGGTAGAGCAAGTAACCATTTCAAATATATGACCATTACCTTACTTTAATCAGAACAGTTTATAACAGAATGAACGGTCACTTTTTTGAAAGATATTCTTTAATTCAACATTCACTAAGTGGAATAGCTAATAACAAGAAAGAAAGAAGGCCCAATAAAACACTAGTATTAAGTAAAAATAATTCAAATATTGGAGAAAATGACGTCTTTAAGTAAACAGTGTCAGAAAAGCAGATATAAAAAAATAAATCCAGATCACTTTCTCATACCATATATAAAAGTTAATTCAACTTGGATTACAGACTTGAATATCAGAAATGAAACCCTAAAATACTTCTAAGAAAACATAGCAAACACTATATTATACTAACTTTAGTGATATCTTTTGAAGTCCAATGGGAAGGGAAACTAAACTAAAAATAAACAAATGGGCCTTCACCAAACTAAAAAAGCTTTTGTACTGGAAAAGAAATTATCAGTAAAACTAAATAAGGTACAACTGATGGAGAGGGAATATTTATACACCATACATCTGATAAAGGGCTAAATCCCAAGATACAGAAGGAATGCACAAAACTCAAATCAAAACAAACCACCCCATCAAAAATAGGAAAAAAAGCAAAATGTATCTTTTCCAAGAAAGACATACAGATGACCAAGAGGCATATGATAAAATACTTATTATCACTTATCAGGGAAATGCACATAAAAATGACAAGATACTATTTTGCACCTGTGAGAATGGCCTATTTAAAAAAAAAAAGACTAGAAGCATTAAATTCTGTGAAAGGAAAAAGACCTCTGAAATGCTGTTATTTCGAACATAAACAGATAGAGATTTCTCAAAATATTGCAAACAGATCTACAACATGACCCAGTATTTCACTTCTAGATATATATCTGTAAAACATTAAACCTAATATGAAAAGTTATATGAAGGGGCCAGAGTGATAGTACAGTGGGTAGGGCACTTGCCTTGCACACAGCTGACCTGGGTTTGATCCCTGATACCCCATAGGGTCCCCAGAACCTGCCAGGCATGAGAGAGAGCCAGTAGCAGTAGTAAGCCCTGAGCACTGCCGGGTATAGTCCAACCTCCACACTCCCAAAGGTGTGTGTGTGTGTGTGTGTGTGTGTATGTATATACATACACACACACATATGTATATATGTGTATATATCTTCATTTAAGTGCTATTAATGATATCTACAATATGGAACCAGTCTAAGTACCCAATGATGGAAGTCTATAAAATGTATGGTGTATACACACAATGGAAAAGAGATGGCAGTCAGTAATGTGGGCTATTACCAGTGATCAAACTTGAGGGTTCATGCCTATACAACAGGAATTATACGTCTAAGCCACAGCCCCATGCCCTATTTAATTTTTAAAGAAAGATCCATATTGTTTCCTACAGCTACGTTCTACAATTATAATAATTATAATATATTAAAGTACATATATTTTATGATTATAAGATGTTTAATAATTCTGCTAAGGTAGATAATTTTCCTGATTAGCATCTTCACTTCATGATAGAAAATATTAATTATATTGACATATCTATACGATAAAACCTAACCTATCTGGCATTGGTATGACAAGTATACATGAGTAATACAATTTTACAAAATAGATTGTACAGTGGGTAAAATACTTGCCTTACATGTATCCAACCTAGGGTCAATCTCTGACACTAGTATGATCCCCCAACATTGCCAGGATTGATCCCTGAACATAGAGACAAGATTAAGCCCTGAACAGAGTCAACTGTGGTCCACTCCCTACCTCTGCCCCACCAAAAAAGAAAGTTGAAAAATACACATTTTAGAATAACAAGCCATCAGATAAATCAGGTTATTAACATCTTCAGCATTGAGGTTATCACAAACAAAGAGAATATATACTGCATTATTCTCCTGAAATCACTCCCATGTTCTATGTTCAAGTGTATTCCAAAGGTATAACAAATCATTTGTAGGACTATATCTTTACCCAGAATGTTTCTTTTATGGCAGGGTGTGTTTGGGGCCAAACCTGGAAATACAGAGGGCTTACTTCGGACTCTGGGCTCAGAGATTACTCTTGGTGTGCTTGGGAACTATATGTGGTTCTGGGGATCAAATCAGGGTAGGCTATGCGTAAAGCAAGCACTACAATGCCCGAACTATTTCTCCAATTCAAGTTTCTATTTTTAAGTGGCACATAGTTCATTAGGGTCACTTTCTTGCTCTCTCTGTTGCTCTCTCTGTCTCTGTCTCTCAGAATTTGGGCTCACATCCAGCTGTGCTCAGGGCTTTATCCTAATTCTATGCAGAGACCACTCCTGGTAGTGCTCAGGGGTTGTACGAAGAGGTGGAGATTGAACATGAGCTGACCACATGCAAGGAAAGCACCCTACTCACTGTAGTATCTCTCCATCCCTGTTTATCTTTTTAAATAGTACCATAAGGCAGTATTTCCCAAAATGTCTTCTATATAATAAAAGGGTCTCTGAATTAACTTGTTTTGGAAACAAGTTAAAGGCTTTCTTTACTACAGGATTCCTCATTTGGTGAAAGGAAGTGAAAACTCTAGTGGAGGATGTGGTGCTGAAACATGAACCATGAAACCCAGCATTTGCAGATTTATAAACTATAGCACCTAAAATAAAATCTTAAAAAATAAAACTTATATAACCTTCAAAAAAAATAAAGGAAGTGGAAGCAGGGCAAAGAGATAATACAGGTGTTGGTACACTTCCCTTGCAGGTGACTGATCCCAGTTTGATCCCCGCTATTGTCTATGTTCCAAGCATGTCAGGAGTGATCCCTAAGCACAAAGACAGGTGTAAGGCTTGAACACCACAGGAAGTGGCTCAAACCTCACCACCCCCAGAAAAAGAGAGTTGGGGAAAACTCCAACATTTGGAGATTAAGCACCAACTATTAAACAACAAAACAGGAGTAAACAGGAAATCACAGAAGAAACTAGAAATTTGTTAAAGCAAATGAGAATGTAAACATAAACTATCAGAATCTTTGGGATACAACAAATGCAGTACTAAGGGTAGAAATTCATAGCAATACAGGATTACATCAGAAAAGTAGAATAACCTTAAATCAATAACCCACAGTAAGTAGGAGTGGGAAATTTTTTTTAAAAAAAGACCAGAAATCAATGACAAATAAATCAAAACAGCAATACAAAGGACCAATGAAGCAGGAACAGGGGAGGGGGGCGGGGGGAGGTGTTTCTTCCCCCTTGAAAGACTTAATAAGACTGACAAATACTTAGCTATACTCACAATGAAAAAAGTGAAAGACAAGTCAAATAAATTGAATTACTAAGGGAAGAAATTACAACAGACACCTCAGAAATACAAAAAATTGTAAGGGGTTACTATGAATATCTCTAGACCACTAAACTAGGGAACCAAAGAGAAACTGATGAATTCTTAGAATCATTCTTGGAACTTCCCAAGATTAAACCAGGAGGAAGAAGGAAATCCAAACAGACTGATCTCAAACATGTATATTGTAACAGAAATTTAAAATCTTCCAAAACAAAGCAAAAACAAAAATCCTGGTCCAGATGGGTTCACTAGTGAGTGTTACCAAAACTGATCCAGTGCTCAACCTCAATCTCTTCCAAACTATAAAGGAAACAGTAATTTTTCTTAACAGCTTCTATAAAACCAATATTACCCTAATACCAAAGGCAGACAGAGATATCACTAAAAAAGAAAATTATGAGCTGATATCCATAACAGACATCAATAGGAATTCATTCCAGGAATGTAAAAATGATTCAATATATGCATATAAAAATGTAATAAAACATATCAACAAATAGAAAGAAAATAATGTGAAAGCACCATAGTGACTGGTGGAAGTTATTGGACATGCTGGCTGTATGGGGTGCAATAATTTTGTACATCAAGACCACAAACTTTAGCACACTATTCTAACAATCAAAAAAAATTATTAAAAAATTTAAAAAGAAAAATGCCACAAATAAAGTAATTATGTGTCAACTGAAATAAATCCAAATAGCATCTTTTTAAAAGCTGAAGAAATGTTGCTAATTTTTAAAATTGAATAAAGGATAATGGGATCACCATACTACTCAGTTAAATTGTCTATTTTTTTGAGAAGTTCATTTTAAAAATGAATAAATAATAAAAACCTTTATTGGTACAGTCCTAGCACTGTTCCAAGTGTTGAAACCTGGAAGGCTTACTTCAATAGATAAATGAATTATCTTTGGTCATGGGATCATAGACTGCACATGAAAATATACACATGTGCAGAGAAGAGTGACTTTCTAAATGCTTATATCTGTTTCATCTTTAAAACAAAAATTTTATGTCTTAAAAAGTAAATAGTAATAAATCAATGTAGTTTATTTATTAAACACTTTCTATGGGGTTGGCCATACAGTGGATGTCATAGAAGGGGAAGATGCATTCCCTTCAGTCAGGAAATCTGTAATCTAGGTTAGGCACTAAAACTAACACAGGTGAAATAACAACAATCAGTAAAAAAACAATAACAGGACATTTAAGAATTCATATTTAAAGTATCTGAGAAATTCTGAGGAGGAAATTTAGTAAGAACCACAGCATCTAGCTATAACTTAATATGTAGATTAATTAGAAATACAAGGAAGAGGAAACAGAAATTTAGTAATAAGGCATCTAAAGTATCTAAAGAACTCACACATGGAGAAAAAGCATGTGACCTGTACTGTCATCAGTTACAACTGTAATATATACAGGCATATTAATATCACTCATATATAAATATACATATACAACTACCTTGCTCATTTCACTTTTCAAACTTTAGACCTTATTGCACTTTGCAGAAACATGATGAAATAAACACTAAAGTTTAATGTTATGCCCCAGTGCCACTAGGGTGCCCTGGGTGTTTCTGGCACCATGGAATCTGAGAAACATCATACACCAAGGTCCTGACCAGTTAGGTTGACTGAGAAGGAGGGGAGAGCCCAAAAATAAAAAGTTTAATACCAGACTTATCTAACTAAAATTCCTCGCCTATGTCTACATTATTAATAGATAAAACATTAATTTGCAATACATGTTAGTATCAAACAGATATAGTAATGGTAAATTGTTAAAAATTTTTGGCATTTCAATAAATCTTACTGCACATCATTTTTGAAACATCTTTTACCCTCTAATATCTACTAAATCAGAATTAATGAAGCCATCTTTATAAATTAAGAAACATAGTAACTGGCACTAATAAACATTCCTGCTCATCATTTATTCTGAAGACATCATCAATTAACTTAAACTGTTATATGATGCTCAAGAATTCCTTAGAGTGAGTTTTTTTTAAAAAAAATTAATTACATTAAGGATTGACTTAAAATTTCAAAATTAGGGCAAGTATTACTGAGTTAATTCTTATTTCTAGATAAAATACAGGGTTAACACAAACTTTTGTGAAAATCTGAAAACCAGAGAGACTTTGTTTCCTTTCTAATGAAGTGAATTATCTAAAAATTCTCAAAATTTAACTCCTCGTAAATTGTGAACCACTACTTTTAATAAAGTTCTTTGAAAAATTTTTTCAAGACATCTGAGTTTTAAAAATATGGGAAATGCTAAGTTGTTATAGGGAAATGAGAATGTATAAACATTGATTCTAGGGTCCAAGTGATGGTACAGCAGAAAGGGCACTTGACCAACCCAGGTTCGAACCCTAGCATCCCATTTGGCCTCCCTGAGCACTGCCAGGAGTAATTTCTGAGTGCAGAGCCATGAGTAACCCCTGAGCACTGCCAGGTATGGCTCCAAAAAGCAAACCAAAACAAGACAAAATTGATCATAAGAGACAAAATTGATTCTAAAAGATACAATGTATTTATCAATATGAAAAACTCAAAGGATGGATTAAAGACCTCAACATCAGAACACAATCCATAAAGTACATTGAAGACAAGGTCGGCAAAACCCTCCACGACACTGAAGCCAACAGTATCTTCAAAGATGACACGCCACTGGCCAAGCAAGTGAAAACAGAGATAAATAAATGGGACTATCTTAAACTAAGAAGCTTCTGCAGCTCAAAAGAAACAGTGACCAAAGTACAAAGACAGCCTACAGAATGGGAAAGGATACTTACCCAATACCCATCGATAAGGGGTTGATATCAAGGATATACAAGGCACTGGTTGAACTCCACAAGAAGAAAACTGTAAACCCGATCAAAAAATGGGGTGATGAATGAACAGAAACTTTCCCAAAGAAGAAATCTGAATGGCTGAGAGGCACATGAGAAAATGCTCTACATCACTAATCATTAGGGAGATGCAGACCAAAACAACAATGAGATACCATCTCACACCACAGAGACTGGCACACATCCAAAAGAACAAAAGCAACTGGTGTTGGTGTAGATGTGGAGAAAAAGGGACTCTACTTCACTGCTGGTGGGAATGCCGACTGGTTCAGCTCTTTTGGAAAACAATATGGACAATTCTCAAAAAACTAGAAATTGAGCTCCCATCTGACCCAGCAATACCACTCCTGGGCATACACCCCGGAGAGGCAAAAAGGTATAGTAGAAATGACATCTGCATTTCGATGTTCATTGCAGCACTACTTATAATAGCCAAAATCTGGAAAAAACTGGAGTGCCCAAAAACAGATGACTGGTTAAAGCAACTTTGGTACATCTACACAATGGAATACTATGCAGCTGTTAGAAAAAATGCAGTCATGAAATCTGCCTATAAGTGGACCAACACGGAGAGTATCATGTTGAGTGAAATGAGTCAGAAAGAAAGAGACAGACATAGAAAGATCGCACTCATATGTGGAATATAAAGTAGCAGAATGAGACACTAACACCCAAGAGTAGTAGAGATAAGGACCAGGAGGTCTGCCCCACAGCTTGGACACTGGTCTCACATGCTGGGGGAAAAGGCAGCTCAGACAGAGAAGGAAACACCAAGTAGAGAATGTTGGGAGGACCCAGTGGTTGAAAGATGCGTGCCGAAAGTAGACCATAGACCGAACATGAAGGCCACTCAATACCTCTACTGCAAACTACAACATCCAAAAGGACAGAGAACAAAAGGGAATGCCCTGCTACAGAGACAGGGTGGGGTGGTGGGGGATGGGGTGGGGCTGGTGGGAGGGATACTGGGAACATTGGTGTAGGAGAATGGACACTGGTGGAAAGATGGGTAAACAATCACTGTATGACTAAAAGGCAAACATGAAAGTTCATAAGTTTGTAACTGTACCTCACGGTGATTCACTAATAAAATTAAAAAAAAAATCCTCTCTATTGGTTCTATAACCTTTGTCTTCATGCCTCCAAGAGGTAGCAAATACTGGTGAACAATATAAGTCATTTCCATCTGGTTCAAAAGAAATAAAGGCTGACTCGGAAACACTTCACTGATTAATATGTGATATCTAAGAGAGCACTATTCACAACAGGCAAAATCTAGAAGCACCCCATGTGTCCAAGACGAGATGACTGGATAAGGACACTATAGTACGACCCAGAAGTGGAGATCCTCTGCCCATTTCCCCCAGTCTCCAGCGATCCAGGGGTCACACTCATAAGCCACCTCCTGCTGGCACCAGATAATCTCCTCACAGCCACCCTCCAGAATTCAGAGTTGCTTCTCCTGGAAGGAAGCATAAAATGAGGCCCCCATAACCATGCCACCAGACTCCACGCCAGGCTGTTTTCACTTGGGGCACCCCAGAGGAGAGCAGGTGAGAGCTCTCCCTGCCCCAAGGAACCCAGCCCCAGCAGCTGACCTCCATAACCCAACCGCCGCCATGCTCCAAGCCACTTTCCACACACTCGGGCCAAGCCTCACATATGGGTGAATATATTCCCTGATACATCATAAGACACTCCCTACCCATTTTACACAATTACCACACCATGGGGTTTAGATAGTAGGCAACAAATCATAGAAGGAAATATATATATGTGTTTATATATATGGATATATATTTTCAGACATATATACCAAAGCTCACATCATCCAAACTCTAACAACATGTTAGTGTTATCCTGTAGACTGTCTTAATAGCTCCTGCCAAAATAGAACAATCTTCACACTGTTTTCTATATGAACACTTTTTTGTAAGCATGTTCAGAAGTTCTTCATAACAGACAATACATAATATATTCTTTTGTTTATGTTTTGGGAGAGGGATTGGGGCTTGGGATGGAGACATCCCAAATTTGGTGGTGGGAAGGTGTAATGGTGGTGGGATGGGTGTCTGAATATTAAATGCAATCAAATAATGTGAAGTAACATATTAAAAAAAAAGAAACTCTGGTACATATACACAGTACAATACTATTCAGGTAGAAGACAAGATAAAATCATGCAATAAGCTGCTATGGGGATGATACTGGAGAGTAGCCTGCTAAGTGAGATTAGTCAGAAAGTGAGGTACAGACACTGATCTCCCCCATATATTGCAAACAAAGGAACAAGGTAAGGGAATAACAATGTATGAAGGCAACAAAAAACTTAGAACTGGTCTTCAATACTAAGCCTACCATAGAGAAGAGGGTAGAGGGGTGAATAGTATGGGCAGGTGTCATGGAGGACCTCTGGGGCAATGATGAAGGAAAGTGAACACTCTGGGGTGGGAGTGTGGTGCTGAAATAATTAATGCAAGAAAGTCTACCATTAAAATTATTATAAACTATGGTGCCAACCAGTTTGCCCTGTCTCAGTTCTTTCTACAAAACCATGTTTCTAATAATAAATGACTGCTTCTATTAATTCCAACTATTTCTTCTTTCAATGAGTGGGACTACGCTGGGGAATTCTGAACATCAGGGCACAACAGTGCAGAACCTGAGAAACATTTCACTTACCAGTGCTGAGCACAGTGTAAAAATAAATCCCTCAATGCTTAGCTTGTATCATAACACACTGATTAAATTTCTGTAGCCTTGTAGTATGTGTTAAGTTTTTTAATACTGGAATTTGGTCTTCAAAACGTAGCTGTTTAACCAAATATTTGAAATACTCTAGACATATTTTTAGCTTTATCTATAAAATGGAAATGTTAATCCAGTGCTTTCCAAATGGATGACACCTCCCTGAGAGGTTTCTTGACAATCCAAAGGAAGTGGAGTAGCAGTCTTGGGTGCAATGGAGAGGAATGGTGGGGAACTGTTTTCTGTTTGCTTAAAAATAAATCTGTAAAGAGGTGCTGAGTCTTTTTCTTGTGTGTAAGAAAAAGGACCAGTAAGAAACATAAGTTTGATAACCTCTGGCACCACAGGGAGTATCTGTAAGAATAAAATTAAGTTACATGAGAATAATGTGTTATAAAACTTTTAGTACAGAGCATAGAATATAGGCTTTCTATGTACAATAAACTTTACATTTTCTTTTCTCTCCATAAGATTCTTGTCTGTAATGTCCTTTTTCTTTCCCCTACACTAAGCCTTAGCTCTTGCTCTTATTTTTCAAATGTTCCACCAAGTCCTTTAAACTCTGTTAGACTTACTCTAGCTGCCAAGTCTTGTTTTCAATGAGCCTGTTTCACAGAAATAGTACTTTGTGTACAATACTTTGGAATGTCTTTTTACTTAAGTTTTATCTGTTTTGGTTTTTGGGGGGTTTTGTGTTTTGCTTTGGGGCCACACCTGGCGATGATCAGGAGTTATTCCGGGCTAGGCACTCAGGAATTACTCCTGGCAGTGCTTGGGGGACCATATGGGATGCCAGGAATCAAACCCAGGTTGGTCATGTACATGGCAATTGCTCTACATGCTGTACTATTTGCCTGCAAGCTAGATTTTAACCTAAGTGAAATAAAGAAGAGTATCTTATGCTCCCTCTATGTATCTTCATATTACACTTACCAAAGCCATTCACATTTATTTCCTCCTTTTTGCATTTTGATTCCTAACATGCTAAATAAACATCTTTACAGTGAACTGCATTATCACTGGTTCATAAAATGCATCTAAAGGCTTTAATATAACTAACTTTAAAAAACAGACAGATCATTGTTTTAGTTATGCCGCAAAATGCAACATCATAACTATCATATTTTACTGATTAGTTAATATTCTGATCACTCTGCCTAGTGAATGATTTGGGGAATATGTTATCAAAGTTCAGTGCCAACGTTTGCTTGTGATTACTGACAATGTTTCTGTTTCCTAGAAAGGTAAGAGCCAACATTTTGAAAGTTGCACAATTAAACTTTTGATGATGTGTGTCCCTAAGTTCCCTCTCTTCAGTCTTCCAAATAATGTCATAGTATATTTGGTATGAAGTGATTCACACCAAGTGAAAACTGAAATAGCTATTTTTGAACTGATTATATGATTTGAAAAATAAAAGAAAAACATTTTTTTAAAAAAGACAAGATACTTGTGCCAAATATCAGGACATGTGTGAAGACCTAAAAAGGAGCATCGTATGAGTTTTAATATTTTTCAAATATCTATTCACTGTTAATGCCATCTTCTATGCCAATGACAAAAACACATTAATTTCTAGTCCAAGTACAAAAAAGCTACCATACTCTACTAGTACTGTGAATCCAACAGCAATTATATGCAGTAAAAATTTTTAGAACTTATTGACACTTCAAAATATTGGAAAAGATCACAAAAAAGTAAATACTAGCCTTCTCTAAGTTGACTGTTAGAAAAACTAAATTACAATTCTAAAACACTTAAATTGAAAAATAGGGAAGTATGTGGGTAGGATGTTTGCCTTGCATGTGGCCAACCCGGGTTCAATTCCTCCATCCATCTTGGAGAGCCTGGCAAGCTACTGAGAATATCCAGCCCGCATGGCAGAGTCTGGCAAGCTATCTGTGGAATATTCGATATGCCAAAAACAGTAACAACAAGTCTCACAATGGAGACATTACTGGTGCCCGATCAAGCAAACTGATGAACAATAGGACGACAGTACGACAATGCTTTCTTATTCTACATATACAGGATCCCAGGTTTCTATGGGGAAGAGGTAAGAATGTTAGCACTGTAGCACTGTCATCTCATCCTGTTGTTCATCAATTTGCTCGAGCGGGCACCAGTAACATCTCCACTGTGAGACTTGTTGTTACTGTTTTTGGCATTTTGAATGCCATGGGTAGCTTGCCAGGCTCTGCTATGTGGGCAGGATACTCTTGGTAGCTCGCTGGGCTCTCTGAGAGGGACAGAATCGAACCCGGGTCGGCTGTGTGCAAGGCAAATGCCCTGCTGTGCTATGGCTCCAGACCAAGATTGTTACAAGATAAAATAAAAATATTTTTAGAAAATGGAGATATAGGTGTGGAGATATAATACAGTGTGTAGGGCACATGAGTTTGAACCCCAGACCCCAATATGGTTCTCCAGTTCCACCTGGAGTGGTCCCTAAGCACAGAGCAAAGAGTAAGTCCTGGCACTTCGGGGTATGGCCCCAAAATAAAAACAATCCCCCCCCCAAATGATGAAGATATCAAACAAATACAGGAAACCAACCTGAAAGGTTAGATCCACTAGTCAACTCTAGGGTATCTGTATATTGTCACTGTCATTGTCATCCCGTTGCTCATCGATTTGTTCGAGTGGGCACCAGTAACGTCGCTCATTGAGAGACTTATTGTTACTGTTTTTGGCATATCCAATACGCACGGGGTAGCTTGCCAGGCTCTGCCGTGCGGGCTCGATACTCTTGGTAGCTTGCCAGGCTCTCCGAGAGGGGCAGAGGAATCAAACACGGGTCGGCCGCGTGAAAGGCGAACGCCCAACCGCTGTGCTATTAAAATAATGAAAACCAAGGCTTCACCAAGATGATGATAGAGTGGGTTCCTTTCTTTACTCACAAATTGAACAAGGAACAGTTAGCCAGAAAGAAGACAGATAATCCCATAACATGGGTTTAAGACTCAAGTACCTCTGCACCTCAGCAATCAATACAAACAGCACTAGTGAGGAAACAGATGAGATCGAGAATCTGGGAAGGAAGACAAGGGGAAGTGTGTGGAGGCAGTGCAAATCATATGCCCTTGACCCAAGTCAAGCCTGTAAGGCAGGAGCTGGAATGTTTCTCACAGGTGGCATGCACTCTGACAGGAAGGGCCATAGAGAGAGGCTTCTAGAACAGCATTTTTTGTCCTTCTTTCAACACTGGCTCTCTGCTTCATTTCTGTGGCTCCCCTTGTCCTACAGCCTGCCCCCTAGTCTCACGCTGTGCCTACTTCCCGCCCCCCCCTCCCAATGAGAAACACTGATTGAGAATACATTCTCCTTAAAAAAAAAAAAAAAAAAAAAAAGAATACATTCTCCTTCTCTATGGAACCTAATATATCACCAAGTGTATCAACAGTAGGTCTGCCAGGGACCTTTCAGGTACAGAAATCCAGAAAAGAGGAATATCAGCACTGCCACAAACAGGAATCAGCCTCAGCCTACCCAGCGCTGCCCCTGACTAGCACCCTCATGACAGTGACCAGGGCTCTCCGGACCCATACCTAAACTTTCCATACAGCACCTGCTAATACCTTCTTAAGTGCTTAGAGAAGCCAGCAGGAACATTTTAAAATTTGTAACTAACACCACAGCACCATCTGCTGGTAAAGTACAAGGGCTCTAAATTTATAATACAGACTTCTTTTATTAAGGAAATTTTTTAAATGTAAAAATTTAAATGGAAGAGGTAAAATAGGCAAAATTTTATAAACACACATACACATACACACACATATATACACATGGCATGAGGTCTCATGGCAACTTGAGGCCTCAAGACAATATGATGTCACAAGAAAGACCATCCCTCTAGGACTTGAGTTTAAAGATATATATGTTCCTATCAGATGATCTTAATGCTACAGGGTCAGAATTGGACTTTCAGTGGTGAACTTAATGTAGAACACACACATTTTATTTCTTTTGTTTTGGGGGCCACAGTAGGCAGTGCTGAGAGCATATTCCTGGCTCTTGCTCAGAGATCACTCCTAGAAGAGCTCCGGGGCTATAAAAGGAAAAAGGACTGAACCCAGTTTGGCCATATGCAATACAATTACCCTACCCACTGTACAACTCCACTTATTTTTATTTTTAATAGTGTAGATATAAAACTTGTTAAAATGCAACTACTTCCATTTTAAAAATAACAAAATCACTCATTACACAATACTGATCAAAAAATTGTGAAATACATGAGTTAATAAATGATGTATGACAATGTATAATAATGTTCAAATCAGACAAAATGGGAAAATTCTCGATAATAATAAAATATCAAATGCTAACAGCTAAAGAATGAGGATGGATGGTTATCCAATCATCATAGTAAAACTGACAAAGAAGCATTGCTAGCTGATAAATCTAGAGAATGGATAGAAAGTAACACACTGTATAGTTTTGAAGTGTCTTCCATAGATATTAGTCAGTCATGAGAAAGAGAAAAGTACCTTTAAATTTTTGAAAGAGATTATATTCAACCTCAAATTTCTTAGGGTAATATGGGTAAACTTTTTGGAGGAAGACCACTTGAGCAGTACTCAAGTCAGGGATGGGGGAGGGAAAGGGGGAAGGGGCAGGGGTTGGGAGGACACAGTCTCCAAGCACCAGGGAGTGCTTGAAGTCATCAATGTCAACACTTTCCCAACAATAATTCTTTTTGGGGGGGGAGTTTGGTCATACCTGGCAATGCTCAGGAGTGACTCCTGGCTCTGCACTCAGGAATCACTTCTGGAGGTGCTCAGGAGACATATGGGATACCGGGGATCAAATTCAGGTCAGCCCCATGTAAGGCAGACGCCCTACCCACTGTACTATCATCCTGTCCCCACCAACAATAATTCTTAAAGTCTATGTACATGAGATAGCTTTGTATTTACTCTTCAATTCCCTTCATTAATACTATCTTATAGTTCTCAGGGTAGACATCTTTAACCTATTTAACAAACTTATTCCTTAGCATTTCTTTTTTTAAAAGCAATTCTTAATTTCTTCACTATTGGTATAAAAACACAACTAAATATTAAGTATTGATTTTTTTGTCCTCTAACTCTGCACAACTCTTTTTTTTTTTTATTTAGTCACCCTGAAATTACAGTTATTCGTGATTGGGTTTTTGGCATACAATGCTTGAATAGTGATCCCTTCACCAGCGTCCATTTCCCTCTACCAATGCCCACCTCCACACACACACCCCACCCACCCCCATCTAGTTCTAAAAATTTTCTGTCAATTTAAAAAGCAAATATTTATTTATTTATTTATTTATTTATTTATTTATTCTTTTTGGGTCACACCAAGCGATGCTCAGGGGTCACTCCTGGCTCTACACTCAGGAATTACCCTTGGCCGTGCTCAGGGGACCATATGGGATGCTGGGAATCGAACCCGGGTTGACTTTGTGCAAGGCAAACGCCCTACCCGCTGTGCTATCACTCCAGCCCCAATTTTCTGTCAATTTTTTAAGGTCTTCTAAATATAGCATGTCACTGGCAAATTGGGACCATTTAACTTCTTTTCTGATTTGGATGCTTTATATTGCTCTTTCTTGATCAATTTCTCTGAGTATGACTACAGTATTATGGAGTAAAAGTGGAAACTAGGTGAATATCCTTGACCAGAACTTAGAGGGACATTTTTCAGCTTTTCACCACTTACTACAATGTTAGTTGCAGGCATGTCACATAAAGCTTCTATTATGTTAAAACATTTTCCTCCTATACCAACACTATACGTGAGGGTTCTATCATGAAAGGGCACTAAATGTTGTCATTATTTTCTTAAGAAAATCATATAGTTTTTAATATCATATGTAATACTGATCTATGGATGGTGAACCATCCTTCTACCCCCTAGAATAATTATATTTTATCCTAGTATATGCTGAGTTCAGTTTGCTAATGTTTTTTGAGAATTCTGGCACGCACATCCATCAAAGATATTGGCCCAAGAGGATAGTACAGCAGGAGAGATAGTACAGCAGGTAGGGTCCTTGCCGTGCATGTGGCCAAGCCAGGTTTCATCACTGGCATTCTAGACAGTTCCTTGAGCACCACCAGGAGTAACTCCTGAGTGCAAAGCCAGGAGTAACTCCTAAGCACTGCTGGGTGTGGCTCAAAACTATACTGGCCCATAATTTTTTCTTGTGTTACCATTTTTGATTTTGGTAACAGTAATACAAGCCCTATAAAATGAGTGTGGAAATATTTCTTCTTTCTGCTTTTTTGGGAAGAGTTTAAAAAAACTGTTATCGATTCTTCTTTAAATGTTCAAATTTACCAGTAAAGTTATTTAAGTCCTAAACTTTGCTTAAGTGATGTTATGATTAATTCAATATCTTACCAGTAATTTATGGCCTCGTATTTTATGTCCTCAGGCTTTTGTTATCAAAGATTATATGCTTCCAGAAATTTATCCACTTTTCCTAGCTTTTCCAATTGTTGGTATGCAGTTATTCACAGCAGTCTCTTACAATTCTTTTAATTCATGTGGTAAAGTTATATTCCCTTTTTCACTTCTAATTTTTTTAGAAATTAGAAATGAAAATTTCTCTCTTTTTCTTGACAAGTCTGACTAAAATTTTGTCTATTTTGTTTATCTAATTAAAAAACCCAGTATCTTATCTGTTTTTCTATGCTCAATTTATTTTCACTCTAATCTAGTTATTTCCTTTTCTCTAGTAACTTTGAGCTTTGTTTCCTTTTCTAGCACTAGAACTGTCAATTTGGTTTGCTTTGAGTTTTTTTTTTTTCTTACAGTATTACAAGAAATTTCCCTTTTACATGTATCTCCTTAATTTTATTAATTTTGGTACAAATTTATTTGTGTCTGGATATTTTTTCTTTTGTTTACTCTTTAATCCCCTAATTTTTCTGCAGCTTGTGAATCAGCATTATGAGATGTGATTTGTTTCCTCTTATAATGACAAATTCAAAAAATCAGATCTTAGTATTTAATTAAAATAAGCAAATAAATGTTCTTTGTTGACCATTTCAAAATGCAAACCAATCTGTTTCCCTAGAGGTGATACTCAATGCTCTGCAAGCAATAGAAAGCACAACAGATAATGAGATTAGATCACACAACTTCCTCCAAACTATTATAGTTTCCGTCTTTTATTACAGAGCATTGAGAACAAAACAAGTCAACAGATAACCAAAAGAAAAACAACAACAAAAAGGTTTCTGATTTCTTTTATGAGAATAAGCTCTTCTAAAGCTAAACAGTTTCAAATATTCCAGATTTGGTTCCTTGTTTGGTTATGACCCATGAAATTACATAAGAGAGATGATACAACAAGTAAGTCATCTGCCTTGCTCGTGACTGACCCAGTTTCTATCCCTGGCACTCCCAATGGGCCCCCAACACTTCAAGGAATGATTCCTGAGCACAGATATAAGAGTAAGCACTGAACACTACTGGGTATACCCCACCACCCAATAAACTCACATACATACGATGCCCAAAATTTTGTCATAAATCCTTTTTATGTAGAGAAAGTACATACAGTTGTCTGAAATTAAATGCCCCATTTGAAAGAGCACTTTTAACTTCTGTTACTCTAATCTATCAATTTTGATATAGCACCATAAATAATAATGAGTTGGCATTTTTATACGGGTGCTTAAAACATAACACCAAGCAATGTAACAAAAAAAAATTTTTTGAACCAATATTCTGGTTATATGCTCTGTAGTCTGTGAAAGATACCTCAGGAGAAGTACCAACAGTGAAAATTACAAATTGATCAAAACAGAACACAATTTTTTTTTTAGTTTTTAAATTTTTTTATTGAGTCACCATGTGGAAAGTTACAAAGTTTTCAGATTTAAGTCTCAGTTATACAATGCTCAAACACCGATCCCTTCACCAGTGCACATATTCCACCACCAAGAATCACAGTATAGCTCCACCCCGCACCCCCACGCCCCTAGCCCCCCATGCCCCTAGCCCCCCCAAGAACACAAATATTAATAAATATATCCACTGATATGTGTTTTTTAGAAACATTCAGATAGCAGACTAGAGAGACAGTAATGTGGATAAGGCCTTTCATGAAGGCAACTTGTGTTCAATCACTGGTACCACATATGGTACCACTACTGCCAGTAGTGATTCCTGAGCACAGAGTTAGGAGTAAACCAGGAGTACAGCCAGGTGCACCCTCCACACAAAATTAAAACTATGACTGGTATTTCAAGAGAATAATCAGGGGCTGAAGAAATAGTAAGCAAAAGACTTACATGTCTTCAATCTCTGGAATTGCCTGGTCCCAGAGTACTGATAGGGAGGTGAGAGGCCTGACTTCTGCATACCTCTCCACCCCCAACACACACACACACACACACACACACACACATACACACACACACACACACACAAACACCCACACACAATCCCAGGGTATGACCTCTATGACTAATAAAAATAACTTAAATTTTACTTTCTACTCTTTTCTCCAAGAGTATAATACCTCATTTGTTAGGGGGAAAAAAAGACCAAAGAATTCAAAGATAGTGTTTTAACAGGAAAAAAAAATACAATAAAAATTCTAAATGTTATCCTTTAAACTATACTTTGATTAAGGTTGTTGTACCTGAAGATTGATTTCCGCCTCATAGAAGGTTAGGCATGAGCAGTAATGTCGATCTGAGTCAATATCTGTCAGGACCACCACAAAAAACGTTGGCTGCTTCCGCTCTCTGGACAGTTGCCATCCACCAGGCTGACAAAACTATATAAAATAGAAAAGAACATTATGCCATTTTATAAGTATAACCAAAAATATTTGTAAGTCTGAAAAATGTTAAAATGCTTCATTAATTATTATTTCTACCTGATGTGATGTTACCTCAGAAAAAAAATTTTAAATATCCCACACAGGTTAATGATGTAAAACATTTTTACTAATGTGGATAATTCACTTTACAAAGGTAGTCTTGATTTTCCACAGATGCCACTCATTCTGAAACCTAAATGAAAACAAGCAGGAATACTGCACCAAAATCAAAGACTTTAATCCATTAGAACAAATTATAAAATAAGTTTAAGGCAAATTAGAGTCTAGAGTCTTTGATTTAATTACTCTTTCATTTCAGTATAATGACAAATGTATTTTTTTCATTAACTGAAACAACCTTCTGTGCTATAAAATATTCTTTAATATATTTAGGAGCTGGAGAGATAGTATAGGGTTAAGGCACTTGCTTTTTTTGTTTGTTTGCTTGTTTGTTTTGCTTTGCTTTTTGCTTTTTGGGTCATACCCGGTGATGCTCAGGGGTCACTCCTGGCTCTGCACTCAGGAATTACCCCTAGCAGTGCTCAGGGGACCATATGGGATGCTGGGAATTGAACCCAGGTTGGCCGCATGCAAGGCAAACACCCTACCCGCCGTGCTATCACTCCAGTCCCAAGGCACTTGCTTTGTATGTGCCAACTCCAGTTCAATCTCCACCACTACATTTACTTTCCTAAGCATGGCCAGAAGTGATTCCTGAGCACAAAGCCAGAAATTAATACATGCCACTCTAAGAAAGTAACATTATTTACTCTTCACGCAACTATCACTTTATGTCAGAGGGGCTTTAATATTAGTTATTCACTAAACTTAGTAAATGTAATAAAATTACACACCAGAGAATATTTATTTAAAACACATATTTTAAATAAAAATGTGGTTTAATATGAATCAAAATACACCTCTTCATAATAGCCCAAGAATAGCAAATGTACTGATTTCTCATATCAAAATACCCTTCCTTCCTCCAGGAGGCACACAAACAACAAAATAATTTTCATGAGCAAAAAGATCACTTAACTGAGAAGGTATTTTACTACTTAAAACCAAAAAAGAGCACCAGATAGCACGCCCAGCAGACTGAGTGCATGTTTTACATGCAGATTGTTCGGGTTTAATCTCTGGCATCACATGGTTTCAAAGCACTAATGGAAGCATCTCCCATGCATAGAGCAGGTATGGCCCCCCAAACACAATTGGGTGTTATCCTCCAAACAAAACAAAAACCCAAATCCTTGAGGTCAGAAAGAACATGGATGCATATGACAGTTTCGATCCCCGGTACCAAGTAGGGTTCCCTGAGCACCATGAGAAGCAGCCAGAAGTAAGCCCTGAGTACAGACATATGTGGCCACAAAATAAGAATCAAACATAAAAGTCAATCCTAGGTAAAAGCCTCATAATATATCCAGTTTTGTTTTCCATGTAAACAGACAAAATTGTAACAAAATAACCAAAATGTCAATAGCACTACTGGGACCAATTTGAATGACCTACTAAACATATAACATTGTAGAAGTTCTTTAGATAATAGCTACCCTTCACATTTTTTTATCACCACCTCTATAAATTTACAGCTCAAGTAGAAACATTTTATTGTGCAACCTTTAGAATAACTGGACAAGAAAATTAAAAGTTTGAAAGGGGGATGCCTAGATCACCCTTGACCTCTTTCCTTCCAGCAAAGGAAGGAAACTGAGTGCAAGGAGAAGAGACAGACAGGAAGCAAAGGGGAGGGGGAGAGGGAGAGGGTGTCAAAGGGATTCTGGAATATGAATGAAGTAAAGAAGCAGTATGACTAAATATCCAAGCCATAGAACCAGCAACACTGAAATATGAGACCCACATTTCCCCCCACTTTATGTAAACACCACGGTTTACAGTTGTTCATGATGTTTCATTACAGCAGTTAATTTTCCAATACCAGTCCCACCACAGTGACTTTCCATCTGTCTCCAATTTCCCAAACACCCCTCAAGCCTGAACCCCACAGCAGGCCCACAAGAAGTTATTTTATATTGCTGGTTACCATCAGATGGCGAATGGAATGATGAAAAATTATTTCCATAGAAAAAAGTATGTGAAAATTGTTGCATCTCACTGTGGTGACATTAAATTCTTATCTAAGGGTTTACTCAGCTGTTGGTGCAAGCTAAGTCTTTTGTGTTAATGTTTTTGTTAGCCAACAATGGTTGGCTTCTGCGTTACATCCCATCCAATCTGTTGTGCTACTACTGGGATGTCAGTGTTGTAGAGTTTGAACATGGCCAGAAAATCCAGGATATTTAAATGGGCAGTTAACTGGGCATGGCTGCCAGGGTCTTCCGGGAGGTGTGGCAAGGTCACCCATCCTGACTCCAAGAAGGCCTGAAGTTTTTAGACACAAAGATCCATGTACCTGGAGTTTTCAGCAGATTAAGTTCTCTGAGGGGCTCGGTCCTGAGGTAGTGGGATCTGGCTGGAGGTGCAATGGCAGATTTGGGGTGTAGGAATAATTGCCAGGGCTTTGTTTGGGCAGGAGCTGGCTCTCCCCCAGCTCCGAGATGAGATATATACTTTAACAACCAAACTTTATAAGGTACCTGTCAAGGTGGCAGGCTGAGGGGTGGGATGTAGGGGAGTAAAACTGGGAACACTGGTGGAGGGAAGTTGGCTCTGATAGTGAGATTGGTGATAGAACACTGTATGTCTAAAACTCAATGATAAATAACTTTGTAAATTATGGTGCTTTAATAAAATAAAATTAAGAAAATAGAAAAATCCTTAATAGAACACACTAAATATAATGTCCAGAAAATGAATATTACAGTTTAGGCAGTAATGGGTCTGGAGCAATAGCACAGCAGGTAGGGCATTTGCCTTGCAAGTGGCTGACCCAGGTTCGATTCCCAGCATTCTATATGATTCCCCAAGCACCACCAGGAGTAATTCCTGAGTGCATGAGCCAGGAGTAACCCCTGTCCATCGCTGAATGTGACCCAAAAAAAGCAAAAAATAATAATAATAATAATAATAGAATGGGGGCTGGAGCAATAGCACAGCCGGTAGGGCGTTTGCCTTGCATGCAGCCAACCCAGGTTCGATTCCCAGCATTCCATATGATCCCCCAGCACCGCCAGGAGTAATTCCTGCGTCTACAGAGCCAGGAATAACCCTTGTGCATCGTCAGGTGCAACCCAAAAAGAAAGAAAAAAAGACAGTAAGAAAAAAAAAAGGCAGAAAGATTTCCTTAAGACACCAGAAATGGTCTCATTTTCCCCAAGTTTACAAAAAGAACTTCTGCTAAGATCTGAATTTTTTAAAGTATTCACAGTAAAACTTTTGGGAAATTCCAAGGATTGTTTTTCAGATTAATTAAGTACTTCTTCAAATCTAAGGTTAATGTGACCACAAGACAGTTCATGATACTTCATGGTAGATCTGGTTAAATACTTTTACAATGCCCAAAGAGTTTTTGACAAATAACTCTGTCTATTACAATGTCAAAATAGTTACTGACACAGATCTGACTACATGAGATCCCTTACTTCACAAATATAACTATAGATGTTAAAAGGAATTACTTTATGCTATGATTTTTGCAACACTATCGAACTCATACTTTACAGGAAATCTTGATTCATTATCAAATAAAATATGTTGATTATGAATATTCAGAAGTAAATTGCAGCTCCCACAATCAAGTTCACAATTTTTTTCAAAGATAAAAGGAAATGTTCTTAATCTCCAATTAAATATCACTTTTCAAATTGATCATATCATAAGATTAATTAATTGAATGTCAATTGTCAGAAGATAGTGTCAATATTTTCCAAAAAGTACTCCCCACAGGATTTGGATTTGAAGTATAATAATGTTAGTTGGTTCAATCATTTCAAATCTTTGCGGAGGAAGTAATAAACAATAAGGGAGTAGACATTGCAATTCTTGAACCTGAGCTCGAGTCACATTTCTGACAGGAATGTGAGGGAATGTTTAGACAGCTGGAGACAAAATAGTCACTAAAAGATAGCAAGCAAGCAAGCAGAATGATAAGTATTGAAAAAACAGGATAAATCAGGGATTTCATCCTCTGGTGCCTTTATTGGCAAACAGGAAAAAAAAAAGCTATCACAGGTGTAAAACCTAAATTGTTTGTATCAATTATAACTGGCTACACTTTGCCCTCTGTTTTCAAGTCACTAAGGGAAATACACTTATTTGAGATACCATTATCAACGAACATACCATAAAACTGTAAAACATTATATATACTTCACCATACATACAATAATTTAAGTTTGACTACTCCTTTCCACCTAATCCTCATCATTTAACAGGCCATAAAAATATAACATTATTAGGGAAGATGTCAATATGAAGGGCTCTTCTTCAGGATGTTAGCCCTTAAGTTTTCTTTAACATCTTTGCATGACCAACAAATACTATTTCAATAAAATTAAAACTGACACACACTGCTAGACTCTATACACTAATGCACTAAAATCAATGTAGTTTACTTGCTTGTTCCTTTAAATGCCTGAAGTATACAGTAGATCATCTGAAAATTTCATTTAAAAAAAAAGCACCAATAATCTTTTTCACATTTGTGAATGTTTAATATATAAATGTATCTCACAAGACTCACTTTAAAAATGATGAAACCATGACTCAAGACATTAAAGTCATGAGGTGAGTATGTGAAAAAGGCAGTAATAGAATTTAAGTCTTACTATCTATAGGATTTGTTTTCTTTCAGTGCTGAATTGTTTTTATAAATCACACTTCAAGTATTATTTTAATTAACATAAACTACTGATAGAAAACTTTAACCACTATCAATTGTTCGACATTTGGGTTACTTCCACATGCAATCTACTGTGCTAAGATTGCAATGCACCTAGCTGTGCACATATCTTTTTGAATTAATATTTCTGTGCTTTGGAGCTAGATGCTAACAAGTGGAATCACTGAGTTATATGGAAACTTTATTCTTTTTTTCAAAATAAATTTCATTACTGTTCTTCATAGAAGTTGAACCAGACAATATTTCCACATTCAGTCAAAGAGGGCATCTCTTTCAATCCATCCCAAGCAATCTTGATTGGTTCCAGTTTTCTTGACATATGTGATTCTCACTGATGTGAGATGGTATCACATTGTAATTTTGATTTTTCATTTCTCTGATAACAAGTGACAATGAAGAAACTTTGGCACATATATACTATGGCATAGATTGGAATTGTAAACAAAGATGAAACCTTGCAGTTCACTCAAGTTGGATGAAACTGGAGGGTACCATGTTAAGTAGTATTATTTTAAGTAAGAAGAACAAAAAACATGGATGATGTCACATATTTATATGACATACATAAAACAAGGAATAGACTATGAAATGTAACAAATCCTTGGCCTTGGCTTATGAAACTGATGACACCAAGTGGGATGGGGAGGAATAGAAGTGAACTAGCAGTGACATAAGAACAGTGATGAGGGGCCAAAGCGATAGTACAGTGAGTCAGGTTTTTGCCTTGCGTGCGGCCAACCTGGGTTCAATACCTGGCATCCCATATGGTCCCCCAAGCACGACCAGTAGTAATTCCAGTAGGAATAACCCCTGAACATTGCCAGGTGTGACCCAAAAAGGAAAAGAAAAAGGACAGTGATGAAGCATATAGGGCCACTTTGGTGGTGGTGAGTTGCAGTAACTATATAATGAAACCATAAGTGTTAACACTATTGTAAACATGTTACCTAAACTGAGAGAGACAGAGAGATAGAGAGAGAATAATGTTTTCAAGCACATTTGAAACATTTATCAAGAAAGAGCATATCCTGGGTCATAAATAAATTATGTAAAATATGTCCTCAGACTATAAAGCAGCTTAATTAGAAATTAAAAAAGAAAGATCTCTCAGAAACACAATACTTGGAAACAAAATACATACGGCTGACCCAGGTTCTATCCCCTGCATCCCATATGGTCCTCCAAGTACCACCAGGAGTAATTTCTGAGTGCAGAGCCAAGAGGAACCCCTGAGCATAGTCAGGTGTGACCCAAAAAGAAAATTTTTAAAAAATTGGAAAGTATTTTAAACTAAATGGAAATGAAACAATCTACTAAAATGTGTAAGATGCTACTAAGGCAGAACTTACGGGGAAAGCAGTAGCAATAAACAGTCAAAACAGGTCAGGAGGGAAAAAATGTCTCAGCAATGAACTCAACTTCAGTCTTTAGGAATTGATAAAATGTAATTCAAAGTAAAAAGGGAAAAAAGAAAATGAGGGATCAAACAGAAATCAATGAAATAGAGAAAAATATGGCAATAAAAATTAAAACTTGGTTCTTTGAAATATAGAAAATCTTGACAAGCCTCTAACCAGACTAAATCATGAAAAGAAGAACAAATTGTCAAAATCAAGAAAGAAAGAGACAATCCCAATAGAACATTTACCTATATAAGCATACCATAAGGTGTAATATTAATATATTCTTGTAAATAAAATTATCAAATAGGAGAAAAGTGAAATTTTGTTCACTCAAGCTCAGTCATGAATAAGGTGATCCAATAAGGTCATACATTTATCAAAGACTTCTTTATTTTATTGAAGCACCATATTTACAAAGTTATTTATAGTTGAGTTTTAGACATACAGTGTTCCAAGACCAGTGTCAACTCCCTGCACCGGTGTTCCCACGTTTCTTCCCACCCACACTACGTACACTCCCCCACCCTGTCATTCTGACAGGCACCTTTGTAAGTTTGAAGGAAATGTAAATCAAAACAACAGTGAGTTATTATTTGACACCAGTGTGAATGGCATAAACCAAAATGATCAGAAACAATCAGTACTGGTAAAGATATGGTGAAAAAGGAACCCTCTTTCACTGTTGGTGGGAATATCATCTAGTTTAAGGAAAGTGACCTGGAAATTTCTCATAAAAGAATAGAACTGCCCATATGACCCAGAAATTCCACTTCTTGGCATCTCCCCACAAATACAAAAACATTAATTTGATAATACATGCATAATTATGTTCACTAAAGTGCTAAGATATAGAAACAAAGCCTAATGACAGGTGGATAAAGACACTGTAGCATATATATACAAATATATGTGTGTGTGGTTGTGGTATACACACACAATGCAGTTCTAAGAAAAGAAAACCACGCAATTAGCAACAACATAAATTGAACCGGAGGATATCAGGCTGACCACTGAGTTAAGAGAAAAATGAACAAACTCAAACTCGGCAGTCTCACTCATATACAGGATATATTGAGAGGCCGCAAGAAAAAAAGGTATTACCTAGCAGTGACAAACTCTTGATCTTGTACTACAACACTTACTGCCACACCCTGGGGGGAGATATAGGAGGGAATAATGACTGGACTAGTAGCGACAAGGATAGTGGTGGAGGGTCATGAGCATGTTGTTTGTGGTGGTGATGTACAAAGTACCATGTACTTTGGCACTAATTTAACCATTTAACCTAAACTATTAAAAATAAGAAACACGTCATCTCAAGCACATTGCTGATTATGTATGAATATCATAACTAAAGTGTGTGATGCACAGAGAGCACAATTAGAGGTGTGAAAGCACTACTGTCAAGAGTGCAACCCCTAGAACATGTGTGAACACCACAAAGACTCTTGGCAAGCATTACAACCAGATTGTATGTGAGCACCCAATGAGCATGATAGGCAAATGCCTGAACACCACAATCAAGTGTATAGCCCTCTCATCACAGAAGTGATAAAGGGGAGGGGGAGGGTAAATGAAAGACTGCTCTCTAAGACCCCTTAAAAGTGCTTAGTGTATTTAAGTAAAATCTAACAACATAGGACACTAGTAATTAAAAACTTGAAAAGACCTAAATAAACACTGTCAGAACACTCAACATACTAATGATATCAATTTTCTTCACAATAATCTAAAGATTTAGTTCAATTATCAATCAAAAGCAGAACTTTTTTTGGTAGGTATCAACTCATTCTTGAATGTTATATGGTAGGACAGAGGTACTAAAATGGTTAAAAGAATTTTACCCCAAAAATTAAGTTTGAGAAACCATACTATAATAATTAAGAATGCCTGGCATTGGTGAATAAATAGAGAAGTCAGTGAAAAAAACAGTCCAAAAATAAGCATATGCAAAATGTCCATGATTTTCGACAAAGATGCAAAAGGTACTGAACTGAGAACAAAAAGTCTTTCGGGGTGGGGATAGGGTCAATACCTGGTGGTGCTCAGTGGCTATTCCTGGTTCTCTGATTCAGAGTGTCACATGGTAGTGCCGAGGGGACCATATTCAGTGCTGTGGATTTGAACCACGGGCTATAAGGCAAGCATCTTAACCCCTGTACTATTTCTCCATCCCCAAGAAAAGCCCTTTGTAACAGTATTGGGACAACAGGTTGCTTACACATGTGCAAAAAGAAAACAAAGATTATCTCCAAATGAGCCATAGATCTAAATATAAAACACACAGCCAGACCACTTCTGTTTTGTTTTTGTTTAGAGCCCTACTTAGCAGTGCTCAGGGCTTATTCCTGACTATGCTCTCAAGGATTGCTCCTTCAGTGCTGAGGGAACCATAAGCGGTGCTGAAGATTTAATGTGGCTTAGTCACACGCAAGACAAGCGCTTTTGAAGAAAACATGAAGGAAATATTTATTATTTCAGATAAAGTATAGAATTCTAAGAAATATTACCCAAACCAGGATACATTTTAAAAATTAATAAGCTGGGGTTTATCAAGCTCAAAAATGTTGCTTTCAACAACACCCAAAAGGAGAGAGAGAGAGAGAGAGAGAGAGAGAGAGAGAGAGAGAGAAAGAGAGAGAGAGAGAGAGAGAGAGAGAGAGAGAGAGAGAGAGAGAGAAAGAGCAAAAGGGAATGCTCTGCCACGGAGGTGGGATGGGGTGAGGGGTGGGGAACAGGGTGGGGGGTGGAGGGATGCAGGGACCATTGGTGGTAGAAAATGGGCACTGGTGGAGGGATGGGTAATTAATCATTGTATGACTGAAACGCAAGCATGAAAGTTTATAAGTCTGTAATGGTACCCCCACGGTCATTAACTAATTTAAAAAAGATATTCAACTCTGTTAAAAAAAATGTTGCTTTCAAATTTCAATAGAAAAACGGTCAAGGACTTTAATATTTCTCTAAAGATAATAAACAAATGGAAAAGACACATAGAGAGATGTTCAACATCATTTAGTCATTAAGAGATTGTAAATTAAATATACAATGAGATTACACTTCATACCCAGTAAGATATGATCAAAAATCATAATAAAAACATGAGTAAGCATGTGGGAAAAATGGAACTCACATACATAACTGATGGGAATATAAAATGATACCGCCCCATTTGAAAAACAATCTGGCAATGGGGCCCAACTTAAACACAGAACTATCATGAGCTAGTAATTCCACTCCTAGGTATGTACCCAAGAAAAAGAATTTCCACCAAAAAAACTTGTAACATATTCAATTTCACATAATTTATTTTATGTCAAAACAATATTATATATTCTATACCCTATGGTAGAGGAAGTTACAGGATCTAAATATTAAAAAATGTATTAAGTCATTTTCAGTGCATAAATATCTACATAACGGGCTAGCGACATAATACAGGGGTTAAAGTATTTGCCTTGCAGGTGGCAAAACCAGTTCAATCTCTGGCACAATTTATGGTCCCCCAACTACCACCAGGTGTAATCCCTGAACACAGTGTCAGGAGTAAGACCTGAGTGCCACAAGGTCTGACCCAAAAATAACAACAACAAAAAAATGTAAATAATAAAAATTTTAGATAACCCAAATTATGAAGTTTAGAAAAAATAACTAGCCAAATCAGAGTAATTAATAAGACAAAAACAAAGGGGAAAATGGGATTTTTAAAAGTGTTTCCTAAAGTCTCTTTAGGGGAAAAAATTGACAGGTGTTGAGTGTACAACAATTTCTGGTATGGTTCCTAGAAGTAGCACCTGAAGTAAGGATTTTAATGCAAGTAATTTACTTGGGAAATAAGTCCAGGATTCTGTGCTGAGGGAGTAGGAAAGAGCAGATAGCCACAGTGTACATTAATGAACAGGCTACAACTATGGCCAGTGGAATTCAACCCATAAAAAGTAATTCTTTTTTTCTTTTTTTTTGTGTTTTTTTGGGCCACACACAGCAATGTTCAGGGGTTACTCCTGGCTCTGCTCTCAGAAATGACACCTGGCAGTGTGCCTGGAAACACATGGAGTGCTGGGGATCCAACCTGGGTCTGCCACCTGTAAGACAAGTACCCTACCTGATTAACTATCACTCTGGTCCCTTCACACATACATTGCAAAAGAATTCTGGGAAACTATGTGGGATATGCATTCAAGTTCTCTCACTCAAGAATCACGAGAAACAGAGGTTTTTTCCTCAGTCTTTTCAGTCTACCCATTTCAGACAGTTCCAGATAATGAAGTGACTCTTCTAGAACTTCTGGCCTGCCAAGAGGCAGGGCACAGATTCCAGGACACAAAGAAAAACCTAAAGTTAAAAAAAAGAAAAAAGACAAGAAAACCACAGACGTCAGCAGTCAGACATGAAGATAATATCCACAGAAGCGGCAGGTGCTGATAAAAAAAATAGTAATTATAATAAAAAGGTTGGGGGCATGAATTCAGGTGCAGGACTCAGAAGAAGTAATAGGGCACTGAGAACATTTAACTACAAAATCATAAATGTGTGAATGAACAAGAACAGAATTATCTCTAAATCTGCATCTCCCCTAGCACTGAATCATTAGACCTGCCATTATAAGAAAAGGAAATTATTTTTTATTTTTATAAAGACTTATGGGACCTATCAACTAAAATAAATATGTACAAATTTGTATTGAAAGAGCCATATAGAAATATAAACAGAAAATATAGCAAAGGAGCAAAACAAAGATATATACCCAAAAAGGAACTATAGAACTCTATCCTTAGCTATATGAGTCTATCAATAAGTCATTGTTAATTTTTAACTATGGTAATGACATGGTGATTGTGTTGAAAATAAAAAGATGTCTTATGTTTCAGAAATACTGAAATATTTATGAATGATATTAATCTGAACTATAGTCAAAATGCATGAAAAGAAACAACTTTATATGCTCCAATTAATAGGGTATCTCTGATTTGTTTCTTTAACCTAGTGAACAGAGCAACAAGATTAAACAAGAATGACCCAGAGTAATAATTGTTGTAATTGGACAATATGTACATAGGAGTTTACAGTTTTCTATTTGTTTTAATATTTTTGTGCTCTTAAGTAAAAGAACATCAAAGTAAAAACCCTATCTTTTTTATTTTCTAATTATCTATTTTTGTTAAGTTTGATGACCATACCCAGTAGTGCTCAGGGTTGACTCTCAACTCTGCACTCAGAGAGCACTTCAGTCGGTGCTCAAGAGAAAAAACGTATGTGGTACTGGGGATCAATCTAGGGTCAGCCTCATGCAAGAGAACCACCTTACCCCTTGACTATTTCCCAAAGCCCATCTTATTGCTTATTATCACTCTGTGTGACCCTAGGTAGGGAACATAGATGTTGAAATGACTTCTAAACCAGCTGCCAGTAGACAGGTGTAAACAGACAGAAAGTCCATCTACTAGAAAGGATGGGCTAACAAAAACACAGCTAACCACATAATCAAGAACTGAGAAAAGGATTCAAATTAAAAAAATTTGACTAACAAAGAATGATTTTATATTTTTAATTAAGTTAATTTATTTTGAAGAAACCAATTGTTCTTCAAATTTTATGAAACTTGATTGGGGCTGGAGGGGTTGTACGTAAGTACTTGTTCTGCATGCAGCTGACCGAGGTTCAATCCTTCGCACCACATATGGTTCCCCAAGCTCCGCCCGGAGTGCCCCTGAGCAGAAAGCCAGGAGTAAGCCTTAAGCATTGCCAGGAGGAATCCCTGAGCAGATAGAAAGGAGTTAGCCTGAGGCAAGGAAGAAGGAAGAGTGGAAGAGGAAGGGGAAGGAGGAGAGGGAAAAGGAAGCGGGGGGAGGGAGGGAAGGGAAAAGCTCTCATGCATAAGTGACTGTGACTGACACTTAATCTGCATATTTAACTATCTCTAAAAGTTTATGAAGGCTATCTAGTCTTCATACCTGCTTTTAGCCAGCATTTTTGAAGGAGAGCCTCCCAAGAGGTCCTCAGGAGACCTGGGAGCCCCACCAGTGATTCTTGACAAGCCAGGCTGCTGGTTGAACACAGAGTGCAGGATATAATGCCACTTGGGCCATGGAGTGCAGGGGATTACCTGGCTACCCCAGTGCTGCTGAGGGCCCTCAAGGGGACTGTGTGGTGCCAGGAATTGAAACCAGACTGGGTGTATGCCTACCTAACTGCCGTGCCATCTCTCAGGACAAGTGTATCTTATTTAGATGAAACTAAAAATACTTGATCTCTGCGCTGGAGAGATAGTATCAGGGTAGGGCATTTGCTTTCCATGCAGTTGACCTGGGTTCAATCTTCAGCATCCTATATAGCCCTCTAAGTCCCACCAGTAATGATCCCTGAACAAAGAGCCAGGAAGTACCTACAGATGTGGACCAAAAAAAAAAAAAAAAGTGCTCCAAACTGCATTATCTATCTTCTCTTACTAGATGTAGTATGGGATTAAACTATATAGGAAATTTAGAAAATAATCTATAAACCACACAATTTTAATTTCATTGAAAAATAGATTTCTTGCTTAGAATAAGGAAAATATTGTCATACATGTGACAAATACAACTTGATAAGTACAGTCAATGTTAAAATATATTCATTCTATCTTAGATAAGTCTATTAGAAACAATCATTTAAAAGTTATATATATGTGTCAGTAATTTTTTAATATTAAAAAGTCACTGTCCTGGCTGAAGAAACTTTGGTACATCTATACAAAGGAATACTATGCAGCTGTTAGAAAAAATGAGGTCATGAAGTTTGCATATAAGTGGATCAGCATGGAAAGTATCATGCTAAGTGAAATGAGTCAGAAAGAGAGAGACAGACATAGAAAGACTGCATTTATCTGTGGAATATAGAATAATAGACTAGGAGTCTAACACCCAAGAATAGTAGAAATAAGTACTAGGAGGTTGACTCCATGGCTTGGAGGCCGGTCTCTCATTCTGGGCAACTCAGAGAAGGGAACACCAAGTAAAATGTGGTCGGAGGTCATGCGGGGGAGGGGGTGACGCATGCCGAATGTAGACTAGAGACTGAACGCAATGGCCGCTCAACACCTTTATTGCAAACCACAACACCTAATCAGAGAGAGAGAATGAAAGGGAATACCCTGCCAAAGTGGCAGTGTGGGGTGGGGGAGAGGGGACTGGGGAGGGTGGGAGGGATGCTGGGTTTACTGGTGCTGGAGAACGGGCACTGGTGAAGGGATGGATTCTCGAACTTTGTATGGGGGAAACATGAGCACAAAAATGTATAAATCTGTAACTGTACCCTCACAGTGATTCACTAATAAAAAATTTTTAAAAAGTCACTGTCACTCCGCTGCTCATTGATTTGCTCGAGTGGGCACCAGTAACGTCTCCATTGTGAGACTTGTTACTGTTTTTGGCATATCAAATACACCACGGGTAGCTTGCCAGGCTCTGCCATGTGGGTGAGATACTCTCAGTAGCTTGCCAGGCTCTCTGAGAGGGGAAGAGGAATTGAACCCCGCGTGCAAGGCAAATGCCCTACCCACTGCGCTATCGCTCCAGCCCACGTTAAAAAGTGAATTTATATAATTATAATCCTTAAAAATAATTCTGAGAGATAAACAACCCCTAACTGGACATATTAAAAGACACTAATTCATCTGATGTACTAAAAACAGATCTGAAAGAAAGCTGGAACAATAATTTCATGGTCTTTGGCACCAGAAAGATTCTATATAAGACACCCTAACCTCCTAACCTCAGTTTTTTCTGCAACATAAAATATCTCAAAAAATATTCTGTTGATTAAATTATATAATGAGTAAATTTAAAACTGTGTGTAAATTGGTTAGGATAATTCCTGGGACATAGTTAAGTGACAACAAGCACTATTTATGGACCCTTTGGCCAGGATATTCTGATATCTTAGCAATAATATCACTTTAATTGCCATGGTTATTTTTATGTAAAAGAATAACAGGTGATTTGATAACTGGTCTCTTGCCTAAGATAAAGAGCAACATAATGGAGGTAAAAGACAGAGTTTGTTAGAAGACAGAGTTTAGGTCTGCTGTATCAGTTTTTTTTATTGTTTGTTTGGTTTTTAATAAGTGCTAAGGATAGATCTTAGGGCCTCTTACAAGCTATGCACTACCACTAATCCCAGACATGTGCAGCATTTCTATGAGCAATGTGAACAAGCATGGTGACCCTTGAAGCTGATGGTAATAATTCAATTTTATTAAACTACTATTATTTGCCAAGCACTACAAATAAAATAAGATAAAATCCTTCCCAGTGGGAATTAACTTTTTTAGTGGGAGTTTATTTTATTTCTGGTGATTCTGATGATGTAATAATATCATTTAAACATAAAAAGTAATTAAAAAAAACATCTGAACCTGAAAAATGTATATTGTAGCTTTTCTATTGTAGACTCAGAAACCAGTGTTAAAAGATGGCTGCAAGTCAATTGTACCTTAGACAACTGATACCATAAAATTTTTAAAGGAATTACACTTTAATTTATAATAAATCCTGACCACCAAATATTAAGCCTCACAAAGCATCGGTAATTAAATCTTTGACAGCCAAGAATTAAAGTATGTTTCCAAGTATCAGCTGAATGTATGCTTGAGAAACTACCCAAGCATTACTGTAAATGGTGACTGAAGTATTACTGTAAATGGTGACTGATTGGAGTACTCCACAATAGTTACAATTCTTTAAAACACAAGATACAGTATAACATGATTTGGAAACAAAGCAAAATCTGTGTCTAAAAAGAGTAATGAAATATGACTCAAGCAGTTCAAAATTTGTTAGTTTTAGTTCTTGTGAGCTTTAGAAAAATGCTTGGTATGAAATGCTAACACTGTTTTTGATAAGACCTGTCTAAACAAGATGACTATTATTTACCAAAACAGAAAAACAATGTTTTAGCCTGATATAGGCAGTTGGCTGGATTTAAATTCTATCATCTATCAGTCACCCCGAATATTTGCTGCTTGTTTACTTACTGCAGCCTTTCTGAGAAAGGCACTTGCGGAATATTCGCTGGCTGCTAAATATTATTGTTAAAAGCAGCAACCAGAGATGATTATCTGTTTAAGCTGTTTATCCCTGTCCCTTGAAAAAAATTACAGCAAACAGAACAAAATGTTCTACGGCAAAAGCTCAGTCCAAATGTATCTGGATAATAGCAAAATGGGTGTTTCTTTGGAACTACAGAGGTAAGAAACTCTAAAAAGCACCCTAAATAGAAAAATCTCCTTTCTAAAATTATATTATCAAAAAAAAAAACATTGTTTACTTACTACAGCCTTTCTGAGAAAGGCACTTGCAGAATATTTTCTTGAAAACACAACACCTAAGTCAGTTACTTAGAGAAGAGGAAAACTGACACATCATGAGAGAATGAACACACCAGAGCATCAGGACCAGTATAAATAAAGATCTACAGGGAAAACAAAAATGGAACAGGAGAAATGGCAAAGTAGTCCCCAATCATATTAGCTCATAAGGAAACGTTTAGACAAATGAAGTATCGCTTTTGTTCTGTATTGGGTCAACACCTGGCAGTGAGAGAGGCTACTCCCAATCCTGTGCTGAGATGACCATGTGGTACTGGGGATAAAACTATGGCCTGCTGCATACAAAGCAAGCCCTTTGAGCTAACAATCAGATCCTACATCCTATTTTATACATAACATGTTAGTAATTTTAATGCACCAGGGGCTTTATATCAAAGATCACATCCTAAATGAAGTTTTTTGCTCATTTCCTCAATTATAAATTGGGAAGGGGTCCTTGTAATTCATTATTTAATATATGTGTTTGAAAGTTTATTGTAGACTATCTTGCACTGCAACTGACTATAACAGAGGTTGTTTGTAATACTATATTACAACAAAGGAGTTATAATTTAACTGTTTTCCTAGAACTAGCCATAAGTCACTCTACAAGCAGGTAAGACTTTACTGATGTAACTCCATAATTCCCTACCATGTTTACAACTATCACATAGCACAGTGGCCTGTTTCACATAAGGCCTGTTTCATAAAGGAGACTGAAGTACTGAAAAAAAATATAATGTAATCAGATTCACCCATCTAAGATCCAGAACCTTTGACTTCTAAGCTAATAATTTCTTTGTAATACAATGCTTTTTAATACAAGGCCTATGGAAAATAAAATAAGAACTTAGAATAAAGCAATACTATATAAAATATTTTATATAAAGAAATAAAAAATATCATATGATTCACAAAATCAAATAAAACCCTTTTAAAATATAAACAAACTCTCAGAACATATGCATGGAGATTAATAAAAAGAAAGCAGTGACAGACATGAGTAAATTGTAAGAGATCACTTGTATGATAAATAGGATAGAAACCAGTCTTTTGATGATGGTCCTAATGTAACATACACATGTATATACATATATATACACATACATATACTGAACTATAATGCTACACCTCTGAAACAATGTTATAAAACAACTATTTCAATTACAACATTCTATAAAGAAATGACCTATTTATCCTAAAGAACCCAGTGAAGAGTTATATTTGATTTATAACCCTGAGTTCTCTTTGCCTTTCCTTGTTGATAATGAGAGCTGTAAAGCTTATAAAATTCTTTCCTAGAATATTGCTTCAAATCAGCACTGCATAATTGTGATCCTTCACTCAAAATACACCAAAATAATGCCAAAACATACAAAATATTTTTATTTTGAAAAAGAAAATTTAGGTTCAAAACAAGATAGACATAATAAAAAAGAAATGGCTGTTTCAGAAAAATAGAAGTAAACATGGCTAGGTTAGAGATATGGCTCAAAGGGGTAAAACACCATGTCTTGCACTGCTGGGCATGGCCCAAACCCAAAATTCAATAGATAAAAATTTTTAATAAAACAGAAAATACCTTATGACAGTGCAATACAATTCCTTGGCATTTATCCAAAGAATATAAAAACACTAAGGACATTTGCATACCTATGTTCATAATAGCAGCACTATCTAAAATAGCTGAAACATGGAATCAAACTAAATTTCAGCTATTGCTAGGAGTGATCATGGACCTCTTAAGCACCACTAGTGGCCCCTTATTTTGAGAAAAGAAAAAATCACCCCCTTTGGGACAAAATGGATGAAATTTGAAGTTAGTCATCTAATTTTTATATTACTATAATTCATATGCAAGAAAATAGTATTTGAGAAATAGTTATTAGAAACTTATCCCCATATTCCCTAGAAGTGATAAAACTATAGAATGTCACCAAGTCCCACAGAGTAGCAAAACATTATTATTGAATAAAAAATTATGCTACAAATTAAATATAATGAATTATAGCACTTTCTTCACTTTTAGAAAATACAATCTGGTTCAGAGCCTGTGAATTAAAGTGCTAAAAAAGAAACATAATACAAAGCAACATGTACTTAAGAGTCAAACGAGTGATACAAACAAGTAGATCCGAAAGGAGCTCAGAGAAGGAAGATATCTTTAAAAAAATAATACTGTAAATAAATAAATAAAAATTTAAAATAATACAAAATTTCTATTACAAATATCAAGGATTTTTTCTTTCAAGTATCCATTCTCTTCTGGGTTATTTTTCCATAGGAAGTCTTTGTTAGTTATTTTAGCTTCTAGGTATATCATTTCCTATACTACTATCATATTTTGTATTCAATTTCTTATAATTAGGCCTTTCACCCAACATCTATTACAGTAATAGAACATATACAGTAGAATAAGTGTTGCCAAATATGACAATAAATTCTCAGAGATATACATAATGAATACAAACAATTAAATGCTGTTTAATGTATATAATTGTTAATTCTGAGATGGAGGGGGAGACTTTATCTCATCCATTTTATTCTTTCAAAAACTATTAATACTGAAAATGGAAGATATTCAACAGCTGCTCTTATTTTAGGGAATTATATAGCTTCTAGGTGACCCACTGTATATGTTTGTAGTCTGCTCAAGAGCAACTTAATAAGCATGAAATGATGTAAAATCCAGACAATTGTCAGTCTTTTTTTTCCTTTTTGGGTTACTCGCAGCAATGCTCAGGGGTTACTCCTGGCTCTGCACTCAGGACTTGCTCCTGGTGGTACTCAGGGAGCATATGGGATGCTGGGAATTGAACCCAGGTTGGCCGCATGCAAGGCAAATTGCCCTACATGCTGTGCTATCACTCCAGCCCCAACAACTGTCACTCTTACTAGCAAAAACATATTCATCCAATTTGGAACATTCAAATAAAGTTTGCCTCAATTTACCTGTATGAAATACTTATTTTCCCTAAAATAATTTATAATAAATTTAAACCTAAGACTACCAAAGATGATTAAAGTCAACTAAAAAGTATGTCACATATATATGAAGATAACATTTAAAGAAAGTAACATTTCGAATCACATATAAGAACAAAGTTTGGAGCCAGAGCAACAATATAGTGGGTTAGGCATAAGGCACTTGCCTTACAAGCAATTGACATGGGTTTGATCCCCAGCACAACATATAATCCTTCAAGCCCCACCCTGAGTGATCCCTTAGTGCAGAGCTAAGATTAAGCCCTGAGCACCACTGAGTGTGGCAAAAAAATGAGAAAAATCAAGCTTTCAGAAATAAAAATATAATTTAATTTTAAAATTAAAATAATAAATCAAAAGAGTAAGTCTTGGGGCTGAAGCGATAGCACAGCGGGTAGAGCATTTGTCTTGCACATGGCTGACCTGGGTTAAGATTCCCAGCATCCCATAGGGTCCCCCAAGCACCTCCAGGAGTGATTCCTGAGTGCCATGAGTCAGGAGTAACCCCTGTGCATTGCTGGGTGTGACCCGAAAAGCAAAAAAACAAAACAAAAAAAAAGTAAGGGTATGAAAGATGCATAATTTAGCAACAAAAACTAGAATTAATGACTTACCTTTACTCTTAGAGATAATGTAATGTATACTACATGGTAGCGTATCTAAGAGTAGTTGTTTTGGGTTTTTTTTTCCCTGTATTTATTTTTAAAACATCTAAAATGGCCTGTGGGGTCAAGGGCGACAGTTCAAAGGAGTGGAAGTACATGCCTTGCATTCTCAAGACCCAAGACCATATCCTTAAACTCTATTGGGGTGGTCTAGTGCACTCCAGTACTTCTGGGTGCAAATAGTGTTACATGAAGAGTCTTAGCATTCAACCATCAGATCCAGTGGCTATCACCTGGAGTGGCTTCAAAGTCCATTTAGCACTGCTCCATAGACACCTCCTCAAAAGAGTGACTTTGCAAGGTACAGAATCCTAGACCAGTGTTTTGTTTTGTTCCCCTCCCCCTCTCAAAACTTCATACATTTTACTCAAATCTGCATAGTTTTCTGAGAAGTCATGAAAATCTTATCTCTGTTCCTCCATGGCATTATTTCCCAAAGTGGATGATACCTCCCCACTGGAATGGTCCAGGGTGGTGGTGGAAAGCAGCCTTGGGTACAATTGAGGGGAATTTTCTGTTTGTTTGCTTAAAGAAGAAAGATTTCCAGGGGTGAGGGGCACTGAGTGATATTTTCTCTGAAAAGGAACACATACCAAGTAAGTTTAGGGTCCTCTGCACTCTAGGTAAAGTGAATATTTTCCATAAGCATTTTCAAGAATTTTTTTTTTTTTTGCAGTTTGTAAATAGCGTATCTGGGCACAAAATGTATGTCATTTATTCTGTTTGGAGTTCTCTGATCTAGCTTCCTAGATCAGTGGTTTAATTAGTTTAGGGAAATTCTACTGTTTGATTACTTCAAATATTCCTGTTGTGCCTTGCCCTCTTCTCCTTCTGGTGTTCCTGGGGTTGTTTCATAATCTTTCAATTTTCTGTTCTGGTTCCCCCACGCCCTCCAGTATTTTTTCTTCTTCACTTTTCGATTATAGAGATTTCCATTGATCTCTTCTCAAGCTCCAGGTTTCCCCAAGGGCCAGAGTGACATTAAGGCAGGTAGGGCACTTGCCTTTATTTTTTGGAGGTCTAGGGGCCTCTCCCAGCAATTCCTAAGGTTCTAGAAATTACCAAGCCACCCTTGGGGGTTTCCAGAGCCAAACTCATTTGTGCTCAGTTGGTGGGCCTCCAGGGCTGCACCCAGTGACACTCAGGAGAAACATGTGATGCTAGGAATCAAACTAGCCACATGGGATTGCCACATGGGATTGCCACATGCAGAACATGCCCCTTAACCCCTAAACTATTATTTCTCACCTTTCAGCCTAGATTTGTATTATTCTCTCCTACTTACTTTAGGTTCCCTTTGTTGTTCTTTTTCTAGTTTCTTAACCTTTGAGGGTAAGACATTTATTTACACCTGTCCTTGTTTCCTAGAGAACAATTATGCCTGTAGTGCTACAAACTTCCTCAAGCTTTCCTTAAGTTCTGGCAGCTAATGTTTTCTCATTATGTTTTCTTGTCATATATATGCATATATACACACACACATTTTTATGTCACTTTCATTTGTATCCAGAAATCTTTCGACTTCATTATTTCCTCTTTGATCCAAGGACTTTTTCAGTGAAGTGCTGTTCAAATTCCAAGTATTTCTGAGTTTTTCCAAGCTATCTCCTATTGGTTTATTTTCTTCTTCAAAGCATTATGATCTGATGAGACACTTGATGATTTCTCTTTTTTTTTAATTAAATTTTTTTTTTGCTTTGTGCCTCAGCATGTGATCTCTCCTAGAGAAGAAGCCATGAGATTGGAGAACAATATGTACTCAGCTTTTGGGAGAAAGAACCACAAAAATTTCTATTAAGCCCATCTCTTCTTCCTTGATGATTGCTATTTCCTTATTGATTCTCTTGTTGTTCAATCCAGTAATGAGAGAATGGTATCAAATACTAACAATGGGCCAGAAAATAGCACGGGGTAATACCTTGCATAGGACTAACCCTTATTTGATTCCAGGTATCAAAAATGGTTCCCTGAGCACTGCCAGGAGTAAACCCCATATGGGTTAGCCCCACCTCTACGGCCCCCAATAAAATCTACTAATATTATGTTGCTGCTAACATTTTACTTAGACTTGCTAGTAGCTGTTTTACATATTTTGATGATCCTAGTTTGATGCATATATGGTATAATATTAAATCTTGGTGTACAGATCCTCTGATAGTTATGAAATGTTTATCTTTTCTATATCTATTTAATGTATGGATATAGATATACATAGTACATTATTCTAATTAAATTAAACTCTAGAAGCTGCAATCTAAGCAGCAGGGACAGAAAGCAAACAAGTGAAAGTGCAGCAGGAGGAGGCGGCAGAAGGAGGAGAGATAGGGCTATAAAAGAAGCGCAACAGGACATTTTGGGGTGATAAATATATTAAGTCACTGAGTTGGTTTCATGATATATGCCCCAGTTACAAATATGTGTAGTTTGTTATATATTTATTATATATATATATGTATGTTTCAGTGAGACTATTAAGAATTAATCAGAGGGAAAATGCATGGATTAGGTCACAATTTCTGAGGTACATTACCTCAGAATGGTAATGGAAAATACATGGATTAGGTCACAATTTCTGAGTACATTCAAAACTTTTGAATGATAAAAATTAACTTCATTAAATTTTAAAATTATGGGGCAGGAGTGATAGTACAGCAGGTAGAGTTTTTGCCTTGCATGCGGCTGAACCCATATAGGCTCGATTCCCAGCATCCTATATGGTCCCCTGAGCAACATTAGGAATGATTCCTGAGTGAAAAGTCAGGAGTATCACCTCTGAGCATCACCAGGTGTGATCCAAAAAGCCAAAAAAAAATTTTTTTTAATAAAATAAGATGTAAACTTGATGGGGTCATTGTGTGCAGGAGCTACATACTCCTAACTTGATGCTCTGGGGTGCTCCTGGCAGTACTTGGAGAAGCCTGCAGGTGTGAGGGCTGCAGCACACAAAACAAAGTGTTCTAGGCCTCCACTGCCATGATAAGGAGACTAGCCATTGTGTTTAGGACCCATCACAATCCAGCACAATTATACTTTCACGTCTTTAAAATATATCTCTCCCAAATAAGGTCACATTCAAGGTTCCAAGTGGACATATCTTTTTTGGAGGGGCCACCTTTCAACATAATTCAAATGTACACTGACAGAAAGTAAATTAATGATTGGTGATGAGAGAAATCAAAGAAAATATCACAAAGGGGCATGAAAAAACTTTGAAGATAATGAGCATCTTTTATCTTGATTGTACTATGCTTTCATGAATTACTAAGTTTATCACTTGTATCACTTGTCATCCCGTTGATCTTCGATTTGCTCGAGCAGGCACCAGTAAAGTCTCCATTTGTCCCTGCCACGTGCTAGTGTAGCCCATATTTGAATCTCTAACTATAATCATCAAGTAGTTATCAAAATAAGTGGTTAAAAAAAATCAGGTAAGATAAAGAGAAATGAATGTAAAATTACATGGAATTGGGATAGAATAGTAGAATGAACAATTTAACCAATGACAGAGGCTAAACAAGGAATTCAACTACTGAAAAAGAAATCAGATATTTTAATTAAGTACATTAGACAATATTTGCTATACGTGTAGACCCTCAAAAAAGTACTTTTGTAATTTAAATACACAGAGGGAATAAATATATCAATAAGGCATTAATTCAGAGCTGTCTGTGATAACAGAATGGTATTTATAGATCACTGAACAGAACAGTGGTGAGTACAGAAAAATACAAAAGGCTATGAAGTTAAAGGGTAATTAGTTTATCAAGGTGGCTTTATGTACCCATAGAGCAAACCAAATACTTAGTGTATGTGGAAGTGGGGAAGGGATGAGGGGAAATGATTGGTATTTTTGGCCACACTAGCAGTGATTAGTGGACCATATGTGGTGCTAGGGATTAAACCTGGGTCAGTCACATGCAAGGCACGTACCTTACCCACTGAACTGTCTCTCTGGCCTCACAAAACAGACTTTTTAACTAGTATGGATATAACTTAAAATAAATGTTTTCATTATAATTTTTATTTTCCAAGAACAGTAACTTAAACACTAACAATTAAAGAGGTAGAAAACGTTGAAGGAGGTATAAAGAATGACCCACAGTAATAATATAGCAGGCTAGGCACTTGCCTTGCACACATCAGACCTGGGTTCTATCCCTCACACCCCTTATGGGTCCCTGAACCCTACCAGGAATGGTTCCTGATTGCAAAGCCAGGAGTAAGCCTAGAGCAGCTCTGGATATGGTCCCCCCCAAAATACAAAAGACAAAAAAGGAGAAAGGAAGGAATGTTCAAAAATTCTCCCTCTCAAAGACTCACTCAGCATCTACCTTTAAATGCTAATTTAGAAGCTATTTTTCAAACTTTCTATTCTTTCAAAGTAGTGAGAATAGGATAAATAGTTTATAGACCACTGAGGTATAAATAAAATCATGATTTATAATAAGAATATTTATTTGTAAATATTTGTAATAGTGTTACTACATGATCTAGATATATCACGTGGTAAGTTTTTGTGGATTCACACAAAATTTCTGAAAATTGCCACATCCACAGGCTGGTAGTGGAAAAACAGCGCTCTAGAAAATATGCTAAAATGCAAAGATTTCTTGTCATATTGTTAGAAATCACTAGAGACATATACAAAATGCATTTTTTTCTCTTCATTCCAAAGAAAGTTCAGAGTATTTTTTTAAAAAAATAGAAAAACAGCTGTAGATTTATCTACAAATATAACATATTATTGTATAAAAATGTCACATGCTAAGGAACAAAAAAATGCTTGAAAAAAGTAAAATAACTTATTTAATGAGTGAGAATTGCTAAGCAACACCCATTTGTTTCAGTGCATCAAGTTTAATTCACATGACTAGCAACTTGGCTTGGCAGTCTCAAGGCATAAGACAAATAATTCATAAAAGTTTGACAATATTATTTTTAGTTCACATGCTTTTTGAATTGAAGCCATAAATGCTTCTACTTTATGCTTCTCTAGGGACACCATCAGACATAAATAATTTTGCTGGTAATTGTAAGGCTAAAGGAGAAGCTTAGTACATAAGCCACTATACTGTAAGAACCCAAATATAAATCTCCTTTGAGCAGATTTTTAGAATGCAGCAATTAAGAAATGATTGTTGTTACTTCTAATAAAATCAGTGGAATCTGACAATATAACTCAAACTATATAATATCATTCATAGGCAGGACCATTCTATCATAGTTACAGTCTCCAATAATCATGATTTGATAAAATTAACAAAGTTAATTGATATACATTTCATAAAATGTTCATAAAACAATGTTTCAGGGGCTGGAGCAATAGTACAGAGGGTAGGGTGTTTGCCTTGCACCGGGTTCGATTCCTAGCATCCCATATGGTCCTCTGAGCACCAAAAGGGGTGATTCCTGAGTGCAGAGCCAGGAGTAACCCCTGTGCATTGCCAGGTGTGACCCAAAAAGCAAAAAAACAAAAAACAATGTTTCAGAGATTACAAGAAGTCTCTTGTTAAATGCAGTCTTATAAATAAATAGATTTTATTATGAAGCACTATTTTGATTTTTAATAAAGGAGAAATACATCTAAACTTAGAATTTAACACAAACATCTGAATCAGTTGTTCCCTCTACCACATCCAAATAAAATATTTCAAATTCCGCACAAGATTCTGCAAACTGTTTGTACTCTCAAGTACAAACTCTAATCTTGACACTGACTTTGGATTATCTCCATGGCAGAAATCCATGAACCAGATGTGAGTTTATTCTTCCAGATGTATTTTATAGGTATTAGGAAAAATAAAACATTTCTTCACTGCCTTTATTTAAGGCCACTTAAAAATACATTAGGATAGAGATTTAAAAATTCTACAAAACTTGATTCTTCAACTACTCTAAAACAGTAACTTGTTCTATCTCACAGTGATTCAATAAAAAATATTTTTAAAAATTTTAAGAAAAAAATAGGGGCTGGAGTGATAGCACAGCGGGGAGAGCGTCTGCCTTGCAGGCGGCCAACCCAAATTCAATTCCCAGCATCCTATATGGTCCCCTGAGCACCGCCAGGAGTAATTCCTGAGCGCAGAGCCAGGAATAACCCTTGTGCATTGCCGGGTGTGACCCAAAAAGCAAAAAAAAAATTTTTTTTATTTAAAAAATTAAATAAATAAAACAGTAATTTATTGAATTACTTTGAATCACTACAAAATTAACCAAACTTCACACATGTTCATCAATAAAATTAAAGTAAAACAAAACTCAGAATTAACTTAGCATTTACAATTTACCATTTTTGTGTTCAAACCATATATACTAGTGATAATACAAATAATTTTAAACAGAATTTATTTTGACAATGTATGGAAGTTAAAGACAATTTAATTAATGTTATCACTTCGGGGCTGGAGGGACAGCACAGCAGGGAAGGCGTTTGTCTTGCACGAGGCCGACCAGTGTTCAATTCCCAGCATCCCATATGGTCCCCTGAGCATTGCCAGGAGTAGTTCCTGAGTACAGAGCTAGGAGTAACCCTTGTGCATTGCCGGGTATGACCCAAAAAGCAAAAAAAACAGTTATCACTTCTACATTTGAGATAAATTTCTAGCTTGCCTTGTACATTCACTGACCCAGGTCCAGTCCTCAGCAAAACCTATGCTCCTGAGTACTGAAAGGAATAATTCCTGAGTGCAGAGCTAGGAGTTACCCCTGAGTATCACCAAGTGTGGCCCCAAAACCAAACAAACAAAATAATTTTAGATCATAACACTAATGACACAGCTCAAAACAAGAAATTTAGTATCAGAAGATCAACCTCTATTATATCAAGATTTCGTCATGATGTTTCCCTCAAAGGGCTGGAGCGATAGCACAGTGGTTGGGCGTTCACCTTTCACATGGCTGAGCCGAGTTCGATTCTTCCGCCCCTCTAGGAGAGCCCGGCAAGCTACCGAGAGTATCGAGCCCGCACGGCAGAGCCTGGCAAGGTATCCATGTGTATTGGATATGCCAAAAACAGTAACAATAAGTCTCTCAATGAGAGACATTACTGGTGCCCGAGCAAACAAATCAATGAGCAACGGGATGACAGTGACAGTGACAGTTTCCCTCAACAAAACCTGCTTCTTTGGCACATATGTAACTGTTAACAGACAGCATTTATTTTTTAAAATTAATTTATTTTATTAAATCACCATGTGGAAAGTTACAGAGTTTTCAGGCTTATGTCTCAGTTATACAGTGCTCAAACACCTGTCCCTTCACCAGTGCCCATATTCCACCACCCAAAACCCCAATATACCTCCCACCCCCCCACCCCACCATCCCCGCCTATGTAGCTGATAAATTTCACTTCATTTTCTCTTTACCTTGATTACATTCCATATTTCAACACAAAATTCACTATTGTAGCTGGAGTTTCCCCACAAAAAACAGCCCTGTTGTCAAGGAAGCATCTGATAATTAGTTTTCCATTGCTGAGAATGAAGAGATATGAAGGTTTAGGATTTCTGTATTTCAGTATTTTTTTCTTCCTGCACCACCAAGTTCGTACCTCCTTAATGGTCCTCATAATATGGCGGACGCCACGCCACTCTTCCCCGAAAAGGGAAAAAAAGACCGAGAAAGATCTTTCCCCTCCTCGGCCAGCGTGGGGCTATGGCTTAGTTCACAGTCTAGAGACATTTCTGGAAGCAGTTGCTGATACCAAAAGTAGTGTAGCTGGCCTCCAGATCATGGTCAATCAGCAGCAGAGCAGCCGCACAAATGTGTGGCCACCCGGGTCGCATCTCAGTGGAGCTCGCACCAGTATCGCCCCAGCCCGAGATTGCCCATGCGTCCCGCTGTTTCAAGTTCAAACCTCTTTTTTTTTTCTTCCCACGCCACCAAGTTCGTACCTCCTTAATGGTCCTCATAATATGGCAGACGCCACGCCACTTTTTCCCCAACAGACAGCATTTAAATGGTTAACAGCCCCTACTTAAATATTTGAAGTCAAATACAGAAAATGGCTAAATTTGTTGAAATACTTAACTTTAGCCAAGAAAATGACAGGCTCACCTATTATATTACATCAGTTTAAGTGAATGAATGTAGCTTTAATACTTAAACTAAAAAATTCTTGATAGATTAAGAAACAGCAGCTCACCATTCACCAGTAGGGAAAACAAGTATGGAAGTTGGGTCAAAGGTATAGAATAAGGGTCCAGGCACTTGCCTTGCATGTGGCTAACCCCAATTTGATTCCTGACAAAAGTTTTCCTAAGCAACAACAAGAGTGATCCCCCAGAGCAGAGTCAAAAGTCAACCCTGAGCATAGCCAGTTGTGGCCCAAAGTACAGAAGTGCAAATATATATATACACGAAAACATTAAGATGAATAAATTTTTGTTCATATTGTTTTTAATTAATCACTGTATCACTGTCATCCCATTGTTCATCGATTTCCTCAAGCAATTACTTAATAAGATTAAAAAACTGACATTATGGTGTACTTAAATTTTTTTTTTTTTTTTGCTTTTTGGGTTACACCCAAAGATACTCAGGGGTTACTCCTGGCTCTGCACTCAGGAATTACACCTGGAAGTGCTGGGGGACCATATGGGATGCCGGGGATTGGAACTGGGTCCGCCGTGTGCAAGGCAAACACCCTATTACACTGTGCTATCACTCCGGCTCCAATGTACTTAAAATTTTAATTAAAACATAATTTAAATGATTTCACCAAAAGTAGTAGTTACTCAGGAATTTAAATTCATGGGGCTGGAGCGATAGCACAGCGGGTAGGGCATTTGTCTTGCACGTGGCCGACCCAGGTTCTAATCCCAGCATCCCATATGGTCCCCTGAGCACCGCCAGGGGTAATTCCTGAGTCTAGAGCCAGGAGTAACCCCTGTGCATCGCCGGGTGTGACCCAAAAACCAAAAAAAAAAAAAAAGAATTTAAATTCATCCTGCAAGAAGAAAATCTTGCAGGCAGAAATTATGAAAATAATTACTAAGGGGAGAAATGGGTGCTTAAGATCACTCCCAGCACAACTAGCTCAAGGGACCATGCAGCATCAAGATGTGAAAAAGGTCTCCGCACACCAGGTATGCAGTACAAACCTTGGAGTTATAGCTCTGGTCCAGACCCTAGATAATTACTTAACTAAAGATGGGCATGATTTTCTAGATGTCTTAGGAAAAAAAGCAAAATAAGCAGTAAGTGCCAGTAAGTATGTGCAGGAAAGGGTATAGTTTCTTAGAACACAGTATAGATTTCTTGAAATATCAACAATAACTGTACCACATATGCTCCAAGAATTCCACTCCTAGGTTTCCACCTAAAGAATACAAAACCACTAATTCAAAATGTGCATCTCCACCAGGGGTAATTCCTGAGTGCATTACCAGGAGTAACCCCTGTGCATCGCTGGGTGTGAAGCAAAAAAAAAAAAGAAGCAAAAAAAAAACACTAAAATGTGCATCTTTATTCACTACAGTGCTACTTACAACAGCTATGGAAGCAATGCAAGTATTAAACAACATACAAAGATGGCTCTCTCTTTTTCTCTTTCTCTTGCTCTCTCTCACTCTCACGCACACACACACACACAAACACAAAGATACACACACTCTCTGGATAAAATCATGACTCCTGTGAACTTGGGGCAGCAGGGGAAGTCATGCAAAAGTGAAAAAAAGTCTGAAGTAAAAAAAAATTACCAGATGACTTCACTCATATTTGGGATGAAGAAAATTAAGGAAACAGACAAAGCTATATGAAAACAAATCCCTGGAGTCTGACCACAAAAGTGAGGTTACCAGAGTGCAAAGATGGGAGAAAATCAAGGAAGGGAAGTGTTCAAAGTACTTTTGTGGGGAGATTTAAGTACTTTGATGATGAGTATGCTGTGAAATTGTACCCCTAAAACATGTATCATCTTGTAAACTAGCATTACTTAGATTTAAAAATAAGCAAATATATCTAAAAATGTGACTTTGTAAAGAATATATGCCCTTGATTTCACTAAAACTGGGCAATAACTGAAATCACAAAAAAGTTTTTCTTTTCTAATACTATAAAGTACCAGAAACAGATTATTTACACCCACACATATTTATCTAATACACAATTTTGATGTTGTGCCAATAACTCAGCATCACTAAGAATTTCTCTCTGGAAATGATTGTGGTTAGGTTTTTAAATACAAATAAATTAAGAACAAAAATTTTACTTAAGTGTTCTGTTACAGATGTTTTCTTTTCACTATTAAAAAAATTGCACAAAGAGGCCAAGGAGAGAGCTCACAGAGTTGGAATGCATGCCTTACATTCGCCAGGTCCTGAGTTTGATCCCCACCACAAGCAGGGATGCCACCAAATAAAAAAAAAAAAAAGGAATCCAAAAAAGAGGGAAAGTTCCTATTCATTTAAGAAACCAATTATAATTTTAATTTAAACATCACATTTCAATTTTAATGAATAAAAGTTACTCTGAATCCCAGAAAGTTGAAGACTCTGACTTCAAGGAACAAAATATTAGCAGCACTAGCCATGATCTAAAATATCACATTCTATCTATGAAAAGATTGAATCAGGGGGTATGGTGCCACCAACAGGTCAACCTGTACCTGCAGAGTGAGTGCATCAGCATCCTGATGGTACCTTCAGCCTTCCTGATACCCCAAAATTGCCTCTGTGCCTTTGGCTAGACCCCAACAACGTGGGACCAAGTTTACCAAGAAATTAAATGGACAAAAGCTAGATATGTGGGAGCCACACCCATAAACCACCTCCATCTCAGCTATACAAGCTCGTTTATTGGCTTTACTTCAAAGACCCATAGATAAATCTCAAAAGAGATCAAAAGCCACAGTTAAACTTGGACCCATGCATGGCTGAACAGACTGGGGTAAACAGGAGGAGTTGGGTTGGCCTGGTGGCCCACCCAAGCAGAGCACCAGTAGCCACTTGCTTCTACAATCCAAAATTGCTGCCATACCCCAAGCCTGACTCCAACTGTCTCAGGATGGACCTCACCAAGATATAATCTGTGGAAAATTATGGTATGCAGGTTTTGTGACTGAAATCTCCAGGCTTTCTCAGAGTTGGGGTGAGAGCTACCTCCCCCCACTTCCCAGTACACATGGAAGCACTGGGTCACCCCCACAAACCATTCCACCACCACCCTGTAAGCTCTACTATCAGCCTTGCTTCAGAGACCCCTAAATAAATCTTGAAAAAGACCAAAAGATACAGTTAAGCTTGGACCCGTGCATGGCTGAACAGACCAGGGTAAACTGCAGGGGAGGGGGGGGGTTGGCCTGGGCCCACCAAGCAGAGCCACTGGAAGCCACTTGCTTCCATAATCCAAAATCGCCACCATACCCCCAGCCTGACTCCACAGTCTCAGGATGGATACCACCAAGATATAATCTGCTGAAAATTTTATAATGTGGATCTTAGAACACCAATGACCCTGGCCCAGAGACATAGCAGCAAGTCCCAGAAGACATCACAGCGCTGGAGATCACTCCGGGCCCCATACCAAGCCAATTTCACTGGAACACCCTAGATGGAGCAGGTGCAGTTTCCCCACCTACTCCAGATGGAATCCTGGTGATCAAGAGCTTCCACAAGCAAGGCCCAAGTATGCAGTTTCCAGGACTAAATCTCCAGGACATATGGGGGCAGAGGACCCAGGCTGTCCCTCTCTAGGTCCCTGCCCACCTAGTGGACTGGCTGTAATGCCCACAATTTGCCTCCAGGTGCCATCTTAGCGCACGACAACCCTGGCCAAGAGACTCCTAATTGAATCCCAAAATGGATTAGGGCCATATACATGTCTCTGAAACCCAACCATTTGTAATCTAGAAATTTACATTTACAATTGCAGCTGTGCGAGCTCTCATGATATTCAAAATAAGCAATGGAAAATGAATTATCCAGCATCTGCCCCTGCTAGGTAGGCTTAAATGGTGATAGGAAAATTCAAGCAAAACATAATGCCCCAAATTAGAGAGAGAGTATTGGGGAAACTGTCTGCCACAGAGGCAGGGTGAGGACTGGGATTGGGGGCGGGGGGAGGAGATACTGGGGACACTGGTGGTGGAAAATGTGCACTGGTGGAGGGAAGGGTGTTCCATCATAATATGGCTGAATCTCAAACATGAAGACTTTGTAACTCTATCTCATGGGGATACAATAAAATTTTTTTTAAAAGTAATGTGGAGTTCATGCCCAATTCAATTAGTTTAATCAATGGCTGAACAAATAGCAGTACTCCTACTTTTTTAAAAAAAAATTGAATCCCTGATTTCTAAAATACATCTGGCTTAATTCATGAGAACAAAAAAAAAGAAGAAACAAAAAACTTAGAATAAATCTCTTTCACCACCAGATAAGGTTAACTGCAACCTTAAAGGCAGCAAACACCTCAAAAGAAACAGTGACCAAAATACGGAGAAAGCCCCATGGACTGGTAAAAAATATTTACCCAACATTCATCTGATAAGGGGCTAGTATCTAGGATATACAAAACATTAGTAGAACTGTACAAGAAAAAAACCTCCAACCCCATCAAAAAATGGGGAGAAGCAATGAACAGAAGCTTTCTCATTTTAAAAAGAAATACAAATGGCCAAAAAGCACATTTTAAAAATGCTCTACATTGCTATCATCAGGGAGATGCAAATCAAAACAACAATGAGATATCATCTCACACCACAGATTCTAGACAGATCAAAAAGAACAAGAGCAACTAGTACTGGCATGGATGTTGGGAGAAGGGAGTCTCCTTCATTCCTGGTAGGAATGGCAACTGGTCCAGCCTTTTTGGAAAGCAATATGGGCATTCCTTCAAAAACTAGAAACTGAGCTCCCATATGATCTAGCAATGACATTTCTGGTAATATATCCAGAGGGTGCAAAAATGCACAAAAGAAATGACATCTGCACTTGTATGTTCATTGTAGCACTGTTCACAACAGCCATAATCTGCAAATAACTGAGTGCCCGAGAACAGACGACTGGTTAAAGAAACTGGTACATCTACACAATGCAATACTATGCAGCTGTTAAGAAAGATGAAGTCATGAAATTTGTTTATAAGTGGACAGTCATGGAGAGTATCATGCTAAGTGAAATGAGTCAGAAAGAGAGGACAGACACAGAAGGACTGCACTCATTTGTGGAATATAAAATAACATGAAACTGATGCCTAGGACAAGGGCCAGGAAGATTGCTCCATGGATGGAAACTTGCCATCCATGTTTGGGGAGCTGGGGAAAAGGCAGCTAGGATAGAAAAGGGATCACTAAGTCAATGATGGTTGGAGGGATCGCTCAGGATGGGAGATGTGTGCTAAAAGTAGATAAAAGACCAAACATGATGGTCTCTCATTATCTGTATTGAAAGCCATGATACCCATAAAAAGAGAAATTGTCTGCCATAGAGGAAGGGGGAGGGATGGGACGGGGGGGGGGGGGAGAGGGTGGAGGTATACTGGGGACACTGGTGGTGGAAAATGTACACTGGTGGAGGGATGGGTGTTCGATCATTGTATGACTGAAATGTAAACATGAAAGTTTGTAACTGTAGCTCACAGTGATTCAATAAACTGTCACTGTCATCCCATTGCTAATTGATTTGTTTAAGTGGGCACCAGTAATGTCTCCATTGTGGGACTTGTTGTTACTGTTTTTGGCTTATCGAATGCGCCACAGGTAGCTTCCCAGGCTCTGCTGTGTGGGCAGAATACTCTCAGTAGCTTTCCAGGCTCTCCGAGAGGGGCGGAGGAATCAAACCCGGGTCAGCTGCGTGCAAGGCAAACGTCCTACCCACTGTGCTATTAAATTTAATTTAAAAATTTAAAAAATTTTAAAAATAAAAGACAGCAAACATATCTTAAAAAACCTCAAATTTTTCATAAGGTTCAAGAAACAAAACACACAAGCAACAATCACAGAAATAGCAAGCTAAGGGAAAGATACATTATTTTGATCTTACATAGCTCTTTAAATCATAAAGTGCAGAAAACATAACTGTTCCTATTAAGAGAAAAACTTTCTAAGTATGTTGAAAACATGTTGAAAAGGACAAGTACATTAAAACTATGTACTTAAAACAGGTAAGTTTTAAACTTCCCTGAAATCAGTTTTCTCAGCTTTGGGTTTTCTTTATTTTTGGGTTTTGGGCTATACCTGGCTATGGTCAGGGCTTACTCCTGGCTCTGCACTCAGAGATCATTTCTGGTGGGCTCAGGAGACCATATGTGGGATGCCATAAATTGAATCCTCGTCGACTGCATGTAAGGCAAGCACCTTACCCGTGGGCAAATCTCTCCAGCCCAGCTTCCCCAGCTTTTAAATAAGAATAAATAATATTGGACTAATCTCAAAGAGACCCTGACCTACTAACTCATCCATCCCAGCTAGAGCAGTCTCCCAGGTGATATTTCCAGAGACTTCTCAGGATGGGTTGGGCTAAGTCCCTACTCTGCCTGAAGGTCCAACGCCCCACCCATGCCTGACATCCTCTGGCATATAAACAGCCCAGCTTCACATTCTATAACTAATCTCAAAGAGACTCCAAACTGCTAATTCATACACTTCCACAGCTCCTGTAGCACATGACACCTCCAAATCTCACAGCACTGACAGCCCAGTAGGAGCACAGTGAGTCAGAAGGCTGAACTAGCACTGAATAGCTCAGTAACTCAATAACTTTAGTAACACCATTATGAGACAAAACCATTTTTTTTTTTGGCTTTTTGGCTTTGGGGATTACACCCATCAATGCTCAAGAGTCCTAGCTCTGCACTCAGGAATTACTCCTGGCGGTGCTCGGGGGACCATGTGGGAATGCCAGGAATCTAATGTGGATCAGCCACATGCAAAGCAGGCACCCTACCCACTCTACTATCATCCTGGACTCAAGATAAAACAATTTTCACAAATTTTCATTAACTGAACTATTTTTTGTTATTTCATTTTGCTGTTTTGTTATAATAAGCAAATTATTTTCTATCTGTTAAGGGGGCAGGCTTGTAAGGGGTGGGAAACTAGGACATTGGTCGAGGGATGGTAACATTGGTGGTGGGATTGGTGTTGGAACACTGAATACTGAAACAACAATATGAACAACTTTGTCAATAATAGTGCTTAATAAAGTTTCAAACAAAAAAACAACAAATTCCCTAGTGAATTATAAAAATTACAAGTATTTAGAACATACTTAGAAACTATTAAGTACTCAATGCATATTACCTATTTTATCAAATGTGACTTTATTTACATGTATCTTGTTTGGAGTTCAGTATGCTAGTCCTCATGATTAAAGTCCCAAGATTTTCTGGGGCTGGAGTGATAGTACAGTGGGTAGGGTATTTGCTTTGCACACGGCTGACCCAGGTTCCATTCCCAGCATCCCAAATAGTCCCCCAAGCACCACCATAAGAAATTCCTGAGTGCAAAGTCAGGAGTGACCCTTGTGCATCGCTGGGTGACCCCCCCCAAAAAAGTCTCAAGGTTTTAATTTTGGAAACTTTATAGCCATAATCTTCCTTTCAGTTGTTATTTCTTAATCATTCTAATTCTCTGGTTCTGAAAATTCTATTTGACTTATGTTTTACATTCTGTCATTCTATCTTTCATGTTCTTAACATTTCTTTTCATATTTTCTCTTTTTATAAATTTGTGCTATATAATCTCTTCAAATTGTCTCTTCAAATAGTTATGCAACACTATAGTATGAAACGTTACGGCACACAGAAAGAACCAGAGAAGTTGGTTAAACAAAAGCTCATGACATTTTAATTTCCATTACTGTATTTTTTCATCTCTATGCATTTGTTTGGTCTCTTTCAAAATCATCTTCGACTTTTTTAAAGATTTTTGTTATGTTATTTCCTCGAGCGGGTACCAGTAACATCTCCATTGTGAGACTTTTGTTACTGTTTTTGGCATATCAAATACGCCACAGTTATGGTTATTATTCCTCCTTTTAATATTAACCAATTTAAGGAAATTTGTTTCATAGTATCCTAAGGTCTTTGTTTTATCTCTAGTTCTTACTGAATTGATTCTCTTGTTCACTTATTTTTTGCTTTGTAACTTGTTTCCCCTTTTGGGGGGAAAGAAGGGGTGGGGGTGGTCCTCAGGAGTTACTCCTGGCTCTGCACTCAAGTATCACTCCTGACAGGTTTGGGGGACCCTATGGGATGCCGGAGTTGAACCCAGTCAGCCACATGCAAGGCAAACACCCTACCCACTATACTACCACTCTGGCTCCTTTAGCTTATTTCTTCCTGTGGTTTATAATATCTAGAACTTTTAGCAGAAATTGCTTTCCTCTAAAATATTACAGATTCATGGTCTGGAAGGATTACCCTTATTAAAATGATCATCCTACCATATAATAATTGTATTACATAAGGTCAGTGTAACCCCTTTAAAAAATTCCAGTAAGATTTTTTTAAGAACCAGAATTTGAACACAACTAAACAGTATTAAAATTTGAATAGAACTACAAATTAACCTGCATAAGCCAACACATTGTGAAGAAAAGATAGAGGGCACTGCATTCCATAGCTTTAACCATACTATAAAACTATAATAATCAAAGTAGTGTGGTACTGAGAGAAAAGCAGACTCTCAGAACAAGGGAACAGAATTAAAGTCCAGAAGTGAACCCTCAGATATATAGGCAATTACTCTATTAACTAAAGGAGTCAGGTACATTAAGTGAAGAAAGGAAAACCTCTTTAAAAATGATTGCTGGGGGAATTGACTAGTCAGGGGAAGGGCAGGTGCTGGGACAGGAAGGAGGAGGAGAGAGAACGGACAAAAAAGCCCTCTATCTTTAATTCCACACATAAAATTAATTCAAAATGGATTTAAGATCACAATGTTAGACCAAAGTTATACATTGAGAAAAACACAGGAAGAACTCTCCATATCAAGTTCTGAGGTGTCTTCAATGATTCAACTCTATTCGTAAAGGAAGCAAAAGCAAAAATAAACAGAACTATATCAAACAAAAAAGCCTTGTTTGATATAGTTTGATATGTTTGAAACAAAAAATCAAACTTCAAAAGATACTATAGTTAAAAATAAAGACACCCTACTAATTTTTATATTTGCATTCTACATATATGACAAAGGGCTAATATCCAACATATATTAATGCACTTACAGAACTCAGTAACAGTGCTCACTTTGGCAGCACATATAATATTGGAACAATACAGAGAAGATTAGCATAACCCCTGCGCAAGGATGACACACAAACTTCTGAAGCATTCCACATATACATATATGTATGTATACATACACACACATATATACATATATATAAAGGAACTCAGTAAAAACAAAATAAACAACCCCATCAAAAATATGCGGATAAAGTTGGACACTCAAAAAAGATAATAGATGGCAAATCGGCATATTTTTTTAAAGTGCTCAAAATATCACAGAAATGCAAATAAAAATAACAATGAGATAACATCTCACACCAGTGAGAATGGTGTATATGCAAAAAACTGGAGTCAGTGCTGGCATTGATGTAGTGAAAAGGAACTCTCATTCACTATCAGTGGAAATGTCCTCTGGCTCTGCTTCTACAGAAAACAGCATGATGTATTCTCAAAAAAGTTAAAAATATGAACAAGTATACAACTACTTGGCATCTATTCCAAGAACACAAAACACTCATTTGAAATAATATATGCACCCTTATATTCATTGCAATGTGATTTGAGAGCAAAGATCTACATACAATTCAAATGTCCAATGGATAAGGAAATAGTTGTATACACAACAGAATATTACAGCTGTAAGAAACAACAAAAGTTTGCCTTTTGCTACAACTTTGATAAAACTAGAAAGAATCATGTTAAGAGAAATAAGCTGAAGGGAGAAGGCTACATGCTGTATCATCTCACTCATATGTGGCATATTAAGAAATAAAGCAAGGATGGACAGTATCCAATGAAAACAAACCTTGGGCTCTTACAAAAGAACTGTCATTAAAGTACGTGTTGGGGGGATTGTGGGGGGGTGGTGGAGGGGAGAGGCAGATTAGAAGCCATAAGGGCAGGGGTAGGCCTTGGAACCTTTGATGGTGGTAACTTTGAACAACAAAAACATAAGTATTTACATACTGAAACCACACTACTTCAATAATGAAAAATTATTCAATATTAAAGATATTTTAAATTTATATGCCCACAACAACTAAAACTGGACTAAAAGGCATATTTGCTCATATTTTTACCAGTTTGCAAAGAATTTCCCTGACTGAAGATCAGGATGGAGGGAAAGAAGTTCAACTTTCTTAAATATGTATCAACAATTTATGTGTGCATAACTTTTTATTTTATATTATTCTTCTAATTATATTATGGATGACCTCACTATAGTTTAAATTTTTTCCTGGCTTCAGTGAGCAAATAAATATTACATTTTTTCAGATGCTTTCTCTGAAATAATGATACCTTTAAATCATACCAGAAATGTGTAATCCTATCCTAAGTACTGGCAGATCTAATCTTTCCTATAAATCATCTTTTTAAATTAAAATTTTCAATATATTGCTCTGTATTTTTAGAAGAAATAATGATAATAAATACATCTGTATAGTATGTTAAGAGCTTACATAATCCTTTAAGTAAACTTGTAACACTGACTCAATTGTCACTCAAAACCACTCTGGGAAGAAAATAGGAAGGATTTATATACCTTTTAGACAATAATGGATCTTCAACTGCAATGGCTTTGTACTGATTCCTAATTCAAATACAGACTTTTATAAAGACGTTCTAAGGACATCAAGTTACATGTCACTGTCACTGTCATCCTGTTGCTCATCAATTTGCTCGAGTGGGCACCAGTAATGTCTCCATCGTGAGACTTGTTGTTACTGTTTTTTTGGCATACTGAATACGCCACAGGTAGCTTGCCAGGCTCTGCCGTGTGGGGGAGATGCTCTTGGTAGCTTGCCAGGCTCTCCAAGAGGGGCGGAGGAATCGAACTCAGGTCGGCTGCATGCAAGGCAAACACCCTATCACTGTGCTATCGCTCCAGCCCATCAGTTACATAGTTTCATAAACTTATGTTATGCCAGTTTAAATTCCCCCACCCGCCCACCCACTTCTATTTCCCCCAGTCCTCTATCTCAGACCAGTTTCATATGAAATGCCCATTTACAGCCCTCTTTGATTTATTCACTCCTGGATTTTGTCACAAAATTCTACCCATCCTTCCACTGCAAGATAAGGTCTAACTTACTTCCGTTTGAACTCCTACCATGGCTGGAAACACTATTCATTATGTAACTTACCAGTAGTATTTATTCATTTACATTGGGCTCCTCACTTAGATTTTGAGAGTCAGAATATGGAAAACATCACACATTTCCTTCTTCCCCTTAAAAAAGATTCTATTTTTTAAAGGTGGGGGGCAGTCTTCAAAGATAGGAAACTAAATCTCAGAGAAACCACATAAAATGCCTAGATCAAAGACCTAAATACTTCAACCTAGTAAAAAGCTCAGCTTAGTGATCTTTCCCTTGAATGCATTATTGACATAGGATGTGGAAAAACAAGTGATCAAAACCCAGGTGTTGTTTTATTTCTTAACTTAATATAAAAAAATTAAAATATGGTCCATGTTTCTTTAATTGTTTCTTACATGTTAACCTACTTACATTCCTCCTTCCCAAATTAGATTGAAACTTTATAAACTTTTAATTTCAGTCCCAATACAAGTTAGGTGTGATTACTGAGGAAAGAGCGGGAGATCTGTTACGAACTTGCTTGAGATTTGTATGAACTTGCTTAAAGATACAAAGTTTTATTTGATCTTGGTAAAGCAGCTTTAAGAGTCTCTCTTGGGTGCTATTTACACTCCCCCCCCATTACAGCATGCAATATGATTCCTTTTGGGATTTCGAGTAAAGCTGGAATGCTGTATTCCCTAAAGAATGAATAGTGTTTAGTTTAGTTTTCTTTACAAAAAAAAAGGGGGGGGGGAGGAGAATGTGATACTTCTGGTCAAAAGTTCTCTTTCTGGAATTCATGATAAATGAAAAGAATTTTGGCAGTTCCTATGTCATTCTGCAACTCACAAGCAACGTGCAATTCTTCATGTCACTACAACTTGGTTATTAAATGAAACAACTGATCTTATTACAAAACAAGTTAAAGAAACAAACAAAGCCTCCTCCAGTTCCTGCCTTGACTCATTATTAGAATTCACCTCTCCTTTCACCTCCCAATTCCCAGTCCCAGATATTGAATGCCAAATGACAGTCTCACTAAAAGACAAGGGATTAGATAATTTAAACATCAGCAAATTTAATTCAGCTATCTTTGTACATTTTGAAAATAATACTATGTCCTTCCCGGAAGTTCTTTTTGCATTCCAGATTACGACAGGGACTAAAAAAATGTCAAAAGTCAAAAGTCAGACAAGAGTCTGAAGCTTACACACACATGTAGGTAAGTCTGAGTCAAATTCCTGTTAAGTAAGATATTAATCTTAATTAAAATTTTAAGAAATAAATATTAATTTATTCTAAAGAAATTTAATTTTTTCTTAAGGTTAAAATGTAATGCAACCTGAAAGAAGGTAATAAAGCTATAAAGAAAATACAATAAGGAAAAAGTACTTTCAAAGGATTTTTTCATTTCTGTAAAAAAAATAGTATTTTATTCTTTCAAACATCCTATTTTCCTAATATATAATCTAAGAAATGAAGAGAAAAATATTACCAACAAAATTTCATCTCCACTTTAGAATATTACTAAATATGTTCACCAAAATTAGAGATTATATGATTGAAGTTGTAAACATTTGTAAAGTTTTATGTAGAGGATATCAAAAACAATTTTGAAAGAACACTGAAAATAAAAAAATCTTAATGGCTATACAACACTATCTAAATAGACTAGAGTTCACTTAACAAATGACTATTCTACTTTGATCACCTTCAGAGAACCAAAAAAATAAAAATAAAAACAAAACAAAACAAAACAAAAACTCATCTTCCTCTACTAAAGTCACATCTGCAGGAAAAAGGCTACTAAAAAAAGAACAGTTTGCTGTTCCAAGTTAATATCCTGCCAGTAGATATTTTGCAATGCTCAGGGCTGAAAATATTTTTAAAGAGTTTCATTTTCTTACATGCTACAGGCATAAATTCCAGGTTCAAAAAGTTAAAATGGTAATTTATTAATAGATTTTACTAAATAATTCTATCATCTTGCCTGATCCTCCAATTTGTACCATAGTTTTAAAAACCGTGTAACCAAAAAAATTAACTCCTTTCCTTTGTCTTTTGCATCAAATATGTTTACCACTTATGACTCTCATGTATGCATTAGTACAATAACAAACTACAGAAAAATTTCACTTATGAAAAAAAGAGAAGGGATTAGAGTGATAGTACTCTTGTTTTGTATGTGACCAACCTGGGTTCAATCCCGTTTCCCATATGGGCCCCAGTGCACCTACAGTAGTGATCAGGAGTGATTTCTGAGCTCAGAGCCAGGAGTTACTTATGAGCATCACTGGGTGTGGCCCCCAAAACAAACAAACAAAAAGATAAAGAAAAATTAAATGTACATATAAAAAGTAAGGAAAAATACTCTAATTAAACTTCATTTAACCTTCCAAATACAGCAAAATTGTAGGTTAAGTAAACACTTTCTAACTGTGTATCTGCCATCTACCACTGCCAAGTAAAATTTAGATTTAAAAAAAAATAGGGGGAAGGAACCTCCCAAGTGATGTTCAAGGAGCCTGGGGGGTCACTCCCAGTAGCACTCAGAAAGTCATGTGGTACCAGGGACTGAACCCAGCTACCATCTTCTAACCCCTGTACAATTTGCCCAGTCTCAAGATTTAAAAAAAAAAAAAAAAGTTTGGTTTTTATGCCACACCTGACTGTACTCAGGACTTACTCCTGGTTCTGTGTTCAGGGCTCACTCCTGGAAGGTCTGGGAGAACATATGGGGTGCCAGAGATCAAACCTGGTCAACACTGTGCAAGGCAAACACTGTACCTCCTATACTCTTTCCAGGCCCTCTAGATTTAAAAATTCTTAGCCAGCAAAGAAATAAAATCTTGTGGATATTAGTGAAAACTATTTATGAAAACTGTCACTGTCATCCCATTGCTCATCAATTTGTTCGAGCGGGCACCAGTAACGTCTCTCATCGAGAGACTTATTGTTACTGTTTTTGGCATATCCATTATGCACGGGTAGCTTGCCAGGCTCTGCTGCACAGGCTCGATACTCTCAGTAGCTTGCCGGGCTCTCTGAGAGGGGCAGAGGAATAGAACTCGGTTTGGCCACGTGAAAGCCAAACGCCCAACCACTGTGCTATCGCAGAGTATAATAGTAATATGACCCAAAGAATGGCTAATTTCCTAAAATGATAATATTTAGAGATTCACTTAAAATCATCTACCTAGGGATTGGAGAAATAGTAAAGGGGTTACAAAATTTGCTGTGCATGTAGCCAGCCCTCATCTGAACCCTGGCATCACATCTGATCCCCTGAGTACTGCCACAGGAGTGACCCGTGAGCAAAAAGCCAGGACCAAGCCCTGAGCACTTCCAGATATGGCGGAATCTCCTGCCCATGCCCCTATGAATCAACTACCTAGTAGTCTGTATTTTAATTTCTTATGATTTTGTTTATTTCAGTAGCTCTCAAACCTGACTGCTATGAAAAGACATGAAAGACTTCTGTATATGTTCAATGCTCAGACGACATACCAAATCATACATAGCAGAATATCTTGGCAGTTAAGCCTTTAGCTTTTAATGTGGTACATTTAACATACAGTAGGTAGAGTGATTACCTTTCAGTTGACTGACACTAACTTTAATCCTGGTATCCAATATGGTCCCCTGAGCCTGTCAGGAGTGATTCCTAAGCCCAACCTAGAGCTAGGAGTAACCCCTGCGTACTACTGAGTGTGGCAAAAATAACAACAACAACAACAACAACAAAACAACAAACCACTGGAACTTTTAAATGTGCCTGCCAAGTTGATAGGTGAGAACGGGGCAAGGGTTGAGGGCAAGGAGGGAATATGAGAACACTGATGGAGACAAGTTGGCACTGGTGGTGCATTGGTATTGAAATATTATATGCCTGAAACTCAACTTTCTACAACTTTGAAATCACAGCTAATTCTTTTAAACTATATTTTTTAAAAATGGAAAAAAACTGTTAAAAACTGAATTCACCAAATTGTTCATTCTAAAAAAAATTGTTCATTCTAGAATGATATCAAGAAAAACATGGACAGAACTCTCCTGGATATGGACCTCAGAGGCATCTTTAGTGTTTTACCTTCATTAGCAAAGACAACAAAGAAAGACAAAATTAAACAAATGGGACATTACATTAAAAAAAGGTTTGCAGGGGCTGAAGCTCAGCAGGTAGGGCGTTTGCCTGCATGCGGCCAACCTGGGTTCAATTCCCAAGTATCCATATGGTCCCCTGAGCGCTGCCAGGAGTAACCCCTGTGCATTGCCGGGTGTGACCCAAAAAGCTAAAAAAAAAAAAAAAAGATTTGCAGGTACAAGAAATTTTGGCTAAAATAAAAAGACACCCTACTAAATGGAAGAAAATATGTCCATATAATGCATTGGATAAAGCCAATATATATATATGTATATATATACATATATATATATATAACCACTCACAAAGATCATTAACAACACACTAACCCCATACAAAAATGGGAAGAGGAGATGAATAGACACTCCTATATAGAGAGTTCTATAAAGAGAACATATGACAATCTACAGCATATAAAGAATTGTTCATTGTTATTTATCATTAGTAAGACGCAAATCAAACAACAAAGAGGTAAGATCTCACACCAGTGAGAGTGGCATATATCAACAAAGATTGGGAACAATCTGTATTAGCAGATACGAGGTGAAAAAGGAACCCTCGTTCATTGTTGATGGAAATGTCTGGTTCAACCTCTATGGAAAACAGTATAGGTATTCCCCCAAGAAAGTAAGTTCCTGGGCTCACAGATAGGGCATTTGCCTTGCATGCAGCTGATCTGGTTCAATGTCTGGAATCTCATGTGGTTCCCTGAACACTGTCAGAAGTAAATCTTGATTGTAGAGCCGGGAGTTACCCCTGAGATCGCCAAGTGTGCAGCCCTCCCCCCAAAGTAATTTCCTGAAGCATTCCCATGTGAGCCAGTAATTCCACTTTTGCTATCTACACTCAAAACACAAAAACATTACTTTGAAAAGCACCTATGTTCATCATGGTGCTTAGTACAATAGTCTCCATATGGAAACAACCCAAATGTTCAACACAGAAGAATGTATTAAGTTGTGGTATACATACACAATGAAATTCTATGCAGTTTTTAGAAAAGATGAAATCATGAAGTTTGCTTCAACATAGATGGAACTGGATAAGATCATATTAAACAAAATAGGTAAGAAGAACAAATACCAGATGATCTCACTCATCTGTGGTATACAGAAAGACAAAACAAGGGCAGAAACTGTCAAAGCCTTGGCCTTGGGTTTCACAAACGAGGAAAGTGATGACATCAGTAGGCGGGGAGAGATGCAGGAGCAGATTAGAACAATATGTAAGGGCATTGGTGGAAGATCTCAGAGAATTGGGGCGGGGAGAGGGGTGTTAACTTGCTACCTTAATACTATAGGCTTTCACAATGATGTAACCATGTTACTTGACTATAGATTCTTAAAGCAATTGCCATACAGATTCACTCATATGTGGAGTATAAACCAGAGCAAAAGGAAAATTTGCAACAAATATAATTATTTGCAGAAAAGTATGATGCTTACCAGAGGTAGAGGAAAGGGTAGAGGGATCCAATTTGATAATGGAAATAACACTAGAATTTTAGTAGTAGGTACAATGAGGTTCATAAAAACATAGAGGCATAAAGTGTTCCTGAAGTTTATGCAGTATTATAGATCATGGGTAAATTAATAAAATTTTAACTGAAAAAATATAATATAAATATAGTATATTATCTTTCTAAAATAGGCTAGCTCCATACAGTCAAGGATTAAATTTATTTCACATACTAGCGGAGACATAGAACCTTTCAGAATACAAAGGAAAAAATACAGCACACAAATCTAGCATTCACATTATTCTGAATAACTTGAGGAAAAGGCTAGCATTCTATAAAGTCCAAAGAGTTTACATAGATGTTTATAAGATTAAAACAAAATCCTCATGGCTTTAAGAAAAATTGTCAGGCCGCCGGCTCCGCGCCAGCCCGGGGAACGCCAGGGCGGGCCCCGGGGGTCCCGCGCCTCAGGCCGGCAGCTCTCCTGCGCGCCGTTTCAGCAACTCCTTCCTACTGCCAGGTAACTTGGGACTCGAGATCTAATGCGCTGTCTTCTTCCGGCCCCTCTGAAAGAACTCTAAGGCCGCAGGCTCCACGCCAGCCCGGGGACTTCCGGCTGGTGGGGGAGTGTCCTCTACGTCAGGGGCGTGGCCTCAAAGGGGGCGTGGCCTATTTTCGGAGTGGCGGCCACAGCTACTTTGCTCTCTCTCCTATACTGCACACTTAGGTCACAAATTTGTATGTCTTATTTACTCAAAGAAAAACCTGACCATGTCTAACACTATATGCCTATATGCCAGTGACTCATCCTAATTCCAGAAAAAGGCACAGGAATACAACTCAGTACACAAAGCCCTCATAAACAGACCATAGCCTCAAACCTTGATTAGAGCCCTACATAAACTAGGAAAATCGCAGTAATATAAGGAACTATTCTAGAAGGGGGAAAAGATTACCATTACCCATTTAGCTTACCTACAATCCCCTCCTGGAGCAAGAGGAATAGTGATATAGAATCAGGAGCTTCCACCTCTATTGTTCCATAACAACATGAGGAAACATCGAAAAAATCCGCCACACACAGAAAATGAAGAGATTCCAGAAACCTCAATACTTGTCACCCACAAATACAACCTCCTCTCAGATAAAGAATTCAGAGAAGAAATTGTCAAGATGGTTGAGGAACTCAAAGCAACCATGAAACGGACAGCCAATAAACTAAGGGAGGATATGAACACAACCATGGAACAAACAATCAATAAAGGGAGGATATGAACACAGCCTTGGAACGGACCACCAACAAAAAACGGGAAGAAATGAGAGCAGAGATTTCAAACCTACGAACAGAAGTCACACAACTAAAGGAATCGGTAGATGACATAAAAGGCTCAGTGGTAGCCCTCAACAGTACAATGACTGCAGCAGAAGACAGAATCAGTCAGCTTGAAGATGACCTGCACAAAGCTTACAAACAACAACAAATAATGGCAAAAGACCTCAAGATGGCTCTAGGGCTAATCAGAGTCCTAGGGGACGACCTCAAAAGGAACAACATAAGAATCATGGGAGTACTAGAACCACAGGGAACTAACCCCAATGAAAAAAACACAGTTAAAGACATCATTGCTAAGAAATTCCCAGAGCTGGAGAATGCGGGCATCCAGATCCAAGGAGCCCGAAGGGTGCCAGCTAAAAGGGATCCCAACAAAAAAACTCCAAGGCATATCATAGTCACAATGATGGATGCCGCGGATAGAGACACACTACTGCAAGCAGCAAGGTCAAAGAAGGAAATCACATACAAAGGATCACTCCTTAAATTCACGGCAGACCTATCAGAGGAAACCCTCCAAGCCCGAAGACAATGGTGGGATATAGTGAAAAAGCTCAACGAAATGAACATCTCACCAAGATTACTCTATCCGGCTAAACTCTCACTTAAACTCGAAGGAACCATACACTATTTCTCAGATAAACAACAACTCAAGAACTTCATAGACTCAAACCCAAGCCTAAAAGAAGGTCTAAAGGGGCTGCTGTAAGACAAAGAAAAACCCTAACAAGAATAACAAACCCTACAGAAAGATGGCACATAATCCCATGACAATAATCTCTCTCAATGTCAATGGGCTAAATGCACCAATCAAGAGACACAGAGTAGCAAAATGGATTCGGAAACTAAACCCAACTTTCTGCTGCCTACAAGAAACACACCTGAATAGTCAGAGCAAACACAGGCTCAAAGTCAAAGGATGGAAAACAATCCTACAAGCAAACAATTCCCTCAAAAAAGCTGGGGTGGCCATACTAATATCTAACAACATAGATTTCAGGCTGAAAAAGATTAGAAGGGACAGTGATGGTCATTTCCTATTCATCAAGGGATACGTACAACAGGAAGAAATCACACTCTTAAATGTATACGCACCTAACAAGCGACCAGCTAAATATTTAAAGCAACTCCTAACAAACTTTAAGGAGGACATCACTAGCACCACAATAGTAGTCGGAGACTTCAACACCGCATTATCACCTCTGGATAGATCAACAAGAACAAAACTCAACAAGGAAACAATGGCCCTGAAGGAAGAAATAGAAGAGAGAGGGCTTATGGACCTATACAGGGCTTTACACCCCGAAAAGAAAGAATATACATTTTTCTCCAGTGCACATGGAACATTCTCCAAAATAGACCACGTGCTGGGTCACAAAACATAACTCAACAGAATCAACAAGATAGAAATTGTATCAACCATCTTCTTGGACCATGATGCACTGAAAATAGAAACTAAGCACACACAGACGCGGAGCACCAAATCGAACACCTGGAAATTAAACAACTCACTGTTGAACAATGAGTAGATCAAAAAGGAAATTAAGGAAGAGATCAAAAGATACCTCGAAACAAATGAGAATGAAGACACAAGCTACTAGAACCTATGGGATGCGGCTAAAGCTGTGTTAAGGGGAAAAATTATAGCCCTGCAAGCATTCCTCAGGAGGGAGGAAAGGGCCTACATAGAGAGCTTGACTTCACAGCTCAAGATCTTAGAAAAGGACCAGCAAAAGGAACACAAGCCAGACCGAAGGAAGGAAATAATAAAACTTAGAGCAGAAATTAACGATAGGGAAACCCAAAAAACAATCAAAAAGATCAATAAAACAAAAAGCTGGTTCTTTGAGAAAATAAACAAGATTGACACACCGCTAGCAAGACTCACAAAGAAAGAAAGAGAGAGAACCTTAATAAACCGAATCAGAAATGAAAAGGGGGATATCACAACAGAAACCAATGAAATTCAAAAGATCATCAGAGACTACTTTGAAAATCTCTATGCCATGAAACAAGAGAACCTAAAAGAAATGGACAAATTCCTTGATTCCTACAATCTCCCCAAACTGAATCAAGATGACTTGGAATACCTGAATAGACCCATTAATATCAAGGAAATTGAAACTGTTATCAGATGTCTTCCCCAAAACAAAAGCCCAGGCCCGGATGGATTCACTGGCGAATTCTTCCAAATATTTAAAGAGGACCTGTTGCCAGTTCTTTTCAAGTTATTCAAGGAAATTGAAAAAACAGGGACCCTATCAAACAGTTTCTATGAAGCTCATATCTCCCTAACACCAAAGGCAAACAAAGATACCACAAACAAAGAAAACTACAGGCCAATATCCCTGATGAACACGGATGCAAAGATTCTCAACAAAATACTAGCAAATAGAATCCAACAACGGATTAAAAAAATCATACATCACGCTCAAGTAGGATTCATCCCGGGGATGCAAGGATGGTTTAACATTCGGAAATCAATCAATGTAATCCATCACATCAACAAAAGTAAAAATAAAAACCATATAATCCTTTCAATAGATGCAGAGAAAGCATTTGACAAGATCCAACACCCATTTATGATGAAAACTCTCACCAAAGTAGGCTTAGAAGGAACTTCCCTCAAGATAGTCGAAGCCATCTATCACAAACCCATGGCAAGCATTATCCTTAATGGAGAAACACTAAAGGCCTTCCCTCTAAGATCAGGGACAAGACAAGGATGCCCACTCTCACCACTTCTGTTTAACATAGTACTAGAAGTACTTGCAATAGCAATTAGGCAAGAAAAAGACATTAAGGGTATACAGATAGGAAAGGAAGAAATCAAGCTCTCACTATTTGCAGATGACATGATTCTATACCTAGAGAATCCTAAAACCTCTACCAAGAAACTCCTGGAAACAATAGACTTGTACAGTAAAGTTGCAGGCTATAAAATCAATACTCAAAAATCCATGGCCTTCCTATACGCAAATAGCGAGTCAGAGGAAAGTGACATTAAAAAAAATCCCATTCACAATTGTGCCCCAGAAGATCAAGTACCTAGGAATCAGCCTAACTAAGGAAGTGAAGGATCTCTACAAGGAAAACTACAAAATACTACTCAATGAAATAATGGCAATACTCCCCAAAGCACTATACAGATTCAATGCAATCCCTATAAGGATACCCATGAAATTCTTCAAAGAAATTGATCAAACACTCCTGAAATTCATATGGAACAACAAACGCCCACGAATAGCCAAAGCAATTCTTGGGAAAAAGACGATGGGAAGCATCACCCTCCCTAACTTCTGGAACAAAGGCAGAACCGCTGATCAATGGAACAGGGTGGAATATCCCTACATGCAACCCCAAATATATGATCATCTGATATTTGATAAGGGGGCAAGAAATGTGAAATGGAACAAGGAAAGCCTCTTCAACAAATGGTGCTGGCATAACTGGACAGCCACATGCAAAAAAATGGGCTTAGACATTGACCTAACACCATGCACAAAAGTCAGATCAAAATGGATTAAAGACCTCAACATCAGACCACAAACCATAAGGTATATTGAAGACAAGGTCGGCAAAACCCTCCACGATATTGAAGATAAAGGTATCTTCAAAGATGACACGGAACTAAGCAATCTAGTAAAAACAGAGATCAACAAATGTGACTACATTAAACTAAAAAGCTTCTGCACCGCAAAAGACACAGTGACCAAAATTCAAAGGGAATCTACAGAATAGGAAAGAATATTCACCCAGTACCCATCCGATAAAGGATTGATAACAAGGGTATATAAAGTACTGGTTGACCTCTACAAAAAGAAAACACCCAACCCCATCAAAAAATGGGGCGAAGAAATGAACAGAAACTTTCTCAAGGAAGAAGTACGAATGGCTAAAAGGCACATGAAAAAATGCTCTTCATCACTAATCATCAGGGAGATGCAGATCAAAACAACTATGAGATACCATCTCACACCACAGAGACTGGCTCACATCTCAAAGAACAAAAACAACCGCTGGTAGCGTGGATGTGGGGAGAAAGGAACCCTCCTACACTGCTGGTGGGAATGTCGACTGGTTCAGCCCTTTTGGAAAACAATATGGTCGATTCTCAAAAAATTAGAAATTGAGCTTCCATTTGACCCAGCAATACCACTCCTGGGAATATACCCTGGAGAAGCAAAAAAATATAGTCAAAATGACATCTGCACCTGTATGTTTATCGCAGCACAGTTTACAATAGCCAGAATCTGGAAAAAAACCGAATGCCCGAGAACAGATGACTGGCTAAAAAAACTTTGGTATATCTACACAATGGAATACTATGCAGCGGTTAGAAAGCATGAAGTCATGAAATTTGCATGTAAGTGGATCAACATGGAAAGTATCATGTTGAGTCAAATGAGTTAGAAAGAAAGAGACAGATACAGAAAGATTGCACTCATATGTGGAATATAAAGTAGCAGAGAGGTACGATCTAGCAAAGATGCAACCTCTGGCAGAAAGCCGTCTGGACTTAGTCACTAAAATACAGAAATCTAGAACCTCACAGCCGCTACTGTGGCCAACCTCATATCTCCTCATTCATAGCAGTGGAAAACAAATTATCAAATGCTTCCTTTCCAGCAGGTCCGACTCTGGGGGGGAAACTCCAAACAATAATAGTGAGTTTTTTTTTTTGTTTGTATGTAACCAAGGTAAAGAGAAAGTAAAGTGTAACTGCACAGATGGGTTGGGGGACCGGGGGGGCAGGGTGGGGTGGGATGGGAGGTTTATTGTGGTTCTTGGTGGTGGAATACATGCACTGGTGGAGGGATGGGCGTTCGAGCTTTATGTAACTGAGATTTAAGCCTTAAAGCTTTGTAACTTTCAACATGCTGATTCAATAAAAAAAATAATAAATTTAAAATTAAAAAAAAAGAAAAATTTTCAAGTCGTAGAGTATATACGAGTATATACATTTCATGTGTAGACCCCTGGTTTCAATCCCCTCCACCAAATGCCTGTTCCTCCCCACCCCAGGGGACATTTCTACATTAGCACTGGAGGCCCCAAAGTCCTGCTGAATTGCAGGGCAAGAACAGTTCTGAGAGGCCCCCTAATCTGTACCCCCATTTTTTTTTAAATGATCCTACTTTCCTGGTAACTAAATGCAAAGGTTTTTATTACTTCCAGTGTCACAACAGAAAATCACTCTATCTCATGTCCCTTCCTATAATTCAAGTCCTAATCCTAGGAACAGACATATGAGAGAGATCTGTAGATAAAAACATCAAACACTGGTTAAAAACTTTGAAGACTGCAGAATTAGATAAGATTATAGTACTTAACTCCAAAGTCTTAAACAAATTATTGTTTAGCTAGAAAGTCCAAACAGAAATGATATATTTTGTCTGCATTATTTTATAAATGCAATTTGTAAATGAGGTATGCCTATAATTTTTCTTATTTTTCTAGAGCCAGCAGTAAATGTATAATTCAGTTATCACTTTAATAATCTGAGTCATCTCTCTTCTTAGTCTATCTACCTCAAATGAAAAATATGCTTCATAAAATAAATGGTAGTAAATTTACAAAGTTATAAACCTTTCATCAGTTAAAAACATGTAGGGGAAATAGCTGTTTTCTTTCAAACTATACTTTTAATGTTTTATATGAATAAATGTTTTTATGCTTATTTTCTTATCTAGTTTAATTCAGGAATCAAAACAGGAATTCCTCTCCACCTGAACCAATGCAGAGTGGATCCAAACATGTTGCCATAGGCTTAGAGTCTTGCCACCTCCCACAGTTCTGATACTAGCAACTTCTCTCCTCTCCTCTCCTCAAATCTACCAACAGCAATTAACTAAACACAAAGCCATGCTCCATACTTAAGCATTGTAGATGTCAAGAAATTAAATTTTGAGGCATATTCTCTCTCACCTCAGTTCATAACCTTATTAAATATTCTTAATTTTGTTTATAACAGCTGGAAATCATCTAACTTAAAAAAAAACTATTGAGATATGTGTATAATATTCTTTAACCTAGAAACAGTTTCTTTTAAATCAAATGTACTAAAAAGGAAAATTTTTGAATACTCCTAATTTCAATATATCCCTGAACACTGTTTAACTTTTTAATTGCAGATACTCAGCAAGTTGTAAAAATAGAACAGAGAGGCATACACAAGGCCATGAGCTCAATACCCAGCATGAAATTTTTAAGTTAGTATAAAAATGTTTATTGTACTTGTCACTCAATTTCCCCCAGTGGTTACTTCTTACACAACTCTACTTATAATATCAGAACCATAAAACTAACAGATATAATGTGAGTATATATTACTATGTCATTTTTATTGTTTGCATATATTTGTATAATTACAAATAAGAAATAAAACTATTCCATCATCACAAAGTTCTCCATTGTGTAATTTTCTATTTCCAAATATCCCTCCTCTCTTTCAAGCCGTTGTTCATGATGGCTTAATATTTAATAAGCCATCATATAGCTTTAATATAATCTTAGTATGTGGAGAAAAACTGCTTTTAAGTAGATGTCAGAGTGAAATCACACAATAAAAAGTGCTTTTTTGAGACTGGTCTTCTTATTTTTGTGCCATAAGAGCTCTCAAAGTTTTTGGATATATCAATGGCTTACTAGTTGTTTTTAAAAAGCTTGATTTTTCCATACAATCCAGCAATAACACTTCTTGAAATATACTCGGGGGGCCTAAAAACATACAGCAGAAATGCTATCTGCACTTCTATGCTAATTGCAGCACTATTTACAAAGCCAGAATTGGAAACAACCTGAATGTCTGAGAAGAGATGACTGGTTAAAGAAACTATAGTACATCTATGCAATGGAATACTATGCAGCTGTTAGGAAGAATGAAGTCATGAAATGCTTATAAATGGATGGACATGGAAAGTATCATGCTGAGCGGAATGAGTAAGAAAGACAGAGAAGAAAAGTGCCTGCCACAGAGGCAAGGGGGGGTAGAAGGTGGCGGCCAGAGGACTGGGACCACTGGTAGTAGGAAAAGTTCACTGGTGAAGGGACAGGTGTTGGAACACTGTATGACTGAAACACAATCATGGACAAGTTTGTAACTGTGTTTTATCACTGTGATTCAATTTCTTTGATTTTAGTCACTGTGATTTACAATACTGCCAATAATAGGGTTCTATGCACACACTGTTTCAACATCACAGAGTGACCATTTCCCTTGGCCACTGTCTCAGGTTCCCTGTCCAGAAATCCCCATGGCAAGCACATCTCCCCACCATGGTAAGCTCAGTTCTGGAGAACAGGTCTCAGATTCTGTTGCTTTTGATCATTTGTTATGTATTCTCTTACTATGCTTCTTTATATCCTGCATATGAGAGAGAGCATTTGGCATTTGTCCCTCTATCTGGCTGACTTCACTCAGCAAGACACCCTTCAGTTCCATCCATATAACAATAAATTGAATGATTTCATCTTTACTTACAGCCAAGTAGTATTCTATTGGGTATCTGTACCATAGTTTCTTCATCCAGTTATATGCTCTTGGACACTGGCGATTGTGGATTGCGTTGCAATGAACACATGAGTTCATATGAGAACACAATATGAACATATATATTCAGAATTTGTTTTCTAAGTAGTGTTTTTGGTGCACTGAGGAAGATGCCAAAAAGTGAAATCGATGGGTCACAGGGCAGCTCAATTCTTGTTTTTTTCTGAGAAGTGTCCATATTGTTTTTCAAAAGGGTTGAACTGGTGAACATTCTCATTAGCAGTGAATGAGGCATCACTGATTCCCCATATCCATGCCAACCGTGATTGTTCTTATTTAATGTATGCAGTTTCACTTGTCTGAGGTCTCATTATTTCACTTGCTCATTATTATTTTGGTGTGCACTTCATTTACAATGATAATGGTACAGAGCATGTTTTTCAAATACCTACTGTGCATATGTATGCCTTCTTTGAGGAAATCAAGCTCTTCTCCCTATTTTTGGATGGGTTCTTTTTTTTTTTTATTAAGTTTTACAAGTACTTTATATATCTTGGATATCAATCCTTTGTCATATGAGTGATGAGCATATTTTCTCCCAGTCTATGGGTTATCTTTTTATTCCGGTCATCACCTTTTTCTGTGGTATAGAAGCTTCTTAATTTAATGTAATCTCATCTGGGTTTTTTTGGGGTTTTTTTTGTTTTGTTTTTTCAACTTCCGCTTGCTTGGTCAATGGCACTGAATTGTTGAAATTATCTATAGATTCAATGTCATGAAGGCTTTCCCTATGTTTTCCTCATATAATTTCTAGATTCAGGTCTGATATTAAGATAATTATTTGGAATTTGATTTTTTATGTATGGGTGTGAGACAGGGGCCCAAGTTTATTTTTCACAGGTGACTAACCAGTTGTTCCAACACCATCGTTGAAGAGACTTTCCTTGCTCCACTTCATACTCTTGGCTCCTTTGTCAAAGACTAACTGTTCATAGACCTGAGGATCTGTCTCAAGGCTCTTAATTCTAGAAAGTCTGTCTTAATTCCAGTACCACAATATCTTGATTACTATAGCTTTATAGTATAATTTATAGCTGGAAAAAAATTATTCCACCTTTTTTCCCTAGGATTACTTTGGCAACTTAAAGGAGTTAATTACTCTATATATTCTTCAACAGCATGTCATCTGTTATGAGAGTGGAACTAAACATTTAAAAATATCATGGGTAGGGGCTGGAGTGATAGCACAGCGGGTAGGGCGTTTGCCTTGCACGCGGCCAACCCGGGTTCGAATCCCAGCATCCCATATGGTCCCCTGAGCACTGCCAGGGGTAATTCCTGAGTGCAGAGCCAGGAGTAACCCCTGTGCATCGCCAGGTGTGACCCAAAAAAAGAAAAAAAAAAAAATATCATGGGTATTTTTATTGAATCTATGTAGTGCTTTGAGTAGGATTATCATTTGGACAGTTATAATCCTTCTAATCCATCAAAGGAGATGTGTTTTCATTTCCTTACATCTTTTAGTAGTGATTTACGTTTTCTTTGTGTAAGTTTTTCACTTCTTTTGTGAAGCTTATTCCCAGACACTCAATGTTCTGAAGCACAGTTGTGAAGGGTTGGTTTTATGTATGTGTGTGTGTGTGTGTGTTTGAGTGTGTGTGTGTAATTTCTCTCTCATCTATTTGAGCATTACATATAGGATTACCATGGATTTCTGTACGTTGATTTTATAGCCTACCATAATGCTGTATAAATTTATTGTTTCTTAAATTTTTTTGTAGAATCTTAATGATTTTCTTAGTATTGTGTCATCTGCAAATCATGATAGTTTGGCATCTTTTCTAACCTGAATACTCTTAATATCTCTTTTGGCTTAATTATTATGGCAAGGGCTTCCAATACTACTAATAGTAGTAAAAGTGGGTACCCTTGTTTCTTGCCTAACATCGAGACTGATTCCTTGTCTTTATTATTGTGAATAATGCTGCTTTTAAAACAGCATTAAAAACAGGGGTATATAATCCTTTCTAATACTAGGAATGATACTGTTGGATCATATCTCCTCTCCTCTCCCCAACTCCCCACCTCTTCCCTCCTCCTTTTCTTCTCTTCCCCTGTCCCCCTCTAGTTCAGGGTCTCAGATGAAGGCCCACATAAAGGTAAGCAAGGCATTCACTCTGCTACTGATTCACTCCCAAGGCTCCAATTTTTAAAGGAATCTCCATATTTCCCATTGAATTATACCAGTCTGCATTCTGAGCAACAGATTATTAGAGTTCCTTTCTCCATTCCTTAACCAATACTTGCTGTCTCCAGAACATTTTTGCAGATTAAAAGAAATAACTCACAGTGATTTTATTAATAATATCCCAAATATTATGGAATGTTAAGCATTTTTTTCTGTGCTGTGGACCATCTGTATGTCTTCTTTGGAGAATTATGTATTAAGTTCTATATCTTTTTTTTTTAAAGCTTCTAGCATTCTCAAAATCCCTTCCAGGGACCTCTGGAACCCTGTGCAAAACCCTCATGACCCAGAAAGCTGACACTTTCTTTGTCACCCAGGTGTGTCCACATCCCACCCTGTCATTACTGTGTGATCTGCCACCTCATACTGGGTCCCTTGGACTCACTAAGCCCCTTTCAGAGCCTTCTGGAACTCTAAACTATGTGTACACTAATGCAGCACCCCATCACCTCCCCGCATCTCAACCTCAGAGATTTTGGGGTTTTATATATCTCCCCAAATACGTATTTTAACAGTTCTGGACAAACAGAGACTGAACTGCATGACCAGTGAAGTAACATTATAAGTGCACATATACTGTCAGACTAATTAATTATAAAGAGTACTGCTTGCTGAAAAAGAACAAGTTAGGTCAGCTCTCAGATATCTGGCATCCTACACTCAAATTTTAGCACCCACAAATCTTTAGGAACAATAGTGAAACAAAAGATTTCACCCACTCTTTAAGACAGGAACAAATTCTGGAAAAACATGGAGCTCAAATAAACACTCAAGCTTCATTGACAAGGAAATCAAATCAATGTTTCATACAACAGCCATTGAGCTAAAGCAATCACTGGAAGGAAAATTCAACCAACTTAAAGAGGAACTGATCCAGGGTAGCAAAGAGTCCATACAAATGAAATTGACGGAGTTAAAAAATACAATAGCAGTCATAGCAATAGAATTCAACATGCAAAGGACAGTATTAGTGATGTTGAAGACAAAATATTAACCATCACTAATAACAAAGTGAAAAAAGAAAAGCAAACAAATGGAAGAGAATATAAGATTCTTGATAAATAAGAGAATAAACCAGGGAAATAAATTTGAATCATAGGAATACCAGAAAGAGAGGGAAAAGGTAAGGGAAAAGAAAAGCAGGTCAAAGAAATAATAATTGGGAAGTTTCTTGATATCTTGAGGGGCTCCTGCGAAGATGCAAGAGGACTAAAGGTTCCAAACTAGACAGTCTCAAGTGAAAGAATGCCAAGACACAGAGTAATCAAAATGATAAAATCGAAAGACAAAGACTACTTAATGTATCAAGAAAGAAGAAAACCCTCAAGTATAAGGGAAACAACATAGAATCACAGCAGACCTTCCATAAGACATCTTATAAGCCAGGAAAGAGTGGAATGACATATTTAAAGTATTGCCAGCCTAGAGTCCACTACCGTGCAAAGCTATCACTTAGACTTGTGGGAGGGATAAGAATCTTTTCAGACAAACAAGAGCTGGTAGAATTTGCAACAACTAAACCAATCCTGCAAGAATTACTGAAAGGCTACTTATTTTAAAAAGAAACACAACACCACACACACAGAGATCAATACAGTCCTTCATGTCAGTAATCTCTCTGAATGCCAATGGACTAAACTCCCCTATAAAAAGGCAAAGAGTAGCTAGATGATCAGGAAAGAAAATCCATCCTTTTGCTGCCTACAGGAAACACAACCGAACAGGATAAATACAAACTTAAGAGTTAAAAGATGGAATAAAAATCATACAAGCCAAAAAAGCTGAGAAAGTCATACTTAATATCAAACAAAATTTCATTCAAAAGAAAATAATTAGGACAATGATGGACACTACTTTCTGGCTAACATAATATAGATCAAAAGATACCATTATGAGCATCTATGCACCAAATGAAGGCTCAGCAAATTTCATAAAGCTTTTGCTCATAAACCTAAAGAAATATATTGACAGAAAAATAACAGTAGTAGGAAGACTTCAACACACCACTTTCCCCACTAGACAGATCAACTATAAGAATATCAGTAAAGAGACTAAAGCCCTAAATGAGAAGCTGAAAGACCTGAGATTGTTGGACATATATAGCACTCTACATTCTCCCACACACAAAAAAAAAAAAAAAGAAGAAGAAGAAAAAGAATACATATTCTTCTCTAATGCACCTGAACATTCTCCAGGATACATCACATATTCGGGCACAACACAAACACATAAATTTACAAACATAGAAATTATACAAAGTACCTCTCAGACCATGAAAATAGAGATTAATCACAGAAAGAAGATGGAGAAAACTTCCAACACTTGGAAGATGAACATAATATGGCTAAATAATAATTGGATCAAAGAGAAAGTCAAGAAAGAATTTAAAAGATTCCTTGAAACTAACGGGAACAAAGACACCAGCTGTCAGAATCTATGGGATACATAAAGATGTTGTTGTACTTGTTGGATATTAACCCAAAGTGTTTTAGGCTTCATCAGTGAATTGCCCCTTTTTATCCCTCTCTCCTCCCGCCCAGAGAAGCTTACAGTGAACACTTCTTATGAGCAAGCTCTTGTGAGCACCTCTAATCCTCTGAGTTTATCTTTAACTTTTCTTTTGTGTCCCAATCTCCCACAAAAGAAAAGTTTTGGTTTTTTATAAGCCAAAACTTTCTGATGATTCTGGACTTTGTATTTGTAGTTAATTATCTGCTTTTCTATTTCCCCTATAGACCTTTCATATTTAATATAAAGCAATGTTCTTTCCTTAAACACAGACTTTTTTGTTTGTTTGTTTGTTTGGGTTTTTTTAATTTTTTTTATTTTTAATTAGTGAATCACCGTGAGGGTACAGTTACAGATTTATACATTTTTGTGCTCATGTTTCCCCCATACAAAGTTCGAGAACCTTTCCCTTCACCAGTGCCCATTCTCCACCACCAGTAAACCCAGCATCCCTCCCACCCTCCCCAGTCCCGTCTCCCCCCACCCCAAACTGCCACTATGGCAGAGTATTCCCTTTCATTCTCTCTCTCTGATTAGGTGTTGTGGTTTGCAATAAAGGTGTTGAGCGGCCATTGTGTTCAGTCTCTAGTCTACATTCGGCATGCGTCACCCCCTCCCCCGCATGACCTCCGACCACATTTTACTTGGTGTTCCCTTCTCTGAGTTGCCCAGAATGAGAGACCAGCCTCCAAGCCATGAAGTCAACCTCCAAGTACTTATTTCTACTATTCTTGGGTGTTAGACTCCTAGTCTATTATTCTATATTCCACAGATGAGTGCAATCTTTCTATGTCTGTCTCTCTCTTTCTGACTCATTTCACTTAGCATGATACTTTCCATGCTGATCCACTTATATGCAAATGTCATGACCTCATTTTTTCTAACAGCTGCATAGTATTCCACTGTATAGATGTACCAGAGTTTCTTCAACCAGTCATCTGTTCTAGGGCACTCGGGTTTTTTCCAGATTCTGGCTATTGTAAACAGTGCTGCAATGAACATATAAGTGCATATGTCATTTCGACTATACTTTTTTGCTCCTCTGGGATATATTCCCAGAAGTGGTATTGCTGGGTCAAATGGAAGCTCAACCTCTAGTTTTTTGAGAATCGTCCATATTGTTTTCCAAAAGGGCTGAACTAGTCGGCATTCCCACCAGCAGTGTAGAAGGGTCCCTTTCTCCCCACATCCTCTCCAACAGTGGTTGCTTTTGTACTTTTGGATGTGTGCTAGTCTCTGTGGTGTGAGGTGGTATCTCATGGTTGTTTTGATCTGCATCTCTCTGACTTAAACACAGACTTTTAAAGTGGCTCCTAATATTTGGGAGTTGACTGACTATAAAAATATATCTACTTTTGGGTACCCATCATAATTACTTGACTCAAATTTCAGCTGCCATAATTGGTAAAACCCTACAAAGGGAGACCCCACCGTGGCATGGGGATTGACCCAGGGTGAATGGTGAAGCTACCCCGGCACTAAAATGGGACAGTCTAGAAAGCATAAAAGCATGGTCTTAATATGAGCTTTGATTACTTAAGAGACAGAACCCCCATGGGGAAGGATAAGCTGAACTGGCCTGAGGACTTAGTCTGGGATTTATGGTAAAAGACTTGCTTATTACCCTTTGAGCCCAGAGAACTAAATTTTGAAATCTATGTCTCTTATTGTGTTTATCCAAATAACTGCAAGTATTAATAAGAAGTAAACTTAATTGTTTAATATGCACAACTTAAGGGAAAGAGAAAACAATGTAGATGTCCCTGGGAGACAGAGTGTCTCCCTGAGTTAATTTCCCCAAGAGAATTGCCTCCTCTGAAACACTTCACTTCTGTAAATGATCAATCACACCTACATGCAGTCATATATCTTGAATTCCTTTAGATGTTCTATAAGCATGCTAGCTGCTCTGCATTAAGTGGGCCATTTTTACCATCAGTCTGTGGTCTCACTATCTCTCTGCTGGAGGCTATGGAGGCAGCTCTCAGTCACTGAATGTATGTTTAGTCATATGCCCCCATAACTTTGTGAACTCACAGTACTAAGGGAGAAAATCCATAGCAATGCATGCCTACATTAAGAAGAAAAAGCCCAAATCAAAAACTTGAATATACACGTAAAAGTTCTGGAGAAGGAATAATAAATATACAAAAACTAGCCAGAATGAGGGAAATAACAAAAATGAGAGCAGAAATTAACAACATAGAAACCAAGAAAGAAATTCAAAAAAATCAAACCAGGACCTGGTTCTTTGAAAATATTAACAAGATAGATAAACCTTTTAGCTAGACTCACAATGAACAAAAGAGAAAATGTTCAAATTAATTGGATCACAGAAGAGGGGAAACTACAACAGATCCTTCAGAAATTCAAAATATGAGAGGTTACTATGAACAACTTTATACTCTTAAGCTGGAGGACTTAGAAGAAATGTACAGATTCTCAGAGTCATGTAATCTCCCAAAGCTGAATGTGGAGGAAGTAAAAAGCCTAAAGAGGCCAATTATAAATAAAGAAATTAAAACAGTAATTAAGAATCTCTCCAAGAACAAAAGTCCCAGTCCAGATGGGTTCACAGCTGAGTTCTATCAAACTTTCAAAGAAGATTTCCTGCCTGTACTCCTTAAACTTTTCCAAAGTATCAAAGACACAGGAATTCTTTCTAACACACCTTCTATAAAGCTAACATTACACTAATACTCAAAGCAGACAGAGATACTTACAGAAAAGAAAATTTCAGACCAACCTTCCTGATGAATATTGTTGAAAAAAAAAAATCCTTGACAAAATCCTAGCTAACTGAATCCAACAACAGATCACAAAAACCATATACCCTGATCAAGTGGGATTCATCCAAGGGACACAAGGATTGTTCAACATATGCAAATAAATTAACATAAAATACCACATTAATAAAAAGAAATATTAAAATCATATGATCATATCAATTGATACAGAGAAAGCCTCTGACAAAATCCAACATCCATGATTTAAAAAAAAAATCAACAAAATAGAGGTAGAAGAAACCTTCCTCAAAATAATAATGGCCTGATCATAAAATAAATGTAAAATTACTTTTCCAATAGATGCATTTCCTTTCAAATTTTGAAGCTAACAAGCTTTAACTTTATTAGCACATTTTTCAAATGATATAATACATTTTTTAATTCTATCTCCTAAAACACTAGTGTACAAATGCTTGATATTTCTTTCACAGCATCATTTATAAATAAAATTTTGTGCTGACAAAAAAAAAATAATGGCCATCTTGAGCAAGCCTACAGACAATATCATACATAATGGTGAAAGACTGAAAGAATTCCCTCTGAGATCAGGTACAAGGCAAGGATGCCCACTTTCTCCACTCCTATTCAACATAATATTAGAAATCCTGGATACACCAATCAGGCAAGAAAAACACAAACTAAATGGATCTAAACTGGAAAAGAAGAACTCAAACTATTGCTACTTGCTGATGACATGATAATATACATAGAAGACCTAGATCCTAGAAACAATAAACCAATAATGTAAATATGCCAGATGTAAGTCAATACACAAATTATCAGTTGCATTCTTATATATAAAGAATAAAGCAGAGGAGAAAGCAATCAAAAAATTATTCCCATTTAAAATAGTATCAAAAACGATCAAGTATCTAGGAGTCAACATAACAAAAGACACAGGAGAGCTATACGGTGATAACTTCAAATCACTTAAGATACAGAGGAAGACCTCAGAAGTGGAAAAATAGGCAGAATCTCCCGACCCCATGCCAGGCTGTCTTCACTGGGGCTCCCTCGAAGGGAGGCGGGTTGAGTTTCCCTCCCCACCCTAAGCAGAGCCCTGGTAGCCGAAAACCTCCAGAACCCAGCCACAGCTATGTTCAAAGCACTTCAAGATTTGGATTCAAAGCTGTCCTCTCATGATCTAATATCACTGGCAAAAGCAACAAAATCAAAAACAAACAAATGAAACTATATAAAGAGTTTTTGCATGGCAAAAAAAGAAAAAGGAGGAGGGGCTAACACTAAAAGACAGCTAGCTGAATGGGAAGATATATTTGCAGTCAACACATCAGATAAAGGCTTGATATCCAGGATACCAGGATATACAAAAAACTTTCAAAGAGCAACAAAAACAAATTTTAAAAAATGCTATCAACAAATGGAGAGAGGAAATAAATAAGGAACTTCTCAAAGGAAGACAGGCAGATGGCCAGAAGGCACATGAAAAAATGCTCAGCATCACTTATCATCAGAGAAATCAAAATCAAGGCAACAATAAGATGCCATTTCACACCAGTGAGAATGGCACATATCAAAAACAGTGGAAAAAATTTGTGTTGGCAAGGATGTGGTGAAAAGGAATTCTTATCCTCTGCTGGTGGAATGTTGTCTTATACAACCCCTATGGAAAACAGCATAGAGATTTCTCTGTAAACTTAGAACTGAACTGCCATATCACCCAGCAATTCCACTTTTGGGCATCTATCCCCAGGATATAAAACACTCTCAAAAGAACAAATGTACACCATTACTCATTGCTCATTATTCATTGTTCATTGCACTCAATGCAATAGCTAAAATATGGAACCAACCTCAGTGTCCAACCACAGATGAATGGATTATGAAGATGTGGTATATATATATACACAATGGAATACTATGTAACTGCAAGGAATGATGAAACTATGCAATTAGCTGCAACACGGTTGGAACTGGAAGATATCATATTGAGTAAGAATCATGTTAAGCCAGAATAAGAAAGACAAACACTGGATGATCTCTCTTATCAGTGGAATATAGGTTATTGGATAAGTAAATGCATTATAGTAAAAGGGGGTGTTTAGATCACCCTTGACACCCTTGACCCCTGTTTAAAGAGAAGAAAGATAGAGAAGGAAAGAAATCAAGGGGGAAGAAGAGAACAAGAAGTAATGCGCTAAAAGGCATCAGTGCTTCAGTTATATCAGCAATATGAATGAGGGGTAGAGCCAATACCCAAAACACAGATTCAACAGATCTGAAAAAGGGAGGTCTAAGGGGCAACCACTGAACTTTGTAATGTGCCTGCCAAGATCATGGGTGGGGGGGTGGGGAGGGGGTGGAAGGGGGAGGGAATCTGGGAACACTGGTGCAGGGAAACTGATACTGATTGTGTTGAATTATTGTATACTTAAAATGCAACTTTCAGTAACATTGTAAATCATGGCTTTTTAAAAAAGAAAGGATAAAGAAGCTCTGGCATTGATTTGTGAGTTCTTTATATATTTTGGATGTTTAACACTTGTCAGACATCTGACATACAAATACCTTCTCCTCATCAGCAAGCTGCCCTTTCTGTGCTGGCTTCTATCACTGTACAGAAGTTTATTATTTTGGTACAGTCCCATCTGTTTGTTTTGATTTTGCTTCCCCTTGCCAATGGAGATGAGATACCAATTATACATGTAGAGCTGATGCCCATGATTATATAACCTATAGTTTCTTCTATGTATTCTATGGTTTTTGATCTTTAATATCCAGCCATAATCCACTTTGGATTAATTTTTGTGTAAGGTATTTGATTACACAGTTTGTGTTTTGAACGTAGCAGTCATATATGTGAGGTGGGGGCTTGTTTCTTTCCTGTCAATGCTATTCCACTGCTCTGTGTTTTCTGTTCCAGAACTACAGTGTTCTGATTATGCCAATCTGTAGTACAGTTTGAAGTCAGGGGATACATATCTCTATTTTTCTTTTAGGACTGTCATAGCAATATGGAGTCTTTTATGGGTGCATATTAAATTTTAAGCTGTTTATTCTACTTCCTGGTAAACTGTTAATGGGATTTTGATAGGAACTACATTTATGAATGCATAAATTAATGTGTGGCTGCCATTTTAACAATATTTACTCTTCTGATCAATGAACATAGGATATCTTTCCATTTCGTTGTATCTTCTAACAATGGTTACAGTTTTCAGTATGTAAGTTTTTTACCTTCTGTGTTATACTCTCAGGTATTTTAGCCTTTTTCATATGATTTTAAATGGAATTGCCTTCCTCATTTCTAGTTGTTTTCATTGACGGTGTATAGAAATGCAACAGATTTTTGTATGCTAATTTTGCATTCCATTATTTTAACATATTAATTATTTCTAGGACCTCTATTTTTGGTGGAGACATTAGGGTTTTCTACATATATTAACATGTCATCTGGAAACAGTGAGTTTTACTTCTTTTTGCATTTGCATTCCTTATATCTTTTTCTTACCTAAATGCTCTGACGAGAATTTTCAAAACAAAGTGTAAGTAGAAAGAATGAACATCCTTGTTCTGCTCCTGATTTTATAAGAAAACTTTTCAGCTTTTTTTTTTAACCAGTGTATAACATTAGCTATAGGCTTATCATATAAGGTTTTGATTATGTTGAGATATGTTTCTTCTATTCCAAATTTGAGTTTTTATCATATATGGGTATTGAATTTTGTCAAGTGCATTTTTAGTATCTATAGATATAGCTGCTCAGGGCTAGGACAAATGGAGACAATACTGGGCCTGCTTGAGCAAGTCAATGATCAACGGGATGAGACAGTGATAGATATAGTCAAGTAGTTTTTATCCTTCCTTTTATGTGTGTGATTTCTACACACTGCAGGATCCTTGCATTCCTACAATAAATCTCACCTGATCCTGATCACTATTCCCTTCAATGCTTTATTGTATACAATTTGCCAAGATTTTACTTAATATCCTTACATGTATATTCACCAAAGATATGGGTCTATTTTTTTCCCTTATTTTCTGTTGTGCTTGTCAGGATTTGGGATTAGGGTAAAGATTTTGAAAATTATGTTTGGGAGCATTCCTAACTCTTCTTTAAAAAAAAAGAAAAGATTCTGACAATATGGAGAATCTGTAGCAAACTTAGAATTGGACTGCATAAAACACAGCAATTCCACTTTGAGGCACCTACCACAAAAACTTAAAAAATTTCATTCAAAAGATCTAAGCACACTATTATTCATTGCTGCACTTAGAAAAATACCTAAGATATGAAATCAACGTAGGTGTGCAAAAATGACATATGAATGGATTATGAAGATATGGCATGCATGTGCTGCCATATATTAAAGCAATATATAGGGTATATAGCAATACACACACACACATACACACACACACTGGAATACAACACAGCTGCAAGGAACGATGAAATCATGCAATATGTTGCAACCTGATTGGAACTAGAAGATGCCATATTATGAAATAAGGACAGTGCTGCAGTGCTACAGATCTCATTTATCTGTGGTCTATATAAGTGAACGAGGAAATGTAGTAAAAGGGGATGCCTAGATCACCTTTGTTAGATAGCAATCACCTCTGTTAGATAACACTGATTTGTCCTTTCTCCCCTGCTGCAGTGAGCTTAGGTTTATTGAGTTACACCCATCACAGTGCTCCCAAGGCATCCTCATTCTTTTTTTTTATCTCTAACCTCTTCTTTGTGCTTGCTTCCCCTATCTATTAATCACTTATATTCCCCAGCCAGACCTGTGACTTATAAAGTCGGATTCTTCTAAGGACTCTGGATTTTGAATATGAAGTGAAATGCTGCTTTTTTCTTTCCTTTATGTCCTGTGCATAGTTTAAGAGCAATGACCTTTTTGTACAGATACAGGAAGACAGTTAATACTATGATTTTGTAACCTGGGAGTTAATTGATTCCAAATAATATTTACTCCTGGGCATCTGTCATATTTACTCAACTTAAGCCTCATTGCCCTTAGTTCCTAACACCTCAAAAGAAGGGTCCTGTTGAGGGACTTGGATGGACCCAGGGAAAGCCATAAGTTACCCAAGCATTGAAAAGGGACAAGCTGTACGCTGCCCTGGCATTGAAAAGGGACAGACCAAGCACCATAAAACTTATAATTAATTAAAAGCATGGTCATGGACAAACTCTGTCATGACCCAAAAAGAAGTAACTGAATAAGGACCCTGCTGGAGTTAGGAAGGACTAATCCGGCTTGAGGACTGTATTTGGGATATATATCGAGACATCCCCAGGAGAGCCATCCATTAAGGTTAATATATCTCTTACTGTGTCCATGGGTTGAAGCCATAGCACAGCGGGTAGAGTTTGCCTTGCACGCGGCTGACCCGGGTTCGATTCCTCCGTCCCTCTCAGACAGCCCAGCAAGCTATTGAGAGTATCTCACCTACACGGCAGAGCTTGGCAAGCTACCCGTGGCATATTAGATATGCCAAAAACAGTAACAACAGCAAGTTTCACAATGGAGACGTTACTGGTGCCTGCTCAAGCAAACCGATGAGCAATGGGATGACAGTGACTGTGTCCATACAAAATGACTAGAAATATCATTAAGAAGTAAACGTAAGACGACCCTTTAAGTGGATCTGGACAAAGAAATGGGGAAAGTAGTACACCTTAGATGGAATTCCACCCTTGGGTGAATCTCCTTGCAGAATGAGATTTTGTCCTGGAAGCTTCCCCTCAGGGAAGGGCTTGACATATGTTGATTGTGTAACCACATTTATGTGTAATTGCTACTACCCCAACCCTTCATGATTTCTCTTTAACAAGGGCTGTGAGGCTGCACGTGAGGATATGGAATGAGGGGCAGGGTGAGACTGAAATAGGGTGCGCAGTGAGTCTGAAATAGGTGTGCTGGAAGAATGGAATAAACAATGGATGGAGATTAAAATAAATGGCAATTGATCACCAACCAGCCTGGCCCCCGTTTCCTCCTTTGTTCATCCATGGTCACTGGCCATCCAGGGTGGGGAGGCAACTCCTGACCACAGAATGCCCACGTCATGAAGAGCACCCATACTTTTTGAACTCTCACAACCTTTTACCTCAGAGTTTTGAAAGGAGAAAGTGAAGGAAAGAATATCAAGGGAGGAAAGAAGGGGGGGAAAAAGGAAGCAATGGTGAACAGAATTTGGGGCTTCAGTTATACTGGTGATATGGGAAAATAGCATAGGTATAGATCCAAACAACTCTGAAAACATGAGATCTAATGTAGAACCACCAGAACTTCATAATGTGTCTGTCAAGGTGACAATTAGGAGCAGTGTGTGAGGGTGGGGGGCAGAGCACATAATATAGGAACACTGGTGGAGGGAAACTGACACTGGTGGTGGAACTGATGTTGAAATATTATATGCCTAAAACTCAACTATCAATAACTTTGTAAATTATGGTTCAAAAATACTTTAAAAATGTTTCAAGCTTGAAATGGAATTATAATAGTTTTTTCTTACAAGGTTGTTAAAATTGTGAAATTATCTGTTCCTGGATTTTCTTCCATGGAAGACTTTTTATTACTGCTTTTTTTCTATTTCTATATGTGTGGTTAGTCACTTCAACAAACTAGTTCTTCGTAGTTCATTGTGGAATGTTGTATGGTCCTAAAACTTTTCTCATTTCTTCTAGATGATTTGTTTGCATATATATATTTATTATACTTTCCTAGAATTCTTTGAATTTCTGTGATAATGGCTACTTCTTTTCCATTTCAGATTCTTTTATGTTTTTGTTTCTTATTTTCTTAGAGCCTAACAAAAGATTTCTATTTTATCTTTCAAAGAACCAATTCTTGGTGTCACTGTTGTTTTTTAGCATCTTTGTGGTTTCTATTTCACTTATTCCTGCTCTAATTTGTACTTTATCGTTATTTATCATTTGTACTTTATCATTTATTGTACTTTATCATTCCATCAAGTGATTTTTCCATTTTATTTTTTTTCTTTTAGTTCTTTCATATAACTATGATCAGAAATGTTGTCAGAGAGTAAGTAGACTGCTTGCTTTGCACGATGGTATAGCATGCAGCCAACCTGGGTTTGATCCCTGTAACCACATATGGTCCCCCAAGCACTACCAGGTGTGAGTAAAAAGCCAGAAGCAAAACTCTAAATACTGCCAATGTGGCCCAAAAACAAACAGGAAGGAAGAAAGGACAGAAGAAAAGCTGGAAGAGGAAGGAGAGAAGGGAGGAGAGAGAAAAGAAAAGAGAGCAGTCATGCATTTTTATTTTCCTCCCCCCTCCCCCAACACACACACCCTAGCTATCTGTGCTTCTACAGAAGTTGGCTACAAATTCAGAGGTTTTACAACCCCAATAGTTCAATAATTTTTGACATCAACTTAGTAACTCAGGAAAACACTTCATGAGTGTTTACTGATTTCTTTATAATAGAAAGGTATCAGAAACAGTCAAATGGAAGAGACTGATAGGGCAATGTTTGGTGCACCAATGTGTTCACTGATAAGAAAGCCCTCTAACACAGTTAAAGATCACAATTTCCAATCTCCTTCCTCTTCTCAAAAGTCATTGTGTATTCAGAGTTCCATTCTCTAATCATTCTGGTGAACAGCTGCTGTATTCTGAGATTATCTACATCCAAATTTACCTCAGTAGTATATACTAAGGTGTACTTTAAAATGATTATTAATAAAACACATATTCCTATCACTTGGAGGAAAAAAAAGGTTTTAAGAGCTCTGTGCAAGAACCAGGGCCAACCAAGGATCAAATATATTTTTGTTTGATACCATGTAAATTCTGAGTATTTCTTCCTCTGAGAATGTCAGGATATAACCTTTACTTCCAAAAGATATATTCACAAATTGCAGTATTCTCAGTTCCTTTAATCGCTTGAAAAATCATTGTCACTTATTTTTTAATGTATACATTTTTTTTAGTGGTTAATACATTATATTTATTTTTCTTTTTTTTATTAGTTTATTTTTAATTAGTGAGTCAACGTGAGGGTACAGTTACAGATTTATACATTTTTGTGCTCATGTTTCCCCCATACAAAGTTCGATAACCCATCCCTTCACCAGTGCCCATTCTCCACCACCAGTAAACCCAACATCCCTCCCACCCTCCCCAGTCCCATCTCCCCCCACCCAACACTGCCACTTAGGTGTTGTGGTTTGCAATAAAGGTGTTGAGTGGCCATTGTGTTCAGTCTCTAGTCTATATTCGGCACGCATCACCCTTCCCCCACATGACCTCCGACCACATTTTACTTGGTGGTCCCTTCCCTGAGTTACCCAGAATGAGAGACCGGCCTCCAAGCCATGGAGACAACCTCCTGGTACTTATTTCTACTATTCTTGGGCGTTAGTCTTATAGTCTATTATTCTATATTCCACAGATGAGTGCAATATTTCTGTCTGTCTCTCTCTTTCTGACTCATTTCACTTAGCATGATACTTTCCATGCTGATCCACTTATATGCAAACGTCATGACCTCATTTTTTCTAACAACTGCATAGTATTCCGTTGTATAGATGTACCAGAGTTTCTTCAACCAGTCATCTGTACTAGGGCACTCAGGTTTTTTCCAGATTCTAGCTATTGTAAACAGAATCACTGTCGCTTTTTACGGCCTCCATAGTTCTGATGAGAAAATGAACTGTGCTTCCTTTTTTTTTCCCACAGTAAGTGAGGGATCATTTCTAGTTTTCTGTTGTCCAGTTCTATCTTTAGTTTTCAGATATTTGGTTATGAGGTGTCATGGCACAAATTTAGTTTTGTTTATTCTTTGGGGGATTCACTCAATTTTTTAATCTGTAGTCTCTGCTAAATTTGTGGAATTTTCTGCTTCAATTTCCTCAAATACTTTCATAGTTCCAATCTCTTGTTTTTCTTCCCAGCACTCTGATATGAATATTAGAACATTTTTCTTCACTTAAAAAAAAAAGGCGATTTACAACCAACAGTGTTCAAAGTAATGCTTCAAGCACACAATGTTACACCACCACATCTATTGCCATAAAGGCAATGTCCCTTCACCAATCTCTAGATACAGTTCCTCCCCACCCAAGCCACCCTTCCACCTACCTACGTAGCAAACTCGGTTCTGCAAGCCAACTTTCAGGGTCTATTATTATTGGTTCATCTTCATTCGCTTACTATGCCTCTTTAGACTCCATATATAAAATATATAATTATAAGTTTCCCTTTCTCTTGACTCCATTTAGCATGATACTTTAGTTTCATCCATGTAGTAGCAGACTACAAGATTTTATCTTTTCTCAGAGCTGAGCTGAGTAATATTCAATAGTGTATTCCACAGTTTCCTTATCCATTCATCTGTTGAATACAATAACTGCTGGTGTACTAATAACTTTTTTAAGAATACATGTTTCTGAAGCTCTATTTCTTTCTGCTGTTTTCTGTCACTGAGACTAGGTAATTTCTACTGTTTTCTCATTGTATTTATGGACTTCTTCCTATCTTTTCTGTTCTTGAATCTGATCACTGATGTTTTTCATTCATTTCTGTATTTTTCAGTTATAATTCCCATTTAACTATTTTTCTTCCATTTCATTATTTACTCTATTTTTCATTTATTTAAGTGTGTTTGCAAAAATCCTTATCAGTTAATTCTAATACCTCTGTATTGGTATCTACTAGCAGTCTTTCACATTCAATTTAAGGCTTTTCTGTTTCTCAGATGACTGATTTTCAACTGAAATTTAGAATCAGTGTTCACAGGAGGTCTGCCCTTGGAAACTGATCTCACATGCTGGGGGAAAAGGCAGCTGAGATAGAGAAGGGAACACCTAGTAGAGACTGTTGGGAGGACCCACTCGGGTTGAAAGATGCATGCCAAAAGTAGACTATAGACAGAACACGATGGCCAATCAATACCCCTATTGCAAACTACAACATCCAACAGGAGAGAGAAAAAAAGGGAATGCCCTGCTGCAGATGCAAGGTGGGGTGGTGGGGGTTGGGATGGGGTGGTGAGAGGGATACTGGGAACATTGGTGGAGGAGAATGGGCACTGGTGGAGGGATATAAATGAAATGCAAACATGAAAGTGCATAAGTTTCTTTTGAAGTGCAGAAGCTTCTTAGTTTGATGTAGTCCCATTTGTTTATGTTTGCTTTCACTTGCATGGTCAGTGCTGTTTCATCCTTAAAGATGCTTTTAGCTTCAATGTCATGGAGAGTTCTGCCTACATTTTCTTCTATGAACCTTATAGATTCATGTCTGATATTGGGGTCTTTAATCCACTTTGATCTGACTTTTGTGCCTGGCATTAGACAGAGGTCAGAGTTCATTTTTTTGCAGGTAGCTATCCAGTTTTCTCAGCACCACTTGTTGAAGAGGCTTTGCTTGTTCCACTTTGCATTTCTTGCTCCTTTGTCAAAGATTAAGTGTCAAAGATTAAGATATTTGGGGATCTGTGACAGGATATTCAACTCTGATCCACTGGTCTGCAGGTCTGTTTTTATCCCAATACCATGCTGTTTTAATTACTACTGCTTTGTAGTAGAGTTTGAAGCTGGGGAAGGTGACGCCATCCATCTTCTTTTTTCCAAGGATTGCTTTAGCTATTCGTGGGGGTTTATTGATCCATATAAATTTCAGGGGTGTTTTGTCTATTTCTTTAAAAAATGTCATTGGTATTCTGATAGGGACTGCATTAAATTTGTATAGTGCTTTGGGCAGTATTTCCATTTTGATAATGTTAATTCTCCCTATCAATGAGCAGGGGATGTGTTGATATTTACCCAATACCCATCTGATAAGGGATTAATATCCAGGATATACAGGACACTAGAACAATTGTATAAGAAAAAAACCTCCAACCCCATCAAAAAATGGGGAGAAGAAATGAACAGAAGTTTCCTCAAAAAAGAAATACAAATGGCCAAAAGGCACATAAAAAAATGCTCCACATCCCTAGTCATCAGGGAGATGCAAATAAAAACAACAATGAGATATCATTTCACACCACAGAGACTGGCACACACTCAAAAGAACAAAAGCAACCAGTGCTGGCGTGGATGTGGGGGAAAAGGGATGCTCCTTCACTGTTGGTGGGAATGCCGACTGGTCCAACCTTGCTGGAAAACACTATGGACAGTCCTTCAAAAACTAGAAACTGAGCTTCCATATGACCCTGCAATACCACTTCTGGGAATAAAACCCGAGAATGCAAAAGAGCACAGTAGAAATGACATCTGTACCTACATATTCATTGCAGCACTGTTCACAATAGCCAAAAACTGGAAACAACCCGAGTGCCCTAAAACAGATGACTGGTTAAAGAAACTTTGGTACCTCCACACAATGGAATACTATGCAGCTGTTAGAAGAGATGAAGTCATGAAATTTGCTTATAAATGGATAAACATGGAGAGTATCATGCTAAGTGAAATGAGTCAGAAAGAGAGGGACAGACATAGAAGGACTGCACTCATTTGTGGAGTGTAGGGTAGCATCACATAAGGCTGACACCCAAGGACAGTAGATACAAGGGCCAGGGGGATTGCCCCATAGCTGGAAGCCTGCTTCATGAGTGGAGGAGAGAAGGCAGATGGAATAGAGAAGGGATCACTAAGAAAATGATGGCTGGAGGAACCAGTTGGGACGGGAGATTCATGCCGAAAGTAGATAATGGACCAAACATGATGATCTCTCAGTGTCTGTGTTGCAAGCTATAATGCCCAAAAGTAGAGAGAGAGTATGGGGAATATTGTCTTCCATGGAAGCAGGGGGAGGGTGGGAAAGGGGGGGGTATACCCGGGATATTGGTGGTGGGGAATGTGCACTGATGGAGGGATGGGTGTTTGATCATTGTGAGATTGTAACCCAAACATGAAAGCTTGTAACTATCTCATGGTGATTCAATAAAATTTTTAAAAAATAAAATAAGATAAAATCACAAATCTTACCTAAAAAAAAAAAGTTCATAAGTTTGTAACTGTACCTCATGATGATTCACTAATAAAAATTTTTTTAAAAATAGAATCAGTGTTCAATTTTAAATATTATATACAAAACTCAATATCTTATTCAAATCTCCTACTTTACCATGCCTTCTACAACAATGCCCATCAGGAGAAGACTGCTGCCAAGTTATCATTTGGTTTGCTATATGCATGAAACTTTAGCATCCACAGTACAGGAAATCAGGTGCCTAAAATTTTTTTTAAAATTCCTGATTCCCTGCTCAAGTCTTTACTGATTCTAGAAAAGAAGGAATTTCTTGTAACTCTTGGGGCACAAATTCAGGCTATCTGTTAGGCCTCCACTAATTCTACTCTAATTCGGAAGGGTAGAGCTACTGATCCCTATTTGTCCTAATTTATACTATGGGTAGCAATCTTATTATTGCTGGGTGGCAACAAAAAACATGACTCTCCAATAAACTTCCTTATCACCACTTCAAAGTAGAGGGCTGCTAAAGAGTCAAAGTTCAGACTCTCCTAATGGACTCTAATTAAACACCATGTGATAGAAGGGGAGTTATCATGAGGAGTAAATAAAAGTTTTTGATTGAATAAAAATCTTGACTTCCCACTCTGACTTCTCTGATACCATTCCAGTAGGAGTAATGGCTAGGACTGCAGTTTTTCCTGTGGTTGTAGGGCACAGAGATTAAAAAATAAAAGTTTCTCATTATGCTTGTGACAGAACAAGTGATTTTTAGCAAAGTTGCAGGCTAATTACAAATCGTTTATGAAAGAAATTACAAAATAAGCAAATAAAAATTCTGAGTCCATGAACAGGCAGATAAATACTGTTCACATCAAGTAGTGCAATCATTACAGACTGAATGCAATTTCATCAAATTCCCAGCAGGCTTTATCCTAGAAATCATTTTGATAAATGGATGGAATTGTGCATCCCCACTAAATATTATCTTTCTGATCTTGACTAACTTTCAAGTCTTTCTTATTCTTGTGTTCTACATTTAACTACTTCATATATGACATAGCATATGAATTTTAGTAACCTACCTGAATAAATAACATTAGGAAAAGCATTCTCTGTAGATCCTTACTTTGACTGTGTACTTAGAGATATATATTTCAAGATAAGCTTCCCATTACAAAAACTATACTTCTGGCAGAAATCACATGTGTGAGAAATGCTCTTTAGTAAATATACATAAATGAACTTGAGGCACATTCCAGGAAGTGGGGATGATGTAAGAGAAAAAGTTCCATGGTCCTTTTCTACCATATTTTCTATACTCCAAGAATCCTTTTGGTCTTGATGAGCACGGGAAAAAGTTTAAATCCATCAATGAAGTTTTAAGAGTCAAACAACTGACTCCTACTATCTTTGTTGCATTCTCTTCTGACTTACCTTCCAAATCCAAAATAAGTACTAAGTTTCAGGCAACTTAATATCCTAATTCAGTGTTTTTATAAAGCAGCACAAGAGCCTTTACACTGTAGCATGTTCAATTTCCACTTATATTCCAAGTACTCTTGCTACATAATCAAACACCCCAAAGCATGGTAATTTAAGTTATGGAGTATTTTCTCATGTCCCTGAAGTCTGTGGACCAAGAATCCAGACAGTGAAGGGAGTCAAAATAATTATTTTATTATCTGACCAAATAGTAAATAAAATGATGATTAAAATCAGCATACTTAGATTAGCTCTTTCTGGAAAAATATTAGTCTATTGGTAGAAAAGCATTTAAGTGAAAATTTAATAATTTAAGACTTAATTTTTTTTAACAGGGATCATATCTGTCAGTGCATGGAAGCCACCAAAGCCACACCAAGATGTGCTGGGGAAAGGGACATGCAGACCAGGGATCAAATTCAGGGCACTGCACATGCTGAACATGCGCTCTATCACTTACACTATCTCCCTCACCCAAATAATTTAATATTTAAATGTATTGACTGAGATGCTAAAATTGACTGAAACATTTTTAAAATAAATTTCTAAAATATTTAAATTTTAATGATGTAGCTCTTTCTTGTTTAAATAATTAGACATATTTTACTGAGAATCTCCTGCTCCTGAGCCAGACTGTCTTCACCGGGGGCCCCTCAGAGCGGGGCTGGTTGAGTTTCCCTCCCCACCCCAAGCAGAGCCCCGACAGCCAAAAACCTCCAGAACCCAGCCACAGCCATGCTCAAGGCCACTCTCTACATGCTCAGAGGAGTCTCACGCATGAAGGAACCGAAGAGGAACCCAGGTGTGTGAGACCCGTGGCTGAGATCTCTAAGCCTACTCGGATCGGGACTGAGCCTCCTCCAGCCAGATCCTCAGTTTTCCAGTAGTTTGGCAGCCACACCCACAAATTCTCCCCTTCCCCCTGGTGCCATATAATCTCATCAACGGCCAAGATCAAGAGACTATAAAAGAAAGCTTCTAGAAGAGAACAATGCAATTTTTCCTGGAGCGCACGGCCTCTTTATTTTTATTTTTATTCCGGCACAGCAGAGCCTGGCAAGCTACCTGTGACATACTGTTTTAATATGCCAAAAACAGTAACAACAATGTGCTCTTCGTGTTCATGGATTGAGCAGCTGCCATTGGGCTACACTAGCACTAACGGGTAAATGAAGATGTTACTGGCACTCACTTGAGGAAATCGATGACAGTGATACAGTGATTGATCTTTCTTGTTTAAATAATTAAACAAATTTTATTGAGCTAAACAATTTAGTGTACAAAGGCTATTTGCTAGTTTACCTGGAAACACTTCACCTTGGAAGAAATCAATGCTTTATGTTACTTAACATTTAAATAAATAACCTTCATTGTGCACCTGGAAAAAATAGTCTAAAGGAAAGCATGTAAAAATATGGTAGGCATGAGATGAAGGCAACTAGTTGCTGGTGCTTTTTTACCCCAACTTTGTATTTAAAAGGTCAACTATTAAGCAAAAATAAGAACAGACATGAAATGGGAGGACAAAAAATCAAATAAGTAGAAAGGGCAAAACTATATGACTTAAACCTTCTGGAATCAGAGTGAAACCATTATAGAAATAGTAATTATCATTTCTTACTAAGATTCTTAGATAACAAAATGGGTTCTCCCAATTTTCTGTGCTAAAGTGGTGGTGCATGTTATTTAGAAAACACACTTATCTTTCTGCCGCTGCTGCCGCTCAAGCAAGAGCTCGGAGCCCAAATGAACTACTTTGGACACCAGCAGCCCACTGAAATACCTCCAGACTGTGAACTTAGAGTTGACCCCAGGCTGCGACAGTGGGGAAGGGTTTCTCTCTCTAGGCTTTTCCATCTTATGAGCACCACAAAAGGGGAGTAAAAGCTTGCAGTGATGTAATTTCTGGCAGAATTTTCCCTGGACTTTATACAGAAATCCAAAACCTAGTGTCTCCTAATTGTCAGCAATATGAAATGGTTCCTTTTTAGCGGGTCAGACTTTGGGGGGAAAATCCAAAAAGAATAGTGAGTCTTTTGTTGAAATATTGAAGGTAATCAAACTAGCAGGCATATCTCTAGACTGTAAACTAAGCCATAACCCCATGCTGGCCGAGGAAAAGACATACCCTTCTTTCTCGGAAAGAAATGTGGCGTGGCATCAGCCATATTATGATGTCTATTAAGCAGGCACGAACTTGGTGGCTCGGGAAGGAAGGGGGGGGAAAAAAGCTATGTACTTGGAACAGGGGGACTTAACATCTCTCCATTCTCAGCAATGGAAAACTAATTATCAAATGCTTCCTTGGCAGTAGGACTGTCTTTTTTTGGGGGGGAGGGGGAAACTCCAACAATAGTGAGTTTTATGTTGAAACATTGAATGTAATCAAGGTAAAGAGAAAATGAAGTGAAATTTATCACTTACGTGGGCGGGGGTTGGGGGCGGGAGGGGGCGGGAGGTATATGTGGTGGAATATGGGCACTGGTGAAGGGAAGGGTGTTTGAGTATTGTATAACTGAGACATAACCCTGAGAACTTTGTAACCTTCTACATGGTGATTCAATAAAATTAATTTAAAAAACACATATATCACTAAATCTTTATAATATAGATGATCTCTAATCTTCAGAGATTCAAGATGTCTAAAAATATCTATATTTAATTATTGATCATACTTATCTCTAACAATGTCCCCAATAACATCTAAGTAAACCATTTTTGTTGTAAAGCTGAGCAGAAAATAATTCCTTGGCTTTTCAGGGGTGTTAAAACTCATCTGATCCTGTTCCCTCTGTATCCCTCCTCTTCAACTTACTAGACAGATAGCCCACCAGATTCCGTAAGCCCAATGACACTATTTACCAATATTCCTTTTCTCCCAAAAAACCCACACTCCTGAAGGGCTTTGAAAACAGTAAAGTGCTATTCAAATGTTATTACTGCACAGAGTTTATTCCCCAGTAATAAAAAAAAATTCCAAGGTTGAGAATGCAGGAGTTAAGGCTGTGCCTTGCATGCAACCAACTTCATTTAAATTCCCAGCATGCATATGACCCCCAAAGACCATCAGAAGTGATCCCTGAACAGAGTCAGGAGCACCTCCAGGTATCCCATGAGAGAGAGACAGAGAGAGAGACAGAGAGAGAGAAAGAGAGAGAGAGAGAGAGAGAGGATTTGCTAAGGAGGCAGATGGGGAGATGGAGGGAACCTTGGGTCACTGGTGGAGGGACATTGACTGATGGTGGGTTTAGAGTTGGAACACTTAATTACCAAGATCTGTTATTAAAAACTTTGTAAATCATGGTGGCTTTTTTAAAATGCAAGTTAAAACCCAAAGCATGGCCTGAGCAATAGAATAGTGGGTAAGGCACTTGCCCCTCCAGGAGTGATCCCTGAGCACAGAGCCAAGCCTAAGCCCTGAGCACTGCCAAGTGTGGCTCAGAAGTATTTTAAAAAGAAAATAAGGGGCTGGAGGGATAGTACAGCGGCGTTTGCTATGCACACAGCCAACCCAGGTTCGATTCACAGCATCCCATATGGTCCTCCGAGCACCACCAGGGGTAATTCCTGAGTGTAAAGCCAGAAGTAACCCCTGTGCATCACTGGGTGTACTCAAAAAGAAAAAAAAAGTAGAAGTAAGAAAATAATAAAAATAAAAAATGAAATTTTTAAAATAAAAGTAACAGGATTATTAAGAATTTATAGTATTTGAAAGATGCAGATACGCACTGTATATTTAAATAGTGATGACAGAACTTAGAGACGAGAAGAATCTAAGACAATGATTTCCATAGTCTTAATGATTTACACAGATCCAAGAATAACCAGGGGTCAGTCCTGTTTGTGTGTGGGGCTTCCTCCAGTCTGAGAGCTTTCCTCAGACTATCCCTTTCATCTACAGTTTTTGAAAAACAGCTTTTCCAGATGAATCTTTAAACAAGTTTTATTTCCTCTAAAGAAAGCAAATTGCTTCCTAGTTTCCATGAGAACACTTTGGAATGTATAAGGGTAAAGTGAGAAAAAATTGTGCAAGACAGTCCAAAGAACCAGATAAATCCATTGCAGAGCAAAGCCAATGTCATATTTTAAATCTTCCTATAAAAGCTTTCCCTATTAATTTTTACCTATTATTCTTGTCTATATATTAACTTTTCCTGCCAAATACATACTAAACACAAACTGAATAAACAAATCTTTAAAGTAAGCTAAAAATATATCAAGCACATTCCCCATTCAAGTGAAGCAGAAAGCTTGCAAGATTTTACAACTAGAAGCAAATATACAGGAAAGGAGGAAAGCCTGATCTAGTGACTTTTTGACCCCTAATTACATTTGGAGACAGAGTGGTCTCACTTAAATGATCATAATCATAATGTGTATGATGCTCAAGGAAAAACAGTACTTCCTTTAATGCATTTCAGTTATAATAAAAACCATAGAAATTGTGGACACTAAAAAACCTTACTAAAAAATGGGAGACCCATATAGAAAAAGAAACCACATAGAAATAGAAATACCTGTTAATACATGGTTCTCACCTTAAAAGCTGTTTTTCGTACTTAAAAGCAGCGTATAGTAATCACAGAGTTCTACAATGCTTATCACTTTCTGCAATATGAACAATCTTCATTACACAACATACCATGTAAATCACAATAAGACTCAAGTCTGGGTATCTATCTCAGTACAGATGGCCCAGTCAAGTGGCACAGGGCATCACCTGGCACACTGCACACTCAGCTAACTGTTCAATTGTTCTCCACATTCATAAATTTCAATCTATTCCAAATCAGATAGTGATCTCAAAATTTGGAACTGCTCGGATAGTCCCTAATATGAGTTTGCTGCTCCCCAGTTTCCTTTATGCCAGGGTGTAAAAAGTACTACCTTACTGAGTGCCACTTGAGACATGGGGGAAAAAAACAACAGATAATTCTGACAAATACCTTGAGTCCTCCTATTTTATTTGTTTCAATTCTGAAACAAAAGTCCTTTCTAGCTTCTTGGCAATATGAATGCTTTAGTAGCTCAGTAATCTCTATTTTCACATTTGTAAGGAGTTAAGTGAACCAATGGACTAAGATGATCTGAGATTACAAAATACTTTATTATTGGTATTTGAAACTTGCCTCAGATATTAACCCTGTCTTTTATGGTTTAGGTTAAACTTCACATATTTCAGTGCCTTGTAAGCTTTTCATATGCTTGCAATACTGCAGTTAACACCCCTAAAAATGACTGCCAACGCAGTAGCAAAAGCTCCTAGATGAACTAGCAATAAATGGCACAAGTCTCCAGCTCTAATATGATCCCTTGCAAAGTTAGCCAAAAATAATATCAAAAGGTTTGCCAGAATTGGAAAATATCTTTTCAAATGCAGAAGGCCATGTAAGATTCTGAACATACACTGAAACATCCAGCTTTAAATAGAATCCAAGACACAATTTAGTAATTATATCTAGATTATCTAAGTCTCTGAAATCTCATTTTTAGTAAAATATAACTAATTGCGATGGTAGGATTCAACATTCTACCTTTATATGTCATAGAAAAATCCAACTTTATAGTTCCCTAGTCCTCTATTTTATTTATTAATTTTTTAGTCCTCTATTTTAAACTAGGAAAGTATCCAAAAGTTATCCAGAGGTTAGAGTGATAGTACAGCAGGTAGGGCATTTGCCTTGCATGCGGCTGACCTGGGTTCAATCCCTGGCATCCCATATGGTCTCCCGAACACGGCCAGGAGTAATTCCTGAGTACAGAGCCAGGAGTAATCCCTGAGCATTACCAGGTGTGACCCAAAAAAGCCCACTTTCGCCACCAAAAAAAGAACATAAATCCAAGAGAAGAATAAAAGGAAGAATCTGGTAGTACTTCATATGAACCAAAGCTACAAGACACTTTGCAAGCAGATGTTTATAGATGTTTTTTGGTTTATTTAAATTAGCCAAAACTAGATACATAAAGAAGCAAGTAGCACTGTAGCACTGTCGTCCCATTGTTCATCTATTTGCTTGAGTGAGCACCAGGAATGTCTCCATTGTGAGACTTCTCATTACTGTTTTTGGTATATCAAATATGCCAAGGTAGCTTGCCAGGCTCTGCCGTGTGGGCGGGAATCTCCCAGTAGCTTGCCAGGCTCTCTGACAGGGATGGAGGAATCGAACCCGGTCTGCTGCATGCAAGGCAAATGCCCTATCCAAACTTTACTAAAAATTATCTTAAAGAGTATCTTATAAAATATTAATGTTTATTTTAACCTTTATTAATTTAAAGAAATACCAGAAATTATTCCTATCATTCCCCTTTCACAGACTCATTTCAGTACAACATAATAGTAAATATTGATGAAAGGAAGTAGAAGACACAGAGAAACACTTAAAATTACGATATATGTTTACTGGCCAAGGCGAGGATATGGTTGGTAGGGTGCTTGCCTTGCATGTGACTGACCTGGGTTCAACCCCTGGAATCCATGATTCCCTGAGCACTGTCAAGAGTTACCCATAAGCACAGAGTCAAGAGCAAACCCAAGCACCAAGTGTGGCCCTAACAAATAAAAAAAAATAGATATGTGTTTACACATCTTTATAATTTCAAGGTGTTTCTTGAAAGAAAAGCTTCGAAATTATAAATTTGCTAGAAGAGTCTATAGCCATGTTGCTGATAATATCTCTAAGTTAATATTTAACTTAAAAATTAAAAATAGCTTTTCAATAACTATACCTATTTGTGTTGTCACCTTAGTAATTTTCTCTTCTAAAATGTTGTATATTGGTGATATTAGTGGCTCTTTATAGACACAGAAGTACCACTAGAGGCCACCAAATACTTTACTTTTTAAATCTGACGTGTTTGTAAATCATAAGGAAAAGATAAAAGAGTGTAATGGCATAACTGGGGGAGTTTCACATATATCCTTAGAGCACAATAAAACCTTAAACACTATTTCATAGGATAATTGTATCACTGAGTAGCTGGAGAGACAATGTCAAAGCAATATTCCTTGTATAATTTGAAAATAGATTACAAGACCCAAAAAGTTGATTCTTTCTGAACAGCTATTGCCTCTTACCACTTCATCTCTCTATATAAGTAAAACTGATACAGAAAAAATTCCAGATAAAATCCCTTTTCTTAATATTACAGCTTTCCAAACAATAATGCTTTATATATAAAATTATTACCACCTATAACAATCTTAAAAGTTCATAATGAAATTTTATTATTAAAATCACCCCATATATTCAAATATGCCCAAAATAAAAAACCAACCTGCCTATGCAGAACATCTTAGAAAACACTGTTCTGGAGCTATTAGGTAGAGAGGATAGGGCACTTCCTTTACACATGGCCAATCCAGGTTCAATCTCCAACACCCCATATGGCCCTCCAGGTATGCCAGGAGTGATCCCTGAGCACAGAGCCAGGAGTTAGCCCCAAACACCATCAAGTGTGGCTCAGGAGAGAGGGAGGGAGGGAGGGAGGGAAAGAGGGAGGGAGGGGGGAAGGAAGGAAGGAAGGAAGGAAAGAAGGAAGGAGGGAGGGAGGGAGGGAGGGAGGGAGGGAGGGAGGGAGGGAGGGAGGGAGGGAGGGAGGGAGGGAGGGAAAGAAAAGAAGAGAAAAGAAAAAAGAAAAGAAAAGAAAAGAAAAGAAAAGAAAAGAAAAGAAAAGAAAAGAAAAGAAAAGAAAAGAAAAGAAAAGAAAAGAAAAGAGGGGCTGGAGCGATAGCACAGCAGGTAGGGCGTTTGCCTTGCACGCGGCCGACCCGGGTTCTAATCCCAGCATCCCATATGGTCCCCTGAGCACCGCCAGGGGTAATTCCTGAGTGAAGAGCCAGGAGTAACCCCTGTGCATCGCCAGGTGTGACCCAAAAACCAAAACAAGAAAAGAAAAAAAAAAGAAAAGAAGAAAATAAAACTTTCTCCAATAGGCTATATATATATATATATATATATATAATATATATATATAAAATATATATATGTATATATATATTTGTGTGTGTATATGTGTATACACTTGCCTTGCATGTGTCATATCTCAGTTCAATCCCTGGCACTACAGGTGGTCCCCCAAGCACCAATGGAGTAATCCCTGAGCAGGGAGCTAAGAATAAGACCTTGGGGCCGAGTGATAGCACAGCTGGTAGGACGTTCGCCTTGTATGCAGCCGACCTGGGTTCAATCCCCAGCATCCCTTATGGTCCCCCAAGCATCCCTTATGGTCCCCGAAGCATGACCAGGAGTAATTTCTGAATGCAAAGCCAGGAGTAACCCCAGAGCAATGCTGGGTGTGACCCAAAAAGAAAAAAAAAAAAAAAGAATAAGCCCTGAGCACCATTGGGTGTGGCCCAAGCTTCCCCTCCACCAAAGAAGTAAAAACCTGTAAAAAAAAAAAAAAAGAAAGGAAAGGAATGAAGGAGAAGGGAGGAGAGGAGTGGGGAGGGGAAAGAAGAAAGAAACTTTGCTCTAAGTTCCTCTGTAAGTTGCTCCCACAGTCTCATTATTTCAAATTTCTGATGTCTTCCTTCTCACTAACGGAAAATGGCAAGAGAGAGAGAAAAAGAGAAAGCAGGGTCTAATTAGTATCCAGAAATTCATCTAGATCCAAGCAATATCTATGAAACAAAAAGAAACTTCTCACTATCTAACCACTTTTTTTCATGATATACTACTTTTTGAAATATCACAAGAACTCCTGAGAAACTTCACTAAGTCATATTTCTGATATCTCTTTAAAATTTTTCTTAACTAAAGGTCACAAGTATTCTATCGATTATAATCCTTATAGCTTTCACATATATTTATATTTTATATTATCCACTTCAAATGGTCACAATATTCAATTTTTCTATTATAATCTGTATAGCTTTCATATTTATATTATCCACTTCAAAATATTATATATAATCCATTTCAAATGTTGTATATGGGTCAAGACTAGCTTTTCCAAGTAGGCAGTAGTTCCAGCATTATTTTTTCCATTTTTTAAGTTGAATCAGTGATACACACATTACAAAGTTGTTCATGACTGGATTTCAGTCATAATATTTGCACACCCTTTGCCAGTGTACTTTTCCCACCACTAATGGTCCCAGTTTCCCTCCCTGCTATGGCAGGCACCTCCCTCCCTCTCTCCTTCCTCTCCCTTTCCCACTCCCACTTCCCCCAATTTGGGCATTATGGTTTGCAGTACAGATAACAAAGGGTTATCAGGTATATCACTTAACCTGTGCCCATCACCCCACACACAATCTTGTGGCAAGCTCCCAACAACTGACCTGTCCTCCTGGTCCCTGTATACCCTCACCTTGGATTCTTGGATATAGTCTTTTTTTTCCTTTCTCTCTCTTTCTCTTTCTCTCTCTCTCCATATATATGTATATATAAATATACATATATATGTGTACATATATACACATATATATGTGTATGTATAATATCCCACAAATGAATGCAGTCATTCTATACCTGTCCCTCTCCTTCTGACAAATTTCACTCAACATGATACTCTCCATGTCAATCCATTATAAGCAAATTTCAAGACTTCATTCTTTCTAACAGTTGCATAGTATTCCATTGTGTAGATGTATCATAGTTTTTTTATCCAATCATCTGTTCTTGGGCACTTGGGTTATTTACAGATTCTGGTTATTGTGAATGAAAAATAACAATATCAAATAATAATCCTAATCTGCAGGGACAATCAAAGTGCAGATGACATTTTTGCTATGTGCTTTTGGGTCCCCAGGGTATATTACCAGAAGAGGTATTGCTAGGTCAAATGGGAGCTCAATTTCTAGTTTTTTGAGGAATGTCCATATTGTTTTCCAAAACGGCTGGACAGCATTCCCACCAACAATGAAGGAGAGGCCCTTTCTTCCCACATCTGCACCAGCACTGGTTGTTTTTGTTTTGTATGTGTCCCAGCCTCTAGGGTGTGAGATGATCTTATTTTTGTTTTGATTTGCACCTCCCTGATGATTAGAGGTGTAGAGCATTTTAATAAGTGTTTTGTCATTTGAATTTCTTCTTTGTGGAAGTTTCTGTTCAATTCCTCTCCCAATTTTTTTTGATGGGGCTGGATGTTTTTTCTTGTAAAGTTTTGCCAGTGTCCTATAAAGGTAAATAATTTTTTCCATTCCATGGGTTGTCTTTGTATCTTAGACACAGTTTTTTTTTTTTTTTTGAAGAACATAAGCTTTCTAGTTTCATGTAGTTCCATTTGTTTATCTTTGCTTCCACTTGTTTGGAGTGATGTTTCATATTTGAAGATGCCTTCAGCTTCAATGTCATGGAGGGTTTTGTCTACATTGTCTTCCATGTACCTTATGGATTCAGATCTGATACTGATGTCTTTAATCCATTTTTATCTGACTTTTGTGCAAGGCATTAGAAAAAGATGTGAGTTCATTTTTTCACAGGCAGCTTCCCAGTTTTCCCAGTACTACTTCTTGAAGAAGCTTTCCTTGCTCCACTTCATACGTCTTATTCCCTTATTAAAGATTAAATGTTCATATACTTGAGAGTCTGTGTCAAGATATTCAACTCTAGGGGCTGGAGAAATAGCACAGCAGGTAAGGTGTTTGCCTTGCATGCAGCCGACCCGGGTTCAATTCCCAGCATCCCATATGGTCCCTTGAGTACCACCAGGGGGTAATTCCTGAGTGAAGAGCCAGGAGTAACCCCTGTGCATCACTGGGTGTGACCCAAAAAGGAAAAAAAATATTCAACTCTATTCCATTGGTCTGAAGTCTAATTTAGCTCCAATACCATGCTGTTTTAATTACTACCACTTTGTAGTACAGCTTGAAGTTGGGGAAGGTGATGCCACCCATCTTCATTTTCTCAAGGATTGCTTTCAGGTAGGCAATCTGCCCTTCTCTCTCTTCTTAGGCACTGTGGTTTGCAATGCTGTTACCACTTTACCTCCTTTTAGCACTCAATTCTTGTCCAGAGTGATCATTTCCAACTCTCATTGTCATAGTAGTCCCTTCTCTGTCCTAACTTCACTCCCCCCTCAACTTGTGGTAAGCATCCCACCATGGACTGGTCTTCCTGGCCCTCATTTCTATTCTCTTTATTATTCTCATACTATGTTTCATTTTGTATCCCACAAAGGCGTGTGATCATTCTATGTATGTCCCTCTCCCTCTGACTCATTTCACTCAACATGAAACTCTACATCCATCCATGTATAAGCACATTTCATGACTTCATTCTTCCTAGTGTCTGTGTAGTATCCCATTGTATAGAGGTACTATCGTTTCTTTATGATGTCATCTGCTCTGAGGCACTTGAGTTGTTTCCAGATCCTGGCAGTTGTGAATAGTGCTACAATGAACATAAGAGTGCAGATGGCTTTTCTGCATTGTGTTTTTGGAGCCCTCCAGTATATGCCCAGGCATGGTATTGCTGGGTAATATGGAGTTCAATTTCTACTTTTTTGCTGAATGTTCATTATTTTCCAAAAAGTATGGACCAGCTGGCATTCCCACCAGCAATGAATAAGAGTCCTTTTCTCCTGGCACCCACACCAGCACTGGTATTCTTGCTCTTTTTGATGTCTGCCAGTCTCTGTGGCATGAAATGATATTTCACTGTTGTTTTGATTTGCACTAACTTTCTTTTTCAAACTGTTTGGCTATTCAGTGTTTACTAACTCTTTTTTTTTTTTTATGTTTTTTCGGGGTTACACCCGACAATGCTCAGGGGTTACTCCTGGCTCTGCACTTAGGAATTACTCCTGGCAGTGTACAGATGGACCACATGGGAACTCAGGGATTGAACCAGGGTCAGCCACATGCAAGGCAAAGGCCCTACCCACTGTGCTATCACTCTGGTCCCCGTTTACTAACTCTTAAAGGTACCTTTATGTTATTGCACAAAGGTCTATCTCATAGCTTTTCTTTAAAATGGGGGGAAGGCAGAGCAATAGTACAGTGGGTAGGATATTTGCCTTGCATGCAATCAACCTTCGTTCAAGTCTCAGCATTCCATATAGTCCTCCAAGCCTACCAGGAGTAAGCCATGAGCATAGACCAGTGTGACCCAAAAACAAAACAACAAACAAAAGGGTGTATAGGGAGGGAGGCAAGGTTTGGGACACATCTAAGTGCTTTGGACTTATTTCTGGCTCTGTACTCAGGAATCACACCTGGCGTGCCAGGCGAACCATATGAGTTGCTGGAGATCTGAGGCCAGCCACATGCAAGGCAAGCACATTACTTCCTGTACTGCCTCTCTGATTTTCTTTTTAGTTTTTGGAGGTGAGGGTGGGCAGGCTGGTCAGATCTGGTAGTGCTCAAGGGCTGGCTATTTTGACTCTGTGCTAAGGTGTCCTTGGAGAACCATATATGGTGCCAAGGATTTGAACTCAGGTACATAGAATAAAGAACCTTAACCCTATACTATCTCTCTGGTATAAAGATTCTAAAATAAATATTTTAAATAAAATAAAGGTTTTAGAACATTTTTTAAAAAGTGTTTAGATGTAGATATATATTTGTACATGCATATATGTACACATGATCCGAGTGGGCTTGGAGCACATGATCCGAGCGGGCTTGGAGATCTGAACCCAGTTTAGCACACTTGGGTTCCTCTAGCGGTTCCTTCATGCGTGAGGTTCGTCCGAACATGTGGAGAGGGGCCTTGAGCATGGCTGTGGCTAGGTTCCGGAGCTCTTCGGCTGCTGGGCCTCTGCTCGGAGGGGAGGAAAACTTAACCGACCCTCCTCCGAGGGAGTGAAGAGGACCAGGCTCGGGGGCAAGCGACTCATTCCCCTGACCCTGAAAGAGCCTCAAATGCGGCACCATTGGGAAGGACGAGTAAAGAGAGGTTTCTAAAATCTCGGGGCTAGGGCAAATGGAAACGTTACTGAGACCGTTTGAGAAAATCAACGATCAACGGGAATATGATGATGATGATGATGATGATGATGATGATGATGATGATGATGATGATGATGATGATGATATATACACATAGGCTGGAGCGACAGCACAACGGGTAGAGCATTTGCCTTGCATGCAGCTGACCCAGGGTTCAATTCCTCCATTCCTCTCAGAGAGCCCAGCAAGCTACCAAGAGTATCCCGCCCACACAGCAGAGCCTGGCAAGCTACCCATGGCCTATTCAATATGCCCAAAACAGTAACAAGTCTCACAATGGAGACGTTACTGGTGCCTGCTCGAGCTAATCAATGAACAATGGGACGACAGTGCTGTATATACTCACAAATATATGTGCATATATACAAATATGTATGCTTTTATATCAATACAAATTTACTATCTAAGCCATTTTAGTTTACCTTTTATTTGGTGCTCAGGGCTTATTTCTGGTTCTCACTCAGGGGACTATATGTGGTGCAGGAATTGAACCCAGATTGTCATGTAAATGGCAAGTGCATGGCAAGTGCCCTACCCACTGCACTATCATACCAGTACTTGGAGTTTACTCATATCTGCTTGTTTGCTAATACCACATCCTTTTCTTCAGTTAAAAAAATATTATTATAATGCTTACAAAAATGTTGAAAGTTCAGGCTGTAATGACAGTACAGCAGGTTAGGCACTTGCCTTAAATTTAAATGCAGTCGACCTGAGTTTGATCTTTGGTATCCCATATGGTCCCCTAAACCCCTGTCAGGTGTGATTCCAAAGCACAAAGCCAGGAGTAAATTCTAAGTCTTGCTGAGTGTGACCACTACACCCACCCCACTGCCCCCACCCCAGAAAAAAACCTGTTGAACATAAACAGTATTAATGTAAAAATTTACTGCACAGCACTAAAGTGCCCATGACACTCCACCACTGTCTATCCTTAGGTGACTGCTGGTCGGATCTTCATACCCGCACCCACACACACACCCACTACCTGTTTATAAATTTTGTAATCCAAGGCCAAAGGTTTGCCATTGTTCAATACTACTTATTCCCTTGTTCTGTCTCTCTGTATTCCACAGATGAATGAAATTATCTAGTATTTATTCTTCTCCACTTGACTTAACATGATACCCTTCAGTTCTCCCCACACTGCAAAGTGCATAATTTCAAATTTTTTTACTGTTTCATAGTATTCCATTCACATTTGTTTTAACTGCAATGTTGGCACACACCTATGGTCTAGCTGGAACTCTCTTGCAACATGAGATATAGCAGAGCTTCCAAGCACAAGCAACAGAGTCATCAGTATCAGGTTCAGCAAAAGTGGGTGGCACTGGGAAAGGAACTTGCAACCTCAAATTTGTACAGCCACAGGCCCATTTTCTGGACCCTAGTTCATTCATTTTAAATGTATTCACAGTGTTCTGCAACTAGTCTCCAGAAACTCTTCATCTTGCAGAACTGAACTGTATGTCTTTTTGTGACTGGCATTTTCACTTAATATCCTCCTGTTTATTAATGTTGTAGTGTGTGTGAAATAAATTCCTTCCTTTCTAAGACTAAATAATATTCCATTCCATGTACATATTGCATTTGGTTACACACTTGTTAGAGGATACTGTGTAACTTCCACTGAGCAACTTTTTCCCACAGTTCTTTAACAGCAGCTACTTTAACAGGTGTATCTTACTGTTGTTTGCACTTGTATTTTCATAATAATTATTTAATCAAGTTAACATCTTTCATGTGCTTGTTATTTGTTAATCCTCCACCTCGAGTTTTTAACAACTGTGCTATATGTTAGTGAATAACTGTGGCATCATTAGTTCAGTCTTCATACATGAAAGAACTTACGTTTTTATCATATTTCACCTTAGACAAGGGTTTATAATGGCAATTCTTAAAAATCTTTGTGAATTATAATTCTGTTATCAAGCATATTCACAAACTTTTTGTTGTTTTGGGGTCACACCCAGTAGTGCTCTGGGCTTACTCCTGGTTCTGATAGATCACTTCTGGTGGTACTCAGGGAAGCATATGGGGTACCAGGGATCAAAACCAGGTCAGCCATGTGCAAGGCAAATGCCCTACTCTCCGTACTATCTCTCTGATCCTTCACTAACTTTTGTAATCTCCTTTTAGGCATATTCCTCTATAAAGATGAGAGAAAATTCTTTCATCTTTCCCACATCCAGTTCCTTAACCAAACAGTATTAATATCTGGGTTAAAAAGACCATTGCTCTCCCATTTGTGGTGTTCAGCACATTCTGAACAGCTTAAAGAATACATGTTACTTACACTTACCTCTCTCTGCCCATAAATACCATCCCCTACTGCCTACTGCTTTGTGAAAGCTGCAGAATAATGAATATAACTTTTGTTTAATTGTTTTCAGGACACTTCCAACAGTTCTCAGAGCTTACTCCTGTCTCTGTATTTAGGTATCACTCCCAGTGGGGCACATGAAACCAAGTGAGGAGCCAGGGATCAAGGCCAGGTCAGCCACATGCAAGACAAGCACTCTGACCACAGAGTGGTCATCTCTTCTGTCCCAGAACACAAAAATCTTTTAAAACTCTGGTACCTGATCAGAGCGATGGTACCGTGGGTGGGGCATTTGCCATGCACACAGCTGACCTGGGTTCAATCCCTGGCACCCTATATGGCCCCCCAAACACCAGCAGGAGTAATCCCTGAGCACAGAGGCAGGAGTAAGCACTGAACACCAAAGGTATGGCCCACCTCTCCCCCAAAGAAACACCTCTTCTATCCAGTCTATACTTAAAAATTACAAAAAACTGGACTCATCATGAAGGTGGTCAAATCACTAATTTATATAACTGAAATAATTTCTAAGAACTACACACTTAAAAACTGTCACAGAACATTTATTCCTTCCTTATTGGAACAAACAGAAAAATTTAAGAACTTTGATCTTCAAAACAAGAATCAGATATACACATGCCTCAGTAAGAATTATGGCATATATTCTGGGAAAGAAAAAAAGGGGGGGAAAGCATTTTAAAAAGAATTCATGGGGCCAGAGTGATATAGTACAGCAGGGAGAGAGTTTGCCTTGCACGCAGCAAACCCTAGCTCAATCCCCGGCATCTCATACGGTCCCCCAAGAACCGCCAGGACTAATTCCTGAGTGCAGAGCCAGGAGTAACCCCAGAGCATCACTGGGTGTGACCCAACAAGCAAAAAAAAATTAATTTTTTAAAAAATAAAAAGAATTCATGCCATCAGAAAGAAAGGGACAGACATAGAATGACCACTCATTTACTCATTTGTGGAATATAAAATAATATAATATGAGACTGACACCCAAGGACAGTAAACACAAGGGCCAGGAATAAGCTGCTCCATCGTTGAAAGCCTGCTTCATAAACTGGGGGAGAAGGCAGCTGGAATAGAAAAGGGATCACTAAGTTAATGTCAGTTGGAGGGATCATTCGGGATGGGAGATGTGTGCTGAAAGTAGATTAAGGACCAAACATGATAGCCTCTCAGTACCCATATTGCAAACCATAATGGTTCCAAGTAGAGAGAAAGTATTGAGGAAATTGTCTGCCATCGAGGGATGGGATGGGCCGGGGAGAGAACACTGGAGACATTGGTGGAAAGTGTACACCAGTCAAGTGATGGGTATTCAATCATTTTATGACTGAAACTCAATCATGAAAGCTTTGTAACTCTCTCAATGTGATTCAATTAAAAAATTTTTAAAAAAACAGAAAAAAAAAGAACTCATGCCAAAATAGCATCACCTTACTGGTGTCCAAAACACAGCCAATAAAAACATTCATTTCCAAATCAAAAATAGTCAGCCATAAAACGTCTCCACAAAACAATTCTTTAACTTTCTTTGAAATACGGTCACTAAAATTAACTGAAATTTTATTTATATGACTGTGGTTTCCATTTATGCCTAAAAAGCACAAGAAAAGATTAAAATATCCCAGAATTGGAAACGTAGTCATTATGTTTGGTTTTGCTTATTTTCATATTTTTATTTTTAAAATCCAAGTTAAAGTTTAACACTTTTCAACAAAATAAAAAGCAAATTCTTGACATAAAGAAAATTCAACATTCTCTTTAAAAAAATTCTGATATGACTATGAATGATTGCTTAAAATCCTTCCCCACAGACAAAAAGTTTAACTTTTTGTTGCTGTTTTTTTGTGTTGGGGCCACACCAGCTATCCTCAGGATTTACTCTTGGCTCTGTGCTCAGAGATCACTACCTGGGACATTCAGGGTTCAAACCCTAGTCAGCTGCAAGCAAGGCAACGCCTTAGCCACTATATTATCTCTCCAGCCCAAAAAGTTTCATTTGCAGGTTAAACATAATTATCTTTTATCTAGAATCCATATGTGTGTGTGTATATATATGTATATGTACATATGCTAACTACAAGGAGAGGTGATAATAGAAAATAATTTCAATATTTCAATGCTGATTTTTCCTTTGATAAACAACTTCAGTGTCAGGGGAACGAGGCCCATTTTTGTTACTGTTTTTGGCATATTGAATACACCACAGGTAGCTTGCCAGGCTCTGCTGTGCGGGCGGGATACTCTCAGTAGCTTGCGGGCTCTCCAAGAGGGATGGAGGCTTTGAGGGTGGCCTCTAATCGCCCTTACAGGTGTCCCCATGGTTCACACCATATTTGAATCTCATCAAATATAGTGCGGTAAGTATGGAAAATGGGTATGAAGTGTCTTATGATGTGTCCGGAAAGTGGCCTGGAGTGTGGCAGTGGCTGGGTAGTGGAGGTAGTGGAGGTCGTCTGATGAGGTATTTATCTGGCCCCAGTAGGGTGGGGTCCTCTGGATATGATCCCTAGGGCTCTGGTGATTAGGGAAAGTAGGCAGAGGATCTCTGTTTCTGGGTCCCATTGAGCCTAGAGAGCAAAAGAGCCCCCAATAAAGCAGCATTAAGAAGGATGAGCAAGGAGAGGCAGATAAAATCTCAGGGACAAACGAGACTGCCAAAACAAAGAAGGACTAAAATGATTGTCTGTACTTTCAATGCACATACGCTGGCATCAGAAGCATCCATCGAGGACCTGAGGTGCAAGCGGAGAAGATCAAGTATGACATCATTGGTCTGACCAAGATGAGAAGACATAGATCACATCACGCCTTTTTCGACACTGGAGAAGAACTGTTCCTCGGAACATGTGACAACAGAGGCGTTATTGGCTTCAGTGTCCTTGCAACACAAACTTGGCCATGAGCATTGATTCATTCAAATGCCTAATAACCCAAATCGGATTATTACGATTAAATAGATGTGGCTCACTGCCAGCAGTTTCTATCTTCATCATCTACGCACCAACATCCAACTACGATGAAGAAGACATTGAGAAATTCTACATGCAGCTGGAGAAGTTCTATAAAGAAGATCACACCTTCTACAAGATCATTGTTGGTGATTTCAATGCCAAGATAGGACCGAGATAGTTGCCCGAAGAACCCCACATCGGGACTCATGGCCTAGAATGGAATGAAAGGGTGAGAGACTGTCTGAGTTCATCATGTCAACCAAGACCATCCATGGAAACTCACAGTTCCAGAAGGCCAAATCTAAACATTGGACATGGTAGTCTCCCGGTAGACAGTTCCACAATGAAATTGACCATATCATATTCAATCAACGATTTTGCCTGACCAATGCTGCTGTGTCCCAAAATTCCAAAAGATATCAGACCACCATCTCCTTCATGCAAAATTCTACTTCACAGAGCAGGGAGAAAGGACTGCAAAGTTTAAATTTAAGAAGAGAACTCCCAGAATGACCACCAACTGGGAGCTCTCTGGCACTATTTCGGCAACGTGGGAAGATGCCATCCTTGACAACATCAACAAGGAATATGATCCACTGGTTCAGCACCTCCAAGACTGGGCGAAGAATGCTGAGAGTGAGAAAGTCACAAAGAGACGTCTGTCTTTGGAAACTCTCTAGCTCATTCATCAACGTGGTTTGGCGCGAGCCTCAGGCAACCACAAGCTAACTTCCGAGCTCGCAAAGCTGTGAAGAAAAGCGATAAGGGAAGACCTCAAAGAGAGAAGAGCAGCAGTGTTGGCTGATGCGGCAGAAGCCAGGAAAAGTTATTCGCAATGCTTGCCTGGCCTTCGCCAACTACAAGACCAAGATGACTGCCCTCCAATATCCTGACAGGTCTATCACATCTTCCAGAAGGGCAATGGAGTGGATAATTTATGACTTCTACTCGAATCTCTTCAACAGCCACGTCCACCTGCACACATACCAAATTCCGCAGGATGGATATGTCATTCCCAATGTTCTCCCTTCTGAAATCTGACATGCCATTTCATTGGTAAAGACAAATACAGTACCCGGTCCAGACAAGGTCAGACCCAAACACCTGAATAATCTACCACCAGTATTCGTCAATATACTGGCTCAGCACTTCACACATTACCTGTCCATATGCAAGGTTCTGTCCCAATGGAAAACCAGCAGGACCATTTGTTGTTGTTGTTGTTGTTGTTGTTGTTGTTGTTGTTGTTGTTGTTGTTTACAAAAAGGGAGAATCCACGACATGTCAATTATCACCCAATTTGCCTGTTATCCGTCATCTACAAGTTGTTCACTTGAGTCATCCTGAACAGAATAGGCAGAACACTAGATAAAGGACAACCATGCAAGCAAGCCGGGTTCTGAAAAGGATTCAGCACCACCAACCATATCCACACAGTGACCAAGCTCACTGAGGTTTCCCGAGAGTTCAAGATGCCTCTCTGTTTAACAACATTCATCAATTTAAAGAAGGCCTTTGATTCTGTTGAGACTGAAGTGGTCATCGAAGCCCTAGCCAAACAGGGCATTCAAACTCAGTGCATCAAGATCCTCTGCGAGCTGTATTACGGACTCACCACCAGGATCTTACCATTCTACAAGGAAGTGATTATCGACGTAAAGAGAGGGGTGTCGCAGGGTGATACCATTTAACCGAAACTCTTCAGTGCCTTCTTCGAGAACGCCATGCGATGACTGGAATAGGAAGGAATGGGAGTGAAGATAGACGGTCGGCAAATACACCACCTCCGCTTTGCTGATGACATCGTTCTAATAACACCAAACATTAGCCAAGCGGCACAAATGCTGGCCGACTTTGACCGCAAGTGTGGAAAGGTCAGACTACAGCTGAGTCTCACCAAGACAATGTTCATGAAGAACGAACTAGTCCCCGACGTTCCATTTGTTTTCAACAAAACAAACATCTCTGAATGCAGCAGCTATGTGTACCTGGGTCGAGAACCCAACATGAGGAACGACTTGGCACCAGAACTGTGCAGGAGAAAGAGAGCAGCGTGGAACACCTTCAAGAGCATCAAAAAAGTGGTTAAGAGGATGAAGAACCTCCAGCTCCAGGCACATTTTTTCGACTCCACCATTCTTCCTGCACTAACATATGCCTCAGAGACCTGGGCCCTATGAAAACAGGACAAGAATGCTCCTGTTTTTTGGGTATCCCAAAGAGGAACTGAAAGAGCTATGCTTGGAGTATCACGTTTCACTCAAATGAGAGAAGGAATCTGGAGTTCCGACCTCCATCGACGATCAAGAATCAGGGCTGCTGTCTCGTTTGCCAAGGTGTTGAAAATCAGATGGGCCGGACACATAATGTAATTTAGAGACAACTGCTAGACTAGAGCTGTTAACGACTGGATAACACGGGACATCAAAAGACCGCATGGCTGCCCACCTATGAGATGGTCAGACTTCATCAAAACCCTGAATGAATGGTTTGAGGCTCTTCGTGTTCCTGAAGTGAGCAGACACCATTCGGCTACACTAGCACATGACAGGGACGAATGGAGACGTTACTGGTGCCCGCTCAACCAAATCGAAGATCAACAGGATGACAAGTGATACAAGTGAAACAATTTCAAATGTCATTCTCAAAATATTCTCAGAACTACAGCTACAATTCTTTCAATTAGTTTTTTATTAGGGCACCACAATTTATAAAGTTATTCAGGTTGAGTTTCAGGCATACAATGTTTCAAAAACCAATCCCACCATCACCAATGTCTCCAGGTTTCATCCCCTAGGCCCTCAGCCTGCCTCCTTGGTTTTTGATTTTGGGGGCGGGGAGGGGGGTGGGAAGAAGTGGGGAAGCACACCCAGAGTGCTCAGAGCTTACTCCTGGCTCTTTACTCAAGGCTCACTCCTGGCAGGGTTCAGGGGACCATATGGGATTCCAGGGATTAAGTCTATCTAGGTAAGTGGTGTTCAGGCAAGCACCCTGCCTGCTGTACTCTCTCCAGCTCCTGACAGGCCCATTTTAAGTTTGGTTGTAGTTTGGATCACATGCTTTCAGTGTTTTGGGATCTGTGGTATACAGTCCACAGCTCTATAACACCTATGTGCCAAGAGAGAATCTTAACCCCCTAGCCATAACTTCCCATTATTTTTCCCTTAACTTCTCTCCTCGTTCCCTTCTCATTTTTATCATCTATGGTCAGGGGTAATCTAGATATCCTCCCTTTGATACCCTGCATTCCCTGGTTCTGCTCTTCTATTTATCACAGATAAGTAAGATCATCCAGTGTTTGTCATTCTTCTCACTTAATTCACTTAACATATGACATCCTCCAATTCCATCTAAATTGCAGCAAATTGCACAATTTCATCATTCCTTGCAGCTGCATAGTATTCCATTCTGTGTATATATATATATATATATATATACAAAGGTGAGAATATATATATATTCTCGTGTATATATATGTTCCCCACCCATGTGCCCTTGGGCATTTAACTTGATTCCATATCTAAGCCACTGTGCTGCAATGAATAATGGTATGCATAAATCCTTTTGAATGTTTTTGTGCCCTAGAGGCAGATGTCAAGAAATGTTATTTCTAGGTCATATGGCAGCTACTGCTTTTACTTTGTGACATCACCATGCTCTTTTCCATAAGGTCTGAAGCAGCAACATGTGAAAGTCCCTTTCACACAATATCTCTAACACTGATATTCTAGTTTTTTGTTTTATATGTGTCATTTACATATGTGTGAGATGATATCGCATGGTCATATTGATCTGGACTTCCTTGATAATAAGTGATGATGAGTACTTTTTCATGTGCCTGCTGGCCATCTTCTGTCTTCTTCAGAAAAGTGTCTCTTCATTTCCCTTCCACATTTTTTGATAAGACTTTTGGGATTTTTGTTGTTGTTGATCTTTATGAATAATTGATGTATTCTGGATATTACCCTTTATCTAATGTGTTGGGTATAAAGATTTTTTTCCCATTCAGTAAAGTGTCTTTTTATTTTTAACCAATTTTCTTTTTGCCATGAAGAAAGAAACTTGATGTAGTGCCCTTTATTTTTGTTTCTGTTGTCTTGCCAATTGTTACTGAAAACAACTTTGAGATTCAAATCTTGAAGTGTTCCACTGATATTTTCCTTATTGTATTTTATGAATTCTAGTATCCACTTTAAATTAACTTTTGTGTATGGTAGAAGATACAGATCCAGCTTCATATTTTCTCATGTGGTTATTCAATCTTCCCAGCACCATCTGTTGAAGGAAGTATCCTCTTTCTCTTTTTGTGTCACACCTGACGATGCACAAGGGTTACTCCTGGCTCTACACTCAGGAATTACCCCTGGCGGTGCTCAGGGGACCATATGGGATGCTCGGAATCAAACCTGGTTCGGCTGTGTGCAAGGCAAATGCCCTACCCGCTGTGCTATTGCTCCAGCCCCTGAAGAAAGTATCTTGACTCCACTTCATATATGCAGATTCCTTATCAAAATCTAGTTAACTGTAGATCTGGATTTATCTTTGGGCGCTCAATTCTAAACCATTGCTCAGAGTCTCTCCTAATTCCAGTATTGCATACTGTTTTGAGCACTATAGCTTTATAGTAGTTTCAAGTTTGATAAAATAATCTGCCAAATTTCTTCTTACCGGTATGTCTTTGACTATTTCAAGCAAAGCATTTACATCTAAATCCTAGTTCTATTGCTTCTTAACTGTTTGACCTTAGTAATATTGCTTACTCTTCCAATATTCATTTTACACAATACCACCAGCCATCTAATTTATCTGAGTTCACTCTAAGATATTAACATTAATGAAGTCAGTGCACTACTTGAAAGGGTGGTGCAAAGATAAATGAAAGGATAGTGCACTTATAAATCAGAAGAAGTACCATCCTAGAATCAACAAATTTAGGAATTGAGCCATATTTCCTTAAATCGAATTAAAATTTCATTAGGGCTCTCCCTGTTCTTAAAGCTATAGGTATTTTCCAAACTGCAAAGCATTTCAGCTACTCAAGTAACTGCTTTTTATAATGTCAAAAAGTTGAACTCATATGAAATGAAACAAGGTCATGGACAAAAATAATTAATAATTCAATTGTCTGTTTAAATGGACTTAATCAATCCTGAACAAAAAGACAAATGGAGGCATCACACTACTAATTTTAAAGTATACCACAAAGACATAATAATCAAAACAGTTAATAGTAAAATAAAAATAGAGACACAGATTAGTGAAATGGGAATGAGAACCCAGAATTAAAGAAAATGGGATGAAAAACTGAACAGTCACCTCACCAAAGACACAGATAGCTAACAGGCACATACACTGTGTGAATTATCAGTTCTTATCGGGAAAATGCAAATCAAAACAATAAGATATCACCTCACACCTGTGATGATGGTCTTTATCAAAAAGACCAGATGCAACAAGTACAAGCAAGGATGTGAAAAATAGGAAATCTAGTACACAGTTGGTGGAAATGTAAATTAGTGCAGCCTCTTTAGAAAACAGCATGACAATTTCTCAAAATACTAAAAACAGATCTGTCATAGGTATCTGCCCAAAGAAAACAATAACACTAATCTGAAAAGATATAAACACATCTGTATTTATTGCAGTCCTAATGACAATAGTCTGGATGTAGATGACAGATAAGTGGCTAAAGATGTGTGTGTATTACACATATATATGCACACATATATAAAATGGAATACTAGTCAGCTAGGAAAAAAAGTAATGAAATCTTGCCTTTGGTGACAACATGAGCTTGAAGAGGGTATGCTAAGCAAAATAAGCCAGAAGAAAAAAAAAAGGATAATTTCACACCTGTGTGGTATATAAAGAAAGCAAGGGAACAAACAAAACTAATCAAAAGCAAACCCAAGAAATAAGGTTATCAAAGTGAGATGGGAAAAGAGTTTATTTTTTTTAAATTTTTTAAATTTTACTGAATTACCATGAGATAGTTACAAGCTTTCATGTTTGGGTTACAATCACACAATGATCAAACACCCATCCCTCCACCAGTGCACATTCCCCACCACCAATATCCCGGGTATACCCCCCTTTTCCCACCCTCCCTCTGCATCTATGGCAGACAATATTTCCCATACTCTCTCTCTACTTTTGGGCATTATGGCTTGCAACAAAGACGCTGAGAAGTCATCATGTTTGGTCCATTATCTACTTTCGGCACACATCTCCCATCCCAACTGGTTCCTCCAGCCATCATTTTCTTAGTGATCCCTTCTCTATTCCATCTGCCTTGGGAGAAGAGTTTAAAGGATAAAAGGGTACTCTGGAGGCTGATGGAAAAATATGTCGTGGGCATGGTGTACTAACATGCATTATGAAGAGATATAACACTGTATCCCTAACCACATAAACTAAAATATTACCTCAATCTTTAAGATATGTTAGATTAATTCATTTTTCCTTGACAAGCAAAAAGACATTAATGATTAAATCACTATTACACAAAAATCAAAAGAAAAAGAAAATTTCCAATCTAAGCCAACTGATTTTTTTTTTTTTTTTTTTTTGGCTAGTGCCAGATACAGAACCCAAGGCCTCACACAAGATCCGGCTAACTCACATCTCTGCCTCCACACAATCCTTAAATAAAAATCTAGCTCAAAAATATCTTAAAATGTATCAAAGAAGGATAATGTATGAGGTCCTGAGTGCAATCGACAGCACTACACACAACAAAAACAAAGTCTTGGGTGTCATTGGGCACTGACAGCACTTGAAACATGGGAATGTGTATAACGTGAAGAAATTATACCCATTTATTAAATAGTAAAATCATATGTGTCTTTTCCTGGAGAAAAATCAGAGCTATCGCAATCATCCATTCGTTGGCTTTCAAGGTACAAAAGTTATCTCTTCTCAGTCATGGTTAGGTAGCTTGAGTAAAATTATGATCTTTCTGCACCAACTGTGTCTGTTTTGAAACTTATGAAGGTTGTTCATTGTTGATACTGCCAAGTTAATATTTATCTATGCTCTGTTGTGAGAGGAAGTACACACAGAAAGTTCTAAAAGCACCAAAATTTTCCCCTTTCAGTCACCACTTAAAAGGATGCTAGAACATGGTTGAAAACCGTTGGTGCCAAGAGTTTTGTTCAGTGTTAGAACACAAGCAAATGTATGAGGTTCTGGATTAGGTCATGGCATGAAGAATGGGAGGAGGAATAAGAGGATCAAGAGGGGGAAGAGTATATCAGAGATGAAGAATTGCATTTTCCTTTTTCCTCTTAATTTTTTTTCTGTAACTAATAGCAAGACAATTGTAATATACAAATGCCTGGTTATTTACATCATAAAGCCAATTACTAGCACAAGCGGGCATGTAGAGAAGCAGCAACTCTCCAGATTTCCTTGGATCTTGTGTTTCTTATAACCTGTTTCATTCCTCCTTCTGCAGAGTAACTTTTTTTTTCCAGTTCTTTTGCACAGTCATTTTCATCTTGCACAGAACACTTCATTTCTGCACTCTGGACACCGGAAGTGTGATGGGGTATTTCTCCACACGAAGCAATTATCCATCACACCAGCTGGGTGTCCTATGACTTAAGTCTGAGATTACCCGAAAACTCTATTGGATCTATGTTAAAGACACAATTCCCACAGGCTTAACTCTCCCACTTCTGATGCCAATCACAGGCAGTAGGTCCCAGATTACCACAACTTCTGTCCAAATCGTCTACATATTGAAGGTTCCCATGACCCCTTCCCCTTGGATTTGATTATTTGACACAAAAATTCACAGTAGTCAGAACTTTCACAAATATTTATCAGTTTATCAAAGGATATGATGAAAGATACAAGAGCTACAAGGAAAGATAAGTAGGGCTATGAAAACTTTAATAGTTTTCACAGAAAAAAAATGAAAGCGAATGGAAATGGACTAAAAGGTCTAAGCTTCCAATCATGGTCCCTCTCATGTACAGCTCTCATATAAGAAGCCATTCAAGAGAACCTACCCACAGTAGCCTCACGATAACAACAAGGAGGAGGAGGGAGGAGGAGAGAGGAGGGGGGGAGGAGGGAGGAGGAGAGAGGAGGTGGGGAGGAGGGAGGAGGAGAGAGGAGGGGGGGAGGAGGGAGGAGGAGGGGGGGGAGGAGGGAGGAGGAGGAGGGGGGGAGGAGGGAGGAGGAGGAGGGGGGGAGGAGGGGGGGGGGAGGAGGAGGGGTAGGAGCTGCTGCTGCTGCAGCAGGAACCTTGTAACAATTGAGGGGCAAAGACCAAACAAGCTCCTGTATCATCACTGATGAAATGACAGTGTGTCAGGAACTGCATGCCAGGAACTTGAGGTAGAGACTGCTATTTTTTTTTCTGCTGTCTTACATGTTCTTATGCTATTTAATTTCTGCTATTTATTTTCTACTGTCTTACATGTCCTTCTGTTGTTTTTCCATTCTTGAGGCCATTATTCAAGATTCACCCTTTCCATGGGCCTATAAAACCCATGTCCGTCTCAATACAGCACAATTTTAATAACCAAAATTAAGAATTAATGTAGCAGATTTCGTGGGAAAGTGCCCGCCCACTCAGTGTTAGGGGGAACCAGGGATCATCACAGCAGTACGAAACCAACCAGGTTGGTGGGTCAGTGCTAGGTTCTGGGAATGAGTGCTACTCGGGCACTGTGGTGCCAGCAACAATAAGAGCCATAAGCGACAACAAGGGTTATAAGGACAATAAGCAACAATAAGTGGTGTTCAGAGGGCCTCCAGGGCCACACCCAGTATACCAACGGCGCCATATAGTATCAGAGATAAAACCTGAGTAAGGTGCATACAAGGAATGTACCCTAATCCCTGTACTCACTCCCAACCACGATTTTATTTTTTATAAGGCTGCACCCTACTGGTGCTTAAGGGGACACACCCGGCAGTGCAGAGCCAGCACTCAATCTCAAGGTCTGACACAGGCCAGGCCTCAAATGCAGTTAAGAAGGTACTTTTTATTCTTATTGAAGTGGAAGTGTAATTTTTCTCCTCCTCATTAGCTAGGAGGAGAAAAATTACCATTTTCAATATCAGTTTTATCCGAATAGATATTTCTGATTCATGCTAACAACAGGATAATTATTCTTCTGGAGAGGTGCGATGAGATGCCCAACAAACCACCAATAATCATGGGAGTAGTAATAGTAAAAAGTCAACCATGGTTGACTTTATGGAAGACATGGTTCTAAGCATTTTTAAATTTTTCCTACTTTTTAATTTTTATAACAACTTTATAAAATTAGCATTGCCATTATCTTCATTTTACAGATGGGAATTCTGCTGCACAAAGAAGTAATGACTTGTTAAAGTCACACAATATAGGCTCTAGAGAGATTTCTCGGTGGGCTACACTCATGCTTTGCGAACAGGAGGCCCCCACAGTCAACCCCCTGTACCACATGGTCCCGGGAGCAATGCTGGGAAGAGACTCTGAACAAAGCTGGGAGTAGCCCCAGAGCACCACAAGGTTTGATTCAGGAAACAAAGCCAAAAGTCATGATGGATTTGAGGCTTATTTTTTTAACTGGGATTTCAACCCAGGCAATCTCTAGAGCTCATACTCTTTACTGTCACATTATACCAAGATTTACTCTAGAAATGTTCTGAAGAAAATTATTACTATGTGTATGTAGACAGACTGTCACTGCCACTGTCATCCCGTTGATCATCCATTTGCCCGAGCAGGCCCAGTAATGTCTCCATTCATCCTAGCCCTGAGATTTTAGCAGCCTCTCTTTACTCGTTCTTCCCAATGGTGCTGTATTAGAGGCTCTTCAAGGTCAGGGGAATGAGACCCATCATTGTTACTGTATTTGGCATATGAATACGACACAGGGAGCTAGCCAGGCTCTCCTCGTGCAGGCAGTAAACTCTCGATAGCTTGCCAGGTTCTCCAAGAAGGAGAACTAGGCTATCAGATGTCACATACATATATATGTGTGTGTGTGTGTGTGTATACACATATATATGTATGTATGTAGACATACACAAAATCTAAATAAATACACACACTCCAGTATGTTTGAAAATCAAACTTTAGAGTTATATTGCAAAACACAATTGTAATCATCTTCCTTGTTCCTGTTTTTAGCATTAAGCATCTACCACCCACCATAGGCAATGTCCTAGACATCATAATTTACTGTCAACTGTAAGCTGCTGGAAAATGGCTGACAAAAATAAAGCTAATGAATTGCACAATTATAAAGCAATCTGCAAACCCAATAGTTAGAAATAAAGAACTCAGATTTGTGATTTCAAAATCAAACTTAAATCATGATTAATTACCATGAAATCAACCTAGTTTTTTTGCTCACATTTTTGGTTTAATTTTTACTACAACAACCACCTGGGAATTCTTGGGGTGGAGGGGGAATACTATTTCCTTAGTGATACTTTATCACTGAAGTTATTATGCTTTTATTCATTTTTACATTAATATTAGGTACAAAGGCATGCCTGACTGACTGTACACTGCACTCTAGCAGTACTAGAGGGCCATAAGACACAGGACTGAAACTGGAACTCCAACACACAAAGCACTCTGGCCCTCTGAGCCAACTTTCTGGGCATAGGCTAAGATTTTGATTAAAGAATCACTAGTGGACCGGAGTGATAGTACAGTGGATAGGGCGTTGGCCTTGCATGCGGCCAACCCAGGTTATGGCCAGCATCCCATATGGTCCCCCAAGCACCACCAAGAGTAATTCCTGAGTGCAGAGCCAGGAGTAAACCCTGAGCATCGCCGGGTGTTACCCAAAAAGAAAAAAGGAAAAAAAAAAGAATCACTGACAGTTTTTCACCTTCCAGAAATATAAATATCACCAATTTCATCTTTAACATATGAGATGCTTAAGTGGGAAAAAGGCCCCAAAAAGCATTAAAGAATCAGTATATTTAAAGATTATATTTGTGATCTAGGGGACAGGTGAGAGTTATTCTAATATCATGTTAGTTAAATCACCAAATTGTAAAATAAATACAATCATAAATGTAACATTTAAAAAGTATCATTATAGGAGTCAGAGCAAATTATAGCAGGTAGGGCACTTCCTTTGCATGCAGTCAACCCAGGTTTGACCCCCCACATCCCATATGGTCCCCCAGTCCCTGTCAGGAGTGATTCCTCAGCACAGAGCCAGGAGTGAGAACTGAGCAACACCAGGTGTAGCCCAAAAAACAAAACAAAATTTTAAATGATCATTATAGGTACTAGAGATAGCTCAAAGTGCTAGTGCAAGGCTAGCACTTTGAGCTATCTCTAGTGCTAATTCGCCCAAGGCTCAGGTTAATCCCCAGCACTGCATGACCCCCCAAACACCTCCTAAAGCAACTCCCAGCCACAGAGCCAGGAATGGCCTCTGAGCATGATTGGCTGAGACTCCAAAGTAAACAAAATTATCATTATGAAAGTATAAAAATGGTTTCAACTTACCAATTCAATTCCCTGTGGGAAAGGTGTATCATCCCAGTCCTTCTGTGGAAATCTCTGGATTATTTTTCCCAGACCTGCTCCTGTTCCTATCAATAAAAATTAAACTAATTAGATAAAGGGGACTAGAAAGCAAACCTATTATTCATTGTATTAATATTAACCTATAAATAAGAGTTTATATTTTCAATTTTAAACTATCATCTAAACATAATACGAAAGTGGCAGGTAATGTCTGTCATGATGACAATGTCTGTCATGAAGACTGTTTCTAATGCCAGAAACAGTGAAACAGGGAAAACTTAGAAAGACAAGGACAGTGACATCTATATTTTCTTTCACAATATGGGAGTTATTTTCTTTCACAATATGGGAATAACTGCCTTTTCTCTCAATAAGAAAAAGTAATATTTTAATTACCTCAAACTAAAACTTAAGAATTGTTCTATGACTTAAGTGATTTGAAATGGCATTATGAGTACTACATTTTGGTTCTAGGTTATAAAGCACTGTTATGAGTAGCACTGTTGTCCTGTTGTTCATCGATTTGCTCAAGCAGGCACCAGGAATGTCTTCAATGTGAGACTTATTGTTACTGTTTTTGGCATATCAAATAGGCCACGGGTAGCTTGCCAGGCTCTACCATTCGGGCGAGATACTCTCAGTAGCTTGCCAGGCTCTCTGAGAGGGACGTAGGAATCAAACCCAGGTCGGTCGCATGCAAGGAAGACACCCTACCCCTGTGTGCTATCGCTCCAGCCCCATGTTTCTGAATGTTTAAGCTTATTTTCCAAGAACATATGTTTTATCTGATAACCATTCTTTTTTTTTAATTGAGTCACCATGAGATAAAGCATTACAAAGCTGCTCATGATTGGGTTTCACTCATATTCCAACACCCATACCTTCACCAGTATAATTTCCCAGCAACAGTGTTCCCAGTCTGATTCTTAAAGTATTAGTTTGAAGAACAAGCCAGTAAGGGAAGATTTTTCTGGAGTCAGCCAGTATATGTGGCTGATCCTGAGGACCAGAGTGATGCAGGTTATTTCAGTCAGAGTGGCCCTGAAAGCACCTTGCACTTGCAATGCAGATGAAATGGGGCCATGAGTAGAGAAGGGGAGACTCCTCAGCAAAAGGGGGATCACTGTCTATGAAGAAGAGGTACAGGGCAGAAAAATAAGTTGTGATTATTCACTGACTGAAAAAAATTAAACTGTTAAAAAAAGGGGGGGTGTAAATACTAGTCAGAGGTGTTTCTTTCCAGCCCCTACCCTTTCTCCCTTTATCATAAAATCACACCAATGGAGTTAACATATTTAAAAAGAGGGAGACCCTTGGCAGAACCCTAGCATGTTTGGAAATTACTCTTTGAGTAAAGTAAATACACTAGTCTAGAAGATAGCCAAAGTGCCCAAAACAATTTCAGGAAGGGTGAAGAAATACTGGCGTAGTCACCAACACTTTTCCCTCCTTATGTTTGGCAACCAAATTTCCCTTGGGTCTTGGTACAGTTGCTTGCTACCCTGCCCAACCAAAAGAATCAGCAAGCAGTTGTAGGATGAACCAACCATCCATCATTCCTATGGCAAATGTCCTGAAGGAATCAAACAGTATTCTCTGGGGTTGCTAACTATGCTAGAGGTGTGGAGTCATGTGGGAGTGGAAGTACAAAAGGACCAAAGGTGGAGAAATATAATACTACAATCTAGTAAAATAGGATGCCTGGTAATTTTTTGACTGTATCAGTTGACAAAAACTGCTCAAATGTGTTCTGTGTATTTAGCTTATATAAAGAGATGTACAAATATATACTGCATGGCTTTACTAAATGGCAGTTTGAGAAACTCTATTCTAATACATAATTAAGTAAATATTTTTTCATAATATATTTATCTAAGCAAGTAAAGCACAGGTTATCCACACTAGACTTGGTTTATGCTGCCTACCTGCCCAATCCCCTTACATAAAAAAAATGACACAAGGCAGCAGTCATGCTGAAAAACATAACATTCCACCAGCCAGGGACTCCTATGTGCAAAACATATATACCGGCCCTTGAGTGAACTCCCCAGCCCTTCTCTACTAAATATAAGTGAAATACTCAAGACATACTAAGAAACTAATGCCAGAAACATGTCCATGTCCACTCTATTCCACACAGTTTGGAAGTCCTCCTCACAGCAATCAAACAAGAAAAGCATATCAAATTGGAATTAAAGAAGCAAAATAATTACTATTTGCAAATAACTATACTATACATTAAAAACTCCATGGGAAAAAAACTAGAAATAGTAAATCAAAATAAGGTGGCAGTTTACAAAATACACAAAAAATCTATGGCATTCCTATAAACATATAATTAGCAATAAGAAAAACAAATTTAAAAGCTTAGCTCCTTCAAAATAGTGATCAAAACATCAAATACCTAGAAATCAACTTTAAAAAGGACATGAAAGATTTATAGTGAAAAGTATAAATCACTGCTAAGAGAAATAGATGACACCAGAAAATGGAAAGATATTCTCTGATCATGGATTGGAAGAATAAGCATTGTTAAAACAAATGCCCAACCCAAAGCACTATCCATTTTCAATGCAATACTCATTAAAACTAAAATGATTTTCTCAAAGACATGGAACAAACTACTGCATTTTGTATGGAATCATAAAACTCCCCAAATGGCCAAAACAATCTTAAAGCGGGGGTTGGGAGGGTATAGCTGGGAGGCAATTGCATTTATCTTCGAACTACGCAACAAAGCTACAATATCAAAACTTCACAGGACTTCAATAGACCAAGATTACAGAACTGCGAGTCCTGAATTAAGCCCCCACATTTATGGGCAGCTAATCTATAACAAAGGAGCTAAATGTGTATGAAGTAAAGCAAAGAAAGATCTCTTTAACAAATAACGTTGGGAAAACTAGATAGCAACATGTTGGTGGAGTTGTGGTGAGAAAGGAACTTTTATGCACTGTTGGTGGGAATGGTGTCTGGTTCAGCCTCTACAGGTTCAGCCTCTATGGAGATCTCTCCAAAAAATCGGAATAGGACTACCATATAATCCAGTGATACCATTTCTTGGTGTCTATTCCCAAAACACAAAAACATTAACATTAATTCAAAAAGATACATGCACTCCAATGTTCACCATCACATTCAGTACAATGGCCAACATCAAGACGTCATGGTACATATACACAATGGGATTCTATGCAGCTCTAAGAAAGGACAGATCCATGCAATCTGCAGCAAAATGAATGAAACTAGAGGGTACACTGACTGAAATCAGAAAGAAAGTGATAGATACTAAATGATCTCTCTCATACATGGGATGTAAACATGCACAGGAAAGTAGCAGCAAAGACTCACAGGCTATGTAACAGGAGAACTGATCCACACAATTAACTTGGAGATGGGGGGGGGGGGGTTGAATGGTTGGGGTGATAAGGTCCTTGGAAGGGGAGGTGGCTGCACTAGTGATAGGTGGACATGGTGTTGGAATTATATGAATAAGAAACTTAGAAACTATTAACAGTTATGTAAACACAGAACATCAATAAAAATTTTAATAACACCTGCCTAATGACTACCCAGTGATTCTATAATGTGAGAATCGTTGCTATTAATGATTGTTACTTGCTAAAAGTATTATTATTATTATTATTATTACACCTAATGCTAATGAAGAAATTTAAATAGGGCCAGAGAGATAATACAGCAGACAGACACAGTCCACCCAAGTTTAATCCCCAGCATCCCCCAGGGTCCTCTGAGCACCTCCAGGAGTGATTACAGAGTACAGAGCCGGAAGTACTGCCTAAGCATTACTGGTTATGGGGGGGGGGGGAGAGAAGGAAGGAAGGAAGGAAGGAAGGAAGGAAGGAAGGAAGGAAGGAAGGAAGGAAGGAAGGAAGGAAGGAAGGAAGGAAGGAAGGAAGGAAGGAAGGGGAAGGGAAGGAGGGAAGGAAGGAAGGAAGTTAAACACATACTGTGAGCTTTTTTTCTAAAATAATACACCATTAAATAGGAAAAATAAAAACCACTTAAGATTTTTTAAAAAGAAAAAACTAATGCCAGCCTGAAGGGCAGCCTTTAGAGATCTTTATTTTACCCTGAACTGAGGAATACTTCTATTAATTTCTTTATTGTAAACAAGATATCCTCTTCAAATATGTAAAAAGCAAAAATCTGAGAGAAGATAAAGTGATAAACGAAACATAGTTCAAAAATGGACTCTCTGTATCAACAAAGCACTATTTAACTGATACAAAAGGACAGGATAGAAAGCCCAGAAATAAAACCTAACAAATATGATCAAATGATTTTTAATAAGGGTGCCAAGGCCATCTAGTGTGGAAAGGGAAAGTCTTTTCAATAAATGGTGTGAGGAAAGCTGAGTATTAAAATGGCAAAGAAACAAAGAAACAAACACATTTACAAAAGTTAACTCAAAATAGATTAAGGACCTAAGTCTAAGAACTTAAACTATAAAACTACTAGAGAGAAAAAAATCAAAAGAAAACATCTTAACATTAAGCTTCGGAATGATTTCATGAACATTACGCCAAAAGCACAGGCAACAAAGAGCAAAAACAGACAAATGGAAATGTGTCAAGCCTTAAAACTCAACTTTGCACAGCAAAGTAAACAATACAGTAAAATGCAACCTGAGAAGAGGTGAAAATATATGCAAACCATCTATCTGATAAAAGGTTCCTATCAGAATATATAAAAAGCTCCTATAACTCAAAATAATAACAAATAAACTAATTAAAACCAAGTGAACAGCATAACTAGTCTTTTCTGCAAAAATACAAATGGCCATGAAACATGAGAAGTGTTCAGCAATATAAATCATTAGAGAAATATGCATCAAAATCACAATGAAGTAAAATCTCATATGAGAAATAATGCTTCCATATGAACATCAAAAAACAGTAAGTATTAGTAATGATGAAGTAAATTAGAAAACTTATACACTAGGTGACACATGTAAAATGGGGCAACCATTACAGAGGATGAAAAGAAGTTCCTTGAAAACTTAAAACCAGAATTACTATATGATGCTGTAATCCAACTTCTAGCTATATATTCAAAACAAATTCCAAAGTAATACCTAGCATACACATGTTCACTGCAGAATTATTCTCAATAGCCAAGAGCTAGAAGAAACATAAAAATCCATTAAAAGATAAGGAAAAGGTGATATATATACATATAGTAATGTCATATGCTATATGCTACAGCATATGTAAATATATATTATATATATATATATATATATATAGCAGTCATACTGCTATATGCTACAAAACTGACTAGCTTTGATGACATCATGGAAATGGAAAAACAATCAGAAAGACAAGTACTAATAGGCCCAGAGTGGTAGTACAATAGGTAGGATGTTTGCCCTGCACAACGCTGATCCAGGGTCAATCTCCTGCATCCCATCTGATTCCCTAAGTACCTCCAGGCCAGCTGCTGAGTGCTGAGCCAAGAATAACCTCTGAGCCATCCCCAGGTGTGACACTCAAAACAAAAGACAAATACTGTAGAATTCCACATATATAAGAAATGTAACGTAGTAAAACTCATAGAAACAAAATATGATAACTCCCAAGAGTTATAACTGGAAAAGGGGGAGAAAGGAGAGTTACTGTTCAATTGGGTATAGCACTTCAGATTTACAAGATGAATAGTTGTAGACTACTGTTAGAAAATAGTATGAAATATATATGAACAGTTTGAAAATATGCATCAGTATCAGAAAATTAAGGTGGTAGAAAAACCTCAAAATAATTTCAGTAATTGTTTGAAAAAATAGAAAGTATTTGTTTAAAACAAACAAACAAAATAGTGGATTCCTCCAGAAGATATTTTTAAATCATCAAAGTGGCACAAGTCTGATTCAATAAATAAATAAATAAAGATTTTCCCAAATGAAGTCATAATTTCCAAAGAGAACAATTTCCACAGGAAAATGTGACCAGAATGCACTGATTTACACATGATTTACCTTACAGAAGGGTAGCAATCCTTCCCTTCCATTCCAAACAATCTGCTGAGAGCAGCAACACTGTGCCACACACCTGTACTACCCTTCACAGAGAAGAACACTTCAGGGGAATAGGCTGAAGCAAAACAATGCTTGATGTCAGAAATGCTGACATTTCAGGAATGTACGTAATAATAGACTTAAACATCTTTAGAGGGCAGAAACTCATCAACAAAAATTTAATTTACCTGCTTAACAGTAAAATTAAGGGGAGGGTCATATTCAATTTGCAGGTTTCAAGTTTCCCACCCATAATTTTAAAAATCTCTTTTTAGCCAATGATTAATTTTTAATGTTGTTTTCTGACTCACCAGAAAATGTGTTACAATGCCAAAATAGCTGATAAGAAAATTCAAACCTCACCAAAATTGGTAGATCTAATTATGCTAGTAGTATAGATTAATTTTCAAAGGATAAGGAAAACACAAACTGTTCATTTTCTGAAAAGAAAGCACACAGGAAATCATTCCACAAAAGGCTTTCATATTTGATCCATTCAGCATTTAATCAAAGAAGTCTGTTTATTTCAACTAAAGCAAGACTTTTTGTGGTTATTCAAAAATTTACGAAAGAATGTAATGTGATTTTCCAATTTTCCAGTATAATTTCCTATTATTTGAAAGGTTTATTTGGAACACACAATTTTTTTTTTAGAGTTAAACTTAGCAAAAAGCCCATGGGCATTTACAAAAGTGAAAAAGAATGCATTTTAAAAGTGCACAGAATACGGAAGAAAGGTATTGCATTATAAATAAGTCAATAATAGCTACGTAACTTTAGTCTCTATTGAACTCATAATTCACTAACAATGCGTAAATTTAATTATTTTGAAATGTCAAGACTGAAAAAAGAACAGTACAAACTGAAATTAAACCTAAATAAATGTAATTTAGCATTTGAATGTAGCATGCATTTCTTACTAAATAAAATGACTTCTGCAGCAGCAGTGAAAAAAGAATTGTTAGCCATCTGTAATGTCGTGAAAATGATGCAGTTGTGTATCAGTATTCTAAAAAGAAAGTTTTACCAGGGAGTGGTACTACAGAGGGTAAGGCACTGGTCTGGTCCCCCAACCCCATGCAGACTGATCCCTGAGCACAGGAATAATTCCAGAGCACTGCCAGGTGTGTTCCCAAAACCAAGGAAAAAAAGAAAATAAAAGTCATAACAAGTCATTATCTCCAATACCTACAGACTGTGCCTTCACACTAAGCATCATTCATAATCGCCCTAATAGTTCAAGCTTGCATCCTCATTCTCCTAGAGGAAAGCATCAGCAACACCATGTCCCTGCTTCCTGTTTCGCTTCACTCCCAATCTGTTCAAGATTCTGACAGTATGAAAAATAAGATCGGTATGGTTAAAGTTTTTCATACCAACTCTCAAGATTAAAAATTCATCCTGTCCAGGGGCTGGAGTGATAGCACAGCGGGTAGGATGTTTGCCTTGCAAGCAACCGACCCGGGTTCAAATCCCAGCATCCCATATGGTCCCCTGAGCACCGCCAGGGGTGATTCCTGAGTGCATGAGCCAGGAGTGACCCCTGTGCATTGCTGGGTATGACCCAAAAAGCAAAAAAAAATTCATCCCGTCCAGGGCCAGAGAGAAAGGGGGTTGAGGGGGTTGCCTTGGGTGAAGCTGATACTGGTTTGAACCCAAGCATTACAGGGTCCCCAGAGCACTTCTGGAGTCACACTTGAGCAAAAATCCAGGATTAAGTTCCAGTACAGAGTGTGACCCAAAACCAAAAACAAACAAAAGCATCCCCTCGGGAATATACATACACCACAACCAAAGCATGCTCCTTCCCCCACCCCCATCAATAAGCACTACAACCAGAATGTCCATGAGCATCACAGCTATGAGTGTAGCTCCCAACAGTGATTGTAACTAAGTGTGCAAGCACTACACCAAGCCTATTTGCAATCCAAGTCATCACAGCAATAATAAAGAGAAGAGGAAAGGGGCAGGGGTGGGAAAGAGTACACAAACCTGTAAGTAAGTAAACAAATCCGAACAAAATTATTCAGTGGTTTTTCTACTGGATATGTAACAAAGCAGTACAAAATCAATGACTTTCAGAACTTCCTGCCTCATCCAAATGGAAGCAACTAAAGGGACTAAATTTACCCTTCTAAAAATGGGACAATACAAATATATGAAATGTCAGTTTTCAGACACTAATATTAGGAAGCAGAGGACCAAGAAGATTGAGAGAAAGCAAGTAACATAAGTCAACCCTACAATTGCCTCAGTTCACTGCCAGGTGAGAGTTTCCAGGCTTTGGGACAGGAAGGGAGAATTCACGTGGAGCTCAGCAATTTCCTTAAACTGAAAAAACAGCATTAGGAGTCCAAGAGCCAAGGTTAGAGTTCATGGGGCACAGTTCCAAAAAGAAAAAAAAGTCTAAGAAAAGGTAAGTCCAAGTATCTTCTGAGGGGCTTCTTGATTAAGATCCTTAGGAAAAAATAAGTCAAAACATCTTCTGAGGAGCTTCTTAAGTCTTTGGATGACTACCAATTAGTATTTGAATGTGAGAAAACCAACTGAGGTGGGAAATAAAATATATTTAAGAAAACAGAAAGAATGATTCAAAGAGCTCAAATGAGGCCAGAAAGAGCTTCTGCTCCTAAAAGCCATAGAAGCAGGAAGAGGGGGGAGAAAAACCTCCCATACTTCCCTGGGCCTCAGACAAGAAATTCAGACAGACACTGCCACAACAGTGAGGAAAAATTAGCTCAAGACTAATTCTGGGTCCACCTAATAAAACTGGAAAAACAAGCCTTGAAAAGAACAAGTTATTTCTGAGTGATTTAATTACATACAAGGTGAAAGTCCAAGAAACATTAAAATATCGAGCACTTATTATAATAAAAGAAAATATACAAAATTTTGACAACGACTGAACACCAGCTAGGCATGAAAAAAAATGCAGAAAAGTACAAGACTCAGTGACACAGGAAGAGAACAATTATATATACATCAAAATAACACAGGTAATAAAACAGACAAGGACATTCAAAATATGTTGAATCTTTTTAGGAATAAAGGCAAAATACACTGGATATAATTAATAAATTAGACACTAGATAAGAAAGTTTAATGAACTAGAAGCTATCGCAACAGCAATTCTCCAAAATGAGAAAGCAACAGTCTGAAAAAAAAAAATTAAGCATCAATGAGCTGTGGAACTTCTACAGGCCTTATATATGCATGTGACAGGAGTCCTCAAAGCGGAGGCTGAAAAATATCTGGGTCATGGGCAACCTGATAAAAATTTATTTCCCCAAATCTGTTGAAAATATAATCCTAATTATCAAATCAAACTTCAACACCCCCCCCCAAAAAAATGCTTTTTTGTTTGTTTGTTTTTTGGGGGTCACACCCAGCGATACACAGAGGTCACTCCTGGCTCTACACTCAAAATTACCCCTGGTGGTGCTCAGGGGAGCACATGGGATGCTAGGAATCGAATCCGGGTTGGCTGTGTGCAAGGCAAACATCCTACCCGCTGTGCTATTGCTCCAGCCCCCCAAAAAATGCTTTAAGGAGAAAATAACACCAAGAAACAGATATGAGAAAATCTTGAAAATGCTAAAAGAAAAATCCAGTTGAGTATTTTAGGCCCTTGAATCTAAGATCACCCACACTAAGTGACATCAGGCAGTCCACGGACAGGTGGCAAGGAATACACCAACCACCTCAGGCAGCACAAGCATTGATGAAATGACAAATAAACCTAGATCAAAATAATACTGAAAAGGTCCTGAAAATTAATCCTACATTAGAGCTACAGCTCATAAAATTATACAATGGTTCATATGCTAAATATGAACAGATTGATAGCCAAAAAACGGTCATTATTTAATTATTTTAAATCACCTGTGATAGGATACAGAATAGTCTCTCTATATGTGAGATTTAAAGATACATAGTAAGGGAGCAGAAAATGGCCAAAGGCAACAGAACCAGAGAATTGGACCACAAAACCAAGTTGAGGGTTAAAATGAGAGACTTTGAGGAGCGAAGTGGTTACATTAGTAATGGGTATGGTATTGAAATGCATACATGACACTATCATTATAAACAGTACTAAAAATCAGAGTATGTCAATAAAGATTTTTTTAAAAGAAATACTCTATATCAGGAACCAGGAAAATCAAAATCTGAATGAGAAAAGACAATTCTCAATAGATGGCAACAAAGACATAAATCAGGTGTTTAATATCTGACAAGAATGTCAAAGCTGTTGTTATTAAATCCTAATTCCTTTGAAATATGAAAGCTAGAAAATATCTACAAAGAAATAGTTATAAACCAAATGTAAATTACGAAACTGAAAATAACCCCAATAAAATTTTACTGGATGGGTCAAGAGAACAGCGATGGTATATGACAAAATGAGTTCACTTTAGGATTGATGGACAGAATTTACACAATCTGAACAACTCACAGAAAATAACTCAAATTATAAAGAACAGAGGGGCTGGAGTGATATTACAGAGGGGAGGGTATTTGCCTTGCATTCGACAAACCCAGGTTCGATCCCCGGCATCCTATATGGTCTCCTGAGCACTGCCAGGAGTAATTTCTGAGCGCAGAGACAGAAGCAACCCCTGAGCACTGCTGGGTGTGACCCAAAAAGCAAAATAAACAAATAAGATGTTTGAAAAAAAAAGAAAATGATTAAATTGAAAACTAAATTATAGCAAGTGAACAAGAAATAACTCAGAAACAATATATTACTTAAACCATTGTGCAGGCATCAAATTTCTCAGTAGAAACCATGGAAGGTCACAAAGAGTGGCACAATACTTTTCAAATTCTCATAGAACTGGGGCCGGAGCAATAGCACAGTAAGTAGCATTATCTATCTAGCATGCAACTGACATGGATTGGATCCCCAGCATCTCATATGGTACCCTAAACACCACCACAAGTGATTCCTGAGTGCAGCGCCAGGAATAAGTCCTGAGCATCAATGGGTGTGGTCCAAAACAAACAAAAAATTCTGAAAGAACTGTCATCCATGAACTCTATTTCCAGCAAAAGTATCACTCAGTAAGCACTGAAAGCACTGTCGTCCTATTGTTCATCGATTTGCTCGGAGTGGGCACCAGTAACATCTCTATTGTGAGACTTGTTACTGTTTTTGGCATTTGAATACGCCACGGAGAGCTTGCCAGGCTCTGCCGTGTGGGTGGGATACTCTCAGTAGCTTGCCGGGCAAGAAAAAAAAATCAAGATATTCTCAAATGAGAAAAAATCAAAAGAATGTTAGGCCTGGACAGATAGTAGAGCAAGTTAAGTGCTTGCCTTTCATGAGGCCGAAGCAGGTTCAATACCCAACAACCCATATGGTCCCTCGAGTCCCACCAGGAGCATCCCTGAGCACAGAGCCAAGAATAATCCCTGACCAACACTGGCTGTGGCCCATAAAACAACAACAACAACAAAATTTAAAATAATATATCACTATCAGAAATTTCTGGTAAAGACAGAAAGGAAATAATACAGAAGCAATGCTGGAACATCAGGAAGAAGGAATGGACAGAATAAAACTATAATAAAACTATTTCCCAAATTAATATAAAATTCTTCCTTGTAAAGAAGTATCTGTTCAAAATCCAAGTCTCCATACTACTTGGGGTTCTCTTTTAGCTCAGGTCAGATCCAGATTCAACCAATGATTATAATGCAGTTACTTTACCCAAGATATTCAATCCTTAAATATAAATATTAATCTTCATCTTACATTAAAAAAATAAACTTCTATCATAGGTAGCAATGCCAAAATCCCAATGGGTAAGTGATAGACCACCAATGTGGATACAACAGATCCTAAATCTATTATGCAAACGTTTCTCAACCCAGTGGCTAGTTGTCAACACTTCCAAACCTCTGCCCAGGGCAATTATCTTTCATCCACTGTTCTTGCTCCCACAAACTCTGAAATCACTTAAAATTGCTTTTATTAAAGAATATTGCTTGCCTGACTTGAAACCTATAGTTACTGAACAGTAGCTGAGCAGATAGGTGGGAAATTACCAGAACAAAACTCTTCTTTCAACATACAACATATTTAGCATAATGGCCACAGAGATAAGTCTAGTTTGAGGACTCTGATTCTTTTATTCCAATCTACTGAAAGAAACTAAGTTATCCCAGAACAAGCCCAATAACACCAAAAATTAGTATTTTGGGGGTCATTTTGGAGGTTACCAAACTTAGCAATGTTCATGGAACAAGGGATTTGAACCAGAGTTATAACTGCCAGAGCCTCAAGCAAGACAAGTGCCTTACCTCCCATACTATCTTCTTTCCAGCCCAAATATTTTCTTTTCTTTTTTTTTTTTTTTTGGTTTTTGGTTTTTGGGTCACACCTGGCAATGCACAGGGGTTACTCCCGGCTCTTCACTCAGGAATTACCCCTGGCGGCCAGCCCAAATATTTTCTGATCGTAGGTATCAAACTAGTAAGTCCCACATTCTCCATGTTTTCTATTTCTCAAAATATTAAAACTAGCAAAATAAATGTATATTAAAATGTCAACAAAATAATTACTAGGAAAAAAATATACTTTCCCATATGAATTTGTTCAAATTAATCTAATAAAAGTCTCATAAATATACACTTACACCACTGAGTCCTGTTTTGAAAATAACATGCATTGACTGTTTACAATAGCCAGAATCTGGAAAAAACCCGAGTGCCCTAGAACAGATGACTGGTTGAAGAAACTCTGGTACATCTATACAATGGAATACTACACAGCTGTTAGAAAAAATGAGGTCATGACGTTTGCATATAATTAGATCAGCATGGAAAGTATCATACTAAGTGAAATGAGTCAGAAAGAGAGAGACAGACATAGAAAGATTACACTCATCTGTGGAGCATAGAATAACAGACTATAAGACTAACACCCAAGATTAGTAGAATAAGTACCAGGAGGTTGTCCCCATGGCTTGGAGGCTGGTCCCTCATTCTGGGCAACTCAGAGAAGGGAACACCAAGTAAAATGTGGTCGGAGGTCATGTGGGAGAAGGGTGATGCGTGCCGAATATAGACTAGAGACTGAACACAATGGCCACTGAACACCTTTATTGCAAACCACAACACCTAATCAGAGAGAGAGATCAAAAGGGAATACCCTGCCATAGTGGCAGTGTGGGGTGGGGGGAGACGGGACTGGGGAGGGTGGGAGAGATGCTGGGTTTACTGGTGGTAGGGATGGGCACTGGTGAAGGGATGGGTTATCGAACTTTGTATGGGGGAAACATGAGCACAAAGATGTATGGATCTGTAACTGTACCCTCACGTTGATTCACTAATTAAAAATAAATAATTTTAAAAAAAGAATATTATAAGCAAAAAAAAAGAAAATAACATGCATTGATAAACAGGAGATTGTAGACTTAATCCTAGCTCTATGTGGCAACCTAAAGGAAATCATCTGCCTTCTTTAAACCTCAGTCCCCTGCCTAAAAAAATGATTTTAGATCCCACTTGGGCTTTGAAAATATGTTCATTGTAAATAACCAACCCCAAAAGAAAATAATACATAAACATATACATATGTGTGTATGTGTATATGCCTGTGTGCGTGTGTGTGTGTGCACAAACACATACCACTAGAGGGCATATACCTATGGTTGCTAATATTACTGTCATCCCATTGCTCATGGATTTGTTCGAGCGGGCACCAGTAACGTCTCTCATTGAGAGACTTATTGTTACTGTTTTTGGCATATCCAATACACACGAGTAGCTTGCCAGGCTCTGCCACGCGGGCTCGATACTCTCGATAGCGTGCCGGTCTCTCCGAGGGGGGCAGAGGAATCGAACTTGGGTCAGCCGTGTGAAAGGCGAACGCCCAACCGCTGTGCTATCACTCCAGCCCGCCAATATTAAAAGTACACAAAATTCTCATTCAAACAGATTACCCTGCAAGAAAATCTAAACCATTTTTTTTCCTTTTTGGGTCACACCGGGCGATGCTCAGGGGTTAGTTACTACTGGCTTTGCACTCAGGAATCAATCACTCCTGGAGGTACTCAGAGGACCATATGGGATGCTGGGAATCAAACCCGGGTTGGCAGCATGCAAGGCAAATGCCCTTCCCGCTGTGCTATCACTCCCGCCCCAAATCTAAACCATTTTATCTACATGAATTTAAACTAAGTTTCAGTATCTTGACTAATGAAAAAATACCAAGTAACTGCCTAAAGATTGCTATTTTGTGTGATGAACAATACCCAACCACCTTCTAGATTGATTATAAGGCATCATGAAACAAATTCAATAGCACAAATATATACTTTTGTGCAATGCTGAGTAATCAGCAATCTTACAATGAAGGGACAGAAGAAACAGAACATAAAGAATATAAGTAGAGGAAAATCAGAAAGGAAGAGGAGGAAAGTGGTAGCTATTTGGGTTTTAGTTTTTGGGTTTGGTTTAACTTAGTGTGGTTTGAGGGATTTTGATTGTTTTCTATTTCTGTTCTATCACAGTTACCTATTACTCTGAAAGCATTATAGTGTTTGTGTGTGTGTGTGTGTGTGTGTGTGTGTGAGTGTGCACGCACTGGACCATAGAATAATTATCCCCTGATCATAACATACGGTAAAAATATTCCCACATTAAAACTACAGACAAGTTACTTAGAAATATTTGGGTTGTTGTGTCTTCTTTTTTTTTTTTAATCAGAGCCAGGGCTCAAACACAGGGCCTCACATATTCAAGGCAAGCACTCCACCTCTAAGCTATATACCCAGCCTCAGAAACACTTTTTAAAACATTAATATGACATTGGTAGGGGGAAGTGAATACTGGTGGAGGAATAGGCATTCTGAAACTCAATTATGAATATCTTTGTAACTTTGTGATTCACAGTGATTCAATAAAAAATATTTTTTAAAAAACACTAATACGGTAGTAATGTCTGTTAAGGCATTAATCATTTTTAAATTAAATTAAAGTTGAAAACTTAACTATGGGGAACAAAGTTCAAGCTTGGAATGCATATTTTACATGTAGGAGTCTGGGGTTCGACCTGCAGCCCCACATGATCCCTGGGACACTACTGGAATTGACCCCACGCACTGAACCACTGTGACCTAAAACCCCCAAAAAGCCATAAGTCCACTCTGACTTGCTGTATTACTTTCAATGTCACCTAAGTTTTCCTCTCACAAAAGATAAAACTGTTAAAAAAATTATTTAATTTTGAGGTAAGAATTTTAAAATAGAACATCATTCTTCTGGGGAGAAAAGTTATTGATTGATCAGTGTCTAAGGTCATCATGTTTATCTCTTAAACAACTGACTATTGTTGCACAGTGCAACCACAAATGACACATCCATTTCTTATTAAAACCATCCAACGTGTACCTGTTAATGGGTTCCCTGGCCTTAAGTCAATTTTTAAAAGAGAAAAAAAATAACTTCTAAACATTTTAAAGAATCCCTGTATTCTACTGTATTCTATACCTTGCAAACTATTCCATCGGTCCATTAAAGAAATATAGATGTCAAATTTTTGCTCAAAATAGAGCTTATGGATATCCTCTACAGACAAGGCCATCTCATTCACAAATTTATATTCTTTTACATCTTTTACTCTCTCCCTGAAGCTCAATATTCACTGCTGAACAAAGCTATAGAACAGATAATGCCTGCCTTACTTTTTACTCCATACTTCTCAAAAAATCAAATTTCCTATCCAGCAAAGACAGATAAAATAAGTAACATGACTGGTTATAAAATAGTTTACAACATGATAGTTTTCCTTGAGAGTTCTCTCTCCTGAAACAGACATCATCCTCTCCTATCCAGATAAAACAGAAATTCTCAGTGCATATGCTGCCTGAGCCCATGTGCTACTTGTGCCCACGTGGACGAGCATATGTGGTGCCTGAGCACATGTGTCGCCCGCATCTCCCCTCTTGAGATGTGTACTTTCATGCTTCCGTGTCCAGTGCTAGGATGTGTGTAGAGCTCTCTCCACCCTTGGAGAAGCCCAAGTTCTTTCTTGAACGTGTTATTCTTACTCTTCTCTCTCCCACTTACCCCTTCCTCCTTCCCTCAGAAACCTCTAAATAAAATCTATTTACTTCAAAAAAAAAAAAAAACAAATTCTCAAGCTGCTAATGCCCATCAATATACCTTATTGAGCATTTCCACAAACATAAAAAATTATGACCCAAATAAAATTTTCTATCATTTTTACAAAACTTCTATCTTCTCCATTCCCTGTTTCAGAGAATAGCACCATCAGGATCCCAGTCAGGATTAGGTTCCAGAGAATGTCACAGAACATCTAATTATTAGCAACTTTTAAAAGATGAAATTTAATTTCACTTTCTATTTTTTAAAAAAAGTTTCAAAAAGGGAGCACAGGATTAAATACAGATTTATGGTCTCAGAAATCCAGTTTCTTCAGATCCACTATTCCTTATCTACAGGGTTTGGTCTTTGTGCTCGTGGTTTAATATATTCACAAGAGCTTTAAACATAGTGTCCATGTTTCCAGCAGAAAGTGAGAAGAAAATAACTGTAAATCATGGTGCCTCAATTTTAAAAATATATTTAACAAAGAATTGAGAAGAAAACAAAACATACTTGAAGAATAATTTCACTTACATATCACTGGACAAAACTTAGTCACTTTGCCATGCCCAAACAGGAATCGTTTGAGGCGGGACACACCCAAGTGGTACTCAGGGCTTACTCCTGGCGCTATGCTCAGGTAACTGTTAGGGAACAAAGGCAATTACCTCACCTGCTGTACTAATTCTCATGTCTCTCAAACAGGAATCTTTTTTAAGTGGTAACTGAGTTGCTAGATAATCCAGATTTGTTTAAAAGAGTGAAAAATGGGTATCAGAAGGTAAATGGAATTTTATACTAAAACCTGGGCATTAATATGTCCTTGTGTCAATACACTGAACCACTGAAGAAAAACCATTTGTTAAGCAGAAGCATGGGGAACATCTGGAAATGTAGCCATGAGGGAAGCAGGGAGACAGAAACCAGAGAGAGTCCAGTGCTGGTGCAGTATATGTGCTTTCCAGACCTGTATCTGCCTACTACCAGATACTCAATTTTACTTGATCACAGAACATTGATTATTAGATACACCTTGTTTAGGTAGCTTAAGCCTGACAGTGGAACAGATGATTACTGGAAATTAGCATTAGCTCAGATTCCAAAAATCCTTAATGCTGTTGGGTATCTGATGTTTCCTACTATATGGTCAAATCTTTAATTCTTTAGGGAAGGTTATAAAGAAAATTAAGTGAACACACTTGTTATATCACAAGGTCACAGAGCAAAGGAAGATACCTTGCCTCATCTTTATTCAGAATTTTAGACTTACAAAATAATAAAAGCATGGGGATTAGATAATTCCATTATCTAAAATCAGGTCTAAAGAGTTTTTGTTTAAAAATTATTTTTTTATTCTCATCTCCTCTCCCTCCCCTTTACTGTTGCTGAAATGACTGGATCACATACAAGCCTGGATATGGTGCTCACACATTTGCAGCCGTGGTACTCTCTGAAAGTCACACATCAGGTTTTAGTGATCACAGACTCATCTTCAGTGCTCACCAAGGTTTGGACCCCTTTGATTATAGTGCTTGCATGTACACTCTTAGTTGAAGCACATAAATCAATGACTTTGGTACACACTGGGGATTGCCCTGCAATTCTTTTGAGGTATAAAATTTGTTCATAATTTTTAAATTGTCCCCTTGGGCTTACTGCATCTAACTATATACTTATAGCAGCCATGAAGTAGTAGGGATAGGAATGGCTCTATGAGGTGAAGTTGCTATAATTCCTTTAAGCAAGCCACTACCCTTCTTATTGCTCAAAGAAAGAGAAGTTGCTTCTGCTGGTAAGGAGACTCAGTAAAAATTATGGGTTAAGAAGAAATTGAATTATCCAAATACTGTCACCAATCAAATTCTCAGAATATCACTCTTTGCCAATCAGTGCCCCAACTTATACAAGAAACCTGATTAACCTGTGGTTTCGATCTATATCATAATTCAACTTCTTGGATAGACACTGCAACTGATTTTGACTCTGATCGCCCTGAAATTAAATAAAGTAAGATGAGGCTAGAGTGCTAGCACAGCAGGTAGGACCTTGAACACGGGTAGGTCTTGCACGCGGCCGAACCAGGTTCGATTCCCAGCATCCCATATGGTCCCCTGAGCACCGCTAGGGGTAATTCCTGAGTGCAGGAGGGGCCAGGAGTAACCCCTGTGCATAGCCGGGTGTGACCCAAATATTAAATAAAATAAATAAATAAATAATGTAAGATTCTTTTAAACAAAGCGGAAATTTTATCATTCCAACAAAACTTTTGTTGTTTTGTTTTAGGACCATATCCAGCTGTACTCAAGGCTTGCTCCAGCTTCTACACTCAGAAATCACTCCTAGAGGGGCTCATAATCACTCCTAATGGCGCGCCAGAAATCAAATCTGGGTCAGTCACAGCCAAGACAAGCACTCTACCCACTGAGTAGTATCACTCAGGCCCCACTAACCAAAACTATAGCTAAGATTTTAAAACAGTGACAGTCGTTTCTCTAAAATAATTTTCTTGAGTTTCTCAAATTCAGTCCTATTGATTCTTTCAGTGCAATAATTGCTGTTATGTCAGGGAAGGGCAGCCCTAAACAGCAGCATCCCTGGTTCACTTGCTGAAGGCTACTCACTCTCCTCTCCCAAATCTCCCAGTTAGGACAAGCAATATGTCTTCACACATTACCAAGCAGTCCCTGGGGCGCAAAATCACCAAATTAGGAACTGGTGAACTAGGAACTTTAAACTGCCATAGAGTTAATTCCCTATAGTCTTTACACTCCTTTGTCTCCTAAAGTGTACCACCACTCAGTTCACCAAAGTTTTATCTTCAACAACTACTTCATTTCAAGTGACTTTTCCACAACAAGCCATGAACTGATTACCAATGATATCTCATATTCCCTGATAAATTCTTGCCTACAACACTTTTAGTAGCATTTACTATTTTATTGGTTCAAAATCGGAATGCTCTCTAGGTAGTTTAAGCAAGGGGATTAAATAATAAAAATTAAGAATTTAGATGTTCAGAAAGTCACTGGAAAAACAGAGGCAAGCTCTGGAGTGACTGCTCTCCCTGAAAGACTTCCTAGCCTGCAGCACCACACTGCCTGGGCCCAGTCAGGAATAGGGCAACCACCACTACAGGAAGATGGCAGAAAAGAATGCTGCTGCAGAAGCTGCAGAGGTAGAAAGTGAGCCACTAAAATTAGGAGATTGCCCCTCAAACTAGTAGTTCACCAACACTCAAAATCCACACCAGTAAAATTCTACTCTTCCCCCCAAAAAATCTCTCTCTGTCCCTCTCTCTCTCCCTCCCTCCCGCTTCAAGGATTTTGTTTTGCACCCTCATGCTTTGCATGGGCTTCTTTTATTCTCCTTTTCTTCATGGCTTCCCATTCCAAATAGTTTACCTCAGTGCTACCAGAATTTGTATTGTATGTTACTCTATTTACTGACTTCTCACCACATTCAAGAAGATGATCAATGCACTCATCTGTGGAATATAAAGTAACAGAATGGGAGACTAACACTCAAGAGTAGTAGAGATAAGGACCAGGAGGTCTACCCCACCACTTGTAAACTGGCCTCACATGCCAGGGGGAAAAGGCAGCTGAGATAGAGTAGGGAACACCTAGTAGAGGATACTGGGAGGACCCACTTGGGTTGAAAGATGCGTGCCAAAAGTAGACTACAGACCGAACACGATGGTCACTCATTACCTCTATTGCAAACTACAACAACCAGCAGGAGAGAGAACAAAAGGGAATGCCCTGCCGCAGAGGCAGGGTGCGGTGGTGGGGGTTGGGGTGAGGGTGGTGGGAGGGATACTAGGAACATTGGTGGAGGAGAATGGGCACTGGTGGAGGGATGTAAAGGATCATTGTATGACTGAAATGCAAACATGAAAGTTCATAAGTTTGTAACTGTACCTCACGGTGATTCACTAATAAAAAAAATTTTTTTAAAGGTGACCAAGTTTCTAATAATCTGAACCTGGCCTAACTCTTCACCATACCCTTATAATCACTCTAGTTACAGCTTCTGAACAAGTCAGACCCATTAAGGTGGGTTATATCACCCCTTCTGCCAGAAATTCTCCTTTCAATCCCATATCCTTTTCTCCCATCCAAAATAACCCTGGTATACTTTACAAAATTAAGTTCCAATATCATCTTTAACTCAGAAATTCTTCCTGACCCCTTCAGTTTCATGTTTCTGTTCTCTACCACAATTCATTTGAAAATCTTTTCAGAGTTTTGAGAAAGTAAAAAACTTAGTATCTTTGGACCCAGAGAAATAGTACAGCAGGCAGGGCACTTGCCTTGTATGCATCCTAGCCAGGTTCATATCCCAGCACACCCAACATGCACATTGGATCCTCCCAGCACCTCCAGGATTGATCTCTGAGTGCAGAGCCAAGAGTAAGCCTTGAGCATGCCGGGTGGGACCCAAAAAAACAACCAAACAAACAGAAAGTTAAAATCTTCTTCAGCAGAGCTCAGTCGTTCTTAAAACATAAGAAGGCCTCCTTCAAGCAATACACATGGAGTAGTCCCTGAGCACTACTGGGTGTGACCCAAACCTCTCCACATAACCTCCAAATATAATTGAGAGGAGCTCAAGGTATGTCTCGGGGCAGAGCACATGCTTTGCGTCTGTGAAGGCCTGGATTTCATTCCTGGCACCACACAACTAAATATAAATACAAGAATAAACTGTTATATTTATTCAATTATGGAATAAGACTATTCATCTGAGACTACTGAAATGAAGGCAGATTAGAGCTGAAGTGAATAGCTATGAATCTTAAGTAGAAAAGTAAATAATGATGAGAAAAGAGAACTAAGAGATTCTTCTTTCTTGAAATATCAAAGTTATTTTATAATTTTATCTTTCTTTATACTAAGTATTCTCACCAATAAATGTTACCTATATTTAACTAAACAAGGGAAAAAACAGTGAGGAACTCAGAAGGGGGAATGCTTACATATTACCACTTCATCAATTACAGATCACAAGAAGAATCTTTAATTGTTTATTATTTTATTTTCCCACAGAATAAAATATGCCACACAACAGAAAAATTCAATCTCTCCTGTCAACTCAGCTAAGAGGTCTCTGCCCTGAATTCTTACTTTCCATCACTAGACTTTCACTGGGGCAACCACTCCCAACTTACTCCTTATTATAAAATAATAATGCTCCTCAGTATTTGCTGGATTTAACCTATGCTTTTGCTATAGCTTGCTGGTTTGGAATTGCAAGTCAGCTACCAAAATAAACTTAATTTGCTAGTAAAACTACTAATGTACTTTTTAGCTGGATACACAGAATAACAAAGAATTTATCTATTCCTTATTTAACATTACATCTCTTCAGCTGTTAGAAGACCACAGTCATGATTTTTCCACTGTCTTCTGTTATTTCTCCAATAGAAATGAATTGATTCTAAACTAAATCCCCCTACGAATGGCCAAAAGGCATATGAAAAAATGCTCTGCATCACTAATGCTTCCTTTTCAGCAGGTCTGACTTTAGGGGAGTGATTCTCCAAACAATAATAGTGAGTTTTGTTGAAATATTGTATGCAATCAAAGTGAAAGCAAAGTGAAATTTATTAGTTACACAGGCGGGGGGGGCTAAGGGTGGGGGGGCTAGGGGCGTGGGGGGGTTAGGGGCGTGGGGGGGGTTAGGGGTGTGGGGGGCGGGGTGGAGCTATACTGGGATTCTTGGTGGTGGAATATGAGCACTGGTGAAGGGATGGGTATTCAAGCATTGTAAAACTGAGATTTAAACCTGAAAACTTTGTAACTTTACACATGGTGACTCAATAAAAAATTTTTAAAAAAAAAAGAACAACAGAGTAGGAGACTAATACCCAAGAATAATAGTATATAATACCAGGAGGTTGGCTCCACAGCTTGGAAACTGGCCTCACACGCTGGGGAAAGTCATCCCAGATAGAAAAGGGAACACCAAGTAATATGTGATTGGAGATCTTGCGCAGGAAGGGGGATGCATGCTGAAAGTAGACTAGAGACTGAACAGGATGACCACTCAATACCCCTATTGCAAACCACAACACCCAAAAGGAAAGAGAGATTTCAAATTGGAATGCCCCGCCACAGAGGTGGGGTGGGGTGGGGGTCATGGGTTTGGGGGTGTGGGAGGGATACTGGGTTCATTGGTGGTGGAGAATGAACACCGGTGGAGGGATGGGCTCTCAAACATTGCATGAGGGAAAAAGAAGCACGAAAATGTGTGAATCTGTAACTGTACCCTCACTGTGACTCACTAATTAAAAAATAATAAATAAATAAATAAATAATTTTTTGAAAAGAAAAATAAACTAAATCTCCCAGTTGACTGCTCTATTATAGTGTCCAGTTAAATAAGTAAATTAAGGAGTGTGGAAGAATAACTAACTCAAAATAGTAACTTTTGAGGAGGTCACACCTACTGGGGCTCAGGACTTACTCCTGACTCTGCACTCAGGGATCACTCTTTTTTTTTTTTTTAATTTTTTTTTTATTATTTTTTAAGGCTACAGTTACAGATTTATACATTTTTTGTGCTCATGTTTTCCCCATACAAAGTTCAAGAACCCATCCCTTCACCAGTGCCCGTTCTCTACCACCAGTAAACCCAGCATCCCTCCCACCCTCCCCAGTCCCGTCTCCACACACACACTGCCACTATGGCAGGGTATTCTCAGGGATCACTCTTGATGAAGTTCAGGGGACAATATGAGGCACTGGGGATTGAACTTGGGTAGGCTACATGAAAAGCTAGTGCCTTACCCACTATACTACGGCTCTCACCCCCTCAAAATAATAACTGTTTTGTTTAGGAGTCAGACCTGGGAATGTTTAGGAGTTACTCCTGGCTCTGCACTCAGGAATCACTCCTGGTGGTACTCAGTAAACTGTGTGGGATGCCAGGAATAGAACTGTGGTAGGCAATGATCAAAACAACATGTTTACCTGATGTACTATCACTCCAGCCCCAAAATAATAACTTTTGAAAGGATTTTAAAAAATTAATATCAGTGATAATAAAGATAAAATTAATTTTAGGAAAAGTCAAGTATTTAAAACTTATAAACAAAGTAATATCTACATGAGTTGTCTAAATAGCATAGTAATATGAGAGCTACAGGTAAAAAGTATACTATTTTCCTTATCTTTCATAGTAAGTAAACAGTATATTATACTGATAATTCAAGAAACAATTTTATTGTATATATATATGAAAAATAAGCAATAAAATCTGATTACAGATTGAGTAATTAAAAAAATGAAATGATCATTGACAATTTGTTTCTACTGTCATCCTGAAAGCATCATTGCTATAAAAACACAAAACAGCCATTGCCGTCAGGGATGATTCTGATTCTACCATAGGTCAAAATGTATGACTGCTTCCTGACAATATGAGAAAATTCTAAACTTTAGAAAAATGGAATTTTAAAGTAATCTCTGAAAGAAAGTTAACTTTCAATCATCGTTTATCTATCAATGGTTAGGTGCTCCTTTCATTTATGCTGCAATGTTCTCTTCCTTACCTGATGTCTTTTCCACAAAAATGACACTCTGCAGGGGCTGAAGAGATAGTACAAGTAGATAGGGCACTTGCCTAGCACATGGCTGGCCCAGGTTCAATGGGAACCATAGCATCCCATATGGTTACCCAAGCACCACCAGGAGTAACTGCTGAGTGCTGAGCCAGAAGTAACCCCTTTGGCACTGTTGGATATGACCCAAAAACAAACAAAAATTGTAACTTCAGATGAGACATGTGGAATGGCTCAGTTACAAAAAGCACCCGGCTTTCAAACATATGGTCACAGTTCAGTCCCCAATGCTCCCATATGCTCCGGTACTCTGCTGCCTGAGACCCCCAAGAGACAGGAGAGTATATGATCTCTAGCACACATTCAGGTGTGTGAAAGGACTACAAGGGGGTCAGCCCTCAGTAAGCACTACCAATCCAAAATATATGCAAGTACTGCAATTAAAAAAGTACTGCTGTCAGTGACAATGTGTAAAGCACCACACCTAAAGCAACACAACCTCCAGTGAGCACCACAACCAAGTATGCAAGTACCATAACCCAATATGCGTGCAATTCCTTGTCATCATAATAACAAAGGCTATTTTTAAAAAAGAAAAATATAGAATAAAACTAAAAGGGACCAGGAATGCGATTCGGGATCATAATATGCCTTCATGCTTGATATCATTGAATTCCATCCCCAGTACCACCCCAGCATCATATGAACTGACAATATAATCCACAGCACCACAACAAATGTGCAAGCCCCAGCACAGCATAACCAGTATATGACCACCAAAACCCAAATCTGAGACCCCTGGCAAACATCTCAACCATATGTGTACCAGTCAGTCCCACAAATGAACATGCAAGGCCAGAAACCCAAGTATATAGGTACCAGTACCACATAGATGAGATACTCCCAGACACAGCAACAATGACAAGAAGTAGAAAAGGGGGAAGTTATCCTCTGGTCTACTCTTTTAAATAAAAGCCATGGTATGGGGCTGGAGTGATAATATAGCAGGTAGGGCATTTGCCTTGCACGAGGCCAACCCAGGTTTGATTCCCAGCATCCCATATAGTCCCCCGAGCACCACCAGGAGTAATTCCTGAGTGCAGATCCAGGAGTAACCCCTGTGCATAGCTGGGTGTGACCCAAAAAGAAAAAAAAAGCCATAGAGTATGCTCTTTATTTATACAGTTATAAAAGATTGTTCTGAAGAAAATAGTAAACATCACAACCCTAGACAAGGAGTTCTCTCTGTCCTTAAAGACTAGTTTAGCAACTATTCTATTTTTATTTCCTTTATCATCTCTACGGGAAAACCAAATGACAATGACTACATTTTTTTTTTTTGGTTTTTGGGTTTTGTTTTTTTGGGGCCACACCCAGCAGTGCTCAGGGCTTACTCCTGGCTCTGCATTCAGGGATCACTGTGAGATTATGGGTATCAGAGATGGAACCATGACAACTGTTTGACCTGCTGTACTATCTCCCCAGCCCCTAACTACAACTTTTTAAAATATATTGGAAGATTGGGTTTTTGCATTTTTGTTTTTAATCCTGGTTTTTTTTGTATTTTTTTGTATTTAATCCTGTTAAAAGCAACCTTCAATTTATCCACCCAGCCAACAAAGTTCTTAAAATAGCATTCAGTGCTATTTATTTTCAACTACCCCAAGGGAAATTATTTCTACAACTTCCCAGGAACATTTCATCATTATCAAAAACTTGAAGCAATTTTAAATTAAAATAATACTATACCCATAAACTTTACTCCAACTTTGGCCTTCTTCACAGTATTTTTTATAATGCAAATCTCGTCTATCATTGTTTATAATGCTAGCTGCCTTTGAACACCTTATATATGACTTTTCGATATCTGCTTCTGGCAGTACTATCATCTTATTTTGCCTTCTATTAATCTCAAAGAAGAATACAAGATAACACATCGGTTTTTTTTTTAAAAGTTTTATTCTCCCTCTCCCTCACAGCTCTTTTTGTCTGTTTCTATCTTTCTCTCTCTGTCTCCCTCTCTGTCTCTCTCTCTCTGTCTCTCTCTCTCTCTCTCTCTCTCTCTCTCTCTCTCTCTCTCTCTCTCTCTCTCTCTCTCTCCCTATTCCCTAAATTAAGCTATTTTACTTGACTAAAGAAAAATAATCACTGTCACTGTCATCCCACTGCTCATCGATTTTCTCAAGCGGGCACCAGTAACGCCTCCATTGCAAAACTTGTTGTTACTGTTTTTGGCATATCGAGTACGCCACAAGTAGCTTGCCAGGCTCTGCTGTGTGGGCTAGATACCCTCGGTAGCTTGCCGGGCTCTCTGAGAGGGGTGAAGGAATCAAACCCAGGTCGTTCACATGCAAGGCAATCGCCTACTCGCTGTGCTATCGCTCCAGCCCAAGAAAAATAAATGTTAACTATTTTCATTTGTGTTTTGTTACAGAACTATAATTGCTTTACATGTAAGACTCTGCATGTTGACTATTTTTCCAATTATGGTATGGTAATTTCCCATATTTCTATATGCTCCCACATCATTTTTTCTTTGCATTATGAAGAATCATAACCAGAGCCTCACACATGAGAGGCCTGCAGTCTACCACCAAGTCACACTCCCGGCCTCCCAAAGCCACAGAGCCCTTGCTTTGCATGCAGATGACCTTGATTCAGTTGCAGCACCCCACATAGTCCCCTCATCCCAAGAGTGATGCATGAGCACAAAGCTAGGAGTAAGCCCCAAGGAATACTGGGTGAAGCCAAAAAGAAACATTAGTTGCAATAATCAATGCTGCAATAAATATCTCATATAGTAAGTCTTCATCTTTTGTATTATACTCTAGATTCATAAACTTCTTGGCTTCTCTTAATGCCTACTTCCTTGAACTCATATACTTCTTGCTTTTCTCTCTGTTGCTTTGCTTGCTTACATTCATTCTGGAGAAGCCTGTATTCTCTCTTGAACACATTTCTCCTATTTCCTCTCACATATTTCTAAGATAGTTTCATTCCATTAAAAAACATTTTGCTTCACTAAAAAAAATTTTTAATACAATCATAAACTTTTTTAAGTCATTGTGGAAGTGGAAATACTTGAATTAAAGGACTCACAGAATTTATAATAGAGAAGAGGAAGAAACTACATAAGAAAAGCCCAAAATTTGAACTCTGTAAAGAAGACAGAGTAGTTTAGTTTGGCTGGCACACTGTATATTTATAAAGGAAAACAAGGGGGAAAAAATCGAAAGGACATTGCAAAGCCTTCCTTGCAAACATGACGCCATAACTTCAACCCACAACGATTCCCACAAGTACTCAGCACAGACCCTTTAATTCTGTAGTCTGCGTCCCCAGCTGCCACAATAGAGTACAGATCTCTGATCCACACCCAGGTACATGCAAGCAGAGCAACTAAAGTGTTGTAAATCTTCTACTGTCCAGAGTAGGTAAAATAAAGAAGGGAACAGTATGATGATAATAGCTGGAAGTGATGACATTGTACGAGAACTGAGTGTTAAAAGTAGGTAAAGGAATATTCCTTTCAGTATCTGTACTGCAAACCACAATGCCCAAAAGGAAGAAAGAGAGACAGAGAGAGGAGAAAAAGCACCTGTAATAGAATAGAGGCAGGCTGGGGGGTGGGGGTGAAGGGGTTATGGGAGGGAACTTGGGGACACAAGTGCTGGGAAATGTACACTGATAGAGGAATGGGTGTTGGAACTCTATGACTGAAACCTAGTCATGAAGAGTTTTGTAAGGGTTTATCTCAGTTATTCAATTAAAAAAAAAAAATTTAAAGCCTTCCACTGCCCTGCGAGCACAGCAGCTAAGAGATGTGCAGGGACTACAGTGAGGACCCCAAGAGAGTACTACAACCAGAAAGTATACTAGCACCACTACAAGGAATAAGACTCCTCCCACCACCTCCCCACCACCACCCCCACAAGCTAAGTAAGTGTGTGAGCACCAAAATCACAGGTAAGGCTCCTGGACATTACAACAGCAGCAACAAAAGAAAGGGAGAAATATGCAAATGAAAACTGAAAAGAAAGTTGAGAAATGAACACATTTAATTAAGGGGACAATGGAAGGACTTAAAAAAGGTTTTTATTGTATTATAGAAAATCCAGAAGAGGGGCTGGAGCGATAGCACATCAGGTAGCGCTTTAGCCTTGCATACGACCGACCCGGGTTCTATTCCCAGCATCCCATATGGTCCCCTGAGCACCACCAGGAGCAATTCCTGAGTGAAGAGCCAGGAGTAACCTCTGTGCATCACTGGGTAGGAACCAAAAAAGAAAATGAAAACCCAGAGGAGATGGGGGTGTGGATCAATAGTAAATTACTTTTCTTAAATGTATGAGACCCTGAGTTCAATCCCCAACATCACATGGTCCTCAAGCACCACTAAGAGCAATCCCAAAACACCAAGCAAAGTAGAGCTCTGATACGCTTCTAGGTATGGCCCCAAAACAAAATATTAAATTTTAATATTAAGGAACAACAGAGATAGTATAGGTACTTGCTTAGCATCCTGCCAATCCTGATTCAAACCCCACTGCCACAAAGAATCTCCTGAATATGGCCAGATGTCATTCCTAAGGACAGAGCCAGGAATACCTCCTGAGCACCACCAGGTGTGTACCAACCTCCCCCTAAATAGATAACCCAAAATTCACTGTAATTTATGTTTATTTCTAAAAAACCAAAAATCTTATGTGACTTTGAACACATTAAGAGGTCTTTGTGGGGCTGGAGCGATAGCACAGCGGGTAGGGCGTTTGCCTTGCACTTGACCAACCCGGGTTCAATTCCCAACATCCCATATGGTCCCCTTAGCACTGCCAGAGGTAGTTCCTGAGTGCAGAGCCAGGAGTAACCCCTGTGCATTGCTAGGTGTGAACCAAAAAGCAAAAAAAAAAAAAAAAAAAAAGAGGTCCTTGTAATTAATCTTTTTTTCTTTAGGTTCACTTTATGTCTCCAGATAAAATTATAAACCATTCTTTGTATCAGTATTTTTCTTAAGCTTCAGTCTTTCTCAGGTTCCCCTTCTGAGAAAAAAAAAAAGTAGGGGCTGGATTGATAGTACAGTGAGTAGGGTGCTTGCCTTGCACACAGCCAATCCAAGTTTAATTCCCAATACCCCACATGATCCTCTGATCCTACCAAAAGTGATTCCTAAGTGCAGGCAGAACCAGAAATAAGCCCTGAGCACTGCCAGGTATGACCCACCCCACGCCCCAAAATTGTGAGTCCAAATCATGAGAAGACAATCATGGAAGAAAAATATTGCAAATAACATGACAAACTCTTACTATCAAAAATGGATTATTTATTTAAAAAAAAAACTTACTAAAACTTGACAATAGGAAAACCCAATTGTTAAAATAGACAAAAAATCTGAACTGAAATCTCACCTAGAAAGATATGGTGAGTAGGCCATAGTATATGAAAAGATAGTCAACATATTTCTAGAAAGTTTTAATTAAAACAATGACTGACCATCACATTTCTACTAAGATGACCAGCATTTAAAATACTAACAACTGGGGTGGGGAATAATAATACAATAGGTAGGGTGCTTCCTTATACCCAGCCTACCCAGTTTTGATCCCTGTTACCTGATAGAGGTAGAGCATTAGCCTTGCACACGGCTGACCCCGGTTTGATTCCCTCTCAGAGAGCCCGGCAAGCTCCCGAGAGCATCTCACCCGCACAGCAGAGCCTAGCAAGCTACTGTGGCGTATTTGATATGCCAAAAACAATTACAACAAGTCTTACAATGGAGACATTACTGGTGCCCATTCGAGCAAATCAATGAGCGACAGGATGACAGTGACAGTGACAGTTACCTGATATGATCCCGACCCTTGCCAGGGGTGATTCCTGAGTGCAAAGCAAGGAATAACATCTGAGGACCATCAGGTATTGCCCTCCATTCCACACCTGAAACTATCTGGCAAACTATCATTCTGGATATTAAAATATTTTGAAGAAACTTAACTGTCTCACAATCAGTGCACCACAAAAAATAAGTTATTTTTTTTTTTTACTGTTGCTGCTTCAAAGGCCTTTAAATAAAGAGAAAAGACCACCAACAAACTGTAACTAGAAATGCAACCACAAAAAGGCAGGGGGAGAGGAGTCAATAAAAAGCAAACACAAAACTTAATAGAGGCTGGGCCAGAAAGACAGTACAGGGGTTAAGGTGACTGTTTGAATTTTACAGTTTTCTGTCTGTGGTTTAGATCAAAACAACACAAAGCTGGGGGACTGAAAAAACTTATTCAGGAAAACAAAACTATTTTTTAAAAATCATTGGGATAACCTCATACCTCAAGAAGCTAGGAAAAAAGAACAAAGGGAGCCCAAAGTAGAAGAAACTAATAAAAATCTAAATAGAAATTAGTAATACAAAAATCAACGAAAAAGATAAAACCAAGAGTTTTTCTTTTGAAAGAATTAACAAGACAAATCCCAAGACAAAGAAAACAAAAAGCAAAAAATTCAAAGACAAAGGAAAAAAAGAAACAAGATTGAGATAAATTATAACAGACACATGAGAAATACAAATGATTGCACAAAATTACTAAGAACAATTTTATGACACTAAATTGGAAAATCTATTAGAAATGGGACCTAGGGGACAGCACAGTGGGTAGAACATTTGCAATGTGTGTGGCCAAACCAGGTTCAACTCCTGTCATCACACATTGTCCCCCAATCTTCACCCAGACTGATCCCTGAACACAGAGCCAGTAGTAAGCCCTGAGGACTACTGGGTGTGGCCCAAAACAAAACAAATTAATAAACTTCTAAAGTCCTACACTCTCCCAAGACTGAGTCAGAAGAAAGCAGAATATCTGAAAGGGCATACTACTATCAAAGAAGTTGAGAGTAATAAAACCTTCCCAACAACAAAAGCCCAAGGCCAGAAGGATTCACAAGTGAGTTCTTCTGAATCTTCATGTAGGACCTACTATCCATTCTTAAGTTTTTCCAGAAAGTGAAAGAAATAGGAATCTTCTCAAAGTTTCTATGAGACTAACATCATCTTGATACCAAAGCTGACAGACATATAAGAAAAGAAAATTTCAGACAAATATCCCTGATGTACATAGATGCAAAGATTCTAAATAAAAATCCTGGTGAATTAAATAAGTAATACATTAAACTCATTACATGATCAGGTGGAACTTATCCCAAGGATATAAGAAATCAGGAAATCACAAAATCCCATTAATCACGGATTTCTCGGGCGGGCTCAGTAACATCTCATTTCGTCCTTTCCCTGAGATCTTAGAAGTCTATCTCAACTAGGCCCTCCTAACGATGTTGCACTGGGGGCTTTTCAGGGTCAGGGGAATGAGATCCAGCTTGTTACTGGATTTTACATATGAATACACCATGGGAAGCTTGCAAGGCTGTCCCATGTGGGCAGGAAACTCTCAGAAGACTGCCAGTTTCTCCCACAGGGAGAAGTAGGCTAAAGATATCCTTCTGGGAGCTTGCTTTTAAGTCTCTGGATGTTGGCCATTGATGGGATTACACACACCTGGGTTCCTCTGCCAAGGATATAAGAATAACTCAATATTCAAAAATCAATAAATATGATACTGATTTAACTCCCAGCCTCTACAATTAAACAAGAAAGTGAAATTAAGTCCAAAACTGGTAAAGAAGTCAAACTATCACTATCTGGAAATAACAATGTACATTGAAAACTCCAAATCCCTAGCCTGGCTACGCAAATTTGGGGTGGGGGTAAGGGGGACATCCAGAGTAAGCTCAAGGCTTCCTCCTGGCTCTGTGCTCAGGGATGTGGTACCAGGGAAGCACCGCACCCATTGTACTATCACTCAGCAATGACCACCCCCCCACCATCGGAGGTTTTAGCTGTTTAGAACACCTTTTGTTGTTATCTAGCTATATTCCTGATTCCAGAGAGAAATATAATGCTATGGTAAGAGTCTTTAAATCTACCAATACATAAATATTAACCTACCACCACAAAAAGTTTAATGACTACTCTGGGCAAAGTCTGGCTTGTTTCATTTTGGTATTTTGTTGTTGTTGTTGTTGTTACTCCACCAAAAGGGGCAATTGACTGAAAATAAACTCCATCATGCAAAGCCTGCACTATAGGCCTTTGAGCAATCATCCTAGCCTCACTAAAAGACTGGAATTATTATACATGGGGCCAAGAAGACAATACAAAGGACTGCTGCCCAATCCTAACTTTGCATAAGGGCCCAAGCTTGATGCAGCATGCATGGCCCCCCAAATCCACACTGCCCTGCTGGTCTCTGGGCATTACTAGGAGGAACAAGTGTTGGATAACATTGGATTGTCCTTGCTCCTCCCACAGGGAGTTTAGATTTATTGAGCTATTCCCGCAACAGTGCTCTTGAGGCGCAACAAATTCCTTCAAGCACTAATAATCCTACATTGCTTTTCCTTTCCCTTTATGTCATTTGCATGGTTTATTTAGCAATAACATTTCTGTATAGACACAAGAAGACAATTCATGCTATGCTTCACAACACGGGAGTAAATTGACTCCAAAATAATATTTACTCCTGGGCATCCATATTTACTTGACTTCAGCCTCAGTTGCCCTTAGTTCCTAGCACTCTAAAAGCAGGGACCCGGTGAAGGGACTGGATGAAGATAGCAAACTGTAAGCTACCCTGGCATCAAAAGGAGACAAGCTAAGCATTGTAATATAATGAGAACATAGCCATGGAGCAAACTCTGTCATGACTCAAAAGGAAGTAACTGAATAAGGACCCTGCTGGGGTTAGGAAAAACTAACCTGGTCTGAGGACTGTGTTCTGGAATATATAGTGAGATGTCCTCAGAAAGACGCAACCTTTAAGCTTAATATATCTCTTACTGTGTTTATACAAAATGACTAGAAATATTATAAGTAAATTTACTACGGTTGTTTAAATGGATTACTAGCTGAAAAAAGGAGAAAGAAATACACCCAGGATGGACCTCCACCCAATCTCCTAGTAATCTGGAGTTGAACCCTCTGATGACATTTTGTCCTTGAGTTGATCTCCTGAAGGAGTGGCTTTACATCTGTTTGTTGCTATGATAATGTTCCAACCACACCTTTGTGTAGCCCCATCCTTCATGATTTCTATATAACTATGCTGTAAGGAGTAAGAGGGGAATAGAAAGCCAATGACTAGAAAGAGGATGAGAAATGAGACTTTGAAGACTTTGGGCCTTTGGGGACTAGAAGGAGGACTAGATGACGACGATGACTGGAAGTAGAAGACTATGAGACTATACAAAACAGACAAGGAAGAAATGTAACAAGGTAGAGGGCTTTGAGGTCCTCAAGGAAACTAGGATGATGGAACTATGATGACTGGGACTATGACCAAAACTACAACTACAACTGCACCGTAAGGGGAGAGATCGGACTACGATGGGGAGGAAAGAGAAATAAACTGACTACCGACCAGCCTGGGGACCAGGCCCTGTTTCTCCATTCCCCTGGTCCTTTGTCCATCTGTCTGTCATCCACCGTCCGGCCTGGGGATGCGGCTCTCAGCCACTGACCACTGAGTCCCACGCATGCTGCCACACCTTTTTCTTTTTGAAACTCACAAAACAGTACCACATTACTGTGCCTAAAAACTGAACCATCAATCTGTACAGCCAGGCTGAAAAATAGCCCCTCGTGGTCCTAGAACACTGTTGGGAGGTCTTCTCAAAAAAATTAAAAAATCATTGACTTAGTGAAACCCAGCATAATCTAGTCTATCAGTTATTTATGTTAACTCAGAATTAAAATTCTCAAGCCAAATTCTTCAAAGAAGCGGAGCAAGCAATCCTGAAATTTATATGGAACAATAAACGTCCACGGATAGCTAAAACAATTCTTGGGAAAAAGATGATGGGAGGCATCACCCTCCCCAACCTTAAACTCTACTACAAAGCAGTAACAATTAAAACAGCATGGTACTGGAACAAAGGCAGAGCTGCAGACCAATGGAACAGGGTGGAATATCCCCACACACAACCTCAAATGTATTATCATCTAATCTTTGATAAAGGAGCAAGAGATGTGAAGTGGAGCAAGGAAAGTCTCTTTAACAAATGGTGCTGGCACAACTGGACAACCACATGCAAAAAACTGGGCTTAGAACTCGACCTGACACCATGCACAAAAGTCAGATCAAAATGGATTAAAGACCTCAACATCAGACCACAAACCATAAGGTACATTGAAGACAAGGTCGGCAAAACCCTCCACGATACTGAAGATAAAGGTATCTTCAAAGATGACACGGAACTAAACAATCTAGTAAAAATAGAAATCAACAAATGGGACTACATTAAACTAAAAAGCTTCTGCACCGCAAAAGATACAGTGACCAGAATACAAAGACTATCTACAGAATGGGAAAGGATATTTATACAATACCCATCAGATAAGGGGTTGATATCAAGGGTATATAAAGCACTGGTTGAACTCTACAAGGAGAAAACATCCAACCCCATCAAAAAATGGGGCGAAGAAATGAACAGAAACTTTACCAAGGAAGAGATACGAATGGCCAAAAGGCACATGAAAAAGTGCTCTACATCACTAATCGTCAGAGAGATGCAGATCAAAACAACCATGAGATACCACCTCACACCACAGAGACTAGCACACATCCAAAAGAACAAAAGCAACCGCTGTTGGAGAGGATGTGGGGAGAAAGGGACCCTTCTACACTGCTGGTGGGAATGCCGGCTAGTTCAGCCCTTTTGGAAAACAGTATGGATGATTCTCAAAAAACTAGAGGTTGAGCTCCCATTTGACGCAGCAATACCACTGCTGGGAATATATCCCAGAAAAGCCAAAAAGTATAGTCGAAGTGACATATGCACTTATATGTTCACTGCAGCACTGTTTACAATAGCCAGAATCTGGAAAAAACCCGAGTGCCCTAGAACAGATGACTGGTTGAAGAAACTCTGGTACATCTATACAATGGAATACTATGCAGCTGTTAGAAAAAATGAGGTCATGACGTTTGCATATAAGTGGATCAACATGGAAAGTATCATGCTAAGTGAAATGAGTCAGAAAGAAAGAGACAGACATAGAAAGACTGCACTCATCTGTGGAATATAGAATAATAGACTATAAGACTAACACCCAAGAATAGTAGAAATAAGTACCAGGAGATTGTCTCCATGGCTTGGAGGCTGGTCTCTCATTCTGGGTAACTCAGGGAAGGGACCACCAAGTAAAATGTGGTTGGAGGTCATGTGGGGGAAGGGTGATGCGGGCCGAATACAGACTAGAGACTGAACACAATGGCCACTGAACACCTTTATTGCAAACCACAACACCTAATCAGAGAGAGAGAACAAAAGGGAATTCCCTGCCATAGTGGCAGGGTGGGGTGGGGGGAGACGGGACTGGGGAGGGGGGGAGGGATGTTGGGTTTACGGGTGGTGAAGAATGGGCACTGGTGAAGGGATGGGTTATCGAACTTTGTATGGGGGAAACATGAGCACAAAGATGTATGGATCTGTAACTGTACCCTCACGATGACTCTCTAATTAAAAATAAACTAATAAAATAAATAAATAAATAAATAAAATTCTCAAGCCAAGAAAAGGGCATTTGCTAAGGAGATGACTCAGTAGCAGAGTACCTGCCTTGCAGACATATGGCCACAAGTTTGATCTCTGGTACAGCCGCACATGCTGAGTGTAATCCAGGCAGTCGTGTTACTTGGAATCACCAAGCATCACAACCAAGTATGTAAGCACCATAACTAAAGTGCTTAATTCACCTGAGAACTAGTCTACAGGATGGTAGGAGAGGCAGCTGTAACATTTTGGTGGAGATGTGGTGCTGGAAAACTGCATGCATGAACCCTATCACTAATGGTAATATAAATCACAGTGCCTCAATTATAAAAAAAAAAAAAAGAAAATCAAAAGTAGTCTTAGGCATTAAAAATATTTTTTAAGAAGTGTGTAACTCCCAGTGAGTACAACAACTAAGTGTGTTAATATAGAAAGGAATCAAGCTCTTTGGCCATAGAAGTAAGAGAAGGGACATCAACCACCATTCAGGAAGCATCGCAACAAGACAACAAGACCTGATGTGCTGCTGTTGTGGCTTCAACCACCTGCAGAAGTCCCCCTGCAACAAGTGCAGCTACACTGCCATGCGCAAGACAAAGTGTAATGTGTGCCAAAGCCAAGGGGAGAAACATCACCAGGACTCGTCGCATGACGAACCTGAAAATTGAGTACAGCAGACTCAGGCATGGATTCCATGAGAGAACAATGATTAAACCTGAGAGAGCAGCTGTTGCAGCATCCAGTTCATTTTAAGGATTTCAGCAATCGGTATGAATAAATGTTCTGATTTAAAAAGAAAAAGAGAAGAAAGGGGAGAAAGAAATCTGTTTGCAAGCACTGCAATGCAGAATTTGAGCACCAGGACACTACAACCAAATCTGATTCCAGTCATGGTAACAACAAACAGGGAAGGGAAGGGGCAGGATAAAAAATAATATTTTAAAAAGTAAAGACAATTGGCCTTTTGCCCCTTATCAAGTTGACTCAGAGATGTAAGTACCAAGAGAGCACAGATTTAAAAACAAATTTATCAACTTCTCTAGAAAAAATGGTAATGAGTATTTGAAACAAGAAAGAAAAAAACAAGCACACCACAGCAAAAATAAATTAAAACTATATCTCTAAGGAAATAGAAGAAATATTTTCTCTCAGATATTCCATTTTTATAAACAAAATAGGAATAACACTGAATTCTCTTACAGTTCATCATTAAGTAAGCTACAGCAATATTTTACTTAGGTTAAACATATATTTTATCTTCAGATTTATTGTCATCTCTAACCATTTCTGTGAAGAATGGTCACTTTTGATAAAATCCTCTTTTCTGGGTGGAAAAAAATGTTCAGAACCCAGCTCTGACTAATTCAAATTATAGACAGAAAAGACAGAAACTATCCCACAGAGGCTGGCAAGACAGGACAATGGGTAGGCTGTTTGCTCTGCACACGGTTGACCTGGGTTCAATCCCTGGCACCCAATATGGTCCCTGAGCACCACCAGGAGTAATTCCTGAGAGCAGAGCTAGAAGTAATCCCTGAGCATCACTGGGTGTGACCCAAAAACAGAAGGGAGGGAGAGAGAGAGAGAGAGAGAGAGGGAGGGAGGGAGGGAAGCTATTCCACAAAAATTAGAAGATTTTCACTAATAAACATAAGTAATCAGTGGAAGAGCCATAAACCCTTGTCTCTACCCATATACTCTTTTGGAAAGGAAAGAAGTACTATTTTAGTTACATTCCCAAGTCAGAAATAATGCAAGCAAAGTTACTTTGTTCTATACCTCTTCATCCCACCCAGGTAATTAGATAACCTTCTTGAATGAATTAAGTAAATTATGTGATCTACTTAAGGAGAGCGATAGCACAGTGGGTAGGGCGTTTGCCTTGCACTCGGCCGAGCCAGGTTCGACCCAGGTTCAATTCCTCCATTCCTCTCGTAGAGCCCGGCAAGCTACTGAGAGTATCCTGCCCGCATGGCAGAGCCTGGAAAGCTATTTGTGGTGTGGCGTATTCAATATACCGAAAACAGTAACAAGTCTCACAATGGAGATGTTACTGGTGCCCGCTCAAGCAAATTGATGAACAGCAGGATGACAGTGCTACTTAAAGAAACAGTATTATTATACAAGATAGCTACTTTTGACTGTCAAAATTATATGCAGATTCATTGTTATTTAATAATGAGTTTAATACTAGATTATGTGGGAAAGTACAAGAAAAATCTCCAGTCTTCCCTTAGAGCTAAAATACTTGTCAGATTAAGATCTTACTGATATCTCAATGGGAACTCGAGTGAATCACTGTCATAAACCAGTTTCTTGATTCTGCCTCTATGACATCTGTGGTTATGTTTCATTCTCCCCTAAGATCTATTACATGGTTGCTGCTGTCCTGCTAGTTTTTCCTTACTGCCCTTCTTTGCTATCTCATATCCAAAGAACATCTGACTGAGTTAAAACTTCGTTTAAAAAAAAAAAAAGCAGAATTATTGGACTGACTTCTTGGGTCTTTTATAAATTGGATAATTTATAAATCTCTGCTCTACATACACATAACCAATGCTAATGTCCAGCTCAGTTCAATGTAGCAAAGCAAAAGGGAACTCATGAAAGACAGTTTGCAAAATAGGGTGCAAAGAAGATGAATTTGCAAAGGTTCTGAGTCAATCATAAAAATGAACAAAAAACTCCTTCCCTTTCAGTAAAGAGCCCTGCGGTCTACTGTGCATCTACATTCCAGTCCCTGATTGGACAGAATGAAGTGTCTTGCCTGAACAGTTATACAAAGGAGCCAAATGTCCACCCAAATAAAAAAGCTCATGATGGCTTTTTTGTCTCTTAATTTGTATTTCTTCACACCCGATAATAATTTTTGCCTCAGAGCCATTTCTCAAAGTCCAAAATACAAATTTTCTTGTTCAGTGAGGATGTTAAGAATTAAAATGTTGGGGGCTGGAGGATAGCACAGCGGTAGGGCATTTGCCTTGCACACGGCCAACCCGGGTTCGAATCCCAGCATCCCATATGGTCCCCTGAGCACCGCCAGGGGTAATTCCTGAGTGCAGAGACAGGAGTAACCCCTGTGCATCGCCAGGTGTGACCCAAAAAGTGGAAAAAAAAAAGAATTAAAATGTTAGGGCCAGATAGATAATATAGTGGGTAAGGAACTTGACTTGGACACAAGATATTAAAAATTCAATCCCAGCACACCTTCTCCAGATGGAGCCCTGGCAACACTGAGCAGCAACTAACATGGCTCCGGGATTCGGGACTGGGACACATCCGAGCGGCGGGGGCGGGGGGCACTGGAGTGGGGCGGCGCCAGCCCAAACTCCAAGTGGTCCCGGCCGCAGGAAGTCGCGCCCTCGACTCACCCTCGGCGCCATCTTGCCACATTCAACAGAGAAGCAGCCAGGCATTCTGGTGAGCAACGTGGCCCGGAAAATGCTCCGGACCCAAATTGGGGCCAACAACACCGGGGAGCCGGACGGAGGAGGTACAGCCAGCACACCTTCTCCAGATGGAGCCCCGGTGACACTGAGCAGCAACTAACATGGCTCCGGGATTCGGAACTGGGACACATCTGAGCCTTGAGGCCGAGTTGGAAAACTATCAAATGCTTCCTTAGTAGGGCTATCTTGGTTGGGGGTGTAACTCCCACAACAATAGTGAGTTGTGTGTTGAAATATGGAACGTAATCAATGTAAAGAGAAAATGAAGTGAAATTCATCAGTTATACAGTTGGGGTGTGGGGCGGGGGCGGGGGGTATACTGAGGATTTTGGTGGTGGAAGATGGGCACTGGTGAAGGGATGGTGTTTGAATACCGTATAACTGAGACATAAACCTGAGAACTTTGTAACTTTCCACATGGCGATAAAATTTAAAAAAAATTAAAAATAAAATAAAATAAATAAATAAATAAATAAAAATTCAATCCCCAGCACACACATGGTCCCCTGAGCATCACTAGGAGTGATTCCTGTGCACAGAGCCAGGAGTAAGCCCTGAGTACTGTGTTCATGTATTTTTGGTGTGGGCAAAAAAATTTTTTTTAACCAGATAAAATGGTTTGTTACATTTTCTTTCCTGTTTCTTTCTTTCTTTCTTTCTTTCTTTCTTTCTTTCTTTCTTTTTCTTTCTTTCTTTCTTCCTTTCTTGTTCTTTCTTTCTTTCTTTCCTTCTTTCTTTCTTTCCTTCTCTTTCTTTCTTTCCTTCTTTTCTTTCTTTCTTTCTCCATTTTTTCATTTAGGCACTTCAATTTACAAAGTTCAGGAATACAATGTTCGAACTGCAGTATCACCACCAGTGCCAGCATCCTTCCACTAATGTTCCCAGGTTCCAACCCACCCCTCACCCCAGCCTGTCTCCCAATGGGCACATTTTAAAGTTTATTGATTATAGTTTGCTCCTATGCTTATAGTAATGTTGATTCTAGCATTTTAGATGTATACCTCTACATAATAGAGGAATCCAATGTCCCTGACCCCTGGCCCTATGTTGCCTCTAGACTACCTCATCTTACTTTCCTTCTCCATTTCTCTCCTTCACTGGCATTTTCATCTCTGGAACAAAGGGCCAAGGGTCTGCCCACCTTTGATACAAATTCCCTTGTCTTGCACAAGGTAAGTCTCACTTACCACAGATAAGTGAGAATATATGGTATTTGTCCTTCTTCTGAACTGACTTAACATGGTATCTTTCAGTTTCACTCAAATTACAGCAAATTGCATGATTTCATCATTCCTCATAGCTGCATATTATTCCACTGAGTATATAAACCACAACTTCATTAACCACTAAACTTTTGTTGGACATTTGATCCCGTATCCTAGCTAATGTATTAAATGCTGTAATGAACATAGGTGGGTAGTATGTGCCTTCAAAGAAATGATTTTGTGTTTGGGATTGGATACCAAGAAGTAGAGTTACTGGGTTATGTGGAAAGTCTTTTCTTACTTTTTTGAGAAATAACCATGCTGTTTTCCATAAGCGCTGAACCAGACAACACTCCCACAAAACAAAGAATGAAAGCTCCCTTTTCCCATATCCCTGTCAATTGATTGTTCCTAGTTTTTTTTATATAAGTCATTCTCAGTGTTGATAGATATCTCATTGTCGTCTTGACTTGAAGTTCACTAATAAGTGTAATTTTAAAATGCGGACATAATGGGGCGGGGTGCAGAAAAGCAGAGAGATAGTATAGTAAGGCACTTGCCTTGCTTGCAGCCAACCTGGTTTAATCACCAGCCCTGCATATGATCCCCTGAACACCACCAGGAATGATCCCTGAACACAGAGTCAGGAGTAAGCCCTGCACACCACCAGATGTGGTCCCCAAACAAAAGCAAAAATTCTCGGGTCAGTCAGTCAGTCAGAGAGATTATACAGAGGGTAAGGAACTTCCCTTGCATGTGGTCAATGTAGATTTAATCCCAGATACTATATATGGTTCCCAGAGCCCACCAAGAATTATTCCTGAGCAGAAGGTCTAAACCCTAAGCACAACTAGGTATGGGCCATCCCCAAAACTTTAAAATTAAAATGTTGACATAATGTTCACTGTCACTGTCATCCCGTTGCTTATCGATTGCTCGAGCGGACACCAATAACACCTCCATTCATCCCTGTTGTGTGCTAGTGTAGCCCAATGGCATCTGCTCGCTCCAGAAACATGAAGAGCACGTTGTTGTTACTGTTTTTAGCATATCGAATACGTCACAGGTAGCTTGCCAGGCTCTCCGAGAGGGGCGGAGGCTTTGAGCTTATATAGCTGAGGTGGTGGTTTGTAGGTGTGTAAATTTTTTTTTCTTTTTTGAGTCACACCCAGCGATGCACAGGGGTTACTCCTAGTTTTGCACTCAGAAATTACTCCTGGCAGTGCTCAGGGGACCATATGGGATGCTGGGAATTGAACCCGGGTCAGCCACATGCAAAGCAAACACCCTCTCCACTATGCTATCACTAAACCCTAAATTCTTTAATATTAGGAATAGTATGAATTTCTCTCAGGGTTAACTGAAAAATGAAATTCCTTTCCCTCCATACAGCAATGGTTATTTTTAACACTGATGATTACTCTTGCAGTCCTCCAAAAACTGGCTATTGTTTACACTCAGAGCACTTCAGCTATCTATATATATTTTTATTTACAAATCAAAATATCATTAAGCAATTTCAGGTTTAAAAATCTGGCCCCTGGGTGTAGAGAAACAGAACAGCTGGTTAAGCTTGCCTTGTACATAGCCAATTTAGTTAGGTTCAATCCTTGGCATCCATATGGCTCCCCAACTTCCTCCAAGGGTAATCCCTGAGTGCAGAGTAAGCACTGAAGCACAGCCAGGTGTGGCAAAAATAAATTACCATTAATCATCATCATCATCACCATCATCACCATCATCATCTGGGGTCAGAGCAATCATACAGCATAAGGCATTTGCCTTACATGTGGCTGACCCAGATCCAATCCTCCACATCCCATATGTCCCCTGAACACTACCAGAAGTGATTCTTGAGTATAGAGCTATATGCCTATATATATATATATATATACATATATATATATACCATCTGTCTTACACATAAGTAGTCTCTAACCATATATTATCATCCCTATATACATACTCCTATACTTACTCTGTATTACTCTAGAAAGTAACTTCATACCATCAACCCCATAATTTCCACTCCTTTTTAAAATTTTTTCTATTCTTTTGGTGATGGGAAATGTACACTGGTGAAGGAACAGGTATTGCTACACTATATGACTGAAACCAAATCATGAACAATTTTATAACTGTACATCTCATGGTGATTCAATTTTTTAAAAAATTTCTACTCCAGGGGCTGGAGGAATAGCACAGTGGGTACGGCGTTTGCCTTGCACGCGGTCGACCTGGGTTCAAATCCCAGCATCCCACATGGTCCCCTGAGCATCGCCAGGGATGATTCCTGAGTGCAGAGCCAGGAGTAACCCCATGCATCGCCGGGTGTGACCCAAAAAGCAAAAAAAAAAAAAAAAAAAATTTCTACTCCAAGCCATAGGGTGAGTAAAGGAATTGAGGCACTTGCCTTGAATACAGCCAAGGCTCATTTGTTCCCTGACACTATATATGGTCACTGAGTACCACCAGGGTGTGGCCCAAAAACTAAACAAATTAATAGCAATGAAATAAAATTTCTATTTCACTATCATTTCTAAATTAAAATTCTCCTTTAACCGCCATAATTATTTTATATTTATCCTAAATCAGACACATTATGTAAGATAAAACTATTCAAATATCAGATAATATCTTCCTTTTATAAAAGTGTGACTGACCTAATTAACACACAAACATGTTCTAGCTGATGAATGGGCAATTTTACAGATCACCATCTATTATATATTTACCCAGATCACATGCTGAACTAAACAGCAGACAGAAAATATCAGAAATAAGTAAACTAAGATCCATAAAGGATAGGTTCTTACTCAAAATTACCTCTAACAAATAGCAGAACTGTGTTTAACAGCCATACTACACAGCCAACAATTGTTGAATAGAATATAATAATCATGGCTTCCTTGTAATGCTTCCCAAAGCACTGCTCAGTGAAAGATCGATCATATAATAAGAACTTGTCTAATAAATATGGGAAATGTTATACTAAAAAATTAAGACTATTGTCAAGATTCCATATGGTAGGACTTCTCTGAATTTTTAATAAGTCAATCCATACTATAAATCTATAAGAAGTAAATACATTAAGCAGTTACACATATATTACTTGTATCATTTGTCACATATGTTATAAAATATTTAAATATAAATATAAAATATTATAAAATATTTATCTAATAAAAATTTTCACATGAGCCATCTCTTCCTAACTTTACCTAAACTAAGTTATCAATAAATTTTACAAGTCTATAGAACCATACTCTCTTTCAAGATGAAATGGCATAGCCAGACTGAATTCCAGCAGCTGTGTTTTGGATCATGTGACTTTGCTTCTATTCAGAAATGACAGGAGAGAATAGGTTCCAAAATATAATTTATTCAGACAGGCTGCCTCTAAAAGGTGAGGTGGACTGTGAAGGTTTATACCAACAAACAGTAAACAAAGGAGTCAGGATCAGAAGAGATATACAGCAGCACCAGGGCAGCTAGTGAAAAATCACTGAAGAATAGAAAACAGACAGAAAGGAAAGGAACTAGCCAACAGAAAAGAGGCGAGAACAGAACACAGGAGACACACAGAGAGAAGAGAGATTATATGCTCACATTTGGGGCTAATTCTGGCTTCTATGAAGCAAGATCATGGATTTCTACAAGCCCTCTGTTGTACTTAATGTTTTTTTTTAATTGAATTGACCGAGACACACAGTTACAAAGTTGTTTATGATTGCATTTTAGTAATACAATGTTCCAACACCCAACCCTTCACCCTTGTATATAACCTCTTATTTTTAAAAAAAAAAAATCTTACAAATAAACTACCTTATATAATTCTCTTTTCCAGAAAACTACTTTTATTTGAGGATGAAATGGGGAGGGGCACACCTAGCAGTGCTCAGGACTTACTCCTGGCTCTGTGCTCAAGGATCATTCCAGTTGGGGCCCAGGGACCGTTTTGAGGTGCCAGGAATCAAGCCCAGAGGGGCAGCACCCAAGGCAAGAGTCCTACCCACTATACTATGACCCCTTCTTGTAACCATTCTTATTTAAATCCAAATGAATAAAGTTTGTTTCATCTCAGTAAAATACTACAACTCAAGTACGAAAGTAGAAATAGAGTAGAACACATAGAAAGCAGTGAATATGTCATACATTACTATTAATCTGCATTCATATTAATCTTGTATTTGACCTGAAAATATGTCCTTGGACCATAAGAAAGAAGGAAAACATCCTATTGTTGCAGGGCAGTAATGCTGCTCAGTGGTAAACTACCTGCCTCACGTGTATGAAGTATTGATTTGATACAACAAAATGGAAACTTGGGACTGGAAATATACATCAAAGAGCTGAAGCACATACCTCAGGTTCAATCCACAGTTCCACAAGAAGGTGAAATGTTTCATCGACACCAGATGTTATCTGAACTACCAAAATTTTTGATGATTCCAAATGTAAAACTCTTCAAGAAAAATAAAAACATTTTACAAAATAATTTCTTTTGGAAGTTGGAAAGAGTATAGGATTTAAGGAATTTGCCTTGCACGTGGCTGACCCAGTTTTATCCTCAGTATCACATGAGCACCACTGAGAGCGACCTTCTGCAAAGAAGGAATAGCCCCTGGGAATTGATAGGTGTGGCCCAAAAACCATATTAGAAATTGTTTCTTTTACAGGGCACCAGAAAGATAGCACAGTGGGTATGTGGCCTACCTGGGTTCAATCCCCAGCATCCCATATGGTCCCCTGAGCATCATCAGGAGTGATTCCTGAGTACAGACCCAGAAAAACCGCTGAGCATCGCCAGGTTTGGGCCAAACAACAAACAAAAAAAAAAAAACTTGGGGCCGGAGCGATAGCACAGCGGGTAGGGCGTTTGCCTTGCACGCGGCCGACCCAGGTTCGATCCCCGGCATCCCATATGGTCCCCCGAGCACCGCCAGGAGTAATTCCTGAGTGCAGAGCCAGGAGTAACCCCTGAGCATCGCTGGGTGTGACCCAAAAAGCAAAAAAAAAAAAAAAAAAAACTTAAAATAAAAGTGTGTACACACAGACAAATCCTTATCTTTAAGCACTGCACTGTAGCACTGTCATCCCATTGTTCATCCATTTGCTCGAGCAGGCACCAGTAACGTCCCCATTGTGAGACTTGTTGTTACTGTGTTTGGCATATGGAATAGACCACAGGTAGCCTGCCAGGCTCTGCCGTGCGGGCAGGATACTCTCAGTAATTTGCCAGGCTCTCTGAGAGGGACGGAGGAATCAAACCTGGGTCAGCCATGTGTAAGGCAAATGCCCTACCCGTTGTGCTATCACTCCAGTTTAAAAAATAAATTAAATCAAAAATTATTTCTTTTGTTCTAAGATTATCTCTGGAATCAATATGTAAACTTACTAATGAAAAATACAAAAAGCAGGCCAAGATAATACAGAAAAGATAGCACAGAGGGTAGGGCATTTGCCATGCATGCAGTAGACCCAGGTTCAATCCCTGGCATTAATATGGTCCCCTGAGCACTGCCAGGGGTAATTCCTGAGTGCAGAGCCAGTAGCAACCCCTGAGCATCGCTAGGTATGGCCCTAACTCCCCGTTTATAAAGGGTGGAGCAAGTAGAGGATATTAAAGTCTTTTAATAACAATTTCAAATTTCAGTTTCAAATCCAGTGGTTTCAGGGGTATGGGATTGTGATGTATGTACTTTGCATGTGTGGCAGAACACGTAATTTACATGAGGAAGGACCTGGGTTGAAAACTTGTCATGGAGTGGGGGATCGGGAGAAGAACCATTAATAAAGAAAGTTCTCTTCAACAAATAGTGCATTCTTTACATGTAAAAGAATGAAATTGTAGTACTGTCTTATAACGTGCACAAATGCTAACTTGAAATAAAGGTTTCCATATTTAAATCCATATGAAATCATAAGCAACGTGCTTGAAGGGGCAACCGGAAAGATAAATCAATGGGCTGAGCATATACTTTCATGTGGGAGATCCAGGTTTGACCCCCTAGCAATATATGGTCCCCCAAGTACCACAGACAAGGAGCAACCCCTGAGTATTAACAACCCCCAGAGAATCGCTGGGTGTAGCCCAAAAACAAAACATAAACACACACAGAGACAAAGGAACCTAACTGAATGGGAGAAAATATTTTTATGCAATACACAAGACAAGGGCGTTTGCCTTGCACATGGCCAACCGGGGTTCGATTCCCAGCATCCCATATGTCTGTCCCCAAGCACTGCCAGGAGTAATTCCTGAGTGCATGAGCCAGGAGTAACCCCTGTGCAACCCCTGTACAAAAAGTAAAAAACAAAATAAAAAATAAAATTATACATGTTGAAGTGCTTACATCTCCGGCCAATGAATATGAAGCTGGTCCAAGGAACTCGATTAAAAAACATATTCAGATTTGTGAAACACTCCTAGATATTATGTATATAAATGAATAACATATATAGTAATTCTCTTTGGCTGATTTTGGTTTGGGGATCATACTCAGCAGTCCTCAAGAGCTATTCCCAGCATGCTGTTCAGGGAATGCTCTCCAACAAGTGCTCGGGGGACCTTCAAGCTGCTACATGAAAGACATGCACCCTAATTGTATCATCACCCTGGCCCCACAAGATTTGGGGGTTTGGTTTGTTTGCTTAATTTATTGAATCACTGTGAATTACAAAATTATAAAGTTACTCAGGATTAAGTTTCGCATACAATGTTGCAACACCAAACCCTTCACCAGTGTCCACTTTCCTTTACCAATGTTCCTAGTTTCCCTTCCAACCCTCTGTAGGCCTTTATGGCAGGCACCTTTTATCTTTGCTTTTGTTTTTCTCTTTTAGGCACTGTGGTTTGCAATACCTGTTACTGATACAGTATCATGACTATCACTTTACCTCCTTTCAGCACCCAGTCCTCCTCCAGAGTGACCACTTCCCTCCACCATTGTTGATCCCCTCCATGACCTATGCCCCTGTCCCCCACAATAGCAAGCTTCCTACAGAGGACCAGTTCTCATGCTCTTTGATTCTATTGCCTTTAGGCATTTGTTTTCCCTTGGTATGCTTCTGTTATGTTTCTTTATATCCTATATGTGAGAGATCATTTTGTGTCTGTCCCTCTCCCTCTGACTAACATCACTCAGCATGATACTCTCCAGATCCATCCACATAGCAGCAGCAAATTGCATTACTTCATCTTTTCTTTTTTTTCCCTTGGTTTTTTTGAGCCACACTAAGCAGTGCTCAGGATTTACTCCTGGCTCTGCACTCAGCAGTCATTCCTGAAGGACTCGGGGGACCATATGGGATGCCAAGGATCAAACCTAGGTCAATGGCGTAAAAGAAAGCATGCTATCTGGCTATCTGCTCTTCTATGATCACTGGCCCCTGAATGACTTCATCTTTTGTTACGGCCAAGTAGTATTCCTTTGAGTATATGTACCATAGTTTCCTTATCTAGTCATCTGATTTTTGGCCCCTGACTTGTTCCCAGATTTGGTCTATTGTGAACAGTGCTGCAATGAACATAGGAGTGCAAATATCTTTTCTACTTTGTAGTTTGGGTTCCTTGGGGTATATTCCAAAGACCCACAGAGTTTTATCTTTGTTTTTGTAGTATTCAGTATCGAACTCAGGGCCTCATACATATAAGGTAAGTGTTGAAGTACATCCTTAGCCCCCACTATAGCTATTTTTATACTTCATGAATTTACAATGTTAAGTACTGTGATTTGAAGAAGAAACTTGATATTTTAAGCTAGCTTCCCCTTTAAGGAAATACAAGATTATAGTTAAATGGTTTTAAAACAAAGTAGTTGCTTTAAAAAAAAAAACTAGTGGAAGGTTTTAATTGATAAAATCTTATTTATAATGATCTACTAGTAGGTAAAAATATAAACTCTCTCTCTCTCTCTCTCACACACACACACACATACACACACACACACACACACACACACACACACACACATATACACACACCCCTGGTTTAAAAAACTAAGTCTAGTTACATTTAGAGAGAGAGAGATCAATTGTCAGAACAAACTTGGAAAATAATAGTATGCAAACAATTTGCAATGGAAAGTAGCAGTTGGGACGGGAGGGAATTTTACAAATGCTTTATGTAATTGTCCCACACAGCCCTATGGAATTTAAAAAGAATGTTGCTTGTTTTTCTCTTGAGACAGATCTTTTACCAAATAATTTCAAACTGAGAAAACCAAAATCCACAGAGAATTAGACTGATAAAATTCATTTTTAATGGAGGAAGGAAATGAGAGAGAAAAAAACAAAGATTCATTTAGAACACTGAAAACTTGAGGGTTTTTAAAAATACAAATTAACTGTATTACTAACCTCCAGCTGCCCCTTACTCTTCCATTGCTATTGTTCAGATTATAGGTTTCTGTGGTTGTAGAGAATGAAGGAAATTTGAAAACTACAGCCACTGATAAAGTTATAACATATATTCAATTATTTATTAGCCTCTGGACATGTTTTGTGTGAAAGATGGAACACATAATTCCTATAATGATTATCACTTTTAAAATACTGTGTGCAGGGCTACAGAGATAGTACAGGACGCAGGGTTCAATTCCCAGCACTCCATACGGTTCCCTGTGCCCCACCAGGAGTGATCCCAGAGCACAGAAACAGGAGTACGCCCTGAGTACCACTGGGCATGACCCAAAAAAACAAAATAAAATACTATGGCCAAACTTTGTCTAATTATATTAATTTCCCACAACACACAAGGCAGATGAAATTAGAGGTTTGTGGAAATTAATTTATTTTTGAATATAATATCAGTAACTGGTGATATCTGTATTTTGTTTTATGTCCAAAGCTAATGTTCTTATACTGCTCTGCTGAAATATACCCAGTCAAGTATACTTTTTCAGTTATTTGCTTATTCAAGAAATGACTAGGAGGTAAAATACAAATCAGCACAAATCAGTTTCCTCTTTTAAAATGTAATGTTACTTATAAAAAGTATTTTGCATAAAGTTGTGTATGTATTGTGTAAATACCTCAAGTTCCAGTAAATGACTTTGATTTATGTTCTAAGGAAAAGTGGATAACACAAAAATTAATAATATTCTTAGTATAACCATAATTCAATGAGTACTGGTATTGATGTTAAATGCCTTTTTGTACTTTTCCTGTGTTCTCTGTCTTGTACTAACCACCCACACCACCACCACCTCCAAATTATTGAGCTGCTCTTAAAAGAAAGAAAAAGGGGAAAAGCTTGACATTGTGTATCTATTTTTTTGTTGATCAAGTCACATGCATGAAAACCTAATCCAGTTGAGTGGATATCTTATCATAGTCTTGCATAGCCTCAATGGTAGAATTTCCCATTAAACTATCAGCTGTTCCCTTTGAAAAAAAAAAAAAAAGAAATGAGTAGGAGGTTAAGGCATGTTGCTACAAGAAAGAAACAAGTCAAATATTCAATGTGTCCTTTTACAAGTTAAATTAATAGTGGTAGAAAACTTAGAAAAAAGATTGCCATCTTTAAAAAAGAGTTATCAGTCTTTCTAAAGCAGAAAGGATTCATCAGCATTAGGATTATCAAGTTTCAATAGAGTGACTGTGGAGGGAGAAGGGATTTGGGTTTTGTTCATAACTACCTAATCTTGCTGACTTGCTCAAATTCATTAGCAAAAAAAAAAAATCATTCTTTTTAAAAGACTCACTTTCATATCAATTTGAAATCTGCTATATTGGTAATTACCAGATGGTTTTGAATAGTTACAAGGTATCAAGAGGATACCAACAAGGGTAACCTGAAAAGACTTATGGTCAGAGAGACAGTACAGCAGGTAAGGCACTTGCCTTGCACATGACTGACCCAAGTTCAATCTCTGGCATCCCATATAGTCCCTCAACACCACCAGGAGTGATCCCTGAGTGCAGTCAGAAACAAGCTTTGAGCACTGCTAGGTGTGGCCAAAAACAAAAAGAGAGAGAAAGAGGAGAGAGAGAGAGACTATACAGCAGAATTGCCTATAGGGGGTGAAAAAAACCACCTTTAGTGTCTCATTGGAATTGGAACTGAAAATTTATGTTCAATAAACATCTGATACTATGAAAATTTTTCATCCTGTCATTTACCCACCCAGAAACTTGCCATACTTTCCCCTGTCTCTCTTTTATTTCAAAGGGTTTATTTTTCTTCTTAAAATTTCTGCACATTCCTATAGTCAGTGTCATAGTTCAGGCTCTTCTCAGTCCTTACTTCATCACAAAGAGCACTTTGTTAGAACAGAGTTTGGGCTGCCTGCAATAAATATCTAATATAAATGTCTTAAAGAAATTCAGCTCACACATAAAGTTCTCAGTATAGATAGTTCTTAATACGTATAGTCATCTGGATTCAGGCTGCTTCCAGTTTTATACCCATTTTTTCCATTTTGCAAGGGGGGTGGGGGAGGGTTGGAGAGGCACACCCAGCTGTGCTCAGGGCTTACTCCTGGCTTCATGCTCTGAAGACCACATATTGGTGCCAGGCTCAAACAGGGATATCAACGTGCAAGGCAAGCTCCTTAACCCCTCTCCTATCTTTCCAGCTCCATCTCATCATTCCCCCACCCCCACTGTCCCCCCAATTCCACCACCACTCCACCTTTTTTGCTCTCCCTATGATCAGAGGCATGGGGGCCACTCCCAATTATCCTAGGCCCAACTATGTGGACCCAGTGGTTCAATGCTTGGACCAAAATGTGCAGTGCTGTTGGGACCCAGTGGTGTTAGAGGTTGCCAGGGGCATGCCTGAAAATGCTAATGGCAGTGTGGAGGGATCATGCAGTGCTTGGAATCGAATTCAGAGCACATGTAAGCTGTGTGCTCCAGCACTTTGAGATACTTCTCCCAATCCTACTTAATGCATTAGCTCTAAGTTACCTATATTCACACAGTAGGAAGGAGGAAGTGGGGAAGAATGGTTTCCTTTCGTCTAAAGACCCAGGTCACTTCCTTTGGCTGAAATTTAGTTTAAAAGAATACTGGAAAATCTGATCTGTATACCTAATTAAAATTTAGGCTTCTAGGGACTACAATGTTAAATACAAATGGTAGAAGGTTTCAAGGCACTGAGTTAGATTCCAGATACCACACAGTACCCTTTTTCCCAACTTCCAGGTGTCACCCCAGTGGACTGCCAGGTTCTAGTAGTGCCAGGAGCTGCACTATTTAAAATAAATTAGGCTTCTATAATCCCTTCTACCATTACCACCACCACTAGATACCACCAGTATCATTATAGTAGCTATCAGGAAACAACATTCTGCCATAGGGGGCTGCAGCAATAGCACAGGGGATAGGGTGTTTGCCTTACATGCAGCCGACCTAGGTTCGATTCCCAGCATCCCATATGGTCTCCTGAGCAATGCCAGGGGTAATTCCTGAGTGCAGAGCCAAGAGTGACCCCTGTGCATTGCCAGGTGTGACCCAAAAAGAAAAAAAAACCATTCTGCCATAGGGATTGCCTTATCCTTTTTTGCAGTTAAATTCTCCTTTAGCTATTTCCATTGCTACATCAGTGAAATTCCATAGTGAAATGGTCTCTGATGCAATAGTTTGCTTTAAATTAATACTCACGATGGCTTTCTCACAGAATCTGACCCCAGTGGTAGGGGCACAGCCAGAAGCCATCTGCATGACCTGCATCAAGCAGTCCAGGAGCCCTGCACAAAGGGCTGCTCCTCTCGCAGAGTGAGTGGCATCTCCTGGCTCTTCAAAGTCTCAAAGCTCTGTCCCGAGCCTAAGGACTCAGTTCAGTGTCCTCTCTTCCTCTCTACCTTTTGCAGGAAGGATCTATGTGAGCTAGAATAAACCAACTGGTTGATTGCATAGATTCTCGAGTTTGATGACTTGAGTTTGAATTCCTGCTAATGCACATACTAGATTATTGTAACTGTGGAAAAATCATGTAACCACTGGACTTAGCTTATCCTCTGTCTACCTGAGATAATAATAATAATATCTACTTCAGAAGATTGTTAAGGGGATTAAATAATTAAATGAAACCATGAGCATTGTCTTCTGCCTAATACACAAAGCACTACAAATGACAGCTATGGAGTCCAACCCCAACTGGATCCCTGGCACCACAACTCGCCCTTCCCAGCTTCACTGGGTGTGTCTCTGAGAGTCTCTGGCACCATAGAGCACAAACAGCACTACATCCTCAGACCCTCACATTGATTTGAGGTCCAATCAATTTGGGGCCTGGTCAATTTGCAAGCATAGGAATTCCAAGCACAGTCTCAGGGTCCATGACAACTGTCTGGGAGTCCCCTCCAAAAAAAACTGATTACAATAATACAGGGAAAAGAAGAAATCTAGAGTATAGTCTCATTAGTGAAAATGGGTCCTTCCAAGGAAAAGAATTCCAAGGAATTCTATTTCAGTATATTAACAACAACAACAACAACATCACTGAAAACTAAGCTCAGGTTTTTTGTTTGTTTGGGGGCTACACCGAATGGTGTTTAGGGCTGACTCCTGGCTTTGCCCTTAGGGATCACTCCCGGTAGGGCTCAGGGGACCATATACAGTCACAGGGATAAAACTCAGGTTGGCTGTGTGCAAAGCAAGCACCCTACCTGTTAGAGTATTGCTCTGTCCCAAAACTCCAAAAACTTTTTGTTTATTTTACACATATTCAGTTATGTGCATATAAAAATGTTGAAAATAGAAGAAATAGTGTCTCTGAATAGATTGATTGAGAAGATACTCCCAGGGTTAGAGCACTTGCCTTGCATTATGGCCAACTCCAACTCAATACGTATGGTCTTCTGAACCAAGGGTAAGTCCTGAGCACCACCATGCAAGGTCCAACAAATCTTTTTTTTTTTTCTTTTGGTCTCCAGACTTCTTTCAGGCAAGCAGCTGCCTAACCTGGGGGCAAGGGCTGTGGGCTCAATTGACAATCATTAGCTCTCTATCAAACTAGTTTGCAGGTGGCTGTACCAAGGCAGACAAGGAGACGTGAGAGGATGCAGCTGAGGAGCCACAGCTGCTGCATGGTGCTGGCATCTGTAAGTGGGTCAACATGTGCATGGGGTTCGGTTTCCTATCCACTTCCACCTATGTTATGCTGGGTTCATGCTCAAACATCTCCCACCCCCATGGACGTCTGGTTACATCAGAGTAAATAGCACATGGAAGGTTTTCAAAGCCTGAAGGAAAGGGAGGCAGTGAGATTTACCTTTCAGAAGTCTGGCAAGGTCATGGAATCTATTCAAGTCACTAGCCCTGATAGGGTGTTTGGTATTGGGAATGAGAGCAGCCCAAACGGAAGAACACACAAAAGTAGAGATCTAGGTGCTACAGCTGCAGACGCCTAGACCATTATGCCAAAGAATGATGCCACCTCAGCCCAAGCATCAACTATATGGTGGCTTCCTGTCCACTGAAGGCCCAGCAGGTCTCCAGCTCCCAGGGGAAGCCCGTCTACTTTCCAAAGAAGGAGGGGAGAGCCATTCCCCCTGTCCCTGCTGCCTGAGACCCAGAATTGAGCTATTCTTTGTGGGGGTGGGGGGCTAAACTTTGCTATCAAGTTTGAGAGGATTTCAATTGGGAGAAACTAAGTGAAAAAAGGGTGGGGAGGGGGCAGCTGGCACTCCTATGTATGCATCTCAGGCCAGGGTCCAGAGCTTCATCGTCTTTCCTCTTGCTGGAAGGAAGGGACTAGACAACAGAACTCCAACCATGCTGCCTAAATACACGTGAGGGTTTGGAGGGCAGTCCCTCTCTGCATGCTTCATCTGAGTCCAGAATCACTTCTGAAATGTCCTGAATAGGTAAGTGGTTTTCCTTTTAAAGAAAGCTTTGTAGGGGCTGGAGAAGAGAGCGTAACAGTTAAGGTTTGAGCCCCAGTGCCACATATGGTCTCCAGACTACTGACACGTGTGATCTGAGTGCAGAACCAGGAGAAAGCCCTATGCACTGCCAGGTGTGGCACCAAAAAGTAAATAAAGAAGGCCGTTTAACTATTTTCCATACCAGAGTGAAAGGATTGGGATAGGATGTTGAGAACTGTCCCAAGACATGAACTGTAATAATGAAAGGTCAAAGGGATGATTGGGGGAACTGCATTTAACTTATGCTCCCTCCCCATACTGGGCCAATAGGATTTCATTTATTTGCTGCCTTGGATAGTTGCTCTATGGGTCCTGTCTTCTCCAGAAAGCATGCAAATGACGTATCTTGTGACTTAAACTTTTTTTGTAATGTAAATACTCTGGTTTTGTATTTTTGTGTCTTTTCACCTAAGGCCCTCCTTCCTGCACTGTGTTCTCTGACACATAAGGCAATCTCAGGGAGAGGTCAGCAACAGCTCCACATCTGCACAGCAGGTATACTTTCTGTTGCTTGAGCACCAGGGACAAAACTACTTGGAGTGGACAGACTGTTGAACAATCTCATTTTCAACAACTACAAACTGGCTGTTCTGCTGTTCTAACTTTTTGAAACCCCTTCAGTTTCAGTGTTTTCATGGAGAGGCTAGGTTTCCCCTTGGTTACCCCATAATTTGATCTTCTCCTAGAGACTGAAAACTTGTCTGATCAGGAAAAGCATTAAACCATATGCCTTGATTACAGAGCTGTCTCCCCTGACCCCTTATTCATGGGTCATAAACTATAATCCCAACCAGTGTGTTATACAAAGATTCAGAATAAGGAAAAAACATACACAAATACATAACATGTACATATTTGTACCTGTTTTCCACCCACATCCCAGCATTGATAAAAATTTGAGGTCAAATAAAAACTGTCATAATATTCATGTACAAATCAAAGCACGGGTAAACAAGCAGCATATTTTCTATTATTTTTAAAAGAAAAATTAATTCTGTAGAACTGTGTGCTCTTATTTTTTAATTGGTGCCCTGTAATCTTTTCTCTTTGATTTTAATCTGAATAAACAGTGATAGCCTTTTTATTACTTCACATGAATGTTAAAGCAGTTTTTTAGAACAATAAATTAATTCTAAAAACCAATGGAGTTTATATTGGGCCAATTTCATTTGTACAGTAAACTAGTAATTTCTGAAAACTGCTCTGTGTTCTTTTTGCTTTCTTATATAACAGGATTTTTTTTCTAATAATGATTAAGCAAACGAATTAGTTGCCAAAGTAATTAAAAAACCAAAACCTACACGGCTCCAGGATTCGGGACTGGGACAGATCCGAGCCGCGCGGCCGCTAACGCGGCCGCGCGACCTTTTCTAACACCTGAGAACATACAATCTTTGAATGGAAAACTAATTATCAAATGCCTCCTTATTAGGGTTATCTTTTTTGGGGATATAACTTCCACAACAATAGTGAGTTTTGTGTTGAAATATGGAACTTAATCAAGGTGAAGAGAAAATAAAGTGAGGTTCATCAGCTATACAGTTGGGGTGGAGGGCGGGGGGTATACCGGGGATTTTGGTGGTGGAATATGGGCACTGGTGAAGGGATGGTGTTTGAATACGGTATAAATGAGACATAAACCTGAGAACTCTGTAACTTTCCACATGGTGATAAAATTAAAAAAAAAAAAAAAAGGAAAAAAAAAAAATAAAAAACCAAAACCTAACACCATAACTTTTTTTTTGCCTAGATACATATTTAATAGAGGCTCACTAGGGATTATTTTTGTTTGTTTTTTTTTGCTTTTTGGGTCACACCCGGCGATGCACAGGGGTTACTCCTGGCTCTGCACTCAGGAATCACCCCTGGTGGTGCTCAGGGGACCATATGGGATGCTGGGAATCGAACCCGGGTCGGCCGTGTGCAAGGCAAATGCCCTACCCGCTGTGCTATGCTCCAGCCCCATCACTAGGGATTATTTTTAATAGATGCTTTTAAATGAATATTATGGTAAAAAAAAAAATCACCACACTTGCTCTTTGTACTGTTGGTTATAAGAGTTGATGCTACTGAAGAAATTGTTGAAAGACTAAAGGAAATTGGGTTGGGGAGAGAGGTCAAGTGGTATGAGCACATGCTTAGCATGTCTGAGGCCCTGAGTTTGATCCTGGATGGCCCCAGGGCACCTGTGGTCATCATAATCCTGGGGACTCCTGAGCACTGCTGGATCCTATCAGTTTTGCACTGCTGGGCTGAGCACTGAAACATCAGACCTACACCACCAGATCAAACATTTTAAGAAGTGGCCCTCTGGGCACCACACACTACACCAGCACCTCTGATGGCCACCTCTATATGAAACAAAAAGATAAAAACAAAACACTAAAGGAAATAGTACAAGTAACTGAGAAACTTAGAGAAAACTGTCATCCCGTTGCTCATCGATTTGCCCGAGCGGGCACCAGTAATGTCTCCATAAGTAACCCTCAACTATAGTGAATTACTTCCCGTTCTCCTAAGAAATCCAGATTTTTTACGTTTTGATTTTGTAGTTGCTACTACTTACAGGTCTTTTTGGTTACAGTTATTCTAGAGACTAAATGTATATTGCTGACATTTAATTACTCCTTTCTTTTACAATGTCCTTATTTTTTTATTTTTGTTGGTTTTTTTGGCTACACCTCACAGTGTTCGGGGCTTAGTCCTGCCTCTGTGCTCTGGAGTACTCCTGGAAGTGCTTGGGCGACCATATATGTACAAGGCAAGTGCGCTACTTGCTGTATTATCTTTCCAGTTCCAAATGGGACATTTTTATAATTTCACACACGGGAAAAAAAAATCTAGCAGGCTCTCAATGCCTTGCATGTAAACTGCCTGAGTTGGATCCCTGGTACCTCATATGGCCTCCCAGATTACCAGGAGTATTTCCTGTGCACAGAGCCAGAAGCAAGTCCTAAGCATTGTGGTCTCAGACAAGAACCATCATATACAAACCTCCTCCCAATGACTTTAACCTGGTCCAACAGGAATGCTCCTGAGCATCACTGGTGGTAGCTCACACCAAGCTCAAAAAAATACTTTAAGTGTCTAACACAGTAAAACAATTCAGGGTCTATCAGCACAGCTATCTTAAATACTCTAATATAATCTTCATTTATTAGTTGTCTGTTCTCTTCTAGTTCTACTCTGGTTATTTAGCAGTATTCCGCCTCTGGTATCAATGGTCCGGCCAAATTAAACATCACAGTTTATCATAAATCTTTGTGCTTGTTTTATGTTGTTGTTTTTGCTATATCTGGAAGTGTTCAGGGCTTAGTCCTGGCTCAGTGCTCAGAGGTACTCCTGGGAGTGCTTTGGGAGTCATATGTGGTGCAAGACAAGGACCCTACCTATCTCTCCAGCTCCACATTGGACATTTTTAATGATTTTGGTCCATGGCAAAAGTCTAGAGAGGTTTCAATGCCTTGTATGCAAATGACCTGGGTTTGATTCCTGTACCTCATATGGTCTCCTGAATGCCGCCAGAGTAATCATTGTGCAAAGAGTCAAGAGTTAGCCCTGAGCATCATGATCTCAGACAGGAATCCTCCATCAAACATACAAATCTCCTCTTGGTGTCTGACCCAAGTACCAACAGGAATGGTGTCCTCCCCACCCCTCATCCCCACCCCAGTTCAACCTAAAAAAATAGTCACTGTCGGGGCCGGAGCGATAGCACAGCGGGTAGGGCGTTTGCCTTGCACGCGGCCGACCCGGGTTCGATCCCCGGCATCCCATATGGTCCCCCGAGCACCGCCAGGAGTAATTCCTGAGTGCAAAGCCAGGAGTAACCCCTGAGCATCGCTGGATGTGACCCAAAAAGAAAAAAAAAAAAAGTCACTGTCACTGTCATCCCATTGCTCTCAATTTGTTCGAGTGGGCACCAGTAACGTCTCCATTGTGAGACTTGTTGTTACTGTTTTTGGCATATTGAATACACCATGGGTTGCTTGCCAGGCTCTGCCGTGCAGGCGAGATATTCTCAGTAGCTTGCTGGACTCTCCGAGAGGGGCGGAGGAATTGAACCCGGGTCGGCTCTGTGCAAGGCAAACGCCCTACCCGCTGCGCTATCACATTATACCTATCTTAACTGTTCTAATATCTCAATTTTTTAGTTCTTTGTTCTCTTCTAGTTACAATGTGGTTATTTACTAATATTCCTCCTCTGGTATCAAAAAGTCTGGCCAAAGTAAAGATCATGATATGCCTTTGTCCTTAATTTTCTTTTTTTTTTTTTTTTGATCACACCTGGCGATGTTCAGGTCTTAGTACTCCTAAAAAAAGTGCCTGAGGGACCATATGTAGTGAAAGACATGTCATATCGGTTTTAATATCCACCCCCAAATTGGGTATTTTTGGTGATTTTTGCCAATGGAAAAATCTAGAGAGTTCTAAATACCTTGCATCCCGATGACCCGGGTTTGATTCCACCCCATGTAGTGTGGCCAGGAGTGATCCTTACGCACAGAGCCTGAGTACCATGGTCTCGGACAGAAATCCTCACATACAGACCTCCTCTTAGCGACTTTAACCTACCCAAGCAGCAGCAGGGATGACAGCAGGGATGCACTGCTGGGGATCTTCCCCCCAGCTCAGAAACTAAAATTTTATGTGGTTAACCAAGAAAAATAGTACAGGGTCTATTAGTACTTAGCTACTGTAATATAATTTTCATTTATTAGTTGCCTGTTCTCTTTTAGTTCCAATGTGATTATTTGCCTCCCCTGGATTATATTCCACCACTAGTATCAATAGTCCAGCCAAATTAAAGGCCATTTCTGGGGGATGGAGTAATAGTCCAGTGGGAAGGGTGCTTGCCTACACACAACCCATCAGGGTTCAATCCTCAACATCTGTTTGATACCCTGAGTGCCACCAGCAGTGACCCCTGAGCACAGAGCCAGGAATAAGCCCTAAGCACCACTGGGGTGGCACAAAAACAAACCAAAAAAAGATCATTTGGTGGGGAGGGGGTCTACTATTGTACTCTCACCGGAGTAAAATAGTACAGTGGCTTAGACTGCCTACCCTGCAAGCATATGGTAATGAGTTTAAATCTTCAGTGTCTCACAAACACTGAGAGTAGCTAGCAGCTCTGCTCTCTGTGAGCCATGTGCCACAGATGTACTCCAGCCATACCATAGCCAACTGTGTGTGCCACAGAAAAATAAAAAGGAAAAAAAAAGTGAAACTCCCTGCAAGCACACAACCATAACTTGTGTGGCTCAAACTAAGAGTGCTTGCCTCAACAAACACAAATGAAAGCACAACTGGTGGTGGGAAAGTGTAATGGTGATGGGATTGGTGATGGAATATTGAATGTAATAAATTACTGTGAACAACTTTATAAAAATAAAATAAAATTTAAAAAAAAAGCACAACTAAATAAGTTACGATACTTTCTTTGCACTAAATAAGTAAAATCCTCAGTAAGCACCAGTACCATAACTTGATGTGCAACGCCCTACAACTAAAACTGTGCAATCCCCAACTACTAAAAATCGTTAGCATCACAATCAGGTGGGTGTGCAATCCTCCACTCATCATAACATCCACAAAAGCAAAGATAGGAGGAAGGAGGAAAAATAATCATCAATTTTAGGGGCCAGAACAATGGTACAGAGAGTAGAGCACTTGCCTTGCACACGGCTGACCCAGGTTTGACCCCCAGTGCCCCATATGGTCCCCAGAGCACAGAGCCAGAAGTAAACTCTGAGCACTGCTGGGTATGACCCCAAAACCATAAAAAACATAACAAAAGTTTGTTTGGAGGGGTCACACCTAGTGGTGCTCGGGGGTCAACCTAGCGGTATTTAGGGGGCCATCTGCAGTACAGCAACTCTACTTAGTGTCACAGACACAGACACATGCTAGGCAAGCACATTCATCTTTGTACTGTCTCTTCAGTCCCTAAAATAACCAAGTTTTTATTTTAGGGAGGCTCTTTTTGTTTGTTGTTGTTGTTTCTTTTTGGTTTAGTTTGGTTTGGACCATACCCAGCAGTGCAAAAGGATTACAGAGGTCACCTCCGGTGGCTTAGAGACATGCAGGGTGCCACGGATCAAAGCCAGTTTGGCTGAATGCAAGGCTCTCCGACGCTAATCAATTCTTTATGAAAGAACAAAAATCCCACCCCTATTCTTCTTCCTCACTCTTATTCATAGTCCAGTTCCTAGAACATAAATACATTGAAAAGTTTTTTGACTTAAAGTCAACATATCAGGGGCTGGAGCAATAGCACAGCGGGTAGGGCGTTTGCCTTGCACACGGCCGACCCGGGTTCAAATCTCAGCATCCCATATAGTCCCCCAAGCAGAATAGAGATTTCAGAATAAACTCACACTTACTGGTGAATTAATTAACAAAAACAAAAAGGATGAATGTGCAATGAAGGAAAAGTCTCTTCAATAAAAAATACTGAGAAAACCACACAGCCACATGCAAAAACTGATATTGAACTATCTTACTCCATCAACCAAAAATTAACTAAAATGGATTAGTGATGTGGATATAAGATCTAAAGTCATAAAACTCCTACCCCTGCCCCCCAAAAAAAATTTTTTTAAAGGCAATGAACTATTTGACACTGGTCTTAGGAATTTATTTTTATCTGATTCCAAAGGCAAGAAAAACAAAAGTCAAAATAAATAAAAGAAATTATATCAAACTTAAAATTTCCTGCATGGAGAAGAAAACCATCAACAAACACAAAGTCAACCTGGGCTCAAGAATCCATACAACTCAATAACAACAACAAAAAATCTAAAATGAGCAGAGAAGAGGCTGTGATGTAACTCAGTGGTAGAGCACATGGAAAAGTATATCCCTTGCATATTTGAGGCCCTGAATTCAATTCTAGAGACTAAAAATTAACTAGCCTTAATTTGCAACAAAGGATTCAGAGAATTTAAATAAACATTCTTCCACAGACATGACCAACAGGCACGTGTAAAGATGCTCAACATCTGTAATAATCAAGAAAATGCAAAACCAAAGCACAACAAGATAACATCTCACACTTGTCAGAATAACAGCTATAAAAAAGAAAAGATAAAACAAGCATTGGCCAAGATGAAGGGAATCCTTGTTGAAGGAAATGTAAATTGGTACAGCTTCTATGAAAAACAGCATGGTAGTTAATCAAAAAACTAAATATAGGGTCCAATATTCATTGGGTACATAGATAAAAATATAGGCAGAACTCTATGACACTGAAGCTAGAGACATCTTTAAAGATGAAATGCCACTAAAAAAGCAAGTGGGATTACATTCAATTAAGAAGCTTCTGTACCTCAAAAGAAGTAATGATCAGCTCACAGACTGGGAAAATCTTTTGCCCACCACTCATACAATAAAGGGTTAATATCCAAAATATATAAAGTACTGGTAGAACTCTACAAGAAAAAAATCTAACTCCATCAAAAAATGGAGAGTAGAAATGAACACAAACTTCCTCAAAGAGAAATACAAATGTGCAAAAGACATGAAAAAATGCGCTGTATCACTAATCATCTGGGAAATGCAAATTAAAACAACAAAGAGATACCACCTCACACCAGAGAGACTGGCACTCATCAAAAAGAACAATAACCAGTATTGGTAAGGATGTTGGGGGGAAAGGGGCCCTCATTCATTGCTGATAGGAATGTTCACTGATCCAGCCTTTTTGGAAGTTCATATGATCATTATTCAAAAAACTAGCAACTGAGCTTCCATAAGACCCAGCAATCCCACTCCTGAGACTATAACCCAAGGATCCAAAACCACAATCCAGAAAGACATCTTACAATCCTATGTTCATTGCAGCACTACTCATTATAGCCAAAATCTGGCACTGGGAATCATCAACTACAAGGCTGTTGGACTCACCCTTGAAATGTGGGGTGGTAGCAATGTAGCACTGTAGTCCTGTTGTTCATGGATTTGCTCGAGCGGGCACCAGTAACATCTCCATTGTGAGACTTGTTACTGTCTTTGGCATATTGAATATGCCACAGGTAGCTTGCCAGGCTCTGCTGTGTGGGTGGGATACTCTCGGTACCTTGTCAGGCTCTCCAAGAGGGATGGAGGAATCGAACCTGGGGTCAGCCGCATGCAAGGCAAACGCCCTACCTGCTATGCTATCACTTCAGCCCCTTTTTGTAGTAATTTAAAAAAATTTTAACTAGCATGAATTACAGTTACAGTTATGCATTATTATGTTTCAGGAATAAAATGTTCCAACACCAATCCTTTCACCAGTGTCCACTTCACCATTCCCCCAGTTTCCCTCCTGTTTATTAGAGAGGCATTTTCCCCCTCCACCACTGTCCTACAGTTTCCTTCCCTAATTTATTCCCCGCCCCTCCCCCCACTCCAATCCAGTGGCAAGCTTCCTACTGAAGAAGTTTTCTTGTTATTCATTTCTAATGTCTTTAGGGTTTTGCTATTCCCTTACGAAGTTTGTTTATATCCCACATTTGAGAGAGATCATTCTGTGTCTGATACCCTCTCTCTAACTTCACTCAACATCATACTCTACAGACCCATCCATGTATCAGCAAATTGCATGACTTTTCTGTGTATATGTACCATAGTTTCTTGGTTCAGACATCTGTTCTTGGGAACTTTGGAGAACCCCAGCAGAAAAGGGGCCTGAAGATGACTGTGGTATAAGAACTTTCACCCAGGGCAAGCATGAGGTCATAAACAATTTTAGAATGCACCAAAGCAATCCTGCTCACCAAATGCAGTCTAGGGTCTATGGGAAGGAAAGTAGCACTATAGGACTGTGGTCCCGGTCTTCATCGATTTGTTCGAGCAGGCACTATTAACATCTCCATTGTGAGACTTGTTGTTACTGTTTTTGGCATACTGAATACACCATGGGGAGCTTGCCAGGCTCTGCCGTGTGGGTGGGTACTCTCTGTAGCCTGCCGGGCTCTCCAAGAGGGACGGAGGAATCAAACCCGGGTCAGCCGCATGGAAGGCAAATGCCCTACACGCTGTGCTATTGCTCCAGTCCAGGAAGTAAAAAAAAAAAAAAAAAATTAAAACCTAAACTATTTCAGTTTCCTTTAAATTTCAGGAGCTACCATAGGAAATATTTCAAAACCCATTTTTTTTCTTTTTGGGTCACACCCGGCAATGCACAGGGGTTACTCCTGGCTTTGCACTCAGGAATTAACACCTGGCAGTGCTTGGGGGGACAATGTGGAATGCTGGGAATTGAACCCGGGTTAGCCACATGCAAGACTAATGTCCTACCCACTGTACTATCGCTCCAGCCCCAAAATCCATTTTTTAAAATCCCACTTTAAAAACTCCTACAGTGCAGATACTGATAAGAAAAAGATAAATAACTGTAAACTCGCAATATTTTCCTTCACAAAGTAAATGAGGAAAAAGTCTCCTTAGCCGAATAACCTTTACTTTATAAACAAATTCATATACCAAATAATTATGCGTTACTTTATATAATATGAAATAATTTTTGAAATTAGAAGCAATTAAATAACAAGACACTAAAGCTTGTGATTTCAGTCTTCAAAGCAAAAATGTTATTGCTGATTTTTTTATTGAATCATCGTGAGATAGTTACAAAGCTTTCATGATTGAGTTTCTGTCATACAATGATCGAACAACCATCCCTACACCAATGTACATTTCCCACCACCCCCACTTCACCCACCTTCTGCCTGTATGGCAGGCACTTTCCTTCTTAATCTCTTTCTACTTTTGGGTATTATGGTTTGCAATATAGATAATGAGGCCCTTATCTCTACTGTCCTTGGGTGTTAATCTGATGTTATATTATTTTATATTCCACATATGAGTGCAGTCATTCTATGTCTGTCCCTCTCTTTCTGACTCATTCATTTACCATGATATTCTCCATGTCCGTTTACTTATAAGCAAACTTCATGACTTCATTTTTTCTAACAGATGAATAGTATTCCATTGTGTAGATATATCACAGTCTCTTTAACCAGTCGTCTGTTCGCAGGACTGTTTCCAGATTCTGGCTATTGTGAACAGTGCTACAATGAACATACAAGTGCAGATGTCACTTCCACTGTTTTTTTTTTTTTTTGCACCCCCGGGGATATATTCCCAGATATATTGCTGGGTCATACAAAAGCTCAATTTTTAGCGTTTTGTGTTTTGTTTTGTTTTGTTTTGTGGAACGCCCGTATTGTTTTCCAAAAAACCTGGACCAGTCAGCATTCCTACCAACAATGAATGACAGTCCCTTTCTTCCTGAATCCACACCAGCACTGGTTGTTCTGATTCTTTTTGATGTGTGCCAGTCTCTGTGGTGTGAGATGTGAGATGATATATCATTGTTGTATTTATTTGCATCTTCCTGATGGTTAGCAATGTAAGAGCATTTTTTTTCATGTGCCCTTAGGCAATTTGTATTTCTTTTTTGAGGAAGTTTTTGTTCATTTCTTCTCCCCATTTTTTTTTATGAGATTGGATTTTTTTTCTTGTAAAGTTCTACCACTGTCTTATATATAGTGGATATTACCCCCTTATCTCATGGTATTGGGTATTATTGTTGGTTTTGGTGCTGGGGAGTGAACCCAGGGCATAACATGTAAAATATGCACTCTGTCAGTGAGCTACTTCCCCAGCAAAGTTCCAAAATTAAGAAATAAGAAGGCCTCCAGAGATTTCTCAGCAGCATAAAGTACATACTTTGCAAGTATAAAACCTTAAGTTACAAGCCCAATGCATGTAGCACATTCACTGAGGAAGGTCTTGGAAGTTCTGCTATTTGAAATCCAGTGCCGCAAGGATTTCCTGCCCATTGCTGAAAGGTTTTTTTTGACAGTGCCAGTAAAAATGTATAGGAGCCTCAGTAAGCACAATAGCTGTGTGCCAGCACTGCAAATAGATGTCAATCACCAGTGAGTACCACAACCAATTGTGTGAGTACCACAGCCAAGCAGGCTGTCCTATTTCTCTAGACCCTCATTCATAGGGGGGAAAAATTTTAACTGCAAAGGCAATTATGACAATCCCACAATAAATCAAGATGGATCTAGATCCTTTCTGGCTCATAGCTCTGATATTTATGGGGTATGAGCTCTTACTACAAGATCCAGGACAGCTACTGATATATAAATGTCACTTATATTAAAATGACAGACTCAAGAAAGAAATGTTGGGGGTGCAGAGATAGTTCAGCAGGTAGAGGGCTTGCCTTGAATGCAGCTGACCCGGGGTTTTGATCTTTGACATCCCATATGGTCCTCCAAGCCCTGGCAAGAATAATTCCTGAGTGCAGAGCCAGATGTTAGCCCAAGCACTGCTGTTGTGGTGAGAGAGAGAGACAGACAGAGAGACAGAGAGAGAGAGAGAGAGAGAGAGAGAGAGAGAGAGAGAGAGGAAGAAAGAATATTTTTGGAAGGAATAGTATTAAATTTATAGAAAGAAATTAAATAAAGTAGGCCACCCATGATCAACAGAGTATATGACTAGAGACATGTCTTTATCAAACTCACCCTGACCCCCCACGACTTGATAATAACGTTTGGAAGTCTCTACCTAATTACCAGATTCATGGGCATTTTAGCAATTCACAGTGTCTGTGCCCCCACTCTCTCCAACTCATATTTTGAAAGTGAATCCCCTTTGGGAGTGAGGCTAAAATGTGCCCATGGCTTATCTGGAGAGAACAGAGCCCTCATGAAAGGGATTAGCAATCTTCTAACACGGATTCTTCCATCAACTGAGGACACAGAGAAGACAGCCATCTAAAAGGGAGGAAGTGAGCCCTCGGGACTGTGCCTTTTAGACTTCCTAGCCTCAAGAACTATAATAAATGTTTATTGTTCAAACCATGGCTTCTTTTTTCCACTCCTGACCTTTTTTGTCCCCAGAAATGCAACACAGGCAAATACTATCAGAAATACCTCAGATTCATTATGTGGTTCAGTTTGAGTTAACTCTGTGCGTTTGTGTGTGTGTGTGTGTGTGTGTGTGCATTAAGAAACCTCTCACTGCTGCCAAATTTTTCACAGCCCCACATTCATTTACGTGACCCTATAGAGCTGCCACCAGATTAAGAAACTAGGATCTAAGTCACTCAGCCTACAGTAAACTGTTATAACAGACCAAAAGAACCAGAATACTATTTTTAGTACTCACTATACATGAAATCTTTGAAACATTTGATATTTGTTCCCATTTCTTCTTCCTCAAAATTCTCTACAGTCAGAGTCTCCAAGTACCACACTACTTTGATTCTCTTGCAATACCTCTGACCACTTCAATTCAGTTTCTATGCTGCTACTTGCTCTACCTACCTTTTGTTTTTGTTTTTTGGATCATACCTGGCTGCACTCAGGGCTTACTCCTGGCTCTGCACTCAGGGATCACTCCTGGAGTGCTTGGGATGGACCATTGTGGTACTGGGGATCACACCCAGGTCAGCCTTGTGCAAGGCAAGCACCCACACACTACAGCCTTCAGCCCCTCCACCTACCTCTTAAATATAAATTTTCTCTGAGCTCAATACACAGGCCATTCTTTTTCTTGTTTTGTTATGGGTCACATTTAGCTGTGCCCATGGCTTACTTCTGGCTCTGCACTCAGGAATCACTCCTGGTGGGGTCTGGGGAACCAAACAGGGTGCTGGGTTGAAACTTGCATGGAGTCGGCTCCATGAAAGGCAAGCACCTAACCTGCTACACTGTCTCTCTGACCCCACCATTACTCTTTTTAACACTACACACATTTCCTGGGCATTTTGATTTGTTTAGGGTTTTCATTTGTTTGTTTTGTTTTTGGGACTATACCTAGGTTGGCAGCCAGGAAAACTGTAGTTACAGGGAAAAACCCTGGCCCCAGTATGTAAAACGAGTACTCCTGTCTTAGGAACCATCTCTCCAGCCCGCTTTTTCTTCTTTTAACTTCACAGTTGTCTTTTGTTAGTTGCTAAGTAAAACCCCTAATCTTCACTTTTCTCCTTGCCTCCTGGCCTATATATCCAAACACCTAAATGATATCTCTACCTTCATTATATACAGGCAGAAGTATGCCTAACTGTCTGTCAAACATGTCCTAAATTAAACTTGGCCTAACCTTAAACTAATACTAACTCCTTTCTTCAAGCAAATTCATTTTCCTCCAGAATGCCCTATTTTCAAGCACAGCATCATCTCCCACCCAATGACCTAGATCAGAAACTTTGTTACCCTCAACAAGTCTTCTTTACCCCCCCTTCCCAGTCATCACTGAGTTTGCCAATTTGAATTTCTGGTTTTTTTTTTTTAAATATCCTTAACTTATGTTACATTATCTTCCTTTTCTTCCTTATAAAAACAAAAACTGACTAGTCTTTCTCCTTCCAGCTATTTGACTCACAATTCTAAGTTATTTCTTCATTTTCAATAACTCTCATTTCTTTTAATAGATCTCACCACCCAGTCATGGCTAAATTCTGTACAGAGATTTTTACAATCTAACCATAACCAAACTACTCAATTCTATTCTACACTATTCCCCAATCCTGGAACACTGCATTGACACATTTTTATCTCTGTCCTTAATCTCCTCTATTTCTTTACAATACAGCTTATTCATTCACTATATGACAACACTTCTATTCTTTTCCCCACTAAAGTAGAACCATCATCTTCATTTATCAATACTTATTTCAAACTAGTTGCTATAATGACTGAGCTATAGAGTCTTACTCTTTTCTCATTTATATTGATTCTATCACTTAGCACAATGCCTCAAAAGCAGTATTTGTGAAGCCAATTACCCCTAATGGCTCCTGACGGCAGCAAACAGCAAATAAGAAATCCCAATTAATTCAATAAGGATTAGATGCTGGGGAGGGCACATAGGCTTACCATGAGTTCATAATAACTGATGATCAATTTTTTTGAACCAGTGTTAAGAGGATACAACGCAAGCACCTTAACCCCTGTATTATCTCTGGCCCCCGACTTTTTATTTTGTTTTTATTTTTGGGCCCAATACCCCATATGGTCCTGAGTAAACCCCTAACAGCAGAACCAGGAGTAAATCCCAACCCCCACCAGTGTGGCCCAAAAACCAAAAAAATTGGTATCATATTACATAACACAATTAGCTTTTTTTTCTTTTTTCTTTTTGGGTCACACCCGGTGATGCACAGGGGTCATTCCTGGCTCATGCACTCAGGAATTACTCCTGGCAGTGCTCAGGGGAACATATGGGATGCTAGGAATCAAACCTGGGTCGGCTATGTGCAGGGCAAATGCCCTACCCACTGTGCTATCGCTCCAGTCCCAGCTTTTGGAGACTAAAGCAATCAAATAATCAAAACCTGAAGGTAGTTTTCACAAGTATTAGGTTTATTGTCAATTTATAATTCAAACAAGTACATAGAATTTAGTTTTTTTCCAATAATTTTTTTCAGTGGGTTTTCCATAAAAAGCGGTTACTGGGGCCAGAGCAATAGTGCAGTGGGTAGGAACTTGCCCTGCACGCAGCTGACCTAGGTTCAATCCCCAGCACTCCATACGGTCTTTTGAGCCTGCCAGAAGTGATCCCTAAGTGCAGAGCCAGTAGTAAGCACTAAGCACTGCTGGGAGTAGCCTCAAAAACAAAAAATAAGTAAATAAGATACTTAAAAGTAAATAACAAGGCTACTCTAAGGATACAACACAAGCTAAAAGGTCCTTTAGGGAAAAAGAGATAGTACAGAGATTAAGGCACTTGCTGTGCAAGCAGTTTGAGCTGATACCAGTAATGTCTCCATTGTGAGACTTGTTACTGTTTTTGGCATATCGAATACGCCATGGGTAGCTTGCCAGGCTCTGCCGTGCAGACAGGATACTCTCGGTAGCTTGCTGGCCTCCCCAAGAGGGAGAGAGGAATCAAACCCGGGTCAGCCACGTGCAAGGCAAAGGCCCTACCCGCTGTGCTATATCGCTCCAGTCCAACATTTTAACACACACCAAAAACAGTTTTAGCTCTCAGAATCCATCCTAGCCCATGGCTATTTGCTATGTGCTTATTAAAAACACTGAGCTAAACATGCGGGATCTTTTCAAAGTAAAACATTAGAGAACAGAAGAAAGTATTTTTTTGCATCCACCTTATCAGATGCTTTTTCCATGATCTAGTACCAGCCCAAATTGCCCCACTTACAAGGCAATCTGTTCCCTCCCCTTAGAAGACGATCTCAGGTCAATTTGTAATCAGCTAGTTGGGACAATTGTCCTCAATCATATTTTAAAGGGAATGATTAAGACTCGTTAGATATCTCAAAGGTAAATTTATTAACTGATGTCTAGTGGGAAACTGATGAAAGGAACAATACAAAACACAAATAGAAAGGAAGATTTGATAAGAATGAGGTAAAAAATATGGAATTTTTCTTATCTTTCAATTCAAATCAGAAGGCTTGTTCCTTCTCTTCACAAAGTCATAAAATTAAGAAAGACAGCCAAGTGCAGGTGGGAAATGTGTCACGTACATATAGCACACTCTTACCCCACCCCAGTGCTGCTTTGCCATCTCCATCCCATTCTGTAACTGTCCCCAATACAATTCTGAGCACTGCAATGGATTCCCCTGAGCAGTGCTAGAACTGATCACTGAGCATAGAATCAGAAGTAAGCCCTGAGCACAGGCAGGTGTGGGCCAAAAACAAAAAAAGTTCTTGACCAACTGAACAATGTCTAAAAAGTGATTCAAATCAAAACACCTGATTTTCAAAAAAGACTATTGAAATTTGGCAAACCATAAATTTTTAAAATATTTTTAAAATATCTAATATATTTAATTTTTCAAAACTTTAATAAGCCAATTAAAAAAAAAACTGGGCTGGAGCAATAGCACAGTGGGTAGGGCGTTTGCCTTGCATGCGGCCAACCAGGGTTCAATTCCCAGCATCCCATATGGTCCCCTGAGCACCGCCAGGGGTGATTCCTGAGTGCAGAGCCAGGAGTAACCTCTGTGCATCGCCGGGTGTGACCCAAAAAGCAATAAAATAAAATCAAATAAAATAAAATAAAATAAATAAAATAAAAACTGGGTTAGGAGCTGGAGCAATAGCACAGCGGGTAGGGCGTTTGCCTTGCACGCGGCCGACCCGGGTTTGATTCCCAGCATCCCATATGGTCCCCTGAGCACCTCCAGGGGTAATTCCTGAGTGCAGAGCCAGGAATAACCCCTGTGCATCGCCGGGTGTGATCCAAAAAGAAAGAAAGAAAAAAACTGGGTTGGCAGATAGCTCAAAGGCTAATTGTATATGATCTGCATGCAAGAAGTTTGACTTCAATTCTTGGTATTGCTGAGCAGCAACAAAATTGACCCCGAGACACCCATGCATGAACAGGTCCTGAACATCACCAGGTATGCTCCCCCTCCAAAAAAAAAAAGAAAGAAAGAAAACTTGATCAGACTCTACCAAAAAAAAAAAATGGCATGTGAAAAAGTGGTCAACACGGGGCCAGAGAGATAGTATAGCAGGTGAGATGCTTGCCATGCATACAGTTGACCTAGGTTCAATCCCTAGCACCCCATCTGGTTCCCCAACTCCTCCAGGAATGATTCCCGAGGTCAGAGCCAGGAGTAAACCCTGACTATCTCTGGGTATGGCCTGAAAACAAAAAAATAAGAATCTTCTGGGGACTAGAGATAGTACAGTGCATAGGGTGCTTGCCTTGCAAGCAGCCAACCCAAATTTTACCCCTGGCCCCCATTCGGTCCCCAGAGCACCACCAGGAGTAATTCCTGAGCACAGAGCTAGAACACCCTGATCACAGTAATGTGTGGCCCCACCCCAAATCATCATCGTCATCATGATCATCATCTTTGGGGCCAAAGATATAGTACAGTGGGTAGAGTGCTTGTTTATATAAGGCCAGCCTGGCATCGTATATGGTCCCCAAGCCAAATCAGGAGTGCTCTCTGAGCACAGAACCAAGATGGATACAAATGCTCCCTACCCCTGCCACCAAAATTCTGGGCTGGAGAGACAGTATAGTGGGTAAGGCATTTGTCCTGCACACAGCCACCCCAGATTCAATCCTCAGCACCATACATAAAAACATTCTCCCATTCCTGAGTGCAGAGAGGAGTAAACATGTGGTCTAAAAACCAAAAACCAAAACCAAAAACCGTTGGGTTAGGGCGGGATATAGTCATGATAGCCCTGGAATGGGAAAAACTTGTCAGGGCTCAAAGGAACCAAAAGGAGCACATGTCGGGAGGAATGACTAAGTGTATCTGGTCAGAGTCCATACAATACAAAGAAGGTGTCAACACTGGGATCAATATAATCCTGGCAAGAAATACTGGGTGTGGAGTGAGAAGTCTTCTAATGAAAGCAGCCAGGTGCAGGATGTCAAAGTTGAACTACGATAACCAAGAAGATACACACCAGACAAGGAAGCTGACTTGAAGAGTCAGCCAGAGCAAGTGAAAGGTGCCCCTGTATGTATGCATATGTGTATTCCCAAGTTCCCCATAACCCACTCCTCAGGTTTCAATGCCCATCACAAGTCCAGGATCCTAACAGTTCTTCTGGCCAACTGGCTATTAACCAATGTTCCCAGGACACCTTCCACAGGTTCAACTAATTTACTCTTATCAGCACACAATTCAGCAAACCCATTTACTCAAAAACCAACTAGTTATTAAACAGAATATAACTTACATGGAAGAGACACACAGGGTAAGGTGTGTGTGGAAACATGGAGGCACTTTTATCCCCTCTCCAGGTGCTCCATTCTCCTTAATATATATATATTCACCAAACAGAAAGCTCTCTTCTCTCAGGTTTTAAAGAAAGCTACAATCTATTGTCCAGACTAATTAATTCATTGGTCACTGGCTATTTATTCAACCTCTAGCCCTTTTAATCTCCCTAAAGATCTGAGGATAGGTCAGGAATCTCCAATCAATTCTCTATTCAAGGACTGGTTCCTTTAGCAAACTGCACCCTCTCACCGTTTTCCAATTTACCTTTTCTCCTCTCAGTTTTGTTTTTTTTTTACTTTTAACCTTTAACATTGAGACACTTTACCCTCAAAAGCTGTAGGAATTCCAGATGAAGACCAAATATATATGAAAAGTATATACTCTGGTCATCTGAATGACAAAATAGTATTTCTTATAAATAGCAATAAACATACTAGTTCTTAAGATATTAGCTTCTAAACATCATTCACCATTAAAAGTATCCAGACTGAGATTTAAACCTGAAAACTTTGTAACTTTGTAACTTTCCACAATAAAAAATTTAAAAATAAATAAATAAATAAATAAAACTAAAAAAAAAAAAAAGTATCCAGAGCTCCCGAAAGATAAGGCTGATTCTAGCACTAAGAGAAAGTACATGATAATCCTGGAATGTCTTCTTGTCCCAAAAAGTAAAGACAGGCATTAAGAATGATGGGGAGATGTCATAAGGATATAGCAGTCAGCTTGAGTGGGTTCTCAAAGGGCAAATGAGGGGCATTTGAGCAGTAAAATAAATAGTAACAGGATATAATTTTTATAAAATAATTCATAAAGATACAAATAATGGACTATCTTGAAGTTTGATGAGGAATGACATAGTTTCAAAGTACTCCTCACAAAACTATTAATACTTATTTTGTAATGAAGAAGCTGGCAAATGTTATTACATCCTACAAAAAAAAATTTACCAATTACAGAACAGAAATTTTTGTTGTTGTTGCCACTTGACAGGATATAATAAGCATCACTTCAAGAGTCCTATTTCAGTACATAACCTATATGAATCTAAACATTAGACAAAAAAATACCCCAAATTAATTAACAGTATAGAGAAACATAATGGTGGAACAACTAGTGCCCAAAGACAATGAAAACAAAGAACATGAGAACTGGTCTTCAGTAGAAAACATGCCACCACTTAGGGGGACTGAGGAAATAGGACAGAGAAAGGGCAACAACTATGGTGGTGGGAAGTGTCAGAGTTGAGAAGGACTGGTGGTACTGAAAGGTACAAGTGCTATGCATGAAATCCTAAAGGTACAAGTGCTATGCATGAAATCCTATCAGTAACAGTACTGTAAACCACGGTGCAAAAACTTAAACAAAAAAACAAAACCTACCATTCCTAGAAGCAGACTTGAGGGTGGAAGGGTGGGGGAATTGGTGAAGGGAAGTGCACACCAACGAAGTGATAGGTGTTGAAACATTGTATGCCTTAAACTTAATAACTTTGTAAATTCAAGGTGACTAAATAAAACACAATATACAAAGCAACTGCCTCACTCTTTCCACACATCCCCAAAAGTGGAAAGATGACTAAAAAGGCAGCAAAAGATGAAGGAATCGTTTTGTAAAACTGGAAGATTAAAGAGAAAAGACAAATATAAACCATGATTTTGACTTCCTTTGCCAGTAAAGTTTAAATGGCACAATCAACAAAACTAGAACCAGTCTGAGAACCAGATGGAAGGCAGTATCATTGTTGATTTCCTGGTTTTAGTGATTGTATTATTGTGAAGAGATTGCAAGCAGGAGAATGTCCTTGTTTATTTAAAATGCACACCAAAGCATTCTGGGGTGACAGGGCATGGGGTCAGCAGCTTCCTCTAAAACAGTTAGGGTGGAGGGAGTTCTCAATAGCATTCTGGCAATTTTTCTGCAACAGTTTGTGTTTGTTTCAAAGCAATTTTAAGTGAGGGAGAAAATAATGATGCAAAAGGGAATGTTATAAAAACGAACTTGGTGGCCCTTGAAAGCATCACTGGCTGTGGCAGAGAGAGAGAGAGAGAGAGAGAGAGAGAGAGAGAGAGAGAGAGAGAGAGAGAGAGAGAGAGAGAGAGAGAAGCCCTTAAGGCTTCATATTATTAACCTTGGTTAGAGACAACCAATCATCCAACATTACTGGAAATAACAAAATTTTGACGCCAAAAGGTATTTTAAATATGGTGCAACTCCTTCCCTTAATAGTTGACCTGAATCAGGTCGTGAGTGGTTAAAGATTAAATACTATAAATCATTCCCACTGAAGGAAGTGATTAAGGCAGAAATAGTTAAAGGAACCGTCCCAATAGTAGGTAGTACAACGGTATCCAGATGTCACCAAGGTGGTGACATCAGTACAACACAATCCCAGGGATCTCCTCTCAAAATTGAAGGGACTATTTAGCCAATAGCTTAAATTCTTTGCAAATCTGGGACCAGAATGACCCTGAAGCTGATGTGCTTCCCCAGTTCAATTCATTGTACCATGCTTAGCTATACAAATAACAAACAAACATGCATAAACCCTGAATTGCCTCAAGCTGCAACTGTCCGACAAACTAGTCTAAGATGAAAAGCATTCGCTCCTCAGGAAGAAAATTTTGTGAGGAACGAAAAGCACAAATAAAACAAGATCAAGCAGGATCACCTTCCGGGTCTGCGGAAAGTCCTTATAAAAAAGAAAAGAAAAGATAGCGTTCAGGGCCGAGCAAGTAGCTCAAAGGGCTGGAGTGCAAGGTTCACTAGCGGCAGCCTTGAGTTCTCGCCCCAGGAGCGACCCCGGACACCCAGCTGGAAGGGGCCCCCCAGCACCTCCCGACGCGACCAACAAAAAGATGAGGGGGGGGGGAAAGGGGGCTAGTGTCCAGAGTCCTTCGGAGAAGACTGTCACATAGGTCCTGAAAGAACCGGAGCACTTCCTAGAAATGTTTCCAAGCGCGGGGAGCCTTTCCCCTTCCCCCCGACACCCCGCGTCCTCTGGGGCGGTGAGCGGCCCCGACCCCCCGACAGCGCCGGGCGCTGGACGCCAGACACTTCCTTTTGGAGAGGACAGCCCCCTACGTCAGCGGCTACTCACTCCGCAGGCAGCGGGGCAGGAGTTTAGCCTCCAGGAACTTAGTACAGTTGGCTCCTGCCCTCCGCGCCCGGCGGTCCCGGCCCAACCCGGCCGGCACCGGCGCTCGGGCCCGGGTACCCCGCCCCCCTCCCGGCGGAGCTCCCCTCCCCCTCTGCACCCGCTCCCCTCCCCCTCCCCTCGCGCGGGGGGGCCCCCCACGCCCACCGCGAGGCTCAGCCGGACCGAGAAGGCCGGACGCCCCTCTCCCGGCCCGCAGCGGCCGCGGCCCGGCCCTCCCCGCCTCCCGGCGGCGATGCCCGGCCCCGCAGAGCCCACTGGACAGCGGCCGGGGATGCGGGGGGAGAGGGAGGGGGCCGGGGGCGGGGAGGCCTGGGGGCGGCGCCCGCCCCACACCCTTACCTGGTTTCTCGTGGTCGTAGCCTACCACGATGAAGTAGTCGGCCAGCCTGGCCATGGCCGCCGCCGCCGCGCCCGGGACGCGGGTGCCCGTCGCCGCCCTCGCCGCCACCGCCCACCGGGCCCGGGCGGGCTCAGCATTTTCCCTGCAGCAGCCGTAGCGGCAGCGGCGGCGCTTCAGCCATGTTTGACAACCGGGGCGCGCAGTGCGCCTGCGCCGCGCCTCGCGCCGGCTCCTACCCCGCCCTCACGCGCGCCGGTTCAGGGCCGCACGCCCCCGCGGGAGCCCACCCCCACCGCGCCCCCGCTGGTCGCCCGCGGGTGGGCCGGCGCCTCGCTCCACGCTCCTCGCTCAGAAGCCCGCCCTGCACCTCCTAGCCCACCAGCACCTCCTAGCCCCTCTTTATATTTTTTTCCTAAAGCAGGGAGATCTTTTTCCTAAAGCAGAGATCTTCCTTCCGCCTCTCTCAATTTGTTGTTTTTTTTTTTTTTTTTTTGCACGGGGGAAGAAGAAACAGGGATGATTGGGGAGGTGGGTCTCCTGGAAAGTTTGAGGTTTCCCCTCCCCCCTCTTGCTCCCCCCCTTTCTCCTCCGCAAGATTCTCTCCCGCCCTCCACTGGAAGCATGGAATTTGCACCGCCAGGGCTTTTGCTGCACGTTTCCTGTTTATGTTGTGCGGATGGGAATTTTAAGAACATGCCACCGAGCAGGCGGGGGAGGGACTTTTGCGCAATCCTGTGGGGCGCCTGGTGCTTTGGTGCTGGGTGGGCTGGGGGCGGTGAGCCCGGGGTTCCCCCGGAGCGCCGGGCGGGGCGGAGCGGAGGGTGGGGTGTCTGAATTCCACGGAAGAAAGCGGCATCCCCAGGATCTCCTGAACTGGCCCAGTCCCAGAGTCCAAGGGCGGAGACTTTTCTCTCCCTGGGGAGTCCTTCTCGCCTAAACTTTCTCCAGTTGCCGTGGTCTAGGATTCTTGTAGCCGAGCAGGTGGTGACTTTCAACATCCATCTCTGCAGTGAAGGGAATTGATAAATCTCATCGTGCAATCTAGGAATTATCTAGGTTGCTCTCTTTTTTTTTTTCCTGCCCCTTCTAAGCGACGATTTCAGTCTGGCTGGGGAGACACCCAGAGGAACTTGCTTTGTCATTTGTTAGTATCTCAGGAAATTTTATTAGCAAAATGTTACGAGTTTTGTTACATATTAGCAAAATGTTACAAGTTTGTTTCAATCGTTTGTTACCAAATTAAAGTTGTAGGGTTTGCAAATGTGATCACTTCATGGTTTCATATCATTGTCCATTATTATTTGAGAATTTGGCTGTTGATCATTTACTTCTCGGAACTCTTAGCTCTTAGAATGAGATAGTGCTTAATAAATGTTTCTAAAGCGTGGATGTACAATTTCCCCAATTAACAGCAGGAAGTTGTAAGGGCTTGAACTCTGAAAAGTGAGTTTAGCATGTTGGTGTGATTGCTTCTGAAAGTTTACCCTAATCGATCCTTGATCGTTTGCCATTTTTCTCTATCTACAGATTCAGAGTATTGGACCAGATACTACATCTACAATTCAGAGTATTAGAAAACTGAAACTTCCACCCTTGAAAGAATGCCTGTACTCTAGGATTAATTTGCTAATTGCTGTGGTCAAACTGATTTAGGTAGCTGCAAGGTTAGAAGAAAGAGTAATCATGAAAATAATTTTGAAAATCTTAAATCACACCTGTTGAAAATTTAGCTCTACCTGCAGGAGACCTGGGCTCACTCAGGACTACAATATACTCCACAGAACCTGGAGTAGCCCACCCCCCACCCCGGCAGCCTGGACACCTCCCCTAAACAAAGGGGAAAAGTCGTCTTCTTAACATGCTTTCTACAGTTTAAGAACCCTATTGATACTATGTCAGACATGTCCCGTAACTTCTCCATTTGGCTCTCTGAAACACCCAGAAAAAAAAAAAATACGTTGTACGATAGCCTTTCAAACTTTAAGACAGCTCTCACCACTTCACATTTTTTTATTAAGGTGAAATTCAAATATATGAAATTTATCATTTAAAGTTTACAGTTCAGTGAAATTTAGTACATTCACAATAGTAGAAAAGTAACATATCTAATTCAAAAGTTTGGGTGGGGGCACCCTCCAAAAATCCCCCTAAGATGCAAGCCTTAGAAATCACTCCCACTTTCTCCTCCTTCGGCCCCTATTAACCACCATTTACTTTCTGCCTCTATGATTTATCTATTGTGACATTGGGTGGAGACACACTGAAAGGTGCTCAGGGCTTATTTCTGGCTCTGTGCTCAGGGATCACTCCTGACAGGCTCCCAGGATCATATGTGGTGCCAAGGATAAACTCCGGTTGACCACATGCAAAGTTACTCACTGTACTATCTCTCTGTTCCCCTGTATATAAATGCACATACAGAATGTGCTATTTATGTGATATTTTGAAATTCATTCACATTCTACCCTGTATCATCATTCTCCTTGGTTTTTTAGTATTTGGGGTTTTGTTTATTTATTGTTTGAGGGCCATACTCAGTGGTGCTCAGGATTTGCTCCTGGCTCTGTGCTCAGGGGTCACTGCTAGCAGTTCTCAGGGGACTACATGTGGTGCTGGGGATAGAACCTCTGTCAGCTGCATAAGAGACAAACACCTTATCCACTGTACTATCATTCTGGCCTGGTATTTTGGTTTTTAAAAAGGTTTTAGATGAGGGAGGGAGCAATAGTACAGTGGGTAGGGCATTTGCCTTGCATGCTGTCAACCCAGGTTCATCCCCGGCATCCCATATGGTCCCATGAGCACTGCCAGGAATAATTCCTGAGTGTAGAGCCAGAAGTAACCCCTGAACATTGCTGGGTGTGACCCAAAAAGCAAAAAAAAAAAAGTTTTAGAACATACAGAGCAGTAGTCGGGATACTCCCACAGTACTCAGGAACCATATGTGATAGGGATCAAACCTGTGTCTCCCATGTACAAAGCATGTACTCCAGCCCTTTGAGCCATCTCTCCAAACATTTCATTTTTATGTTTGAATAATATTCTATTGTATCTTTATAATATATCATGACATTTAACATCAATGTTTTCTTTTAAGAGTTCCATAGCCTTAGCTCTTCTGGAATTTGAGAGCAAGTATAGCAGGTAAGTCTTGTCCTGAGTACCAAGTGTGACCCCTCACTTCCCATCTCCCACGCAAAATGCAAAATAATAAAGACATAGTCTTTGCTATAAACAGTCAATATAAGCATAGTCTTTACTCAACTGAGGCAACTGATCCATTTTTTAGTAAATTTTTGTATATGGCATGAGATATGGGTCCCATTTACTTATTAAATTCTATTTCTTTATGTGGGGGGGGATTGGAGCCATACGTGGTGGGACTCAGTGGCTACACCTGGTTCAATGCTCACTCCTGTCACTGCTCAGGGGACCATGCATTGCCAGAGATCCAAAAAGCACTTTGTGAATTTGCATGCACTCTGCTCTTTGAATTATCTTACTAGCCCCTCATTTTATTTTTTAAAGGTGTTGGTTTTATTTAATGGGGAAATATTCATTTAAATTATTCTGTTTTCGGGCTGGAGTGATAGCACAGCGGGCAGGGCATTTGCCTTGCACTCGGCCAATCCAGGTTCGATTCCCAGCATCCCATATGGTCCCCTGAGCACCGCCAAGGGTAATTCCTGAGTGCAGAGCCAGGAGTGACCCCTGTGCATCACCGGGTGTGACCCAAAAAGAAAAATAAATAAATAAATAAATAATTCTGGTGGGTTTTTTTTTCTTTTTGGGTCACATCCGGTGATGCACAGGGGTCACTTCTGGCTCTGCACTCAGGAATCACCCCTGGCGGTGCTCAGGGGACCATATGGGATGCTGTGATTCAAACCTGGGTCGGCCGCGTGCAAGGCAAACACCCTACCCACTGTGCTATTCCTCCAGCCCCAAATTATTCTGTCTGTAAAATCAAATTTAACTGTTTTAATCCTAAAGTCAAATGCTGTGTGCTTTAAGCATCGTCCATTTATTTGGCTGCCAGATCATTTGCAAATAAATCTTTGGTAATACAGGGAATTAACATGTACCAAGCAAATTATAAAAAGCACTATTTGTTTATATAGGCACATGAACATATTTAGCAGATACTGGAGCTATGCTTTACTTCTTGGTGAACAACTGCCAGTCAGCTGAAACCGATAAGTCCTGACAAGGCAGCCTGGTTTTTAGCAAGTCTGAGGTTTTCTCAAGGGAAGACCATCTCTTGAGAAAACCACCATCACCTTTCACCAAAGAGCAAGGGAGTAAGGCAAGTCCAGATTTGTTTTACAAAAAGCTGGCAGAAATGCGGGGGAGGAGAAAATGCAACACAAGTATGATATATACACAGCAAATGCCTTTTTTTCACGCTTTAGAAGACAAGAAGGAGCCAATTACTATGGAGCAGAAATTATCAGCTCTCTACTTCTAACATCAGCGGTCATGAGTGAGTGGTTAATCTGTACAGACATTTCAAGTGCTTCCTGTGGTTAGCCACTATAGTTCAGAAAAGCGGTATGAGAGTTAGGCTTCACCAGACATCTGCAGGCAGAGCTGGGGCCCTACAAATAGTCTGTACTAATCACCATCAAAGGACACTGCAGCATGGTAGAAAATTCACTGATCCATTGTCACATCTCCATTCATTCAGTCATATAAGAAAAAAATGTTTTTTCTTTTAGGGTCATGCCCAGCGATGCTCAGAGGTTATTCCTGGCTCTGCACTCAGTAATTACTCCTGGTGGTGCTTGGAGGACCATATGGCATGCCAGGGATCAAACCCGGGTCAGCCGTGTGCAAGGCAAATGACCTACCCACTGTGCTATTGCTCCGACCCCCTATCTAAGAAAATTTCAATCTTTGACATCTATCTCCCAGAAGAGAGCAATGCAGAATCTCACACAGCAGAGCCTGGCAAGCTACCCCTGGCATATTCAATATGCCAAAAACAGTAACAATAATGGGCCTCATTACCCTGAATTTGACAGGAATGAATGGCACCTGCTCGAGCAAATTGATGAGCAACAGAAGGACAGTGACAGTGACATCTATCTCATTTTCAGCATCACACTCATTACTCAGTCCTATTGATCTCACTTCTCACACTCCTCTCTATCACTCCACTACCTGAACCACAATCATTTCCCATCTGACTATAGCAATTGTTTCCTAACTAGTTTCCTTCCTCCATTGGTGGCTTCAAACTTTCCACACAGGTAAAACCTACAGATCGCAAGAGGACTACAGACTCTGACTTCAGACTAAATTTGACTAACAAATTCATTATTTTTAAAAGTTTGTATTAAGACACTATGATTTACAAAGTTGTTCATAATAGAGTTGTTTCAACCATACAATGTTCTAACACCAGCTCTGCCTCCAGTGTCCCTCTCCCTCCACCGGTGTCCCTACATTCCTTCCAGCCTGCCCTGTTGGCAGGCATATAACAAATTTATTTCATAGTATTTGCTCTAAAATACTTAAAAGAATGGCAGATGGAATTATCAGAAAACAATCAATAAGTTAACTAGTGATTATTTGCTAAGTGATTTTAACATACACAAACAAAACATTAATTCATTATTGACAACGAATAATTTTTTTTTTTTGCTTTTTAGGTCATACCTGGCTCTGCACAGAGGTTACTCCTGGCTCTGCACTCAGGAATCACTCCTGGCGGTACTCAGGGGACCATATGGGATGCTGGGAATCGAACCCAGGTTGGCCGAGTGCAAGGCAAATGCTCTACCCGCTGTGCTATTGCTCCAGCCCTGACAACGAATAAAATTTTTTTAAAAAGAAAATGCATAAAATCCCTTACCAAGCTAGGAATAAGCATATCTTTCTTAAACTAGTAGAAGGCAACAATATGCACCATTAGTGAGTGCAATACTCAAGGTTGAGAAGTTCGTCCTGTCCTTTTGAGAAGTTCTTTCCATACCTCTTACAAAATAAGCTTCAAGGCTATGAATTCCTAAACTGTTGCCTGTCGATGGAGTTCTGTATCTATCATTCCTTCAAATCTGAATGGTAATCCAGCTTATAGGGTACTCTTGGTGAGGAATTTATTTCATTGAGTTTTTGTACTATATCCCTCCATTCTCTTCTGGTTCACAGTTTCATTTGATAGATCTGCTGTACCTCTCTTGGATTTTCTTTGTGTTCTTCTTTTGATCTTGCTGCTCTCAGTACTGTCTCTAACTTTGGATTTTGTCATTTTGAGTTCAGTTTGTCTTGGAGTTTCTCAAGTTGAGACTACTTTTGCTGGGACCCTTTGGGCCTCTTGGATCTTGGTGCCTGTGTTCATCAACTCTGGAAAATTCTTGTCGATAATTTCTTTAGCTATTGTTTCTTCATCACATTTGCCTTCCTGTTCTTCAGGGACTTTGTTGATTTTCATACTGTTCTTCTTGAGCTTATTCTAGAGCTCTCTGATATACTATTTATTTCTTTTTAGACTATTTTCCAGCTTCTGCTCTTTCATAGCAGTTTTCTTCTCATCTTGGAGCTCCTTGATCTTTTGCTTGCCTGCTGTTGAGTTTTTTATATTACATACCATGTTCTTCATTTTTGTCATTTCTGAATATAGTAATGTTTATTTTGACTCATGCTTTCTTGTACCTTGCAGACTACCTATGCCATTGTTTCTTACAGCTCATTAAACATCTTCATCTTGGGGTCACTAAAGACATTGTCTGAGAATTTACTGGTGTTGTTTATGTCTTTGGTGATATTGTTTTCTCTCATTGAGCTTCGTGGGCTCCTGTGAGTTTTTCCCATTAGTTTTCTAGTGTTCTTGCTTTGCTGGTGGCGAGTCTTTGTAATTAAACTCCACAGGAGATACTGAGCAGTTAAGTTAGTGTTGTTCTCTTTCTTCTCTGCCCATTTTCACCAAATGACAGGAAGAATTACTATGAGCAGAATGTAATTTGTTGAGTAGATTTGTTGAGCTGCAGTGTGGGCCTATTTATATGACACAGGTTGGGTGTAGAAGCTGCTGGGAATTTACTGGAAGGGAAAGGTTCTGCCTCCTATTCCAGATTAGGCCCAGTGATGTCAGTCAGAGAAAAGTCTCACTATTTCTGTCTTGGACCTAGATTTGAGTGTAGAAAGATGACTTGAAGATGAATGAGAGAAATTGTAGGGCAGTTGCTTTTTTTTGTATGATTATATAAAGTACTCCCAATATTAGCAGCTATGGTGTCAGTAAGTGCTATCAGTTTGCTTATAGTTTTTTCTTAGATTGCACATTTATTTCATACATAGGATAGTTACATAATTTGTGGAGTCTAATACAAAAGAAAAATATATGACCTTTTGTCCAAAATGTACTAATAATTTCAAATCAGTGATAGGCAGAGCACTAAGCCTAATATGGAACTCTGTGTGAATGAAAAAGTTAGATATCCATGCAAGTCTAAGGGTAAATTATAAAGATTATAGAAAAACTGGAGCCTTCTGAATTTCTCTAGAATGAGATCAGTGCTTCACTTTTATTCATTCTCTACCCTAATTCATTTAACACATCAAGAATTGAGTAAGGATGGAGAAAGCCAGAGATATAGTACAGCATATAAAGCCCTTGTCTTGCATGTGCTCAACCCACATTCAATTTCTGGCACCACATATTGTCACCCAAACCCCACCAGCAGTGATCCCTGAGCACTGCCAGTTGTGGACAAAAAAAAAAGGCAGATATAGTACAGTAGGGAAGGTGCTTGCCTGACCCAGATTCCATCTCCTCACTGGGTAAGGTCCCTAAAGCCACATCTGGAGTTGTCCCTCAGTGCAGTGCCAGGAATAAGCCCTGAGCATTCCAGGTGTGGACCAAAAAAACAAAATAACAGTATTAGCAGACAAAATTATCTTTTACATAAATCTATATGAGGCTAGTGGTGTTGCCTTGTACCTGTGAAGCTCAGAGATCAGACTCCAGCATGCCCCTATATCCACCTCCACAATCCCCAGTGTCCACATGCAGCACCACACACACAACAGCACCTCCTTCTCCACCAGAACAAAATAAAGAATTAAAGCCTACTCCTCTTCCTTTCATCCTTCCCATCTGTTACAAATAAATGTATATTTAGATCAAATCTCTTTGGTTTCAAATCTGTCAGCAAAGTCCCATATTATAAATTAAATATGAACAAAGTCTTGCTGGTCTGGTCTTCAACCACTCTAGACTTCCTTCCCTGGCTCTAATGTTCCAAGTTCTTTTTTTTTTCTTTTTTGGGTCACACCCAGCGATGCTCAGGGGTTACTCCTGGCTCTGCACTCAGGAATTACTTCTGATGGTGCTTGGGGGACCATATGGGATGCCGGGAATCGTACCCAGGTCAGCCGAGTGCAGGGCAAACGCCCTACCCGCTATACTATCACTCTGGCTCCTCTAATGTTTCAAGTTCTTTCTCATCTGTAGGTATTTTTATAACATTTGTTTCATTGGTTTAGTAGAGTGTAAATGTTCATATCTTCTGGAGGTACAGTTACCGTACCAAGTTTATCACTAAAATGCTAACGTCCTTCCACCAAAGTCCATTGGACCCTTCTTGTCAACTCACTGCATACCCCTATACATAAACCTTTACAAACAAACCTTTTCCTCCATTTGCAACATTAGGTCTTTCTAGTCTTGCTTTTCCTTCACAATATTTATCATGGTTTATAATCAATGAACTTATCCTTAGAAAATTTAGTTTATATCTGGCTAATCTGCACAGCATCATAAACTGAATGAAGGCAAGAATGGTGTCACTTAGGCATAGTACTGGACCTATAATAATGCTCAGTAAAAATTTATTGAATGAATGCGTAAGCTTTTAAATTGTTCATGTCTGTATTTGGAATTGCACATTCTCTGGGGACCAGAGAAATAATATAGCAGGTGGTGCTCTTCCCTTGCACATGGCCCAGCCAGATCCAATCCCCAGCACCAGATTCAATCCCTTGGATGACTTTAGGAGTGATCCCTGAATACAGAGCCAGGTGTAGCCCAAATAAAACAAAACACTGCACTGCTGTCCTGTTGCTCATCAATTTGCTTGAGCCATCACCAGTAATCTCTCCATTGTGAGACTTGTTGTTACTGTTTTTGGCATATCAAATATGCCACGGGTAGCTTGCCAGGCTCTGGCGTGCAGACAGGATACTCTTGGTGGATTGCTGGGCTCTCTGAGAGGGACGAAGGAATCAAACCCAGGTCGGCTGTGTGCAAGGCAAACGCCCTACTGGCTGTGCTACCGCTCCAGTGGATACCCATGGCATATTCGATATGCCAAAAACAGTAATAACAAGTCTCTCACAAACCAAAACAAACAAAAAAAGAACTGTCTATTCCTTGGTTCTAATCTATTTTTATAGGCTAGTGATGGATCAAAACCCAAATGGTTTAATCATCATTTTTATAGTCAATTTATTGGCTTATTTGTTTGGTTTTGGTTCACTGGGTTTACTCCTGGTACTGTGTTCACTCAGAGAATCATATGCAATGCTAGCAATGGAACACGGGTCAGCTGTGTTGAGAGGCACATGCCTTAACCCTTGTAACTCTCCGGACCCAATTCATTAATGCCATTAATTATATTGCCAGCACTAAATTTTTCTGGAAGTCATTTCATCTGTTTAGTTGTTAGTTTAACAAGCCTCTTTTTTTTTAGCATCTTCTGTATTCTTTTTCATTCATGGTATAGCAAGTTAAAATTTTAGAGAGTTTGTCTTCTGACTTCATCAGGTATAAGAGCTAATTGTTTCTGCTTCAAATACTGATTTTTATGATTCTCTGAAAAATGCTTTGATCTTAACAGATAAACATCATATCTAATATTATATTTCATAATACTACATATGCCATCATTGTCCTTACCACATTAATGCTACAAAAGCAATGCTTTTTATTCAGTTTATGCATTTTTCACCTAACAAACTACTAACATGATATGCAGTTGATATTTAAATTGGTTTATGTATATGTACAGTTTTAGGGAGAAGGGTCTATAGTTTATTAACTCCTTTAAAAAGTCAGAAATTGCAAGTAAGTGCTCTCAACTTAGTATTATGCTTTATTTTTTGTGAATGACCAAATCCACAAAAGTTATATTCTCTTTATTTTAGCTTTTTGGTCCCATACAGCAATGCTCAGGGGTTACTCATGACTCTACTCAGGAATTACTCCTGGCAGTGCACAAAGGAACATATGGGATGCTAGGGATTGAAGTCAGGTCAGTCACATGCAAGGCAAATGCTGTACCTGCTGTACTATTACTTCAGCCCCAATTATGTTCATTTTAAAAACTAATTTTTGCTGGCTGGAGCAATAGCATAGCGGGTAGGGCATTTGCCTTGCACGCAGCCAACCCAGGTTCGAATCCCAGCATCTCATATGGTCCCCTGAGCACCGCCAGGAGTGGTTCCTGAGTGCAGAGCCAGGAGTGGCCCCTGTGCATCGCCGGGTATGACCCAAAAAGAAAAAAAAAACCCCCAAAAAACTACTTTATGCTATGGCTCCTGAATATTTCTGAAATATTGTTTTCCAGTGAATTTTGTAAACAAACTCTAGCTTAGTGGAGGCATTTTGAGCTATAATAGATGCATTCTAAATTTTCATGTCATACAAAACATCTGAGATAATTATCCAATATACTTAATTACATAGTTTTAGAGTTATTGCTGTTGTTATTTTTGGCAGGAGAAGTACACATAGCGATGCTCAGGGTTTACTCCTTGCTCTGCACTCAGGAATTACTATTGGTAGTGTTCAGGGAACCATATGGGATATGAGGGATCACACCTGGATGGGCAGAATGCAAAGTGAGTGCCTTCTCTGTTGTACTATTGCCCAGCCCCATACTTTTAGTTATTATTATTTATAACATTTTATGTTACTTTTATTAATATCATTAAAATTTTTTTAAATTTTATTGAAGCACCATGAGATCATTACAAGCTTTCATGTTTGGATTACAATCTCACAATGATCAAACACCCATCCCTCCACCAGTGCACATTCCCCACCACCAATATCCCGGGTATACCCCCCTCCTTTCCCACCCTCTTCCTGCCTCCATGGCAGACAATATTCCCCATATTCTCTCTCTACTTTTGGGCATTATGGCTTGCAACACAGACACTGAGAGGTCATCATGTTTGTTTCATTATCTACTTTTGGCATGCATCTCCCATGCCAACTGGTTCCTCCAGCCATCATTTTCTTAGTGATCCTTTCTATATTTTATCTGCCTTCTCCCCTCCCCTCATGAAGCAGTCTTCCAGCTATGGGGCAATCCCCCTGGCCCTTGTATCTACTGTCCTTGGGTGTCAGCCTCAAGTGATGTTATTCTATACTCCACAAATGACTGCAGTCCTTCTATGTCTGTCCCTCTCTTTCTGACTCATTTACTCTCCATGTCTATCCATTTATAAGCAAATTTCATGACTTCATTAATATCATTTTATGAGTTCTCAGAATAACTTGGTTGGGTCATTCCTTCACAAGTGCAACATCCACAATTTAGTTTTGAGAGCAATGAGCCAGTGTTGCTCAGCCTAAACCAGGCATGGGTCTCGGGCTTTTTAGCATGGGTGCCAGAAGCAGTGTGAATAGATCAAATTGAAATATATAACATGTAAATACATAAAGTTAAATTAATAAAAATACATGATGTTGAAAGCTACAAACATTACTAAGACTTAAATTTAGAGCTACAAAGAAGTCAGTTGGGATGTAAAAATGAAATGGAGATTTCATTTGTCATTGTGTCTGTATCTATACTGTCAGGATACATACATGTATTACAGTGCTTTGAGGGTTTATTTACAAGTAGACTTATTAGAAATTCTTGGGGACAAAAGTGACTCTTCATTACCAGGATTTTTTTTTTCTCTTTTTCTCTTTATTCTCTCTTCTTGCCAGGGAGATTTAAAAACCTTCCTTCCTTCCTTCCTTCCTTCCTTCCTTCCTTCCTTCCTTCCTTCCTTCCTTCCTTCCTTCCTTCCTTCTTTCCTTCCTTCCTTCCTTCCTTCTACTCAATATGAATCTATTATCACTGCAGCTTGGATGGATGAAACTCCAAGTTAACAAACCACCAGAAGTAGAACGCCTGCTGAGGCGTTTCCTTTGGCATCAGAACGTTAAACCTAAAACACATTCTAGTTTTCTTTTTTCTTCTTCCTTTAAGAATAAGTAACTTGAGTTTTCACAGGAAGGGGCACAGGGGGAACGGAGTGGGAAATGGCTGCCAAGTTTGGAATTTTCTTAAAATTATTTTCCTACTTATACCCCCAAGACACTTGGAGAATCGTGAGGTGAAAGTTGTAAGTCTCTAACTCCTGTCTCGGGCGTCCCAACTCCACCCCTTTTCGAATACAATGTTCTAGCAAAATCACGAACTGCCAGTCTAACCCTTTACTTAGAAAAAGACTTGGCTGGCTTCTCAGCGGCGGGTCTCAGTGCCAGAGCGACAGGCGCACCTGGGCTGATAAGGAGCTTGCCAAGGCTCTTGGGTGGAAAATCCTGGCACAGCAGCCACGCTGCTGGCGTAGGCACTGGAGACGCGCGAGCGGAGCCCAAACTTCACTCCCGGATTTGCATTGCTTGTTGAAGACACCCGTTCGTCAAAATGAAGTTTGAGCCAAGAGCGTGTCTCAGAATCCTGCAGTAGGGGCGAGAACTCCGCATCTCCACCGTCCCCAACCCTGAAACGTTTCTTAAGGGGAGCAGGAACTCGCCGCAGGGTCCTCTAAAGAGTGAAGCCCCCTGGGGCTGTTAAGAACTGGAAGGAACGAGTCCAGACCATGAACCTTTTCTGGCTGGAACGCCGGCGCCCAGCTGTCCTTGACCTCCCCAGCAGTACTAAGCGCGCTTGGGGGGAAATGAAAGCAAAACCTGTGTTGGCGCGGACCCAGCTGGAAGCTGGCTGCAAAGTAGGTCGCATCCTCAGAGAAGCTAGACAGCCGGGCCCCAGCACCGAGTGAGTGAGAAGAGCCCGGACACGCTAGGATGAAATGAAAGGAAGACATGGGAAATGAGAGATCAGTGAGAAAAACAAAATGAACTGGGCTGGGGAGGCTCCTGGAAGCCAAGTGGAGAGGCTGTTAGTACCTGCTGTCCCTGACGCTCACAGACTAGCTGTTTGGCCAGAGGGCTGTAGTGACTGTCTTATGGCCAGCCAGGCTGCCTGAACTAACTTGTATCAACACTCTGACCCTGGTTGTCCCTGACTCTTTCAAGAACCAGAGTCAGAAATCTGTCGGGGGCCCTGCTGAGGAACTCAGATCTGTTCAGGTGACTCCCTTGGGGAAGAATCCTCAGAACAACTTGGTCGGGTCATTCCTTCCGAGGTGCAATGTTCACGGTTCAGTCCTGAGAGCAAGTGAGCCATTGTTGCTCAGCCCAGACCAGGCAAGGGCCCCAGGCTTTTTTTTTTTTTTGCATGGGTGCCAGGACTATAGTGTGAATAGATCAATTTGGAAACTTAGAGGTCAGCAGGACCATGCTACAGATGAGATAGCTAGAATAGAAATGTGACTTAGCTTCACCCCCTAAGCCCATGTCCTACCTCCACCTGCTCACCCCAACACACACACCAGATTGTCAAAGGGGTCAGGGCTGTCCACAGAGTCCAGGCGGTCCCTGGCCATTTCCCTCTCATTGGTGGCTCTTGGAGTCTGGGTTTTTGACTAGGCAATGGAAGATCAAATGCAAACTGTAGGGATGCCCAGGGAGCTGAGTACCCTCCCCATGATGACCTTCCAAGGGAAATAAGAATGTGCAGTTCAGAAGCATTGATGATGAGTACAAATAGGTGGCAAAGCTGCTTGGTGGTGATTCAGCATGAACAGGCATAAATCTTAGGGCAGATACAAAGAAACTCTTCTCCTCCTAGAGGAGATGATGACCCCAGCCTAGAAACATCTGTACCACACCCTCATGGGCTATGCTTTTCTTATAGGGAGCTTGAGGAGGGAGCTGCTCTGCCTATCACCTTTGCTGTGACTTTTATTAATTTTGGGGCCTCACCTAGTGGTGCAAAGGGTTTACCCCTAGATTTGCACTCAAGCATCACTCTGGCAATGTTCAGGGTACCACAGGGGTTGTTGGGGATCCACCAGGTTGGTCTGTTTAAGGCAAGTGCCCTACCCATTGTACTGTTGCTCTGGCCTCTTTGCTGTGACTGGACAAGCACTTACTTTGGTCTGAATTTCAGTTTGGTGGAAGGAGAAAACTTACCCCTCTCAACCAACTCTGGGGTAAATGCGAGGTGAGGATCAAAGAGACCAGGATGTGGCCCTGTTTCACAAAAACTGTAGAGCGATTAACATACATGAAGCATTAGTGTGCTCCTTGGCAGCAAATCTTCACATTTACAATAGGTGAATGATGGCTCAGAGGGCTGCCAGGCACGCTCTCAGGTTGTAACCTTATAAGGCATAACTGACGTACAAGGGAAGAAAAAAAAAGAGCCAGTTTCCTTGTCCCAATTTTGGTTATTCCTTTATTTCCAAATAGACATGTACATTTTGGAACTTCAGATAACTCCCCCCTCCAAATCCCAATTCTCAAATCAGCCTCTCCAAGCTTTGCCCCTATTGCGAAACGTATCTAGTCCATCCCAGAACCCGAAAGTATCGGCAGTTGGGGGGCGGGGCGGGGGGTGCGCAACAGGCGACCCCCCCATCCGCATCGCCTCGGACCCCGCTGGGCTCTGCTCTGCTCTGTGCTTTCTAATCCGGCGGGTGCGCAGGACTCAGGGGTCGCGGCCGGGTCAGGAGCCAAACCGGTAGGGGGCGCGATTCACATTGGGCCACAATTTGGGAGGTCCAGGGCACCGGCCACGCCGCACCGGTATCCCCACGCTGGCTCTTGCACTTTCGAGTCACGAGACTTCGCACAGACCCCGGGGAAAGACCCCAAGAGGTTGGACGCTCCCTATTTCCACCCTGCTTCTGCCTGAATGCTGCATCCAGAGTCAGGACCGTGGCATTTCCTGCACTAATCTGCAGGAGCTCATCTCTGAGTTATTCGGCCATGAAGGACCCCCACCCCTAAACCCCACATCCACAGGCAAACAAGGCACGCGCCCGAGTGCAAGAACGCGCACGCCCGAGGGAAGAAAGGGAGGGCGCAGTGGCAGCCTAGGCCCCGCCCCCTGTGCTCTTATAAAGTCGAGGAACCCGAGCCTGCCACTCAGTGTTCTTGTGACACTAGGCAGAACAGCTCTGTCCTTGATACCTCGAGTTTCACCGCAGTTTGGGCGTCGGGGCTTTACCGCTGCCAGAGTGACGTCTTCGACTTTCTCTTCCCAGATCTTGACGGAGCAGGTATGCGCTGCTGGCGGGCGGGTTAGGGAGGGGCGGCCTTGGCCAGGCCAGAGACGGGGAGCACTGGGTGAAGGGTCCGACTCATTTTGGAGGGTCCTCTGCCGAGTGCGTTTCCACATCGGGCTCGTGCATAGGGCTGTATGCCAGCGCCCCAGTCCCCTCTCACTGTCTCTGCCCCGTCAATCAAATCCCGAGTGTGGAGCCGGGCACCTCTGGGAGCCTGGTGCTGGGCCGGGTCTATCACCCGGCTGGCGGGTGCAACTGTAGCTGGCGCCTCTCTGCGCCCAGGGGAGATAAGCTTCTAAGTCTGGCGGAGTGCGGGTAGAGCCTGCCCCAGCCCGGGGCACCCCCGCCCGTCTGCAGTATCCCGCCCCGCGGTGCTGCAGGCCAGGGTGCTCACACGGGGCTCCTCTCTTTCTTTCCCCTTCTCCAGGGTCTGCGCGCGGCCGCCGGGATGAAGCTGGTTCCCGTGGCCCTCATGTACCTGGGCTCGTTCGCCTTCCTGGGCGCCGATACCGCGCCGCTCGACGTGGCGACGGAGTTCCGAAAGAAGTGAGTTGCAGGCAGCGCCTTTTCCAATCCGAATTCCCTGAAAGTGGAGGGAAACGGGACGTTGCTGGCTCGGGTAGGGGTGGAGGTGGTGGTAGTGGTGGTGGTGGGTGGGTGGGTGGGTGTGGTGGACGTGAACGCAAACCGGGATGGACTGGGACCTTGCCTGGACGCCAGAGAGTTAAGTCTATTTGTGTTTTCTAGGTGGAATCAATGGGCTCTAAGTCGTGGCAAGAGGGAACTTCGGGCGTCCAGCAGTTACCCCACCGGGCTCGGTGACGTGAAAGCCAGGACGGTGCAGACTCTCCTTCATCCCCTGGACGTGAAGGACGCCTCTGGAAATCCTCAGACCAGGTAACTGCTTGGACAGTTGCCTAAGGGTGGGCGGGAGGCGGCGAGAGGTGGGACGGGGCGGCGGGGCGGCGGGGCGGCGGGGCGGAGAGGTCTCCCTTCTTGGAGACGCAGCCCTGGGGATGGTCAGGGCTCTAGGACAGGCTCAGAAGGCGGTAGCAGTTTCCAGCCCCCTCGGCTTCTAGATGGTTCCGGTTCCCGAGAGGACAGGAGGGGGAGGGGCGGCGCGAATCTGTCTTGCTGGGGGGTGGTCTCACGTTGTCTTCCTTTTTCTCGCCAGCGATCCGGGCGCAGCCCGCCCCCGAGTCAAGCGTTACCAACAGAGGACTCATCTCCAGCGCCCACGGGGCGTTGGCTGTCGCTTCGGGACGTGCACCATGCAGAATCTTGCGCATCGGATTTACCACTTCACCGACAAGGAGAAGGACTTTTCGGCTCCCCCAATTAAAATTAGCCCACAGGGCTACGGGCGCCGACGCCGGCGCGCTCTGCTGGTGGCCGGCCCGACCCGGACTCCGAATCCCTCGGAGGCGGTACGCGAACGCCCGACCTCTCGGAGGCGTTGAGTGCCCGTCACCCTCTGTAGGATTGAGGCGGCGGCGGTAGCAGCGAGCGGTCCCGCATGCATCCCGTTGACACCTCCCGGGGCTGAGGTCTTCCCGGAGCTAAGCCCCTTCCACCGACGGAGATCCTGGCGCAACAGCCCTGGCAGCCACCGGCAGTCCGAGAAGCACCGTCCGGCGGCGGCGAGCCCCGACTTTGCAGGGGGCCCCCCTCTTGCTCCGAGACAAAGTTTCTCGCCCTAATCGAGCCCAGATGCCCCTGGGTGGCTGAAGAATCCGAGGGAATGTCTGCCAGGCTCTCCGAGAGGCCAAGCCGGGAATTCTATGCGGGGATCCCTAGGGTCTCAGCCACTGCTGTGCCCGCCCACAAACTGATTTCTCACGGGGTGTCACCCCACAGGGGCGCAAGCCTCACTATTACTTGAACTTTCCAAAACCTAGCGAGGAAAAGTGCAATTCGTGGTATATAAACAGAGGTAACTATCAATATTTAAGTTTGTTGCTGTCAAGATTTTTTTTTTGGGTAATTTCAAATATAGAGATATTTTTGTACGTTATATATTGTATTATGGGCATTTTAAAGAAGTTGTATTGTCCCTCTCCCCTCTATTTTAATATGTGAATGTCCAGCGAGGTGTAACGTTTGCTGCGTGAAGTGTGTGAGAGTCTGTGAGACTGATTTACCTCTTGTGCAAGAAGGAAACCCCGTGTCTGTCTGTACAATCTACATAAAATGGGTGATATGCGGAATAGAAAACTAATAAACTGTCTCATTGATGATTCATTCTCGGTTCAAGTGTCTTGGGAGGGAAGGTACCCCTGATCCTGGTCTTGGGGGTCCCAGTGCCAGGCGCGGGAAGGTGGCAGACCGGGCAGACGGGGCGGCCCCTCTGGGCGCCGACCGCAGGGCGCAGAGCGCGTGTCCCGCGTGCGGGACAGGGCTGCGCCCAGACGCCCGAGGTCACAGCCTCGCGTGGCAGTCAGGCCGGGCGGGGTAGGGTGAGCCCGAGTGGGGAGAAGAGCCTGGGCTCTGGGTTGCGCAACCGAGTCCCAGATTTATGGAGTTGCTCAAGGAACCCGGCGGAAAGCGCGCCTCGGGGAGACTCGGGGTGCTGTCGTAGGCCATCGAAGCGAGGGTTTTCCCGGGGCTGCCCCCGTGTTAAAGTGAGAAGCGACGTCAGCAAAAAAGTTTCAGACTCCCTCGGGGGCACCGGCGGTCCCCGGCCAAGATTGCCCGAGTCCTGCTCTCCCCTACCGAGCGCCCAGGAAGGCGGGCGCGCTCATCGGCGGGGCTGCGGCGCCCTCAGGCGGCCGTCTGGAGCGGCCCGAGCGCCGTCAGGCCGTACGTGCAGCTTAATAAGTCCTCCTACGTGGGAGTCAGCACACAGCTTTAATGAAAGAGGAAAGCGCACACACACACACACACACACACACACACACACACACACACACACACACACACACCCCACACCCCACACACACACACACCACACCACACACACACACACACACACACACACACACACACACACACACACACACACGTTTGCAGATGCCAACCAGGGCGGCCCCCCCCCCCCCCCCAGACCTGCGCGGCAGCTCCCTGTTCTGGGACCGTGACTCAGCGCCCACACGCTGCGCAGCGTGCAGCTGCCGGCCGGAGGCGGGCGGGACGGACGTGCCGCCGGAACCGTGCGCCTCCGACGGCCTGAGACCTTCATTGTTCTGCCGCCCCTCGCCTCTCTCCTCTTCCTTCCTCTTTCCCAAGCCTTTTTCGAGTTTTCTTCACTTCTCTCCAGCTTTCCTTTCTCTTCCTTCCTTCCTCCCCCTTGCTTGCTTTATTATGCCTTATCATCTTGGAGCGCTGAGCCCTCCAGTTCGGGTGGGAGAAGGTTGACTCGGCTCCATGAAGTGACAGAAGGGCAGGAGGGGGGAGGAGGATGTGTTCGAAGGGACACCTGATTCTGATTTCCAGCTCCCATTTGTCTCATCCAATATCCTGAAGACCCAGAATAGAGAAAACAGCAGCGGCAGCAACAACAACAACAACAACAACTTGCCTTTTCCAGGAAGTCCCCGTCTTTTCCACTTCAAAGTGTGTCTGAAAATGACAGTGCTTGTCAAGGATCGCAGAAACCTTTCTTGTGAGGAAAATCTGAGAGTAAATTGGAGGATGGAAATGTTTCTGAGGAAGTCTAGGTTCTCCTGGGTCTTTTGCCACAACTGCTTATCCCAAGGCTATTTCCATAGATAGTTCCTCAGAGGAAACCTTCCTGTGCATTCAGGGATAGGTCCTAAGTCTAGTCCAGAGAAGCAATTTCAATTGAGGAAAAGGTAGTAGACTACTCCACTTGTGGTGTCCTTAAGACCAAACAAAACCTCTATTTTGAGCTCCTGGCTGTTGACAGAGTGGATGTGTCATATAGTTCATTGTCCTATATGATCTTTACAGTATTTCAACATTCATAAGAACTGCGGGGTGTACAAATGCAACCACAGACTACAATGTCTTCAAGGACCTTTTAATAATCATTTAGAGGAAATTCCTCCACTGGGTACTGCAAAGGTACATGTATGAATGGAAGAGCGACTAAAAATTCTAGTGAAATGGAATTTGGGGGCCAATGAATGGTTACGGGTGGTCTGAAGGGACTAAGACTGCAGAGAGTAGTACACACTTTACCATTGCAGACAGTGGCCTGGGATTAAACATTTTTCCTTGAGCCAACATTTGTCCTACAGCCACAGAGCCCTACAGCCAAACCTCACCCTGCCAGGACTTCAGCCAGTAGACAAAACTGCCAAAGGCAGGTTGGGCACTAGCTAAGGGCTGTTCTGAGCAGGGAACTGGCATCCAGACTTCTGTCTAGGGAGTCTTATGACTCCCTTTAGAGAATCCAAGGCAAGTGAAAGAGACAGTTGAGCTCTGAGATGAAAGAGGCAGCTGTTCAGCTGGACTTCTTCCCAAGTGAAAACCCCGTGATTGGACTTTTCAGTCTCTAAAGAGACAGAGACCCTCCTAAGGCCAGTTTGGATCAACTGAAGGTCACCCCACCTTAAGGACCTTCTCCGTAAGCCATTCAACTTACCCTCTGATTTTTTGTTTTGTTTTGTTAAGAAGGTGTTGAAGCCTTTCAGGATAAGGATCCTGGTGGCAAGGAACATGGTTTATCAACAAAGATGAGTCATTTGTGAACTGATTCCGACCTGTCCGCACAGACAAGAGTAGTTGCAGCTTTTATCTGTTGCTCTTGTTGCTGGCTGTGGGAACACTCCCATCCACTTATAATCAAACCTAGGGTACCAGATGATTTCTTGAAAAGCCAACACCTTGGCTGCACAGCTAAAGGTGAAGGGAGTGTTGGGGAAGAATGAGAAGCGTTCTTTTTTTAGCACTTTCTTTTATCAGACATTCTCCTGGCTACTTTATACACCTTATCTCACTTAATTCTTACAGCAGCCCTGTCAAGTAGGTGTTATTAGCTGTTTGTAGATAAGGAAACTGAACCTCAGAGACATAAAGTAACTTAGCCAAGATCACACAGTGAGTATGAAGTGCTGCAGCCAGGATTTGCACTCAAGTGCTACAGGCTATTTTGATGCTATGAAAACACAAAGGGTAAAGTGGGATCATTTTAACATTTGGGTTCTTAAGTCAGATGTCCCCAAATGTCCTCTACTACAGGAATGGCTTAAGGAGGTGATTTACACCTGTGGTTCAGAAAGATTTACAAGAGGCTGGTAGGGCTGGGAAGGAGAAATATGCTCCAGAAGTATGCTTTGTGAGTGCAAAGTAAATAAATTGAGTTTTAAAATTCTTGTTTCTGGTTTGAAGCTGGAATTATAAATCAAGAATAGTTTTTCCTCCACCTACTGAGCAAAGCCACTGACCTCTCTGGTTTGTGTTGCCAAATATAATTCGAATATATACTAAAGGCCTCAAGAACTGGCTTCTGAAGGGAAAGCCTTCTGGGATATTCCTCGCCAAATACTGTCCTGCACCACCGGTCTTGAGTCCACTGGAAGAACACCTGTGTCTACAAAGTTGCAAATAGATTCCCACCCTTGAGGTAGGACCTTTTGTCTTTGGCAACTGCTACCCAAAGCAGCTTTTCAAAGGGAGTTGTACATGAACTCAGAGAGTTATGAGTGCTTCCCCTCCTTTTCCCAGCCAAGAAGGGGGCCTTGTTATTCTGGGTCCCCAGAGGTTTCTGACAGAGCTGCACTGGAGACTTGATCCTCATTGCATGGGAAGAAGGGTGAGGCTAGATAGACATCTGGTGGTCCCCCTGGTCTTGTTCCAGAGCTATTTTGGAACATTCTAGAAAAACAATAAAATGACTGTGACCACACAAGCAGCTGAATTTAGTAGTTTATCATTCATTAATACAAGAAAGAAAGATGTTCTGAGTGTTAAGATGAGTTTTTGAAATATAAATATTCATCACACATTTATTTATTCAGTGCAGAAAAAAAATCACCTCATACCACTCCCAGTGATAACCTCTGTTAATACTTAAAAATTTACTTTTTCATGGGTCAGAGAGATAGTGCTAGGGTAAGGCATTTGTCTTGCATGTGGCCAGTCCCAGTTCAATCCATGTTGGGGTCCGAGCGAGAGTACAGTGGGTAGGGCATTTGCCTTGCACTCAGCTGACCCGGGTTCAATCCCTGGCATCCCATATGGTTCCCTGAGCACCGACAGAAGTAATTCCTGAGTGCAGAGCCAAAAGTAAGCCCTGAGCACTGCCGGATGTGACCCAAAATGTCAAAAGAAAAAGATTTTCAATCCCTATTATGGCAGATGGCCTCTTGAACACTAACAGGAACAACCCCTGAGCACAGAGCCAGGAATAGTCCCCTGAGCACAGAGCCAGGAATAGTCCTTGAGCACTGCCAGGTATAGCCCAAACACTTCCTCACATGCCCTTTTAGACATATGATGCATATGTACATAAACACACAATCACACACTTTAAAAAATTTAACTCAAGAACAATGAGCTGAATTATATATACTTCTGAGTTCTGGCTTTAAGGCACTTTGTCATTTCTGGTCAGAGCAAGGCTCTTATTTTTAATTATTTTATTCTTCTCCTTTTATTCCCAATCCCCTTCCCTTTATCATAAAAATAATCTTTAACATGTTTGATATCTGTACTTATTAAATCTGTATTTATTTTCTGATCACCTATTTCTAACATATATATCACAATAAATTCCCCCCTCCTCTATTTTTCTCACTGAACAGTAAAAGAATTATTATCTGGTTTGAAGAGGTAACTAAAAGGGGTATGAAGTGCATGCTTTGCATCATGGAGCCTCAAGCTCAGTCCCTAATCCTAGGCACAGCACGGTCCCCTAAGAACTGCTGGGAGTAATCCCTGTGCACCTAGTCAAAAAGAGCCCTGGATCACTGAAGGTATGGCCCCCAACCAACCAAACAAACAAAATAAGATTTCTTCTGTCTTTTGCACTTTACTCCATTCGGTGTATCTGCCACATTTTACTTTTCTTGTTTCTTAGTGGGCGGGATACTCTCAGTAGCTTGCTGGGCTCTCCGAGAAACATATATATAAATATGTATATATATTATATATGTATATATAATATATATAATATTCCCTCTATGATGATGTGTCATGCAGCTGCGGTCCAGGAATGCATTCACTCATGTGTGAGGCTCGGCCCGAGCATGTGAAAGTGGCCTGGAGTGTGGCGGTGGCAGCAAGCTACAGAGAGTATCTCGCCCACGCAGAAGAGCCTGGTAAGCTCCCTGTGGCATATTCAATATGCCAAATACAGTAACAATAACAGGTCTCATTCCCCTGACTCCGAAAAGAGCCTCCAATCATTGGGAAAAACGAGTAAGGAGAGGATGCTAAAATCTCAGGGCTGGGACGAATGGAGATGTTACTGGCGTGCGCTCGAGTAAATCTATGAACAACGGGATGACAGTGACAGTGACAGTTTCTTAGTGAAAGACAGTTGGGTTTCCTCAATTGTCCTGCTACCACAAATAACATATAGATAAATCTTGTTTCATATCCTCATATGGCTCTGAAAGAGAATCTCTTTATTTTAATTAATTTTAGAAGTCAATACTCTGGCTGTGCTCAGGGCTGGCTTCTAGCTCTGCGGGGCTCAGGGAACCATACGGAGTGCTGGAGATTGAACCCAGATGAGCTGTGTATAAAGCAAGGACCCTACCTGCTAAGAGAATTTCTGAGATTGTTCAGTAGTGGTGTCACTGGAGCAAAAGACTTACACATAGATGCTTGAGACTGGTTTCCAGAATCACTCCCCTGGTTTACATTTCCAATAAGGATGCATGAGATTCCTACCTCTGCTGGTCTTTGCCCACCTCTTTATGGATCTGCTTTTGTTGTCAGTGGGTATAAATATGCACCATTATTTTAATTTATGTCACGGCTAATGAATTTTAAAGTCTATCATGTTGGTATAGATCCTGTTTCTCCCCCACTCAGTTCTTGGAGTCTGCTCCCAGTTTAGTGCTCAGGTTGCTCCTCATGATTCTGGGAGATCGTGCAATACCAGATTCAACCTGGGGTTCCACATGAAAAGCATGTGCTCCAGCTCTATTTTAGCTATCTGCCCAGCCAATATATTGGTTTTTATTCTTGATTTTTATTCTATAAAGTATCTATTTTCTTTTCCATTGATTTGAAATACTACATACTCATTCGTTATAGAAATATCATTCACTAAAGACCTAGGATATAGCTCAGTGATAGAGGATGTGCCTTGTATATATGAGGGACTGAATTTGATACCCAGAAACACACCAAAAATTAATTAAGGGTCTGGAGAGAGCTTAACAGGTTGAGCACATGGTTTATTTACAGGCATCCCACTTTGATGCCAGATACCTCATGGTCTGAAGCAGTACTGAAGTAACCCTGAGCATAGAGCCAGGAATAACACCCGCACAGAAATGAATGTAGGATCCCCACTCACTGTATCACTGTCATCCCATTGTTCATCGACTTGCTCGAGCAGGCACCAATAACGTCTCCACCTACACAGAAATGAATGCAGGATCCCCTCTCAATTAGTTTAAATGATCCAGGAATAACTCCTGAGTAGCACTGAATATAGGACCCCTGTCACTGTCACTGTCATTCCGTTGCTCATCGATTTCCTTGAGCAGGCACCAGCAACATCTTCAATGTGAGACTTCTTGTTACTGTTTTTTTTTGCGTATTGAATATGCCATGGGTAGCTTGCCAGGCTCTGCCGTGCAGGCTAGATACTCTCGGTAGCTTGCCAGGCTCTCCGAGAGGGGCAGAGGAATCGAACCCGGGTCGGCTGCGTGCAAGGCAAGCGCCCTACCTGCTATGCTATCGCTCCAGCCCTAATGAATTTAAATAACAAAGGGGAAGAAAGAATACAGTTTCGGCACATACAAACACACATTCTTCTTTTCCTTTTCCTTTTGATTTCTTTTCTTGTGATATAAAACATAGATATTTGCATAACCAAATATACCAATTTTTTCCTTTATAATTTCTACTTTAGCTAGCTTGCTGGCTTGTTTAGAACATCCTCTGCTTTTATATTTTAGGCCCCTCATCTATTTTCCTTGCATACTTTAGCGATCTCATTTTGTTCCTGTTTTCTTTTCCTTTCTTTGGATTTTGGACAACACCCAGCTATGCTCAGGGCTTATTCCTAGTTTTGTGCTCAGGGATCACTCCTGGTGAGGCTCGAGGAACCCTAAGTGGTGTCGGGGATAGAACCCAGGTCAGCTGTATGCCAGGCAAGTGCCCTACCTGCTGTTCTATCTCTATAGCCCTCTTCAGTTTCCATTTTTTCTTCTAAAAGTCCCCTTTCCCCCACCTCCCTGTTGCTGTTGTTTCAATGACTGGTGTGTGTGTGTGTGTGTGTGCGGGGAGGGTCACACATACTTGATCATAGTTCTTGCATACTTGGCCACAGTGCTTGACAGAGTTGCATTCTTTTAGTTCTGCTGTTCCCAAGGGTCACAGTGATGCTCACACACATGTGCACCGGAAGTTGCACTCTTTACTGGGGGCTGGAGCATCTTCAGTTGTGGTGCTTTCACATACCTGGCTACACTGCAAGCAGAAATTTTTCATTGCTCAGTCTGTCTTTTCCTGAAGTAGTTTAATAACTGAAAAATTATTCTGAGTGGCTGGGGATGTGGTACAAGTATAAGAATCTTGCTTGTTTGAGATCCTAGTACAGCCTTACCCATGACCAGCACCTGGAGTGTCCTCCAAGCTTGAAGGATGTGGTCAGTGCAATAGCAACAAAACACCTTTTACTTTGAAACTTTTCTGTCACTGCCACTGTCACTGTCATCCTGTTGCTCATTGATTTGCTCAAGCGGGCACCAGTAACGTCTCCATTGTAAGACTGGTTATTGTTTTTGGCATATTGAATAGACCAACTTACAAAAAAAATGGGGGGCTGGAGTGATAGCACAGCGGGTAGGGCGTTTGCCTTGCACGCGGCCGACCCGGGTTCGAATCCCAGCATCCCATATGGTCCCCTGAGCACCGCCAGGGGTAATTCCTGAGTGCATGAGCCAGGAATGATCCCTGTGCATTGCCGGGTGTGACCCAAAAAGCAAAAAAAAAAAAAAAAAAAAAAAAAAACCCAGAAAAAAATGGTAAAGATATATTTTCCTTCCATATACCTATCATTAAAATTCAACAGTTATTAAGATTTTGTTTATCTATCCATTTTATCTTTCTGTTTTACTTTTATTCTTGTCAAAATATCTGGTTTCCTTTTTCCTTCTTTCCTCTCTCCCTTCCTTTTTCCTTAAAAAAGATAAAAGAAAAAAGCTCTCCAGATAGTACTTAGGGTAGAAGCTTGCCTTGCATGCAGCTGAATCAAGTTTGATTCCCAGCATTCTATATGGTCTCCTGAGCACCTCCAAGGGTGATTCCTTAGTTCAGAGCCAGGAGTATCTGCTGAGCACTCACCGATTGGGTGGTCAAAACAACCAAATAAATTAAAAAAAAAAATCCCTTCACCAGGTACCCCAGACTATGGGGTTGTCGGATGCCTTAGGCACAAGTGTGGCACTAAAAATTAAATTCAGAGTCTCAAGTTTGCCCTGGACACTTCCTAAACCACCAAGCCATCTTCTGGGTCCTTCTCAGCAGGGATCATAAACAGCACATGCTCCCACCAGCTTTGAACTCACAACTTGGTGCTTGTTCCAGCACTTTAAGGAATTGTGCCATCTCCTAGACTTATTTCCTCTTCTCTTTTCTCTTTTTTCTTTTCCTAAAACATCAACTCATTTTCCTCATACATACTTCAGTCATCTGTCAAAATAAAAGGATAAAAAAAGAGAAAGTTTTCTTATATAACCAAATGTTATCGTCATGCTTAATATTAACAATCAATTTGTGGTATCCTAATAATTGGCCTTCTTGTCTGAAAAATATGTCTTCTGACTGTGGTTTGTTCAAAGCATTCTCTAAACAAATATCTCATCTATTTCTTTTAATCCAGACAATTAGTCTCCCTTCTGTTTTCAGGCCATTGACATGTGGAAGAAAAAACTTCTTTTTCTTTTTAACAATTGTTACTTAGAACTTTAATTAATTAATTAATGGCTGAGTGATAGCACCAGGTAAGGTGGGGAGTTTTCCTTGCACCAGGCTGACCCGGGTTCGATTCCTCTGTCCCTCTCGGAGAGCCAGGCAAGCTACCCAGAGTAGCTTGCCTGCACTGCGGAGCCTGGCAAGCTACTCGTGGCATATTCGATATGCTAAAAACAGTAACAAATCTCACAATGGAGATGTTACTGGTGCCTGCTTGAGCAAATCGGTGAACAACAGGATGACAGTGACACAGTGATTCATTTATATTTTGACTTTGGGGCCAGGCTCCAAGCCAAAGCCCCAGAGCTCTGGTCCTACTCACTTCTCCCACCTCCATGTGATGCTGGGGAATGAGTCAGGGCCTTTTGCATACATAGCATGTGCTCAGTTGGTTGACTCACCTCTCCAGTCCCTGGAACTTTCATTATTATACAAGTAGATCTTTTTGGGGGGAGCCACATGTGGTTGTGCTCAGGGGTTACTCTGGGCTCTGAGTTCAGGCCTCATTCTGGTGGGACTCCAGGGACCACGTGGTGATGCTAGGGATATAACCCCGGCCTGCTGAGTGCAAGGCAAAAGCCCAGCCTCCTGTACTATAATTCTGGCCCTCTATGAAGGTAAATCTTGATTCTCCACTTCACTCTGTCTATATAGACCTAAACAGAATACCATGGCCTTCTCACTGGTGGGCATGGGAAGCACATTTTAGGGTGGTCAATGTGGCAGTACTTTTTACCCAGAGAGAGAATATCTTAAAATGCTAATCTTCTGCTTTTCTTTGCTACACTTTTTCCACTTGACCTTTCCCCCAGTAAATCAGAGGCATTGCCTTGAGGAGAATGAGGATTGGTACTGCCGGAATGCAAAGAGAAAGAAAGAGAATAAAGCAGTCAATGTTCAGTTTTTCTGACTTTTAAAATAGCCTCTTGAAACCCACATCAAAAACAATAGTTTTGAAAGCCTAAGCCTTTTATTTGCAGAGAACCAGGTTTTGTTGAGAGAAGAAAAGGCCCTTGAGAATCAAAAAAAGAAGGCCCGGAAACAGGAGGGATTGGGCTCGCACTAAGAATATATTGGAAAGAGAATAGAGGGGGAGCCAGACTAAGCCTCTTTGCCCCTTCCATGCTCTCTGCATTGGGCAAGAGCCGGGAAGCCTGAGGTAAGAGTCGCAGCCAGTCCCCAGACTATAGACCAGCCTTAGGGGACCTCTGAAGGTTGATAGATGCCTGGAGCTGAACTCCTAGCATTTGAGCAAACCCCTCATAGTTGTCCAAGAGGTTGTTGAAGAGCTGTGGTAGTTGATCACTTTGTCACTATCAAGGATGGTGTGGGCTGACGGTTTCAACTGTCAGCAGGTCACACTCACGTGGTCTGCAGAAGTGACACTTGCCCGTCATGTGGAGTCATTGTGAACCTCATCCAGATGCTCCAAGCAACAGAGGATACTAATAAGCCACCCCTAACCTCTGAGATCCAAGGGTGGAGTGTTAAAGGGGTCCCAGCACATCCCAGGGGGATAATGAAATTAAAGAGGGCCACCTGGGGCTGGAGCGATAGCACAGCCGGTAGGGCGTTTGCCTTGCACGCAGCCGACCCGGGTTCGAATCCCAGCATCCCATATGGTCCCCTGAGCACTGCCAGGAGTAATTCCTGAATGTAGAACCAGGAGTAACCCCTGTGCATCGCCGGGTGTGACCCAAAAAGCAAAAAAACAAAAAAAACAAAAAAAATAAATAAATGAAGAGGGCCACCTGCCTCTGTCTTGGGGTGGATCTGGACCGTGGGAAAAAATTGCCCCTTATGTTTGCAAGTCACAGACTGGACAGAATCCCCCAGCCTAGTTTTGCTCTTGTGTTCTGGTTTAGTCTTTACTAAAATGTGTTTATCAGATGAGCAGTCTTTTGTCTCTTGCTTTTAAAATCACTTGGTGGGTGGAGTTTTTAAAAAGAATACTGATAATGTATCCCATTCCAAACCAATTCAAGTAGATTCTCTGTGGTTGGGGCATGTCATGGTAGATTATCAGTAAAATTTAATCTTTTTGAGGCCACTTTATGTGATTAAATTTTATCTTGATGTGAGTACATTATCACTCTGCAGCTATTTAAAAAATGTACCCGCAGAGCCAGAGAGATAGTACAGGGGTTAAGGCACTTGACTAGCATGTGTCTGGCCCCAGTTCAATCCCTGAGCATTGCCAGGTGCTACCCCAACCACAGAACCAGGAGTATCCCCTGAGCACTGGCAAATCCATCCTTCTACAAAATACACCACTGGAAATCATAGCAGGCTGAAATCTGGTGGGGATTTTTGTTTGTTTGGTTTTGGCCAAAGTAAGTGTGTATGTGCTCACAGCTTACACCTGGCTCTGTATTAAAGTATCACTCTTAGTGGGGCTTGGGGGAATCACATGAGGTGCTGGGGATTGAACCCCAGTGGGCTCCTTTGCAAGGAAAGCACTGTTCCCACCTTACTATCTTTCCCTGGGGTCTAGAGTTTATGTTTGCTTACTTATTTGCTTATTTAATTACTTTATGTATATGTATATGAGTATATATATAGATATACATATATACACACACACATTTGTATTTGTACTTATAGATTCAGGATGTATCCAGGGACAACCTAAAATAGAGGGGTTAACTGTAGCCAGCAGGGGCAGGTGTTTAGAGAGAATACTAGCTGCAGGAGATGGGAAAAAGACCAGTTCAGGTGAGAGAACTACCAACAGCTGGTTGTGCTGTGAAGAGCTGACATCCAAGAGAGACCGAGCAGGAAGTAATAGGAGGGTACAGAAGGGGCATTCCAGAAGCAAACTCTAGGCAGTCCCCAGGGAATCCCAGCTCTGGGAGATAAAACAGATCTCCCTGATGAGCATTTGTTATGACCTGTATCGCATCCCACATCCCCATGCATATGACACCTTCTGGGATCTATGATTGTATTTGGAGATCAGGTAAGAGGTAAAATGAAAACATTAGGGGTGGGTCTTAATCCAATAGGACTAGTGTCATAGATGAGATTTGAATACAGACGACACAGAGACAAAGGAAAACATGTGGGGATGCAGTGAGAAAGTTGCCACCCACAAAACCAAAGAATGGCCTCAAGGAAGTCAGATCTCTGCTGGCATCTTGACCTTGGCTTCTAGCCTTTGGAACCATGAATTAAAAATGTTTCTGTTGTTTAAAGTATCCACATGGTGCTATGTTGTTAGTCTGCCCTGGCTGATGAATATGTTCCTGAGGGGTGGGTGAGATTAGGGCAGTGCTGCAGTTATAGGAATTGGGTGTCACATCTGGGTCTCAGCGCAGGTGCATTGCAAGGATGAGGTTTGGGCCAAGTAAGAACTCATTCATTCAATTAATCAATAACATTTTATTAAGCTCCTACCCTGCATTTGGGCACTTATTCAAGGCACTGACTATATTGCTATTTTGAAGGTTCATCTGAGAGATGATTGAGGATTAGGAGGATTAGCTCTAAATGAGGGAACTTGACAGTGAAATTCCCTAACATAGAGTCCCTATATCCCTGGTCAGGCCCAGACGTAGCTGCACAGAAGGAAACATGGGGCTAGGGACTAGGTGGGTTGGCTATTTGTTTATTTTTGTAGGGACCACACCTAGTGGTGTTGAGGGGTGGAGGTTTGGGACCACTCCCAGTAATGCTTCCTGGTTTGGGCTGATGGGTCTGTGCTTCCTCTATGTGTGCTTATGGGTCTCTAAAGCTATGTCCAGCTGTGCTGGGGGGTGAGGTGCACTTTGTCATATCAGGAATCTAACTCAGGGGCTTGCCTTTGCTCTACCACTAGACTAATTCTTTAGACCAAGGGATTTATAACCAATCCAAGTATGTGACTTTTCTTTTTTGGAGAAAGTAGAGCTTCAGTTTGCACAAGTTTTCACTGGCACTTACGGTAATAAACTGAAATACTTTCCCTGACTGTTACCATCTCATGTCCTAATACATAAACATACCTACTTTATCTTAACTTTATTGGTTTGTCTAAAATGTCACAGTTTCTTTCCTAACCCGTATTTAAATGGAAAACGCAAGTGTTTCCAGGCAATAACACCTTCCTCTATGTCACTGTTGACTTCCTTAATTCATACCACAACTGCTCTCCCAGACTGGTAGGATCTTGAGTATAAAAGTGAGAGAGAGAGAGAGAGAGAGAGAGAGAGAGAGAGAGAGAGAGAGAGAGAGAGAGAGGAGATGAGAGAGAGAAGAGAGAGGAGAGAGAGAAGAGAGAGGAGAGAGAGAGACAGAGAGAGAGACAGAGACAGATTCCAACCTGAGAGATCATATAGCAGGTAAGACTTGTCTTGCACACGGCTGTCCTGGGTTCAATTCTTAGCACCACATATGATCTCCTGAGTCACTCCAGGGGAGATCTCTGGGCACAAAGCCAGGAATGAGCCCTGGGCACTCCAAAACAAACAAACAAACAAACAAACAAAAGGTCCTTTGAGTTTGAAGATGTAACTATTGTGGTAGAGTGAGTTCTTTGCATGTGTGAGGTCTTGGGTTTAATCCCCGCAAACATGAAAAAGAAAGAAAGAAAATTCAATATGTTTATTTCTTCACGAAATAAGCTTCCATTGCCCTTTTTCCTCACCAATTTTCTATTAAGTGAAAAACAAATTGTCAACATTGAACATGCCAACTCTTATTAAAAGCTGGGAAGTCTTTCAAAAGCTTTCAGAGTAAATGGTCCTTTTAAACATGACAAGTAGATAATGAGAAATATTCGTATCTACATGGTCCCTGCTGATCTCTTTGCAAATTCTCCTGACTGTGGACTGCCTGGACACAGACATCCTTTTCTGCTTTATTGCTGTGGAAGATTCTTTCCTCAATCTACTACTTTAAACATTAAAGTGATGTGAGAAGTGCCCCTGATAGTTCATCTGAGCTACACTCTGAGCCTCTTCCTCTTTGGCAGGCAGCAGGTTGTGCACTAGTGTGTGTGTGTGTATGTGTGTGTGTGTGTGTGTGTGTGTGTGTGTTAGAGGAGGTGTATGGGGGAGCCAAGGGACCAGGGCTTTGAAGTCAACTTTGAGTGTGAACATGGATTCTTCCTCTCTTAGCCCTGTGCTTGTGGACAAATCACTTGGCCTGAGTCTCAGTTTCATTAACTATAAAATGGGGTTAATAATATTTGTCTTTTAGGCTTGTTGGGAGGATTAATGATCCAACATGTATGAAAGCATCAAACCAGTGTCTGACAGTGTAGTAAATGCTGATTAAATGGCAACACTTTTCAACAGTTCCATCTAAGGATGTCCAAAGGGAAAAACAAAACCAAACTACCCAACTGTTTGTTCCCCATCCTAGGCTGAAACAGTAGGGGCACTTTTCATTTAAACCAGTCAATTCTAAACTGGAAGAGATGGTATGAGCACTGATGGCTAAGATCCCTTCTTTCTAGCTCCAATACTCTATGACCCGATACACCGAGAGAAAGGAACATTGAAGAGCAGAAGAAATCACATTATCTTTTGTGACTAGCTCTTTTGGAGATTCAAGCTGTGTCTCACTAGTACTTCCAGTTCCAAAGCTTCTAGGATTGTCTTTTCAAGAGAGCGGGTGGGGCTCAAAGGAGGCCTGGGTGAGAGCACCAGTTAACTTTCTAGCTGCAAAAACAATTTTTTCTTTTTCCAGGGTAATAGAATGAAAGCAGAAGGACATTTGACCTTTTCAAGATGTTTTTTTAATGCAAAATACAAGGTATGCACATAATCTTGTTTTCTGACTGAGCCTTTAAAAATTTTGGCATATTAATGATTCCACTTGAAAGCACTGAAGATAGGAGCCAGAAAGAAACTTTTTCTTTCTGAACAATGACTGAGAAGGGAATTCTAATGAATATTTTGGCACACTTATCTCATTTTCTGGCTGCTTCAGGACCCAAGAGCCAGTAGGTCATAATTAAAGCCAATAATGGCAACTCTAGACAGTTATCCAAATATTTTCCTGGTGCTGTCAATTCTCTGCACTAAATGATTTAACATCATGTTTGGGGAGTGTAGAACGTACATGGAGAGGGAATTAAATGTTGATATGAATCTGGCATACTTGCTTCAAGTTGCCCCCAAAGATATTGTTTATTACATTCAAAGGAATTATAGAATGTTTTTCTTAGTAGATAATTTAGAAAGATCCTTTCTGGGGCTGGAGCGATAGTACAGTGGTTAGGGCGCTTGCCTTGCACGCGGCTGACCTAGGTTTGATCCCCGGCACCCCATATGGTCCCCTGAGCCCTGCCAGGAGTTATCCCTGAGTGCAGAGCCAAGAATACAAGAATAAGGTTTGAGCACTATTGGGTATGGCCAAAAAAAACAAAAAAAAAAAAGGAAAAAAATAAAAAAAGAAAAAGGTAAAAAACCTCTTTCTGTACAGAGAGCAGGCTATGAAATTTATCCTTAAATTCTCAGTACAAGATCACATTTTCGATAGGAAAAAAAGACATGTGCAGCTGGAGAAATAGTACAGAAGTTAAGGTACTTGCCTTGCAAGTGGCTGACCCCAGTTTGAGCCTCTGTACCAAATATGGTCTTTTGAGCACCACCAAAAGTGACCCCTAATCACAGCAGCATGAGTAAACCATGAGCACAGTCAAGTGTAGACCCAAGGAAACAGAACCAAAAGGCATGTGTTGGAGTCATAGAGATAGTACAGGAAGTAAGGTCTTTGCCTGACATGCAGCCTCTTCAGTAGACCCTGTACTGAATCCCTGGCACCATGTATAGATATATAACCCCCCAGCCACTGTCAGGGGTCACAGAGTCAGGAATAGTCCCTGAAAGCACGAGGGCATCACTGGGTGTGGCCCCTCAACCCTCCTAATGCCAGAAAAAAGAAAGAAATAAAAGGTATGTGTTGTGGTTGAGCCCAAGGTCATATGTAAATAAGTGAAATTCTCTTACCTCTCCAGCACCTTTCAGGAATGTTCTCTTTGATCCCTAGGAGCTGCCAACACTGCAGATGTAGTTATGCAACTCTGGGGAGGCCCCAACAACTCCCTTTTCTGTCATCCCCACCCCAGAAAGAAAACCCACAAAATGCATCTGTTCGTAAAATCTGTTAGGATCTCGGAAACAAAGTTTTTGATTTCATCTTTTTTTTTGATTCCTGTAATGAGTTTTGTATCTTTAAAATAACAAGACAAAATCCAACCTCGTCACAGCCTGCCTCTTTAGATTTCTTAGACAATTAGGGATAAGTCCTGGAAATTACACAACTCAATTGACAGTGGGTCTGGAGGGGGAAAAAAAAACATGTAGGACTGGAGCACTATTTAGGGATGAAATAAACTGGTTGAGTGTCTTTTTAAAGGAAAAACTGGATTCACTCTGCATGCACAATTTAGCAAAAACTTGAGTTCTAAACTCTAGTGCTTTGCTGTGCTGTGGCAGTGGAAAATTTCCGGTGACAACTTGAAATTGGGAGCCAAGCACAATACTAAGACAGGGAAGACATGTGAGGCCAAGCCTGACAGTGATCATGCACTGCCCACATCTCAACTCAGAGCTGGAACAACCATGGTGTGGGTTCATTGCCTTCAGAGGTCTCTAAACCTCCAGGTGTATCAGACAGGTTGAAAAGTTTCCCTTTCTTCCCCATCTTTCTCTGCATTCACATTTGGCCCCACAAGTTATATCATAATAGATGGTAAAAATGCACCTTTATGGCCAGAGAGAGTCCGAGGGTAAAGTACTTATATTGCAGACAAATGACCCAGGTTTGATCCTCAGCATTACACAGAGTTCCCAAAGCACTGCTGGGAGTGATCCCTGATCACAGAGGCAGGAATAAACCCTGAGCAATATGTGGACCCCAAACAAAACTAAACTAAAAACCACAACAACCCCCCCCCCACAACCAAAATAAAACTAAAACCCTAGGCCCAGATCAAAGAGTTGCTGCCATGTCAGCTCACCCATTGGCCTTGCTCTACAGATTCACAACAAAATATCTGAGGAGATATAAGCCCAAGTGCTAAAATTCATGGGTACATCAGTCTCTCGGCTGAAAACTCTGGGGCACCCTCTGTCAAAGCCCCAGCAACCACACCCTCACCACACAGCTCCTGCCATGCCAGTGGCCCAACTCCACTGTTTCACGACTAATCTCTGCAGAGATTCCAAGCTATACAATTCTAGGTTCAGAGGTTGTTAGGTTGAGAACTCTGGGGGCTTTTCAAAGTGGAGGCATGTAGCAACCACCCTGCCTGCTCTTGACTTCTGTACTTCTAAAAGCCCTGACAACTATACCCACCATCCCATCGCTGCTGCCATGTCTGTCAACTCATTGGCTCAGTTCTACAGATCCTGAAATTTCTGGACACCTTCAAATACCACAATACTGACATCCCAGCAGGAGTACACCAAATTAGATGGGAAAGTAACTTAGAAACCAACTAAACTCAACAAACAAAAGAAATAACCCAGAAAATACAACTAGCAACAAACAGCGTAATAAATCCTCAAAGACTTAACAATGCTGTGATGAGATAGAAAATTTTCACAATTTTCTTTTACTGAAGTATTTTTTATAATTCTATCAACCAGTTAGTTGTGACAAGTAATATAAAATAAATTATTATGTGCCTGCTAAGGGGCAGGCTTGGGGTTGGTTGGGAAAATGGGGATGGTGGCAGAGGGAAGGTCACTCTTATGGTTGGATTGGTGTTGGAACATTAAATGCCTGTAACAAGCATCTTATGAACAACTTTGTAAACCACATGATCTAAATATAAAACAATAGCAACAACAAAACAAAATCTCAAGCTCCAAAACAAAAAACCTGTACTTCTGGACCACAGAGACAGTATAGGAACTAAAGAATTTGCCTTGCATATGGTCAACCCTGGTTTAATCCCTGGCACTGCATAAGTTCCTCTGAGGATCACCAGGAGTAGCCCCTGAACTAGCCAGGTGTGGCCCTAAAACCCCTCCCCTACCAACGCAAACTTCCACTTAATTATCCTTGAGGTTCTTCTTTGGCATCCTTATTGTGAATAAACAGGTCATTGACATTGGTCAAGAAAAAAATTAGATTTTGAGCCACAGTTTTTGTCTCTCTTTTGGTGATCACATCACACTCAGATAGTCACTTTTCTGCCTCAAGACCAAGCAACTTCTTCTGACTTGGGTTGGCGGGAGGGAACACTTTTTGGGATTTCTCTTGTCAAAATGCACAGCACTCACTTAAGCACTCTCTCTATAGTCTGTACATTACAAGATGGCAATGTTGACATTGAAGGGACAACTGGCCTATTCAGAAATGAAATTATTCCATGACACTTTGCTTTCATTCTAGTCCAAAGGATGAAAAATGTAAAACTTTGCTGCCCCCTGCTGTATTGGTAGGAATAAGTTCTTGCACTGATTCTCAGAGTGTTGTGTGTTTTTTTATTCATTTATTATGTACAAGGTTCCTGGCATAATTTGGAGAACTTTTAGAATATAAGTTTGTGTAGTTTGCTACCAGCTGGCTTGTTAGTTTTTCAGACAAATTGTCAAATCAAATTCTGTTATTTCCTTGTTCAGGGTATTCAGTCCTACCTGCCCCATCTCTTGGTATAAGCTTCCTGAGCACAGATAGCTTCCAAAGGGAACCAGTCAGGCCTCTATTTCAGTTTGAAGTCCTTTCTTCCCAGCTCAGTGACATCATAGGAGTCATAACTAAGAAAAAGTCTCAAGTACAGAACTGTTTGTGAGTGGTGTTTTCTGGGATGGTTGTAAACGTTGGGATAAGGTTCATTTACAATACCTTCAAGCAGTGTACCTATGTTTTCTTTGAGGAAACTGGCGCAGATTATATTCAGGTGATGTTATTTGAGCTCAAGTTAGATGATGGGAGGAAGGAAGGAAACATTATCTCGTTGAAGTACAGGCACAAAGCCTGGGAAGAAATAATGGTCATTGGTTTAGACGACCTGATAAGGATGCTGAGTCATCTTTTTGGAGGAATCCAGAGGACAGAGGCTTCCTTATCTTGACTATATTAGTCATTTGATGTGAGGCCAAGTCACAATGTGGGAGTTTCCTCTTTGTAGCCTATTGGAAGATCAATTTGTATGTAAATGAGTTCCTCTCATAGTCTTTTGAGAATTCTTTCAATTAAGAACTTTATTTATTTTGTTTTGGGGACCACACCTGGTGATGCTTAGGGGTTATTTTTGCCTCTGTACTCAGAAATTACTCCTGAAGATCCTCAGGGGAACATATGGGATGCTGGTATTGAACCCAGGTTGACTGTTTGCAAGGCAAGCAATCCTACCTGCTGTACTATCTCTCCAGCTCTACAACCAATAACTTTTTATTGGCAGAGATTAATAAATCTATTAAGCTTGTCTTGTTATAATCAAGATCCCATTTTACCTCCCTCTTTCTTTAAAACACTTTATTTTATTTTATTTATTTACTTTATTAAAAAGTAAGATGTAGGGCTATGAGAGTAGGCGTAGAATGAAGGATTTTTTTTGGGCGGGGCAAAGAAAGGTGGTGTGATGGAGGAAGACCTAAGTGGTGCTCAGAAGGCTGGGGGTGGGTGTGGTCTGTGAAACAATTTGTGGTCAACAGTGTCGGATGTTCAGGAACCATGTGGGGACTTGAAGGTATGTCAGGTGCATGCTGAGCAGATGCCTAACCAAAGTACTGTTTCCAAACTCCATAGATGTTTTAAGGAAATAAGCTGACTTTAATCAGCCCAAGGTAAAAGAGTGGTACTGAAAAGCACTGGAAAAGATGATACTGAGACATAGAAGATGATTACTAAGTGTTTGCCATGACAGTTGGTATTGATGAGCACATTTGTTCCATAAATGATCAAATTTAATATTACTTATTTTCCCAGAAGTCCCGTGAAACCTGTTGGGAAGGGTTGGGGGGTGGGTTGGGGCAGAAGAGTCTCAGAGCAAAAAAAAAAAAAAAAGGTACAAAATCTGTGGTTAGAGAGACTCATTGAAGCTAGAAGATTATTTGGGACCAAAACTAATCATGTAAGCTTTAAAACATAGGTATTACTTGAAAATTAAATATAATTCTTGGGGAAAGCATACGAGGAAGTAATAATACATAAAATTCTTCCTTCTGTGTCTTATTGGTACTGTTTTACACAAGCTTAACCTTGTTTAAACTTTTTTTAAAAAAAAAAAAAAAACAACTTTTGGATCACACTTGGTGATGCTCAGGGGTTATTCCTGGCTCTGCACTCCGAAAATACTTCTGGCAGTGCTCAGGGGACTACATGGGATGCTGAGGATTGAACCCTGTTGGGAGTGTGCAAGGCGGCTTTACCTGCTAAACTCTCTCTCCAGCCAGAAATTTAGACTTCTTGTAATCTCTTGTTTTTTCCTTAGAATTTTGTAAAGACTTTGGAAAACTTTCAGCCTGTCTCAGCTGTGAAAAGAATTCAGGGAAAAAGTTTGTATATGACTAAAGAAACATCTGCATTTTCTGGAAAGAGTCAGGGCTAATGTGGTGAAGGTGAAGGAAATCTCAAGAGAACTGAGTTGGCACAGTGCTTTCAGCACCACTTTCCTCTCAGAATGTCTTTCTCTATGGTATAGAGGTGGATCCAACCCATCTCACACAGGTGACACAAATGTTCACCCACTGACCTACATCTCTAGCCCAGTTTTGGGGGCTTTGGGTTTCAGCTGGCTGTGCTTAGGGATCACTCCTGGTGGTGCTCAGGAAACCATATATTTAAACTAGTCAGTTTGATGATTTGATGTATGTATAAATTGTGAAGTGATTATTGGCATATCTATCACCTTATATAGTTAACTTTTGGGGGTATATGTGTGGTGAGAATGCTTAATACTGACCCTGTTAGAAAATGTTTAATATTGAAGTGCTTAATAGTGTTCAATGTTAAAATGTTTAATGATTTCTAATATTGGCCCAGTTGGAAAATTATTAGCACTGTAGCACTGTCGTCCCGTTGTTCATCAATTTGCTCGAGTGGGCACCAGTAACGTCTCCATTGTGAGACTTGTTATTATTGTTTTTGGCATATGGAATACGCCATGTGTAGCTTGCCAGGCTCTGCCGTGTGGGTGGGATACTCTCAGTAGCTTGCCGGGCTCTCCAAGAGGGACGGAGAAATCGAACCTGGGTCAGCCGCATGCAAGGCAAATGCCCTACTCACTGTGCTATCGCTGCAGCCCTGGAAAATTATTATTTATATTAGTTTATTTTGGTTGGGGGTCATGCACAGTAGTGGTCAGAGGCTGCTTCTAGCTCAGTGCTCAGAGGTTGCTCCTGGTGGTGTTAGGTATCTCTGTGGGGATTGCACATCATCCTCTAGTGTAGGATAACATAGCCTCAGGTAGTTTAGGTTTATTGGGTTACTCCCGTTACAGTGCTCCTATTCCTCTTTGTTTATTTGTAGCTTCTTTCTTAGTGTTCTGTTGACTTGTAAATAATGTTTTTCTCTTCTCCTTGAGTCCTTTGCATAGTTTATTCAGAGCAAGTCCTTTTTGTATGGACACAGGAAGACTTAACAAATGTTATGCTTTTGTAACCTGGGAGTCATTTGACTCTACATGATATTTTCCTCCAGGGCATCTGTTCTCTTGACCTAAGCCTCAGCTGCCCTTACTTCCTAGCACCCCCAAAGCACGGTCCCGACGATGTGGGACGAGAAGGACCCAGGGCAAGCGGTGAGTTGTGTGCTACCCTGGCATCGAGATGGGTCTGGCCAAAGTGCCTAATGCTTAACTATAAGTTAAGAGCTTGATCATGGACAAATGTTGTCATGATCCAAACAGTGATAACTAGATTCGGACCCTGCTAGGGTGAGGAATGATTAATCTGGCCTGAGTGCTATGGTCTGAGCCTGTGGCAAGATGTTGCCAGGAGAGCTGCCTTGCAAACCTCAATTCCATACACAGTGGTTCCAGAGCACCGAACGTGGGCGGTGAGACAGAGCCGCCCAGAGAGCCCGAGAGTGCACTCGCCCAGTCAGCGAGCCTTAGTTTTTTACACTCTAGCATGCAAAGTCCTTCGTGCTATCTCTCCAACCTCTACAATATGGCATTATTAACTATTTTCACATGCTCTACATTTAATTCTCAGAACTTATTCCTTATATAACTGAGTACCCTTTAACTAAAATCTATCATTCTCCTCCCCATTCCCTAGAGTTCATTTTTTTTATGGTTTACAAGTGAGAGAGATCTTACAGTATTATATAGTATTTTGTCTACTGAAGTTTCTTAGAATCATTCAGAACTTATTTATTTTTTGTTTTTCAGGAAAGAAGGCAACTTCTTAGGAGAACAGTGAGGCTGGTGCTAACTGATGTGCTTGATTTGAGCCCTCTCCCAGGGATGTAGCTCAGAGTATTTTATATTAAATATTTACTAATCCCTTGCTCCCTTAGGAGCCCTGTCCCAGCCCAAATATGTAGAGATCCTAGAATGGGTTTGCAGGAAAGAGGAGATATCTATAGAGAACTGAAGATGACCATAAGTAGGACAGGCAACTGGTAATCTCGGTCCCTCACCAGGCTGTAATGGTCATTCTCGGCACATACTATTTTGCAAGGGTATTTATAAGGCTACCTGGTGATAGGCTAACAAGATAGTTCTATTTCTGCAAAACTGTCTTCTGATGAACACACACCCCTCCTGCATGGTAGCAGGAAGCAATTGTTTGAATGTTTTAGATACCAGTTCTTACCTCTGTCCTATTGGGCTCGGTAACTAGGATGCTGTGAAGAAAATACAGGAGAGCTCTAAAAGCTTAAAAAGTGCATTTTAAAATATTGCATTAGCCTTTTGTCCTTTAAGTCTGTTTTTTTTTTCTAGAACAATATAATCTTCGTTGGTACAAATTCTGTTTAAAATAGCTCTTCTGGTGAGTCACCTAAGTTTAAGCTGATTGCTTTTAGCCATGTCAAGCTTAAAACATTAATCAAGTTCTAGTTACTGCTCATTGTGGAGAACTGGTAGTGTGTGGTTCCACGGGTTTGGAAGATGTTAAAATATCTAGAGAGAAAGATAAGGCTCAGACGAGCCTGTCGGTATTAAGCACATCCAAATGGGTTGCAAGAGCTTCAGGAGCATAAAGTCTGGGTTCTGCAGGACAGTGTGCTATTTGTAGCTTAAGACTTGTGAGGTTCTGCTCATCATTCACCAGAGCTGGCCCCAACAAATGGACAGAAACTTGAGGCCATCTCCCAGAGGCTATTCAGATGGGTGGGAGGAACGTGTAGCTGCCTTGAGGAAGAGAGGAGCGCTTTAAACAGAACATCTTAGCATGACTTTAAAGGTCATTATCGAGTTCACACTTACATCAGACTCTAAATAGTGTCAGAAGATGGATCTGTTTGCCAGGATCATGAACTATAAAATCACTCAAAATAGAACACAGGAATCTTCAAGGCCAGTGCAGGGCTGGGCAGGCTGAGATGCTCCAGTCTGAGTCTAGTGAGCCATCTAAATAGGAGGGAGAAAGAACAGCTGCTTAAGGACAATTTATAGTCACTGACCCTCAAAAATTGCAAAAGCTTTTCAAGACTTGTGAATGTGTACAATGTCGCAGGGCTGGAGTGGGAGATTTGTACTCCTTAAATAAATTTTCTCGCGAGACAACATCTGTATTATGGCCTCGGAAAGCTTTGCCCTTCTCTCCTTCCGTGGCGTAGCTTAGTGCCCAATTAGCACTGGGAGATGTAGGTACAAGCTTTGTCCTCCTGCTGGCCCCACCCTCTGTTGGCCAAAGCCAGGTTACTTCATGCCTGGCAGCTGCTGGGTGAAAGTCCAGAACAGTTCTCCTGAATAAACAAGTCAAACAAAGGCAGTTCCCAGCAGTGGACAGGGCTGTGCTCCAGAAGTCGATTTGCAACTCTGCCCTTTGGAACTTGGAAGACATTCCTCAGGAGGAGCAGCGCTATGTGCTGTGGCCACGGTCCTAGGCTAGCCCACAACACTGACTTCGCTTAGCATGGACTTGAAAGGCAGCATCTGGCATTTGCCATCCTGGATAACGGATATGTAGTCTCTTCTCTTCAGGTTATAAGACATCTGCTGAGCCTGGCAGAGCCCCTGATTGAACTAATTCACTATTGCCACTGTTTTGTGACACTATATCAGTGGCTTCTGGAAACCAACAAAGTGAATGAGATTTTCCCAGTACCATGAAACCCTTTCTACCCCTAATTTCCACCTGCTTTCTCTTCCTCCTTTGTTTGCGGTGGGGGGTGGGTAGCTCATCAGGTGATGTATAGGAGCCGCTCCCAGTTCAGTGATCCGAAGTCATTTGATGTGGGGCTCAGGCAGGAGACCATGAACCTGGGGGTTATTGCATGCAAAGCCTGTGTTTCAGCTCACTGAACTATCTCCCCAGATCCTCCATCTACTCTCATAATTTTTAAAATGGAAGTATTATGTATACAACAGTATTCATTTTATTGCTTTATGCTTAGAAAGCAATATCATTTCACCTACCCCAGACGGTCACTGATCCCTGCATCACTGTCCCTCTCCTGACAGTTGCAGTTCTGAGTCTGTTGAAAATGTCTCTGGCTTTGTTTCTCCAATTGCTCTCTTTCTCTTGGCTAAGGATGAAGCTATGACAGTTCCAGCTTTTCTTGAGTTCGGTTCCTCAAGGTATTCTGGTGTCAGTCCAGATCAGCTGGGTGAGAATTCTGGCTTGACTGCTTATGTGCATACTCTTGCAGAGCTGCTGTTTCTGTTGCTGTTTTGTTACAGCATGTTACAAAATGTTATTTTGTGGAGAAACAAAATTGGGGTAATGCACACCTAAGTGAGTTTTGGGGTCATGTCCCCAGCACCTGTTCTCTTTCTCAGACATCAACACTAAGGTGTTCTCGTCTCACCACTCCAAAGCAGTCCACTCCCGCAGCCTCGGGCTTGGTGCAGTTTCTTTTCCAGTCCTGTGGTTACACACCCAGGGTTGGATGTTGTGTCTGGTTCAGGGCAGTGAGTTTGCAGAAATTACAGAAAAACAAACGCTCACTCTTGCTCCTTATCTCAGAATAGGGACTTTCGTTGATCCCAGCAGCACTGGTGAGCTAAAGAGAGACTAACAGGCTAACCCTAAAGGGACGCTTTCACCTTGGGCAGCAAAGTGAAGAGAGAAGCTGCAGAACTTCTCTACCAGCCCGTATTCATGTATAGTTTACCTCTGACATTTTGAGTTTATGAGCCAATAATTCTCTCCATTTTTGTCATTTTGAGCTGAGCTTTTAGTTCATCACTTTTGGTTGAATGATCTTTGAGCTCTGGGTTTGCCATGTGTATTAAATGAGATAAAGCAGTCACAATCTTAAGTACAGAGCATCAATCACTTTTAGGTATGCTCCCTACCTCTCTAGCCCTAGTGAGTTAGGACAGATCTTTGTTCAGTGAGAACAAAAAGTGTCTGCCTCAGCAGACACTAAGATTTTTACCTATTTGAGGGCTAAAGCCTCTTGTCTTAGCTGCACAGTGGCCCCATTGAACAAGCCCTAATTCTAGGGTCTACAACTTCAGAGGAAATGAACCTGGGCAAACCTGTCGATCCTCAAGACTCAGAAGGGTTTAGGGGACAAGAGGAGTGGAAAAGGAGAGGCATGATTTGCTGAAGCAATAATAGAAGAACAATTTTAGGGATCAAGTTTAATCTCTCTCTCTCTCTCTCTCTCTCTCTCTCTCTCTCTCTCTCGTGCGCGCGCTCTCTCGCTCGCTCGCTTGCTCTGGCTTCTAGCTATTCCTTACTCTTCCATAAATCTTTTCCAGGACTGGAAGAAGAAACATCAGACTACTATTAACTCTGATCATCTTTTTGCATTTAGTGTAGCAAGAATATCAATTTTCTAAAATGTCAATTTTCTCAATTTTCTAAACCTGGATTTTTTTTTTCTTTTTGGGTCACACCCAGCAATGCTCAGTGGTTACTCCTGGCTTTGCACTCAGGAATTACTTCTGGCGGTGCTTGGGGGACCATATGGGATGCCGGGGATCGAACCTGGGTCGGCCGCGTGCAAGGCGAACGCCTTACCCGCTGTGCTATCACTCCGGCCCCATAAACCTGGATTTTTACTGAAGGTTGTCAAGGCTATGCCTTGAAAAGTAAGAAAATATCATATAAAGCACTTACAACAGCTCAATACAGCAAAACCAATACTCTCATTAAAAATGGAGAGAGGAGGGGCTGGAGTGATAGCACAGCGGGTAGGGTGTTTGCCTTGCAAGCGGCTGACCCGGGTTTGATTCCCAGCATCCCATATGGTACCCCAGCACTGCCAGGAGTAATTCCTGAGTGCAGAGCCAGGAGTAACCCCTGTGCAACGTTCGGTGTGACCCAAAAAAGCAGAAAAAAAAATGGGGAGAGGAGATGAACAAGCACATCTCCAAAGAAGACATATGATGTCTAGTAGACATGATAATGTATTGTTTGTGATTTATTACAGGGAATTCAAATTAAAATAACAATGGGATCATTTCACACCAGTGACAATGTATTTGTCAAAAAGATAGTAAATAACCCATATTTGCCAGGATTTGTCTTGTTGGCAGAAATGTTGTCTGGTTCAGCCTCCATGGAAAACACTCTGGAGAGCTCTCAAAAAAGTAAGACTATAACTTCCAAATGACCCAGAGATGTCACTTTTTGACATATAACTTAAGACACAAAAACATTGATTTTTAAATGATGCATGCACACCTATGTTCCTTACAGTGATTAGTGCAATAACCAGGATATAGAGAAAACCCAAAATGTCCAACTACACAGGAATGAATAAAAAGCCATGGCATCTCTATATAATAGAATACTATGCAGCTGAATCAAAGATGAAATTCTGCACTTCACTGCAATATGGATGGATTTGACCAGTATTATGTTAAGTGAAGTAAGTCAGAGGGAGAAAGACAACTACTGGATCATCAGATGTGGATTACAGAGAGATAAAACAGGACAAAACAAGGAAATAGACAGCATTGACCAATGACAAACCCTTTACCTGAATTACAAAATTCATATTAGTGGCAGTGGGGGTAGAGGGGTGGGATTTAAAAGGTGGACCAGAACTAACATAAGGATGTTGGTAGAAAGTCATGGGCACTTGGTAGTGGTAGGGTACAATACACCAATACATAGAAGTGTTAACACTATTATAGCCATGTTACTGTAATAAAAATTTGAAAAAAGAGGTGGGGAGAAAAATATCTAGGAAGTCAGTTTGATAGGACAGAGGGCTGTGTTTTTACTGTGGTAGGAGTGAGGAGTCATTTGGAGTGTACACAGTTGCTGCAAGTCATATTTCATGTTATTTATCCTCTCCCCAGACGTAGGCCAGAGTCCTAAGAAGAGACAACAGTTACAGAAGTTAACACAAAGCTGGTTCCACTGGGATTTCTACAAAGAATCCAGCTCATGGGATATTACTGGTTTGCAATCTTGTTGCATAAGAAGGACCTGGCTCATTCCTCCTGATTTAATATACTGCTGTTTTTGAGTAACAGGGATGGGGGGCAGGGACACCCAGTGGTAATTAGGGCTCTTACTCCTGGCTCTGCTCTCAGGGGAGAGGGGGGGAGGGGAGGGAGAGGGGGAGAGGGGAGGGGAAGGGAGGGGGAGTGAAGAGGGGGAGGAGTAAGGGGAGGGAGAGGGAGAGAGAGAGAAGAAAAGTGCCTGTTATCTGCTGATGGGGGCAGGGATGGGTGGAGGGAGGGTAACTGGGGACATTATTTTTGTTTGTTTGTTTGTTTTGCTTTTTTGGGTCACACCCAGCAATGCTCAGGGATTACTCCTGCCTCTGCATTGAGAACTCACTCCTGGCTCCTGGCGTTGCTCAGGGGATCATATGGGATGCCGGAGATCGAACCTGGGTTGGCCACGTGCAAGGCAAATGCCCTACCCACTGTACTATCACTCTGGCTCCTGAAACTAGAGACATGGGTGATGGGAAATGAACACTGGTGAAGGGAATGGTGTTGGAACATTGTATGACTGAAACCCAATCATAAACAAATTTGTAACTATGTTTCTCACAGTGATTCAAAGAAAGAGAGAAGAAAGAAAGAAAGAAAGAAAGAAAGAAAGAAAGAAAGAAGGAAAGAAGGAAAGAAAGAAAGAAAGAAAGAAAGAAAGAAGAAAGAAAGAAAGAAACAGAAAGAAAGAAAGAAAGAAACAGAAAGAAAGAAAGAAAGAAAGAAAGAAAGAAAGAAAGAAAGAAAGAAAGAAAGAAAGAAAGAAAGAAAGAAAGAAAGAAAGAAAGAAAGAAAGAAAGAAAGAAAGAAAGAAAAAGAAAGAAAGAAAGAAAGGCATTTCTACATGGAAGTGGGTTAAGGGTGCCATGTTCCGATGGTGAAATGGATGCCTAGAAGTGAAAACAGAACTCCAGAATGATCCGACTAGAACAAGATTGCACTGCCCTTCTCTTATCTCAGATTTATGATTGTGGCCTAGAATTGCCTCAGGAACTGAGGAGGCTGGGGGAGACGGAGCAGGGAGGGGGAAGGTGGGATAATGGCGGAGGGACTTTGAAACTCTGGTGAAGGGATTGGTGCAGTGAGTCTGCAATTGAAAAGCAATGACTTCAATAGTACTAAAAACTATGACACCCTAATCCAAAAAATAATAAAATTATTAAAAAACTATTATTTTAGTTTCATCCTTTGTCAAACAGGACAGTTTTATCTGAGTTTGAGGGCATCAATAAGCTTTAAGGTTATACTATTCTCCATGTAAAATCTTTTATAGTCCCCACATAGTGACAGTCACATTTTTGGGAAAATAAATTTACTCTAGTCTTTGCTTTTTTTCATTACATTTCATTAATACCTCAAAATGGATTTGTGGCAATTAAAAAAAAACCTTAATTTTTTACGCAAACTGGGTCCTACGAATTTATATTGTTGTTGTTTTTTTTAAACCAAATGCAGAGTTTCACACTGATCCTCATCGAATTTCACACTGTGCAGTGTTTTGCACTTTGCTGCTTTCACCTAGTAGCTACTTTTGTATGTTTTGTGTTTATTTTCTTCTTCCAAGTCACATATAGAAGAAACGTTGACTAGGCAGGTAAGAAGGCCTCTTGTGACCGCATGGGAAATTTGCAGCTGATGGACACCCAGTTATTCATCAACCCTCTGTGTGTGTGTGTGTGGCTATGCAGTTAGCTGCAAAAGCACGTTGCAATGATTTTATGTCCCTCACCCTCCCTGCCTTATCCATCCTGGATCTCGAGATGCTTTGTTGATTGCCTTACTGAAAGGCAAGTTACCAGCTATACTGCCTTTGGCATTTTGACCCTAACAGTCTAGCACTGACCAAAGCCTTGCATGTGGTAGGTTCTCCATAAACATTAGTTTAATTGAATTCCCTGAATCATCACCCTAATAGCCATGTAGTTTCAGAAGGGAAACAAGGCTAGAATTATTTAGCAAGTTACTTGATTTCCTAGTATTCTTTATGTCCCCTATCATTTAAAATTAAAAAATATATATATTACAAAAAGGGGCTAGTTCAAAGAGCTTCACATCCAGAGAACCTGGGTTCAGTGATCTCCTGAGCACTACTGGGAGTCATCTCCAAGCACAAAATTTGGAGTAGACTCTGATTATTTCTAGGTTTGATTTCCAAACCAAAAAAAAAGCCTATATACATATAAAATGTAGACTATGATAATTTATCATTATGCCAGCTATTATTATTAATTTTTTTTTTTAGTTTTTGGACCATACCCTATGGTGCTCAGGGATTACTCCTGGCAGGCTTGGGGGACCATATGGGGTACCAGGGATGCAAGGCAAGTGCCCTACCCACTTTACTATTACTCTGGCCCCATTATGCCAATTATCATTACCAATATCCATTATACTTAAGAAAAACCCATGAAACTTCATATTTTATATTTGGTTACTTTTCTATAATAGAAGTCAATGGTATGATTAATTCCTGGTTATGTTTAATAAATTATTTACATTTTAAAGTTCTTTATCATAGTCATTTTTCTCTATTTGATTATTATTTTGGTGCTGAGGATTGAATCCAGGGCTTTACACTTGCAAGCAATGTTTTCTACCACTGAGCTACATCCTTGGTGATTAGTCTTTAAGTTAAGGAGTCAATTCTTTCTGAAGTGTACTAAGCACTTCCTATATGCTAGATCTTGGTTTAGAACAATGAGAAATGCAAAAGAAAAATTGCTCCATTAGAGGATTGGAATCTGATAGAGCCATGAAACAGGCACAACGCTGCATTAAAATAGCACAATGTGTAAGGGCTGATGTAGAGGAGGCCACTCTGGCTGTGTATTTAGGGGTCGCACTGGGTAGTGCTTGGAGGGCCATATGTAGTACTAGGATTTGTACCACTGTTGCAGTCACAGAGGCACCCAAGGCAAGATCCTTAACCTTTGTGTGATCTCTCCAGCCCAAACATAGAAAGTTTTTGTCTATTTGTTTTTTGGGCCACATGCGAAGGTACCCAGGGGTTACTCCTGTCTCTGCACTCAGAGAAAATCCAAGTCAGCCACATACAAGGCACCTTACCCTCTGCCCTATCACTTCAGTCATAGAGAATTTTAAATATGGGGAGGTTAGTGCTTTCAGAATCATTGGAAGAACTGGAGTCGCCGGAGTCTGGAGCTGCTGTCAAAAGTCCTGTGTGTGGAGCAGTAATATAGCAGTGGGTAAGGCATTCGCCATGCTTGCAGTGACCAGGGTTTGAGCCCCAGCCCCCATATTGTCCACTGAGCCTATCAGGAGTGATCCCTAAACACTGCTGAGTGTGATCCCCAAGCAAACAATAAAAGTCTTGTGTTTGGGGCTGGAGAGATATAGTATAGCAGATGGGATGCTTGCTCACATGCAGCTAACCTGGGTTGTCAGCACCCCATATGGTCCCCCTGTGCCCTGCCAGAAGTGATCTCTGAACACAGAACTTGGAGTTAAGTCCTGAGCACTGCTGGTTAAGGTCAAAAAAATAATGTGTTTGAGAATGCATTGCTGTGGTTGTGTTGGGGTACCTGAAGCTGATGCCTCTTCTGTTGGTCTCTGACATGGCTATAACAGTTGCCTCCAAACCCCAAAGATGATGAAAATCACTAAAAAGCCAAGATCAGGGGTTGGAGAGATAGCACAGTAGGTAGGATGCTTGCCTTGCACATGGCTGATGGAGTTCTTTCCCCAGCACCCCAGGTAATCCCTGAGCCCACCAGGAGTGATCCCTGAGTGCAGAGCCAGGAGTAAGCCCTCAGCGCTGCAGGATGTGCCTTTCAAACAAAAACAAAAAACAAAAGTCTGAAATCAGTTGCCCATTTGGCTTTCTATATTCAGGTGTCCCTAATGTTGGTTGCTAGGAGAAACTGGCAGTAGGTAATGACCCCTATCTCACCGACTTCCAAATTGCATGTGAGGACACTTAGTTGAATTTAATTTCTTGGATGCAAGGGAGATGTAGTTCTTTATAAAAATTATTATTTTTAATATTATTGTTGGGCTGGAGTGATAGCACAGCGATAGGGCATCAGCCTTTCATGTGGCTGACCCGTGTTTGATTCCTCCGCCCCTCTCGGAGAGCCCGGCAAGCTACCGAGAGTATCGTGCCCGCATGGCAGAGCCTGGCAAGCTACCTGTGGTGTATTCGATATGCCAAAAACAGTAACAATAAGTCTCAGAATGAGAGACGTTACTGGTGCCCGCTCGAACAAATCGATGAGCAATGGGATGACAGTGACAGTGACAGCGAATATTATTGTTGTGAAGGTGACATGTTAAAAATAGTATAATTGTTTATAACTTTGATGTTGTTACCACACCTCACCACCACCAAAATTTCCCAGACCCTCCACTAACATCCTCCTGTTACCTCCATTCTGCTTCTTTATCCCTCTCGTCCTTCCTGGGTGCTCGTTAATATCAGTTTTGTAATCTAAGGTGAGGAACTGTAGTGCTTAATTTTCTTGTGTCTGTATCATGGAAGGCTCAAAGGCACTGGGGTTAGAAGGGAAGCTGAAGCCTCTGGACATGCAGATCACTACTCTCGACATCAGGCAAAGCTAATCCATCTAGAGGCTTTCAAAGTACATACCTGACAATAATAACAGCCTTCCTTCCTTCCTTCCTTCCTTCCTTCCTTCCTTCCTTCCTTCCTTCCTTCCTTCCTTCCTTCCTTCCTTCCTTCCTTCCTTCCTTCCTTCCTTCCTTCCTTCCTTCCTTCCTTCCTTCCTTCCTTCTTTCCTTCCTCCTCCCCACTTCCTTCTCTCCTTTCCTCCTTCATCCCCTTTCCCTTTCCCATCTCTTCTTTCTTCCTTCTTGGTGCTTGAGTGCCACCCCCCAGGCAGACTGGGTGACAAGGAAGTGTCAATAATTGACCCCTAGGCTCCTAAGTGAAGAACCTATGCTCCATCCCATTAAGCTATCTCCATGGGCCCTTTTAAAACATGTTAGATGTGTAGAAAACTTAGAGTAGTTAATAAGACAATTCCCACATGGTTCCAGTTTCCCTTTTTTTTAAAAAATATTTTATTTATTTATTTTTTATTTTACTTTTTATTTTTATTTTTTGCTTTTTGGGTCACACCAGGCGATGCACAGGGGTTACTCCTGGTTCTACACTCAGGAATTACTCCTGGCGGTGCTCAGGGGACCATATGGGATGCTGGGATTTGAACTCGGGTAGGCCGCGTGCAAGGCAAACGCCCTACCCGCTGTGTATCGCTCCAGCCCCTCCAGTTTCCCTTATTATTGACATCTTACCCTAGCATGGCTCATTTGTTTCAATGCATGAATCTACGTTAAGGTTATTAGTAACTAAACTTCACAGTTTATCAATATTTTCTTTTCTTATTTCTGGTGCCACATTTAGTGGTGCTCAGGGCTTACTCTTGGCTCTGTGCTCAGAGATCTCTCCTGGCAGGACTCAGGAACTTTATATTGGGAATTGAACCTGGCACAGCTGCTCTGCAAGGCAAGCGCCTTACCTGCTGTACAGTCTCTTGGCCCCTATTTTCTTAGTTTTTATTTATGCCTCTATATCTTCTCCAGGTCCCAATATTATATTTAGTCACCAAGTCATCTTAAGCTCTTCTTGGTTCTGACAGTCTTCCAAACTTGACTGATTTTGACTATCTTGACACTGGGCAGGTATCAGGCAGGTGAATTGTAGGATAACCCTTTATAGGAATTTTTTGTCTTTATAATGGGTAGGTTGGACTTATGGAAACTATGGATTTTTCAGTATAAATTGATCCTCATTTTACAAAAGTTACTTGTGGTCAGTGTATTGAGTGAGGAGTATATTAAGTTGGTGTCATTTTATTAGCAATTCCTGTAATTATTAAGTTTATTCCAAACATATATGTGTATATATGTATATAAAGTTTATTCTTTAATATGGTTTACATAGCCTTACAGTATTGGAACCCAGGTTTCCTATAAGACATTTCCTGACACCCTCCTTTTTGCTCTTTTGTTTCCACTTTGTGGATTCATGTCTATTTCTTCCTTTCTTTTTTTTTTCTTTTTGGATCACACAGCGATGCTCAGGGGTTACTCCTGGCTCTGCACTCGGGAATTACCCCTGGCCATGCTCAGGGGACCATATGGGATGCTGAGAATTGAACCTGGGTCGGCTGCGTGCAAGGCAAATGCCCTACCCGCTGTGCTATCACTCAAGCCCCTCATGTCTATTTCTTAAAGGTTCAAAGTTCTCTCTCTGAGGACATTTGAATGTTTTTTTCTATGTAATGCAAAACAGAGAGAGGTGAGTTTATTCATATTTTTGCTGTGTGTTACTGTGTGTTGTTCTCTGTGTGTGTACATGTGTGTGTGTATGTTGTGTGAACGTGCATGCATGCCATATTTAGTGGTGCTCAGAGCTTACTCTTGGCTATGTGCTCAGAGATCTCTCCTGGCAGGACTCAAGAACTTTATATGGAGGTGGGAATTGTCATAAAGCAGAGAATAAGAGGTATATTAGAGAGCATGCATGGAATAGAATTGAAAAGATTTTTACTGGATAGCTATAGGCAGTAAATAAAAGAAAGAAGTTGAGTACTGAAATTTGTAATTTAAACAATGTGACCATTGAAATTGACAGTTCTTTGCAATGGGGAATACAGGAGTTTGTAGGAGGAACGTCATGAGATCACAATGACATACCAACTTTGATTTGCTGTGGGTCACTGAGATGTTCTTATCCAGCAGGCAGTTGGAAATTATGAGTCTAAAGTTCAAGAGGGAGGTTGAAATACGAATAACTGCCAACAAGAGATTGTGGCGGGGGCTCTGATTATTAATTCCACTGGGATAAACCCAAGGGACATATTTGCAGTAATTCAAACCCTTGGCAGTAAAAAGTTTAATGTGAACTTCAGGTCAGCAGCAGAAGAATTAAATTTATTTTGGAGACAATTAAGCAAAAGGACACCAAGACTTTGGGGGAGGATTTTGTGGTCATTCCACTTGCTATATTTTTAGGCTTCTTTTCTACAGGAATAAAAGTTTGAGACTTGAAAAAGTTGCTCTGGTAGCTCATTAATATCATCATAGAAAAGGTAACAGTGATTTGGGGTTTGGTTTAAGTTAACTAGGTGGAAAATAGAGTGGTGGGTCTGACAGGTTGTGATGCAATTACTCCCAGACACACTATTTCCTTATAGTCTTTACCAGTCTATACTTCAAAATGACAAAAGTAGTACTTTGTCATTAACATTTTGTAGATGTTATAGGACCAGCTCACTCAAGAGCCATTAACTATCTCCTCTTTTGTCGTTTTCTCTTGGAGAGGCTGGAAAACAACACGCAAACTCCAGGCTTCATTAAAATTTGAGGTGGCCATGAAATATAGTTCAGATTAATGAGAAGTTACCAGAAAGCCTGGAGATGGGCTTTTATTTCTCACTGGGAACTCAAAGATTTATGAGGAGAAGACTTTTTGCCCTCAGCCTTCTTTCAGCATGAGGTTTTCATGCAAAGCCATCTTGCGGGCAGAATGACAGCACAGAGGTGTCAGTTAAGGATGGAGCAAAAGGATGGAAGAAGCCTGGATTTTAAGCTACATCCTTTAGTCACTGTGTTCATTATGGTTTCCCTGCTTCTGGATTTTATGTTATGTGCAAAAAGTCCTTGTTCCTTATGCCTGTACGCTGGCTCTTAAACTTAACTGTCCATTAAAAAAATTCTGTAGAGGTCTAATATTCCCAGTCCTTAAATCACCTTGTTGATTTAATCACCAGTTGAGCAGGAATTTCTGGCTATGGTGCTTTAGTCTCAGTAATTAAAAAAACTCCCCCATGTGATTCAGGTGTGGTCAAGTTTGAGAACCGCTAGTTTTACTTGGTTTTGCTTGTTTGTTTTTCAGGCACACCTGGCAGTGCTCAGGGCTTATTCCAAGCTCTATGTCCAGGGATCACTCCTAGAAGATCCAGGGGTTGAACTAGGGTGGGCTGTGTGAATGACAAATGCCTTAACCATTGTACTATCTCTTTGGTGAGAACTTGTGGTTTTAAACTTTTTTATATCAATGAACCTGCACCTGCCAATAATTAGTAATTTCTGTGACAGAGCAATGGTTTTTAATCTCTATACCATAAGCCTATATGTATTTGTGAACTTATGGTTATATTGCTATTATTATTATTATTATTATTATTATTTTAGACCTTCCCAGAAGTGCTCAGGGATGAGGGAGGGGGGTCACATCCAGTTATGCTCCACATGGAGGTGCAGGCCTGACAGTTTTGATACTGGGGCCGATACTGCTAGCTGCATGTTAGTGTTGGCTGTGCTCGGTGTCGGGAGGGGAATCACGCAGTGCTGTCGATCAGACCCAGGCCATCACATATACAATGCAAGTACTCCCATCCTTTGAACTGTCTGCACTCTGAAAAGCACAGGCTTATAATACTAATTTCTTTGTTTTGTTATTGTTTTTATTTATAATTGGGTACTAGCTCTGGAGAATCACAGTCCTTAGCTTGTGCTTTTTGTTTCAAACTTTGCTCCCAAATACAAATGTATATGGGTTTTCTAGCTTGAAAACTATTCCAAATACTGTTTCACTGAGGTTTGAGAAATGACATTGCCATATAGCCTAGGAAAATTAGGATAATGACAACAACTCCATGTTTCCTAACTCCATAGATCATTGGAATATCTGAGAAATGACAATATTTTATTTTATTTTTTATTAAAACAAATTTTTTTGGTCACACCCAGTGATACTCAAGGGTTACTCCTGGCTGTGCACTCAGGAATTACTCCTGGTGGTGTTGGGGGACCATATGGGATGCTGGGGATTGAACCCAGGTTGGCTGCGTGCAAGGCAAACACCTTACCTGCTGTACAATCACTCCGGCCCCAACAATATTTTAGCATTCAAACTCCAGGCCTACCTCTTGCTTTCTGAAATAACAGAAAAATTAGTATTTCATAGATATAATCTTATCTTTTATCTTGTGCCTTAAAAATGGCATACAGGAGCTGGAGTGATAGCACAGAGGGTAGGGCATTTGCCTTGCATATGGCCAACCCAGGTTTGATTCCCAGCATCCCATATGGTCTCCCAAGCACCACCAGGAGTAATTCCTGAGTGCATGAGCCAGGAGTAACTCCTGAGTATCGCAAGGTGTGACCCAAAAAAGCCAAAAAAAAAAGGCATACAACACTTTGTGCATGATGAAATATCCAACAATAAAACAAAGAAAACAATAAAAATGATCTTGATGGTATCCAATGTAGGGTAACCATTAAATTTTGTGCAGTCAAACATTCCATGGGCTCCTGCTTTATTTCAATTGTTTGAAAGAAGACTGCGATCTTTTGAAGAAGCATCATCTGCTGGGGTTCATGTTTTGTTTTAGTTGCAAATAACTTTGACATTTAGGATAGGTTGAAATTGTGCATATAATAATATTTTCAACATCCTTGTCATTGATAGCACATATATATGTATATAATATTCCCCTGTGGAAAAGACATAGTTTAAAAGTGAAAATTTCTAGAGGAGCAAAATTTTAATTTTATGGCTTAACAATGTAACTTGAAAAACATATATTAACTGTTTCACTTGGAAAGTAACATTTTATGACGAATTCTGGAATGAGAAAGCTTGGGTTTAAATCCCAATTTTCCCTCAATTGGTATATAAATTGACTTCTGTAGTGAAATCTCTGTTCTCATTTTTCTTATTTGTAAATAGAGTTTGTAATTGTGATTATTAAGGAGACAATACATACAACATAATTAAAAATGCATAATATTCATATTAAGTGCTCAATAAACATTAGCTATTACCGTTATCTGTGCCAATTTTGTTCATAAAATCAGAGTACCTATGCTGAAAAATAAAAATTTCTCTTTTTGCAGAATTTCCTCCTGTACACAGACCTTTAATCAATAAGAAACTTCCTCTCCTACATCCCAATTTCCATGATTTTCTTTTTTCGGATCTCACCATCAGTATCTTGTTTTCCCTTATCACTCTATTATGTGGATTTTCTGAATTCTAGTTATTACCGTATGATTCTTATATCCGAAGCTCAGTCTAAATATATTTTTTAATTTTAATTTTATTTTTATTAATATATTCACTTTTTGGGTCACACCTGGAGATGCTCAGGGGTTACTCTTGGCTCTTGCACTCAGGAATTATTCCTAGTCATGCTTGGGGGACCTGGGTATTGAACCCAAGCGGCCATGTGCAAGGCAAACACCCTACCCACTGTACTATTGTTCTGGCCCCTAAATGGATATTTTAGGTTTTCATAAGTAGCCTTTCATTCTAAGCTATCTTGGATGCTCATAATATTTAATCCTCAAAATCTGTGTTCCCCGTTGTGGTAATTAGCACTATGTTTCACAGATAACTGTTTTGATTTCTTCTCTTTTAAATATTTTGTTGCTTTTGGGCTACACATGGCAGTGTTCAGGGATTACTCCTGGCTCTGAGCTCAGGGATTATTCCTGGTGGGACTCTGGGGACCAATCATAAAAGATGCCGGGGATCAAAGTGGGGTTGGTTTCATGCAAGGCAAATGCCCTACCCACTATACATCTCTCTGGCCCACATATCTGTTTGATTTCTTGTTATAGTCCATTGTAGGATAACATTGGGTTTGTCTTTTTAGCAGGGAACTTAGTTTACCTTAAAGCAATGTCCTTTCTGTATGGCACAGAAAGACAGTTAATATTATGCTTTGTAACTTGGGAGCTGACTGACTCCAATAATATTTACTCATGGGCATCTGCTTTCTCAACTCCTAGTTGAGAAAACCCTTAGTTCCTAGCACCCCAAAAGCAGGGTTCTGACGAGGGACAGAATGGACCCAGGGCAAGCTGTGAGCTACCCTCGCATCGAAATGGGCCAGACCAAAGCACCACGGTACTCAACTATAAGTTGAGAACATGGTCATAGACAAATGCTCTCATGATCCAAAAGTAACGATGAGACTAAGACCCTGCTGGGGTTAAGAAGACTAATTTGGTCTGAGGACTGTGGTCTGGAATATATAATGAATGTCCTCAGGAAGAATCAAACTTTAAGTCTGATATATCTCTTACTGTGCTCATACAGAATGACATTGATAGAAATATTAGAAATAAATTTACTATAACTATTTAAGTAGATTACTAGCTGAGGAAGGAAGAAAGCTACACACCCTTGTTTGGATCCCACCCTTGAACGGATCTCCTAGTAATCTGCAGTAATCTCTTTAGATGAGATTTTGTTAATCTCCTGGAGAAATGGTCTTACCCCTTTTTGTTAATGTTTAACCTGCCTTTGTGTCACCACCCTATGTGACTGCTATATAAACTAAGACTGTAAAAAGAGGCAAGACAGAAGCAGCAGAGAAGACACAGGGGCAGAGATAAGACAGAAGCAAGAAGAGACAGAAGTGGAGAGAAGACACGGAGGCAAGACAGAAGACACAGGAGAAGACATAGAGCAGAGAGAGAAGACACAGAAGCAGAGAAAAGAGAGGTCAGAAGAGACCAGAGGAGAGACTACAGAAACAGAGACAGAGATAGAGAGACAGACAGAAGAGAGCACAGAGACACACACAGAAGCAAAGAACAAGGAGGAGCCATCCCATTTGGTCCATACACAGAGGTTTGAGAGCACTGGAACGCAAGTGGCGAGAGATAGAGATAGATAGAGATAGATAGAGAGAGAGAGAGAGGAGAGAGAGAGAGAGAGAGAGAGAGAGAGAGAGAGAGAGAGAGAGAGAAAGACACCCTGAGAGCCCTCGAACAACACAACACACATCACATCACCCTCTCCCCCATGTGTGCGCCTTTGTATTTTTTACAGTCCATGGCTTTTCTCCTTTGCCTCTGTCACTGTCACTGTCATCCCGTTGCTCGTCAATTTGTTCGAGTGGGCACCAGTAACGTCTCTCAATGTGAGACTTATTGTTACTGTTTTTGGCATATCGAATATGCCACAGGTAGCTTGCAGGCTCTGCTGTGCAGGCGCGATACTGTCGGTAGCCTGCCCGGCTCTCCAAGGGGGGCGGAGGAATCGAACACGGGTCGGCCTTGTGAAAGAAAGGCAAACACCTTACAGTTGTGCTATCGCTTCTTTACATTTATAAAACTTCTATCAAATATGTCTCCAATCTATTTGTTCTCATTCTTCTTGCTACACCTCTAGACATTTGTCCTCTCTAGAAATTTTTTATCCTCTATCCTTCAAGTCAGTAGCTTTAGTTGCTTCCCTACCCCTACTCCTCCCATCCGCTGCCCCTGGCCCCTCTCACAGTGTTGAAATCAAAGCCAGACATCATGTATACAGGGCAAACACTTTCCTGCTGAATTACATCCCTGGTCTCAATATTTAAAATGCAGATCTGTTATTCTACTTTCTGTTAAAATTTCAATAACTCCTTGTTTTCCTCAGAGTAAATACAAATTCCTTAACAGTGTTTTTAAGGGACTAGAGATATAATACAACAGATAAGATGCTGGCCTTGTACATGGTCAACCCCCAGCACCACATTTCCTCCAGCTTTGCCAGGAGTGATCCCTGAGGGACCAGAGAGACAGTACAGCCATAAAGCGCTTGCCTTGCTTGCTGTTGACCCGAGTTCAATTCTCGGCATCCCACATCACCAGCAGTAATTCTGAATGCAGAACTAGGAGTAAGCCCTGAGCATCACCAAGTGTGGGCCCAAAACAAAAACAAATAAACAGAAAAGAATGATTAATGGGAGCTGGAGCGATAGCACAGCGGGTAGGGCATTTGCCTTGCATGGGGCCAACTCAGATTAGATCCCTAGCATCCTATATGGTCCCCTGAGCACCACTAGAAGTAATTCTTGAGTGCAGAGCCAGGAGTATGCCCTGTGCATCGCCAGGTGTGACTGCCCTCTTCCCCCCCACCAAAAAAAAAAAATGATTCCTGAGCACAGAGCCAAGTTTAAGCCCTGAGCACAGACAGCTGTAGGCCAAAAATAAAAACCAATAAACACATGCTTAGCCTACAAGTCTCATTTCTTGTGCTTTCTTTACACTCAAAGTCCCAAACTACTGGATGAATCCAGTGTGCAGTCTGCCTACTTGGGCCTTGGCAGTTGTTTCCTCTACTAGTTTCATATCCTTGCCTCAACCCTTTGCCCAGTCCCACTTTGTTTGCTTAACTCAACTTGTTTTTTCATATTCCGGTTCAAGCATCACTTCCTCTCATAAAACTTTGACTCCCACACTTGCATTAAAGATACCTCCTCTATAGTCTATATTGGTCTCTCTCATCCACAGGGGGCATATGAGAGACTGGTGCCCACTCTCTCATATGCCCCCTGTGGAACCTCAGAATATTCCAAAGAGACCACAGGAAAAAATTTTATAAATTGGGGTGTGGGGGGGACTCAGTGCAAGATAGGAGGCATTGTTGGAAACTAAAAGTTGAGAAACATTGTTCTCTAGGATCAATTCTTCTTATTGTTGTGCAGAGTCACAATGTATGTGAATACCTATTTATTATTTTATTTGTTTATATCTCTCACTAAGGGATAATTAAAACATGATAAGGGGAAGTATCTTTTATAATGAATGCATGTTTTTCTAATGAGCACTTCTTCCACATTGAGGAACAAAAAACCTTTCCTTCTTTTTTTCCCTTGGAAAATAGATACACTTGCATTTATTAATTTCTTAAAATAAGTTAAGTTGAAATATAGCTTCAAATTAATATTGCTTACAATACAAGACAAAACACTATAGTTAATAGAAAAAAATATTGTAACTGATAAGATGTAAAACCTCTAAATTATGGGCTGGAGAGTGAGCTCGGTGGGCTATAGTATGTGCTTTACATGCAGGAGGGCTGGATTTGCATGGTTCTCTGATAATCACTGGGAGACATGTGCTTAACCAGGCATCAAGCTTGGATAGTGCCTGAGCACTGCTGGGTCTGGGACCCAAGCAAAAACAAAACAAGAAAAGGTCTAAATTAGAGTAGTAAGAGTGAAGAGTAAGTGGAGGTTGGATACTATGAGCATTTTGGAGACAGAATTACAGATTTTATTAAATTAGAAGAAAAGGTTACAATTTAAAAAAATTATTGAATCAACCTGAGATAGTTATATAAGCTTTCATGTTTGGGTTATAATCACACAATGATCAAATACCCATCCCTCCAGGGTTACAAATTTTTTTTTAAATTTATTTATTTTTAATTAGTGAATCACCATGAGGGTACAGTTACAGATTTATACACCCTTGTGCTTATACTTCCCTCATACAAAGTTCGGGAACCTATCTCTTCACCAGTGCCCATTCTCCACCACCAGTAAACCCAGCATCCCTCCCACCCTTCCCATCCCATCTCCCCCCACCCCACCCTGCCACTGTGGCAGGGCATTCCCTTCTGTTCTCTCTCTCTATTTAGCTGCTACGGCCTGCAATAAAGGTGTTGAGTGGCCACTGTGTTCAGTCTCTAGCCCTCATTCAGCCCGCAACTCCCTTCCCCCGCATGGCCTTCAGGGTTACAAAATTTTAACCTAAAATTTCTTTATGTATTTATTTGAAAAGAAGTGAATATATATATGTATATATATTTTAAATTTTATTAAATCGACATGAGATAGTTACAAGCTTTCATATTTGGGTTACAATCACACAATGATCAAATACCCATCCCTTCACCAGTGCACATTCCCCACCACTCCCTTTCCCACCCTCCCCCTGCCTCCATGGCAGACAATGTTCCCCATATTCTCTCTCTACTTCTGGGCATTATGGCTTGCAACACAGACACTGAGAGGTCATCATGTTTGGTCCATTATCTACTTTCGGCATGCATCTCTCATCCTGACTGGTTCCTCCAGCCATCATTTTCTTAGTGATCCCTTCTCTATTCCATTTGCCTTCTCCCCTCTGCTCATGAAGCAGTCTTCCAGCTATGGGGCAGGGCAGTGAGATAGTACGGGACTTAAGGCACTTGCCTTACATGTGCCAGACTGGTTTGATTCCTGGCACTATCTTTAGCTCCTTGAGCACTTCTAGTAGTGACCCCTGAGCACAGAGCCAGAGTAAGCCTTGAACACTACCAGATGTAAACAATCTCACACCCCCAAAAAATAAAGAAAAAAAGGAAAAATAAATGCTTAAGAACAATTAATTTAAAGGGAAAGTGAGAGGAAAGAACTTATCTTTAGAAGGCATGTGTGGGGGCGTGCAGGAACTTAAAGGAGAAACATTACAATGTAGCTTTGATCCCCAGATTGAAATAAAAACCATTTCAATGCTAAGAATTTATTATTTAAAAAATTATTATTATTATTTTTTAAAATTTTATTATATTGAATCACCGTGAGAAAAAGAAAAAAAATACAAAGCTTTCAGGTTTGTCTCAGTCATACAATGATTGAACCCTCATCCCTTCACCAGTGCACATGTTCCACCACAAAGAACCCCAATAAAATCTCTCCCACCCAGCCCCCACCTAAGTAGCTAATGATCTTCATTTTATTCTCTATACTTTGAATACATTCAATATTTTTTTCTGTGATTTTTTAAATTTTATCACCATGTGGAAAGTTACAAAGTTCTCAGGTTTATGTCTCAGTTATACAATATTCAAACACCATCCCTTCACCAGTGCCCATATTCCACCACCAAAATCCCCAGTATACCCACCGCCCCCGTCCCCCACCCCCAACTGTATAACTGATGAATTTCACTTAATTTTCTCTTTACCTTGATTACGTTCCATATTTCAACACAAAACTCACTATTGTTGTGGGAGTTATACCCCCAAACAAGATAGCCCTACTAAGAAAGCATTTGATAATTAGTTTTCTATTAAAAGATTGTATGTTTTCAGGTTTTAGAAAAGGTCTCGTGGCCGCTAATGCGGCCGAGCGGCTCAGATGTGTCCCAGTCCCGAATCCCGGAGCCGTGTTAGTTACTGCTCAGTGTCGCCAGGGCTCCATCTGGAGAAGGTCTGCTGGCTGCACCTCCTCCGTCCGGCTCCCCTGTGTTGCTGGCCCCAATTCGGGTCCGGAGCATTTTCAGGGCCGCGTTGCTCACCAGAATGCCTGGCCGCTTCTCTACATTCAATATTTTAATAGAGAACTCACTATTATTTGAAATTTTCCTCCAACAATCAGGTATGCTGAAAAGGCATCATTTAATAATTTCTTTTCATTGCTGAGAATGAAGATTCTATGAGCTCGGTTTTGGATTTCTGATATTTTAGTTCAGTTCACAGTCTAGATGCATGTCTGTAAGAAGCCGCTCTGGGTGCCAAAATGGGTTAGAAGACCTCTTGGATCATAGTCTGTATGAGCAGAGGGTCTGTTTCAAGAGCAGCAGCTCTGGATCTTATCTGGGCCAAGGGCGTGCTGGTACCATCCCATGATGGCCTATGAGCCACATCAATGCTAAGAATTTATTATGGCAAACTGGAGAGATGATATAGGGGTTTAGGCTCTTGTCTTACAAAAGGCTGTCCTAAAGGTCAATCCTTGGCATCACGTGGTCACCCAAGGGCTTCCAGGAATGACTACTGAACACAGAGTAAGAAGTAAGTCCTGAGTGCTGAGTATGGCCCAAAACGCACACAAAGCCAACAAAAAAATTATTCATATCATTTTTCATTTCCAGCAGTCAACATTACAACACACGACAGAAGTATCCTTAATGCTAACTAGTGTACTTCTTCTATAAGTAATTATTGTAAAAAATTCTTAAGGGTTCGGGGCCGAGGCGATAGCACAGGGGGTAGGGCGTTTGCCTTGCACGCGGCCGACCCGGGTTCTAATCCCAGCATCCCATATGGTCCCCCAAGCACTGCCAGGAGTAATTCCTGAGTGCAAAACCAGGAGTAACCCCTGAGCATCGCTGGGTGTGACCCAAAAAGCAAAAAAATAAAAATTTTTAAGGGTTCATTATGCCTTTACCTGATTTAGATAAAAAATGAATGTTTGGTTCTAATGGGTAACAAAGTGATAAAGTGTAATGGATAGTGGATTAAAATCTCTGGTCTCCTCCATAATAGTTTAGGAAGATCCTTGTGGTTTTATATTTTGCCTGTAAATGCACATATATTCAGATGCACCTTGAAGAATGACAATGAATTATTGAAATTTAATCCATGGTGATGACAAACAGTTTCTTTGTTTGAATAATTCAATACACTTGGTATTCAAGTGTTACTTTATATGACTTTTTTCCCTGTACACATCAGGTGATTGAATAATGCCATTATATTCAATAATACTTCATTACAGTGCTAAGGAGTAAAACAGTTGATTCCTATACAAGGCCACTGTCTCTGTGAAATTCACATGTTTTTTCCAGTGTGTGTGTGTGTGGTTTCTCTGAGTACTCAGATTTTCTCCGAAGTTACAAAGGAAGTTCTTTAGGATTTTGGGTTTATCTGAATTGCCAGAGTGTGTTATGAGTAGGAAGAATACCATCTGAGGGACAGGCATACTGTCAAAGGCTGACTTGGTGTCTTCAGCTACCTGGTCAGGCTCCCATCAGCTGTGACCCGTAACTGCAATAAGTGGGTTAGAAGATGAATGCACAGGACGGAGAGATAGTACAGGAGACAAGGCACTTGCCTTACATGCAGCCAGCCTGGGTTCAGTTCCTGGCACCCTATATGGTCCCCTGGGCCCTAACAGGATTGATCATTGAGTGCAGAACCAAGAGTAAGCACTGAGCACAATTAGTGTACCCTTCCGCTGCTCCCCACAAAGGTATACAAGCTATTGTTTATTTGTGGTTTCTTTTTTTGGGGGGGGGAGGAGTCATGGGGGAGGTTGGGCCACACCCAGCAATGCTCAGTGCTTACCCCTGGCTTTTCACTCAGGGATCATTCCTGATGGGGCTCAGGGCACCATCTAAGGTGTTGAACCAGGTTGGACGTGTGTAGGACAAGCACCCTGCCCAGTGTACTCTGTCTGGCCCTGTTCTTCCTTTAAAAAAGCTCTGTTGGGGCTGGAGTGATAGCACATCGAGTAGGGCGTTTGCCTTCCATGTGGCTGACCCAGGTTCGATTCCCAGCATCCCATATGGTCCCCTGAGCACCGTCAGGAGTTATTCCTGAGTGCATGAGCCAGGAGTAACCCGTGTGCATCGTCGGATGTGACCCCCAAACAAACAAACAAAAAGCTCTTTTAATGCTTCTTGCAAAATTGGTTTTTAAGGTTATGAATTTCATGAAATTCTATATTGTTTCTTCAAATATAAATGTAATCTAGCTGAATAGAGTATTCTTGGTGAGGTGTTAATTTCATTGAGTTTTTGTACTATATCTCTCCATTCTTTTCTGGCTTGTTGTCTCATTTGATCAATTTGCTGTACATCTTGTGGGGTCTCCTTTGTACGTAAGTTCCTTTTTAAATGTTGCTGCTTTGAATATTCTGTCCCTGTCTTTGGAATTTGTCATTCTGAGTACAGTATGTCTTGGAGTTTTTCTGTAGCACTGTCATCCTGTTGTTCATCGATTTGCTTGAGCGGGCACCAGTAATGTCTCCATTCATACCAGCCCTGAGATTTAGCAGTCTCTCCTTCCTCGTCTTTCCAACAATTGGAGGCTCTTTCAGGGTCAAGGGAATAATACTGTTATTGTTACTGTATTTGGCATATCGAATATGCCACGGGGAGCCTGGCAGGCTCTTTCGTGTGGGCAGAATACTCTCGGTAACTTGTCAAGCCCTTCGAAAGGGACGGAGAACAGAGAACGTATATCAGAGAATACAAGCAAGTATGTTAAAACCACACACACACACACACACACACACACACATAATTGACCTATGTGTCTGTCTTTACTTCTGCATTAACCTATTGTGCTAGCTCTCTCCAGGGTCATCCATAATTAACTTTATTTCAACTAATTTGATTCTTTTACATGTGATCATATACAGTAATGGCATTTTCTTCATTTTTCTTTCTCCTAGTTCAATGTTTGCAGATAGAAACAACATATTTTGTGAATTAATTTTGTACTTTGCTACTCAAATCTCTCATTTACTACATACAACAACTATTTGGTGAAATATTTAGGGATTCCTGTACACAACACTATTATATCTGCATATTGAGAGTTTTATTTCTTTCTTCCCAATCTAGATGGTTTTTATTTCTTTTTCTTGTCTAATTACTTTGGAAAGGACTTCCAACATTAGGTAAATAACAATGGTAAATGTGTCTGGTTTTGTTCCTCACTTTAGCTAAAAAGTTTTCATTTTTCCTAAAGTATGATGTTAGCTATACCTATTTTATGGAGTTTTCTTAAATCATAAGTGGTTGATTAATCTCATCAAATGCTTACTCTGCATCTATTATGATGACATAAATTTTATCTTTCTTTTTTTTGCTGGATTCTCATATGTTGACTCATCCTTGCATGCATGACTTTTTAAATGTATTACTGAATTTGGCTTGCTAATATTTTGCATTTGGACCCGGTGGTGCCCAGGGAATATTTCCCTGTATCAGGGGTTGCTTCAGGTAGTGCTTTATTTGGGCTTGAGATGATCATTTTTAGATCTTTAGGGATTTTTTAACCTATATCTATGAGTTTTTCTAGTTGAGTCTGTTTTCCCTGAAACTCTTCTGGCCTCTTGGATCTTGGTGCCAATATTCCTCAACTCTGGGAAATTCTTATCTATGACTTATCTAACTATTGTTCATCAGGTTTGCCTTCTTGTTGTTCAGGGGCTCTGATTATTCTTATAGTATTCCTATTAAATTCATACCATACTTAATTTCTTTTCAGACTATCTTCTACCTTCTGTTGTGTTCTAGTGGTTTCCTTCTCATCCTGAAACTTCTTGAGCTTTTATTTAACCATTATTAACTTGCTTTCCAGAACTTCTATTGAGGTTTTAAAAAATTTTTAAAAAATTATTATTACTATTATTTTTTTGCTTTTTGGGTCACTCCTAGCTTTGCACTCAGGAATTACCCCTGGCGGTGCTCAGGGGACCATATAGGATGCTGGGAATCAAACCCGGGTTGGCCGCGTGCAAGGCAAATGCCCTACCCGTTGTGCTATGCTCCAACCCAGAGTTTTTTTTTTTTTAATATCATCTACTATACTCTTCATTTCTGCTTGTAGTTTTCTAATTTCAGCACTCATACTCCCTTCTGTTTTGTTGACTACCTGCGCATTGTTTCTTTGGGCTCATTAAACATTCTCCCAATGGTGTCACTAAAGTCACTGTCTGAGGATTTACTGAACTGGTAGGTGTTGTTTGTGCCTTCTGTGATATTGTTTTCACTCACTGAACTTGGTGGAATTCTATGTGTTTTCCTCATTGTTTTTCTAGTGTTCTTGCTATGCTGGGGGTAAGTCTCTGGAGTTATGCCCCCTGGAGACTGGAGGTTGCTCTTTTCTTTCTCTTACTGTCTTCACTGAAGGGAAGTATAACTGTGAGCAGCATGTAGCTGGCTGAGTAGAACTGTTAACTAGAAGAGAGAGGATTTATCTTGCACTCGGAGCAGGACTTCCACTCCAGGAGGGTGGAACAGCAAGCAAAGAGGCTTAGGAGCTGCGGCATGGGCCCATTGATGTTCCAGAGGTCAGGTGTGGAGGCCACTGGAATCTTGCCATAAGGGAGCAGAACTGCCTCTTTTTCTGAGTAGAGCCAGTGATGTCAGCCTGCTAAGACTACTCTCACCTAGAAGGATAAAGCAGCAAACAGAAAGTTTCCAGAACTTCACTGTTTCTGCATTGATAAACCTGTGGCAAAACAGGTTTTGTATTACAATTTTACCCCCAAAGCAGTTTCCAAGAACTTACCCATACAATCATTTGGGATTTATTATGGCTAATATAAATCACCAGAAGCAGTTTGCTTTCACTTAGGAAATTCAACAACATACCTTGTATCCTCCCTCAGGGGTGTGCCAACTTTCCAGTTCTGTGTCATGACCATATCCCAAGGTATTTTAATTACTTTCCATTCTAAATCACCTGGGTCATTAGGTTGATGAGATCATAATGGTGCTATCACGTTTCCTTGTAAGCAGTAAGTAGAAATAGCTTTAGGTCCATTGATAGAGACATACGGATGAGCAAAAAATAAATTACACATACATTCAGAGACTTAACATTTTCATAACATTTCTGGAAGTCTGGTGATCTGGGAAGAGTTGCATATTTTTTTCTAAACTGAAGAAAAAGTTTCTGGACTTGCCCACCACCACAAAAATGGCACAATATTATTAGGTCTCTTTAAGTTTTAGAACACAAAACTCCTTTGGAAATGCAGCTATCACTACTTGATGAATATAAACAAAAATCACCTGTTATGGCTACTGTAAAGAATTGAATAAGACAAGGCTCTAGGTTAGGTCTAGGTTGCTATGAAAACTCTACTGCTTAAACTGTATGAAGCAGAACATACTGGGGTAGTTGAAGTACATGTGGCAGATAGGAATACTTTATGGAAACTGTAGCAGACTATAAGGTGAATAATAGTCTAAATCAGTAGGATTTAACATCCCTTAAAGTTTTTGAGAGTTTCTGGTTTATAACTGAGCCTTAAAAGAGACTGAATGCTTCACCATACGTCAAAGTTATCATGCAACCTAAGCTGTCTATAAAGAACAGGATATTGCCAACCCATATGGATTGGATTCTCCAACCCATAAAACTGGGAATTCACAGCAGCATTGTCTAACTGACTAGAAAAGGTACATAGCACATCAGGCTATGTAAGTCTGAAGGCACAAATAACTTGCACGAGAAAATGGTATAGATGTTTATGGTTCATTCACCTTCCATAGTGCATCTTCCCTGTCAATCCACATCTGTGTCCTATTGCAGAGTTGTCCCTAACATTATTCACCTACGGTAGCCTGCTAAATAGGCAGTGTCCCTATTTTCCATTTTTATGTGAAAAGTTTGTGGAGGAGAAATTACAGGCCTAGTTTAAAGATGGTTCTGTACAATACGTTGGTGCTATCCAAAAGTGGATGGTTGTAGCACTGCAATGGAAGGCAAGAGTGAAGGAAAAAAATCTACGAATGGGAGAATTATGGATTTATGTTGACTCAGGGATGGTGGTTAATGTTTGATTAGATAGCCATGACTCAACAGGATCATAATTGGAAAACTGGTGTCAAGAAGATCACAAAGTGGTCCATGGAGGTTATTCCTGGTATCAGAAACACAGATGTTAAGTTCCCAAAGCCTAATGCCCGTAGAGAGACTAATATTTAGCATTCTTTAGAGCCAGTCATTGGAAAGAACGTTCATTATAAAAGTTCACTTTCATTATGGAAGGGACAGAACCTAATTTTCATTGAAACAATGCTTATTCTGGACACATATTTGTTTTCATAATGCTCCTACCCAAATAACTATCCTAGTATTTACAGAATGTATACATTTAATAGACCACTAGTTCCTACTAGGGAACTAAGAGTAAAGAAAGGTGGGAATGGACTGCAATTGTGCATGGAATTTCGATGTTGCCCATCACTTTGAAACAGTTGACCTAATAAACTGGTAGCATGAAAGACTTAGTCATAGGGCCAGCTAGGTGGAAACACCTTGCAGAGCTGGGACAATATACTCCAGGATGTAGTACATGTTCTAAGTCAGTTGACAAATATATGTTGCAATTTCTCCTACAGACAGTTTTTATGAGGACAGAAATAAACTGGTACACATGGGACTGGTTCCTCTTATTTGACAGTCCACTAAGGAAATTTTTGTTTCCTGTCTTCACTAGTTTATGCTCTTCTGGTCTCGAAGTCTTATTTCCCAGTAGAGGAACGTTTTTTAACCATGAAACATCTCAATGGTACCAATAACTAAAAATAATGACTATTACTTGGGACAGGGGATATGACTCAAAGAGGTGGTACACAGGCCTGGTGTATATGAGGACCTAAGTTTGACTCCCAAAACCACATGGCCCTCTGAGCACCACTGGGCTAGTACTGTAGCTTCTGAGCACTGCTGAGCTGAACCTAAATCGTCAAGTGTGCACTGCCGGGCTAAGTATCACTGGGTATGGCTCTTGGGACCCTCCAGTATTGCTGGATATGGTTCCTCTTTCAAAAAACGAAACTGCTACATGACCATTTTGGGATTTTCATGCTAATGAATGAATCAGAAAAATAAAAGTGGGTTATAAAACTGAGGGTAGCTATTTCATCCTGACTCCCCACCTCCTTTCCTTTTCTTCATTGTCATTATTGTAATGTTTGGGGTTGCTCACTAGAAGCAGTATTGCTGAGGGTTATACACCTGGTTGTAGTATGCTGGGCAAGGCACATGTGTTATGGTTCCAGGAGCCGAATTTGTCCTTGTTTGGGGACCAAACTCTCTGATTCACTGCTTCACCACTGAGCTATCTCAGGTTTCTTAATCCTGACTTTTAAGGAACAATTGGATTTTCTTCAGAGAGGAGTCCTGAGTGTGTGACTCTGTGTCTTTAATGTGACTGAAAATCAAGGCCACATGTGCTGGATTATAGCTGTATTTAGTGAGGATTCATTAATTGTGAAGTAATATAATTATAAATCAAAACAATTTGAGATAAAGGGACATTATGATAGAATGATCTCCTGGAACTGAAGGGCAAGCCTGCAGTTGACTCTTAGAAATAAAGTAGAACTAGGTTCTCAAGTGTGAGCCCAGCTCTTCGTTTCTCATTTCTGCTTTTCTCTGTGTTTCTGATTCATTCTTTGTCTTTCTTGTTAATTCATCATCTTTTTTCATTTTAGTGACCTACCTAGTGGTGTTGGGGGCTACCCTAAACACAGTGCTCCGAGAACCACGCAGTGTTAGCGATTGAACTGGGCTTTCCACATACAAAACATGAGCCCCAGACCTCTGTGCCATGTCCCTGTCCCCAAATGCATCTCATATTTCTTCCCAGCTTATCTGGCCAAAAGCACACCTGTTACCAGAAACTGCTTTTTTTTTACTTTTTAAAAATTAAAAAAAATTTCAAAGCTGTTCTAGATTTGATTTCAGTCCTACAGTATTCCAACGCCTATATACCTACCAATGTACATTTTCCAGCACCAGTGTCCCCAGGTTCCCTCCCATCACCCCACCCCCTACCCCCCACCTGACTCTATGGCAGGTGCTTCTCTCTCTCTCTCTCTCTCGCTCTCTCTCTCTCTCTCTCTTCTTTTGGGCATTGTGGTTTGCAATATTGGTACTGGAAGGTTATCAAGAATATCCCTTTACTTTTAACCCTCAGATCTTGCCCAGCGTGGTAATTCCCAGATATTATTGTCATACTGGTCTCTTCTTTATCTTACCAACCCTCAGTCCCACACATACTTGTGGTTAGTTCCAACCATTGACCATTCTCCTAACCTCTGTTTTCATGGCCTTGAATATTAGTCATCAAATCTCTGTATATTTTATATAGCACAAATGAATGTAGTCATTCTGTATCTGTCCCTCTCCTCTGACTCATTTCACTCAGCATGATAATCTCCATGTCCATCCATTTATAGGCAAATTTCATGACTTCATTTTTCCTTACAGCTGCATAGTATTCCACTGTGTAGATGTTCCATAGTTTCTTTATCCATTCATCTGTTCTTGGGCACTCAGGTTGTTTCCAGATTCTGGCTATGGTGAATAGTGCTGCAGTAAACATAGGAGAGCAGATGGTGTTTCTGCTGTGTGGTTTTGGGCCCCCAGGATATATTCCCAGAAGTGGTATTGCTGGGCCAAGTGGGAGCTTAATTTGTAGTTTTTTTGAGAAATGTCCATACATATTGTTTTCCAAAAAAGGCTGGGCCAATCAGCATTCCCACCAACATTAAATGAGAGTCCCTTTCTCCCCACATCCATGCCAATACTATTTGCTTTTGTTCTTTTGGATGTGTTCCAGTCTCTACCAGATGAGACCATTGGTCCCATTTGTCCAGACTAATTTCGTGTGGGAGAGGGGTCATGTGGTAGCAATATGATGGCCTCCATGGAAACCGTGGAGATAGACATGGATGGTGAGGAAGTTGGAAACAGGTGAGGAAGTGATTGTGAGAAACTCTTTCTAGAAGGATGCTAGATTCACTACAAAGTAGTTCAATTATTCAGTATAGTAATAAATGAATAAATAAGAACTAATATGCATTGAGCATATATATAGTTTTTAGTATTATCTAGTATGTTTATATCATAGTATATAATTTAAATTTAACTTGTATCTCTATTTTATAGATAAGAAAATAAAATTAAAGAGAGTTAAATAACTGGGTTGGTATACAAGTCTAGATTTTTAAATAAACTTATCTTATAAGTGGTACCCATATTTTGTTCTTTATAACATGTTGATTCTTGTGCTACAATTTGTGTTAATTAGACCACATCTAAGTGTGATCCACTGACCTTATGTACTGGTGTCAATGTACATCAGTTAAGCTCTAGGTGCCCAATTTCACCATATATCTCAGATCTGGGCCCTGGGATTGTGCTCTTGAAACCGGGCATAGATTCTGACAGCTACATTTTCTTGGTTGCATTTTGTCCCTGGGTTCCACATGTCTGCCTCTGGGAGGTGAATTGACTCTCTGTCAGTTTTCTTCTCTGTATAAATTGGGCACTCTAAGATTATGGAAATGACATGTAGGCAAGTATGTTTGTCTATCAGGCTCATTGCTAATCTCCTGGGCCTAAAACCATGTTGGGTTGACAATTATTTGTTTTATGAATGAATGGACAAAGTGCAATTCACAAGAGTCCTACTTGAGGAACTATAGAGTTTCCTTGTCTTTTGTCTAAAAGTTGGGCTTCTGTGTGTGAAATTAGGCAAGTCACACAGAGTGATGTGGAAATTTTGAAGAACTTGCATTTAGAGGAAGGGAGTGAAAAGGAGGGGAAAAAAGGGAGAGAGGAAAGAGAGAAGAGTAAAGGAATATAGATGAAAGTGTCAAATTATGATTTAATTGTATCTGCAATTTAAATGTCCCTTCTGTATCCTAATGGAATCTGGTAAAATCCATGATCTTCACGGTTGCCTTAAACAGGAATTGCCTTGAGATGGGATCAGGGATGGGACTGATCACACACAGGTTACAATGAAATGAGACAAGAGGAAGCAGGAATGCAGCTCAAGGGGTAGAGCAGAAGTCTTACTTATATGAGGCCCTAGATTCAATCCCCTGGACCAGCAGTGTATACCACTCCCCCCGTCCCACCCCATTCTCAGTACAGACAGGTAGAGAACATCCAGGCTGATGGCAAAAGAGCCCTTCCGAGACAAGGCAAGTAAAATCTCTGATCCAGCACTTGGCCCATGGAAATCACTCTGTAAATGGTGATTTCCCTGGGAATCCATGACCCGGGTTGACATCCTGCCTCTCTGTGACCCCAGGACAGGGACGGGTGTGCAGAGATTTCTCAGAATCTCTGTCCAGTGGGTTTCCCAAGGTTCTGCTCAATAGCATGACACAGTGGTGAGATATGGACACTTTTGGGCCACTTCACTCTATGCAGAGTTCCTCCAGGTCTCCTGGGGGTAGGAGCAGAGTGGATACATGCACACACACACACACACACACACACACACACACATACACACACTCACCAAAGAAAACACTCTTTAGCCTGGTGGGAGAGTCCTGGTAAGCACTGATGTCATTTGTTTTCATACAAACTATAACAGGCTTCTGAGTTAAGCATTTGCTCAGCTGTTCCTTGCCAAAGACGATGGCTGCTTTGTGTCACAGCCTGTTGACAATGTTATAGTCACGCATTGTACCTCAGAGGCCAAAACATTCCAGAGTAGAATGATCGGGAGTGGGGGTGGGGTTAGAGAGGTGGGGGGAGCCTCTTCAGGGGTCTGGAGAGATCAGGTTGGATAGCCCTAGGAATTCTACTCTGGGGATAGCAAAGGAAATGACATTCAGTTCAGCAATCTCCCTCTCCACCCCCTGCTGTCCTTGAGCACAAATATTCTGAGTTGCCACAGACATTCAATCAGGATGTCCCTTTCATCTGAACCAAAGGAATGCAAGGTCTGTGTTTATGAGTGTGCCCCTTTCACCAGATTGCGAAGTGATGCCCTAGGGTAGGAACTCTAACTTGTTCATCCTCCCGTGCCTGTGAATTGGACAGGGTCAGGCACAAAGGGATGCATGTGGCGAGGCTTCGTGGCAGGGGAGAGTGTTTGTGACTCCTTAGTGCCTTCTATTTTCAGGCTCTTCTTTAGGTCCTTTCTTTGGCAGGGCTCCCTGCTCACTGCAGGTGTCTCCTAAAAGCTTCTGTCCCCGTGTTTCCTTCTCATCCTGGAAACGGAAGTTCATTTTGAAGGCTGCTCTATTGTTTGTACCGCTTGTAATACCAAACTGAATGGGCCTGATTTGTCGCATGCTTGGCTGTCTTCACACAGCATGCTTTTGCGATACGTAACATTTCCTTTCAGACCAAGTGTGACCTGGTAGAGTGGCAAGAACCAACACAACTAGGACTGCTGGTATTTTATTTTATATTTTTTATCTAAATTTATTTATTTTTTAATTAGTGAGTCACAGGGTACAGTTACAGATTCACACATTTTCGTGCTTGTTTTTCCCTCATGTAATGTTTAAGAGCCCTTCTCTCCACCAGTGTCCATTCTCCACCACTTACGAACCCAGTATCCCTCCCAACCCCCAAATCCCATCCCCCCACCCCACCCCGCCTCTGTGGAGGAGCATTCCAATTTGATATCTCTCTCTCCTTTTGGGTGTTGTGGTTTGCAATAGGCGTATTGAGTGGTCATCCTGTTCAGTCTCTAGTCTACTTTCAGCATGCGTCTCCCTTCCTGCGCAGGATCTCCAATCACATACTACTTGGTGTTCCCCTCTCTATCTGGGATATCTTTCCCCCAGCATGTGAAGCCAGCTTCCAAGCTATGGAGCCAACCTCCTGGTATTATATACTACTACTCTTGGGTATTAGTCTCCTACTCTGTTGTTCTATATTCCACAGATGAGTGCAATATTTCTATGTCTGTCCCTCTCTTTCTGGCTCATTTCACTTAACATGATACTTTCCATGTTGATCCACTTATATGCAAAGTTCATGACTTCATCCTTTCTAACAGCTGCATAGTATTCCATTGTATAGATGTACCAAAGTTTCTTTAACCAGCTATCTATCCTCGGGCACTCGGGTTTTTTCCAGATTCTGGCTATTGTAAACAGTGCTGCGATGAACATATAAATGCAGATGTCATTTCGACTATACTTCTTTGTTTCTCCAGGATATATTCCCAGAAGTGGTATTGCTGGATCAAATGGAAGCTCAATTTCTAATTTTTTGAGAAGCATCCATATTGTTTTCCAAAGGGGCTGGACCAGTTGGCATTCCCACCAGACTGCTGGTATTTTAAATAGCATCCTTTCCACTTTCTAATTGTGTCATTCAGGCCAATTATAGGAATCATGTACCTCAGTTTTTTTAGTCTATAAAGTGGGTACAATAAGGGGAACTTGGCTGAAACTTATATCTAGAGGTTTTTTTTTTTATAATTTTTGGATAAAACTGAAAAGGAATTATCACTTTAAATTTGTAAACTATACTTTGCCTTCCCAAAGAGAAAAATGTGTACGAAAATCAACCTATAGGTCTTACATAAATATAGAACAAAACTTTGTCTGGATAGGGAAGGACTGTGACTAGGAAATTAAAATGGTTGGCTAAATTGTGCAAAATTTGTTTTGTATTAGACAGAGTTGTTCTCTCCTAATGTTCTTTTAGAGCAGTGTTTATCTCTGAGCACATAGATTGCCATCTGTCTGTTTATTATTTTGAAAATTAATGAGTTATTTTTCAACTAGTCAATCATAAAGCTCAAGAGCTAAGAAATTGAAGATTACCGGAAGAATGCGTCACTGTGGTCGTAAACTCATGTCAGAGGAGAGAATGTGAAAAAAATTTATCTGTGTTTTATGGGGCTCAGCCTTGGCCGGGTTGTACTATTACACACTGGGGGATCTATGATCCAAATGCTTTTTGCAATATACAGGAGTTGGACTTTTCTTTGTAATACCACTCCAATTCTCTGGTCCCCTGGACCACAAAGAGGTGGAGGTCAATCTTCTGCTCGCATGTGGGGAAGGAATGGCTTCCTTTCTTTAAGGACTCAAGGAATTAACAATACGCCCAGTGTGGAGGCAGGCTGGCCCTTGCTCCAGGGCAGTAACTAAGAGAAGTGTAGAAGTCAAAACTGAACCTGAGATATCTGAGCAGAAGTTTGAGCTTTAAGTTTGTAGTTCTCTTCTCTCCTCCCCAGGTCTGTGCTATCACCGTGGGAGGCTGAGGGAAGGGTCAGTACAGATCACACAGGGATAGAGCAGGGCTCTGAGGAAAGTCAGACCTCAAGGAAATCAAATACTGGAAAGTAGCAATTAAAGGAGAAATGGGTGGGCCATGTAAGAACTGTCCAAAAGAACTTTGGTAAAAGCCTGGATTTCCTGAAGATGAGTGGGATGGGGCTTAAATTACAGTAACTGGGGCATTAAGTAGAGGAATGAGTTTACATATTGGTCAAGTCTGACATATTTGAGTGACATCAGAATGTGAATATTGACTTCATTCAGCTGTAAAAGGCTGACAGAGTCAAGTGTGACTCAACATTGCCACTATCCTTACCGGTTTACGTTGAATTGGTTGCTTCCTGAGATGCCCTCCTGCTCGAGGTTCTATGAGTCTACAGGGCTGGAAGCACCGTTGGAACTGCCTGGCTTGAGCATTGTTGGTTACCCCATCGCATCCTTTTGACACTCTCCCATTTTGCTCAACTGGCATGAAATGTGGGGCAATGCTGGAATATTTTAGAATGTGTAGCCAGGTCAGTGCTGTAATTCATTAGGAATCATTCTTAAGTGGAGAGAAGTTTGTACTCCAGATAGTCACATTCTTGAAAATTCTGCTTCTGAGGTCTCCCTGGCTACATGAGGGTCTGTTCAATTTATCTTATGATTTGCAGAGATATTTGTTCATACATATTTATTTTAATTTATTTTAATTTATTCTTGGACTGGAGCGATAGCACAGTGGGTAGGGTGTTTGCCTTGAACGTGGCCAACCAGGGTTCGATTTCTCCGTCCCTCTTGGAGAGCTTGGCAAGCTACCAAGAGTATCCCGCCCACACCACAGAGCCTGGCAAGCTCCCCGTGGCATATCCGATATGCCCAAAACAATAACAAGTCTCACAATAGAGACATTACTGGTGCCTGCTTGAGCAAATTGATGAACAATGGGAAGACAGTGCTACAGTGCAGTGCTAATTTATTCTTTGGTTTGGGGACCAAACCTGATGGTACTCAAGGCTCTCTGTTGGCTCTCTGCTCAGGGGTAAGTCCGGATAAGGCAAACGCCTTCCTTCCCCATTGTACTCTCTCTCCAGTCCATTGTTAGAGCATTTAAACGACAGAGGAGACAACTCAGGAGAGTACAAACAAAACTTTAATTTAAAAATAACAAAAAAACATTGCATGATTTTATTTTTTCTCAGAATGATCTCACCCATAAGTGGGACATAAAGATACACAGCAAGGTAGCCAGGAAGGACCAATCACAACACAGTGAGAGAACTGACCCACCCAACTGAGTTTGTAGGTGGGGGTAGAGGGGTGCATTAAAAGGGATGGGTATTAGGGTGAGGGAAGTGGGTACACTACTGATGGGTATGGTGTTGGAATTATGTACATAGAAAATCATCATTAACAATACTATGAATAGTACTGATAAAAATAAATAAAATAACAAAACAATATAAATATTTAAAATATATTTGTACTTGAGTAGATCAGGTCAAAGAGCTATGTGATAGACAGATTGTATTTTCCAAAGATGGTCACATACTATCCTTCTTTCATTCTTTCTGTTCCAGTGAAGATACTTTGACATTCCTCCTTTTGAGAGATGGGATCTATGTTCTATTTCTTTAGCTCTGGGAAGGGCTATTTAGGGGGAGAAACACTATGTGACTCATAATAAAAGGTGATATAACTTCTGTCTAGTTCTTGTGAATATTCAGTGTTGGCCAGTTTTTGTGGTGCTGAGATCTCTTGCATGCAGAGCATGTGATTTACTGATAAGCCTACAGTCCCAGCTGGAATGCTCATTCTACAAGTGTATAAGATGTCTCTATTACTGTATAACAAAATCACCCCCAAAATGTAGCAGTTTGAACAATTCAGGGAGTGTGGTGCACATTTTATATTTCTCTGGGAGTGTTTTCTCTGGCTTGGTTTACTCATAAGCTACAGAATGTCTGAAAGGCGATAATTAAAGTTATGACTAGGGTAGGGGTCACATTTGAAAATGCAAATGGGAAAAGCTCCACTTCTAGGGTCACTTATGTGGATGCTGAAAAGATTCAGTTTTTTAAGGTTTGTCGAAGCCTTTGGTTTTTCACGAGTTGTTGGTCAGGGTGCAATATTGTGATTAATAGGAATACATACCTGACTATTGAAATGACTAAAATGTGTTTCACACATATATTTATCTGGTCTTTATCCAAGTTCCTGGCTTCAAGTTATAAAAATTCTTTAAATTTTCTAAATGGTGAGAGTGATATAAGCAATTTTTGTTGTATGTGAATGAAGCAACTTTCAGAAGCTCCTAAAGATGGTGGGTAGGAGGGTGGAGGGTGATAATCACTATGTGATTAGAGACTTAGAACTCCTAGCTCTGTTTCCTGTCCTCTGTGGGCAGGGGGACGGGATTGAGATTGAGTTCAATTGCCAATAGGCAATGACTAAAACAGGCCTAAGTAATGAAACCTCCATGTAAAATAACCAAGAGAAGGTGCTTTTATTAAAAAATTGTAATAGTTTGGCAGGTGAGAGAAAAAATTAATAGTTCAAATTACATGGTTACAAAATGTTAACATTTATGGTGTTGGTGTGCAAAATTAGTGCACCTTCATCACTACCAAGTACCCAAAAACCTTCCACCACTGTCCCTATGTCACCTCAAGTTCGCCTCTTTATTCTCTTCCCACCCACCCCTCACTGCTTAATAATCGAGTATTGTATTCCAAAATCAAAGGTTTTTCATTGTTCGATACTCTCTTTGTTAGGTCTCTCTATTCCACAGATGAGTGAGGGTGTTTAGTATTTGTCCTTCTCCTCACGAGGAGGGGCTTTAAAGAGAGAAAGATGTGGAGAGATGGTGGTGAAAGAAGTAGAAAGATGTGGAGCTGCTGAGACTGGCATGTGTGGAAAGGGCTCTGAGCCCGCCCCCTACACCTTGCCCTATGTATCTCTTCGACCTAATTGTTCTTGAGTTACATACTTTTGTAATACATAAGCAGTCTGGTGAGTATGTGGTTTCCCTGAGTTCTGTAAGCAATACTGGCAATTTAGTGAACCTGAGGAAGTGGTAATGGGAAGCTCTGATGTGTAATCTGTCAGTCAGGAGCACAGATAACAGCGTGGGCTTGTGACTGGGGTCTTAAGAGAACTGAGGTCTTTGGAGTCTGAAACCTTTCCTGGGGAATTGAATGATATCTCCAGATTGATGGCATCAGGACAGAGTTGAATTTAGTTGACTTCTGGGATACTCTATGGGATCTGAGAATTGCTTGTTTATGGGGGAAAGCTTCCATATTACACTCACATTGCAGTGGGGGCTAGGAGTCCTTTCACAGGGGAACCTCAATTTCTTGAAACATGGGTCTTTCCAATGTAGCAGCTTGCTTTATCAAAGCTACAAGAGAGGAAGAGAATCTGCTAATAAGACACAATCTTTTGTAACCTAATCATGAAAGAAATATTCCTTCAATGTTATCATATGTTATTGGTTAGAAGCTAATTACTCAAGGGGATGAGATTACACAAGGCTGTGAATACCAGGTGGTAGGGATCACTGGGGGCAATCCTACAGGCCTCTGACCACAGACCCTAAAGACCACGCTGTGAGAAAATCCAGATGGGGAAGCCACACATAGATGTTCCAGTATCAAAGGCATGAATGAAAACCTTCAGATAATTCCAGTGCCCAGCCGTTGAGTAACCCCTGCTTTTTAGACTCTCAGCTGGGACTCTGGACATTGTGAACAGATACAAAATGTCCTCGTTATGCCCTTTGCACATTCCTAACCCTTATAATCCTCGAAAATAAAAAAAATGGTTGTTTGTTAAATGCCATTAGGTAGTAACTAGAACAAACCACATATCTTGAGGTTTCATTACTCATCTGTCCCCTTGGTTTGACCATATGAACTGCTTGTTGCACAATTTTTGCAACTAGATTAATATTGTATTTATTTATTTATTTATTTATTTATTTATTTTCAATAATAGAGATCAAATCTTGGGCCTCATATACGGGAAGCATGTGCTTTACCACTGAGCTACAGCCTGATTCAGATCACATTTTAATGCCAACTTGGCAAACCTGAAAATACTCTATGAATGCACGCAGATTTGAACAATCTCAGAACTTTTTTTTTTCCCTGTTTTTGGGTCACACCCAAAACAGAAGTGCTGAGGGAAGGTGCCTAGTTCTGGTCTGGTGTTTGGTGGTGCTTTTATTTATTTATTTATTAATTAATTAATTTATTTATTTATTTATTTATCTATTTATTTGATTTTTTGCTTTTTGGGTCACATCTTGCAATGCACAGGGTTACTCCTGGCTCTGCACTGAGGAATTACTCCTGGCAGTGCTCAAGGGACTATATGGAATGCTGGGAATCGAACCTGGGTGGGCTGTGTGCAAGGCAAAGACCCTACCAGCTGTGCTATCGCTCCAGCCCCCTGGTGGTGCTGAAGATGATCAGGGGACCATGGTGGTGCTGGAGGTGATCAGGGGACCATGAGGGGCCAGGAACTGAAGCTGGGATCCTGCATGCAAAGACCTTTGAGCCCTCTTCCAGGCCCCACTGGAATATTCTGACTTCTACCACAGCATTTGCTTTTTGTTTATCTTGCTCATCGATTTCATTGTCATCCCGTTGCTCACGATTTGTTCGAGCAGGCACCAGTAATGTCTCTCATTGAGAGACTTATTGTTACTGTTTTTGGCATATCCAACATGCACGGATAGCTTGCCAGGCTCTGCCGCTCGGGCTCCATACTCTCGGTAGCTTGCCGGGCTCTCCGAGAGGGGTAGAGGAATCGAACTTGGGTTGGCCACGTGAAAGGCGAAAGCCCAACCGCTGTGCTATAGCTCCATCTTAAAAAAAAAAAAAGCACTCCACTTTGGATATCTTTATTTACTTAGTTAATTTTTTTTGGTATGAGGGCCACAAACTTCAATGCTTACAACTATTCTTTTTTTCTTTATTTTAGAGAAAAATGAAAATTTATGATGAAAAAAATACCTTTAAAAACTACTATTCAAAAGTAGTCAATTTTAACATTTTGATGAATGTCATTTATAATACATATATGTTGCATACACATATCTACTTAAAATTGATATCATAATATATGAAACATTATGCATGTGCCCACTTAAGGTAGCAAGTATATGTATGTGTCTGAGAATTAAGTAGACCTGCAATACATATATAAATATATAGTTGTTCAAATAGCATCATAATATGCATAATGTTTTTAATTAAAAGATTAAAAATTAAAAAAAATTTAACTAATCATCGTGTCATACAGTTACAGACTTACAAATTTTCATTATTACATTTCAATCAATGTTCAAGTACCCATCCCTCCACTAGTGCCCATTTTCCATCTCCAATGTTCCCGGTGTCCCTCCTGCCACCCCCATCCCTCCTCACCCCCCAGCCTCTATGGCAGACACATTCCCTCTTACTCTCCCTCTCTTTTTGGGTGTTATGGTTTGCAACATAGGCACTAAGCAGCCATTATGTTTGGTTCATAGCCTACTTTCAGCACACATCTACCATCCCAAGTGATCCCTTCAACCATCATTTTCTTAGTGGCCTCTTCTCCATCCCACCTGCCTTTTCCCTCAGCACATGAGATCAGCTTCTAAGCCTTGGGGCCACCCTCCTGGCCTTTTTCTCTACTATACTTATGACTATTCTTGACTTTGTGCTCTGAGTACCCCCAACAGTGCTCAGGGGTGTCATATAGGAACCAGGGAGTACCAAACCAAGTCAGCCACATGTAAGACAAGTGCCTTACCCCCTGTATTATTTCTTCAGCCCTGGGTTTCTTTAATTTCTATAGGAGAAATTAAATGCCTTTAAGGACTAGACAGCTTCCATGGCATAGTTTGGGGATTCAGCTCAGCTTTCATGGCCAAGAGCATACTTCTGAACCCAACAGGATGTTTTTAACTCTCGTACAAGTCCATCTTGAGCAGGACAATCAGATTACTCGGTTTGGTATGAGCTATGCATTAGAATAACCCTGCATACTTGTTGTTTATATGAGTGTATTGGAGTGGAAACATCTTCTCAGTGACCTGATACTGGAATTTCTCTCTGGGAGACAAGTGTCTTTGTTTGAGAAAGGAGTTAGGTAAAGTAGCCATAGGGGAACAACAATGCCTACAGATTTATCTCCTGCATGAGCTAAGAAGAGGAATTTGTTTTTGACTTTGTAGAGAAGATGAGGGGAAGAAAGACTAGAGGACAGAGAAGAGCGAAGAAGGACAGAGGAATCAGAGGAGTATATGTTGGTAGGTGTAGAGGCGATGGGCATGGTGTTGGGGGATAAGAGCAAACCATAAAATTGCTGGCAAGGACTGAAAAAGAGCAGGTAAGTGTAAGAGGGGCTTCTGGGTTCTCCGCTGTAGAGAAAATAATTGTACTGCTTCTTCATGACACTGCTCTCCTAACATTTTTGGCAAAATGTACTAATTTAAGATTTGGTGTATGAAATTTTTTCCATAAAAGGGATTAATTATTTTTCCTGGACTGGTACAGTATTGAATGAAGATTGTACTCAAAGAACGTTATTCCTGAGAGATTAGGACCTGAGAATATGTGTTCAGGGCATTTATAGAAATTCTGGGGAAAGCTTTGAACTTCGTAGATCTTGGATAACTTTAAGCAAATGGTGTACAATGCTCTGAAGACCCAGCTACATGAGAATCTACATGTGTCATGCCCAGTCTGACTCACAGTCCCCCTTTCCTTTTTGGATCACATCTGGGGATGACCAGGGATTACTTCTGGCTGTGCACTCAGGAATTACTCCTGGCGGTGCTCAGGGACCATATGGGATGCTAAAAATTGAACCCAGGGTCGGCCACATGCAAGGAAAACACCCTACCTGATGGACTATCTCTTCAGCTCAACAGTCCCCCTTACCTTCCTCAGTTCTTCGCCCTCTCTTTCCCTTGACCTGGATGTGTGACCTTCCCTAATCCGAATGTACAGGCTCGGCCCTGCTCTAGATCCTTGGGACATGTTGGGAGAAGCAAAAGGCATTTAATTAGATCCAATCTGAAAGTCTAAGGCTCCACATAAAGGCAGTTTTGCTGCTCATGCCTTTCTGACACCATGCCCTTGTCTTGCAAACTGAAACCTATCTTACTCTCAAATCCTGGAGTCTTTTCTCTTTTCTCACCCTGGGGGTCTCTTTTAACTAGACATCTGCTTGGAATCTATTCCACAAATTCTTCTCTGTTTCTCTTTTCCTTTCCTTCTCCCTCCCCGTCCCTCCCTCCGTCCCTCCTTCCTTCCCTCCCTCCCTCCCTCCCTTCCTTCTTTCCTTCCTTCCTCCCTCCCTCCCTCCCTCCCTCCCTCCCTCCCTCCCTCCCTCCCTCCCTTCCTCCCTGTCTCCTTGTCTTCCTGCCTTCCTGCCCGAATTCAGGCCTCCATGCATGCTAGAATGCTAGATCTGTGCACTGCCACTGAGCCATATCCCCTACCCTTCTCTGGTTTTTCTACCTATTCATGTCTTTTTAGAAGAGAGGAACTTTAGGCATTAAGTTTCCGTCTGACACAAATTTGCCATTTGACTTTTGCAAAGTCACTTTTACTCTCTGGCTCCTGTATCCTTCACCTGTAAAACAGTGTGGCTGGGAAGGTGATCACTACACCATCAGGCTTAAAACACAACCCCCCTTCCACGCCCATTATTTAAACACTGTGGTTTGATATTCCAACACCAATCCCACAATAACCGTCACCTTCCCTCCACCACTGTCTCCAATTTCCCTACCACCCCTAAAGCCTGCCCCCTAGCAGGTCCACAATGATTTATTTTATATTGCTTGTTATCATTAAATGGTTAACAGAATGATCAAAAAATATTTCTATAGAAGAAAATTTGTGAAAATTGTCATATATCACCATAGGGATATTAAATCCTTATCTTAGGGTTTATTACGCTGTTGTTGCAAGCTAAGCCTCTTGCTTTAACACTTTCCTTAGTCGAGATTGTTTGGCTTCTGCATTACATTCCCATCCAATCTAGTTGAACACAAATTCTAATTCTCTGCAGAAGCATGAATTCTTTTATTTTCATATTTTTAAATTTAAGTGCTGTGATTTACAAAGTTATTCATAGTTGAGTTTTAGACATACAATATTGCTACACTGATCCCACCACCAGTGTCAACTTCCCTCTACCAAATTTCCTCCCTATTCCTTGCTCCCCTTCCCTCCCCACATCCTGCCCCCTCCAGACTGTCCTCTTGAGAGGCACATTTCTAAGTTCGGTTGTTAAAGTTTGGATTTCATGGTTTCAGTATTGCTGACTCTGTGGCTTAGATAGTTGGCTCTATCATCCCTAACACCACCTTTCTACCTGACTCCCTGCCTGGCCCCTATTGCTTCTTATCTGTCTCTTCTTCTCCCTCAATTCTTTCTTTTCTTCTCCTCCCTATTTCTGGGGTCAAGGTTGATCAGGGCATCTCCCCTTTAAAGAATTGGATTCCCTTATCCAGTTGTTCTAAATACACATATAAGTGAAATCATCCTGTGTTTATCTTTCTTATTCTGACTTACTTCATTTAACATGATGTCTTCCAGTTCCATCCATGTTGTAGCAAATTGCATGATTTCATCATTCTATATAGCTGTGTTGTATTCCATTGTGTATATATATCATATCTTCAGGGTCCACTTTTCTGTCACTGGACATCCAGCTTGATTCCAAGTCTTAGCTATTGTACTGAGTGCTGCATTGAATAATGGTGTGCATATTTGCATGAATGTTTTGAGTAAATGCTTTTCTTTGAATGAATGTTTTTCTTTTGAATGAAAGTTTTACTTTGTCCTGGGGATAGATACCAAAAAATGGAATTGCTGGCTCACATGGGAGTTCAATTCTGAGTTTACTGATCATCCTCTGTACTGTGTTTCTTAAGGGTTGGACCAGACAACATTCCCACCAGCAGTGGATGCCGGTTCCTTTTCACCATATCCCAGTAAGGGTGAGACCTATAAAGGTGGTGATATCAGGCCTTAGAGCATAAAATAGAGATAGATACAGATTTTTGGTTTTCAATCCTCACGGGACACACACTGGGGACATTGAACAGACAAACTCAAATAGTGTCTGGGAGTTGAGGAGCAGAGTTCAGCTCTGTGGGAAATATAGAAGCCAGGATAGACAGGAATTCTGATCCACAACCAGAATCTAATCCAAGAGGACTTGAGTTGAGGGAAATTCTCAGTATTCAGGCATCCCTGTGACAGAAAGTCAAATATGTTGGCAGATGACAGGTTGTGACCAGGAGAACATGGTGGCTATTTCTAGATAAACAGTTTTTCAGGGGATAAAAAGAACAAAATTATTTTTTGGCAACTATATCAATTAGTGCAGTTGAATTTACTTTTTTTCTACTCAAGACTACTCTAGAGTGATGCTAAACCTGCCTGAGGAGGATGTTGGCTTTCTGTATTATATCCTCTAAACAAAACATTTCAGGGTTTCTAGAAGAATCTGAGACGCATCAGGAGGGGTCAGGTGAAGGCAAGTTAGAATATATGATTGACAGGTCAGCATGCATGTAGATTGAGTACCATTGTATCACAAGTGTTAGATTAGTCTTTGAAAAGAACACCACACATACTTGTGGGAAATCACAATGTCTCACACATAGGGCCTCAGCATATGTTGATTAAATGAATGAAAAATAAAAGTTGAATAAGAATAAAAGGAAAGACTTTTGGTTGGAGAAAGGATAGAAAAGCAGTGATCCTCAGAAACAATTCTATTCCCCTCATGTGATCTTTATCATCAACAACTGAGTCTTAACCTTTCCCCGAAAAAAGGAAAATAATTCTCAAAACACATTTTCAAATTATAGATTGCCAGAGCCAGGGAGATGTTCCTACCCATAACCCAGTAATTCCCCTCTTGGGATTCCATCATAAGGAAATAATTCAACAGAACTAAAAGCTGAGAGCACAAAAATATTCATGACAACATCATTTGAGACAGAAGGAAAATGGGAACAGCCCATGAGTTCAACAATAATGAACAAACTGAGTAACGTTTGGTACCTTTACTCAGTGGGCTATTCTTAAACTAGCAAAAAGGTCACCATGAAGATTATGGAGCAAATACAAATGATACATACAGAACAATTTCATAAAAATAAGAATACAAAATAATGATGCCTACATTTTACTGCAAATGTATTGAATGCTCTTCCTTATTTCAATCAATAAATTTTGTCCAAATTCCCATTAGTCAAATTTCACGTGAAAGGTACTAGGAAGGTAATTAAGAATATTTAATGTTCCATACCCTGCATCTGATTTTAAAAAATTTTGCATATTGAAGACCTGCAGAAATAGTAGGAGTGGAACAATATAGGTTTTTAATTTTCTTGGCTTACAATATTTAAAAATCACATAAGCCAGCTAACCAAGCTAAAGACCTTAGACAATATTCATAAAAAAGCCCAAATTACAAAATACAATTATCAACAACCATGATGTGTTATGAACATCTGTGTGGGAGAAAGCAAGGGAGAAGAAATAAGGTCTATGATGGACCTGAGAAATTATGAAAAAACTGGGGTCAGAGTGATAGTATAATGGTTAGGGCATTTCCCTTGCATGTGGCCAACATGGGTCCAATCCTTCGCACCCCACATGGTTTTCCAAGCACTGCCAAAAGTGCTCCCTGAGTGCAGAGCCAGGAGTAATCCCTGAGCACACCCAGGTGTCGCCTAAAACAACACCCCCTCCCCCAAATAAAGAAAGACATATGAGAAAATATTTGCTGTGATGAAAAGCACAGAGGGGCAATTTGAGAGTAACAGCTAAAGCTTAGCAAATGGAGAGATCGGACAATGGGTAAGATGCTTGCCTTCCATACCATGACCAGGGTTCAATCCTTGGTACCTCATATATTCACTGAGTCATTCCAAGAATGATCTCTGAGTCAGAGGCAGGAGGAAGCCCTAAGGTGGCCCTCAAACCAAAAATAAAACAAAGCTGGAGGAAGTTTGACTACTCTGTTGATCAGCAGGAACAAATGGTCCATGGCAAACCTAAAGAAACAGGATAGTTTCTCTGAATATGAATTCTTGAAAGTAAGTTGCTGGCGGGAGAGAAAGCTAGATGGGCCAAGCACATGTTTTGCATGCAGGAGGCTTGGGTTTGATTCCTGGAACCACATGGTATCCTGAGTACAGAGCCAGGAGCAGCCCCTGAGCATTACAGAATGTGACTCTCAAATCTCAAACCCAAACAACCGAAACCTAAACCAAAAGTTGAATTGATACGTCCATGTGTTATTAATTTATTTTGGTTTGGGGCCACATCAGGTGATGCTCAAGGGTTTGTTCATGGCTCTGCACTCAAGAGTCACTCTTGGTGATGCTTAGGGACCATATGGGATTTCAGGGATAGAACCCAGGTTGGGCACATGCAAGGCAAGTGCCCTATCCACTCCCTTATCTCTCTTGCCCTATTTCCCATAGGTTATTTAAAGATTGGGTCCTACACTAAGGAAAACTCTTAGGGAAGGAATAAAAATTGATAAGAAAGATAATGTCAGCTAGAGTAAGAAAACATTAAAATTAAAGTGAGAAAAAAGAAAAATAGATGGAACCTTCAGAAATAAAAATGGAAGAAAAAAATCTCAAACCCAACAAAAATAAATTTTAATTTTAATATGCACATTGCCACTTTTTGATACTATCTACATTCACAGATCAGAAAAGAGAGCTTTGTAATATTAGAAAAGTTACAACAAAAAGAACATTAACACATCTACATAAATAAAAAGATAGGTAAAAATCATATAATCTTGGTGTGGTGGGCTAGGAAAAGAGTTCAGAGTGTCGGAGTGAGTGCTTTCCTGTCCTTGTATGGTCTCCGGAGCACTCCTAGATGTCGCAAACCCCCAACATCATTTATCCGCCCCCAATATCATTTATATCAATAGATGTTGAAAAAACTTTTGATGGGATTCAGTGTTCACTTATGATAAGAATGCTCAATAAATTTTTTAAAAGAAGGGTAATACCTCAGTATAATAAAGGCCATATGTGACAAACCCACAGCTAACATCTTACTCAATACTGAAAAAACTAAAAGATTGTACTTTTAAGGTCTGGAACTAGGGGCTGGAGAGATAGTACATGGCTTAGGGTATATGCCTTGTATGGATCTGCCCCCAATCTGAATTCCTGAGCACCCCTTGGAAACAGAAGAAGTAGTAAATTAATAGGACTACTTGGAATGAAAAAGCCTTAATAATATTATTCCAGGATTCGGGGAATGGCTCAAGTGATAGGACACATGCCCAGAATGTTTAAGGCCCTACCTTTAATTCCCAGCACCGAATGTCTGCTGGCACTCCTGAGTGTGGCCTTGGTGGCTTCTGAGCACCTTTGGGCCTAGACCTTAATACAGAACTATCAGCCCCAGTCACTGGGCCAACATTGTCAGGAGTAATGCCAGGGCCCCTCTACCCAATGTGTACCCAATGTGAAGTACCCTCTACTTCAGGATGTGTTCGCTATAGCCCACCCCCAAGATGTGATCCCGGGGGCCGCACGTGTGTGCGGCCTCTCTGCAGCTGCATGAGCGTGACTCCAGATGCCAGCTAAATTTTTTGGCATGGGCAGCTCCTCGCAGAATGTCTCCAGACTGAGAACTAAGCCACAGCCCCATGCCCGCCCAGGAGGGGAAAGGTATTTCTCTCTCTCGCCTCTTCCTTGCTGGGGGTGAAGGGCATGGTGACCGCCATATTATGAGGACCACAGATGGGATTTATGACTGCAGCAATAGGATGCGAGGGTACTCTTGGGAAGGTGGGTGGCACCGGCCCCTCCCACCACCAAGATGTGATCCCAGGGGCGGCACGTGTGTGCAGCCTCTCTGCAGCTGCATGAGCGTGACTCCAGATGCCAGCTAAATTTTTCAGCATGGGCAGCTCCTCGCAGAATGTCTCCAGACTTAGAACTAAGCCGCGGCCCCATGCCCGCCCAGGAGGGGAAAGGTATTTCTCTCTCTCGCCTCTTCCTTGCCGGGGGTGAAGGGCGTGGTGACCGCCATATTATGACGACCACAGGTGGGGTTTACAAGCTTGCAATGATCCAATATCTGGAGGAAATCTCCCTGGACTTAGTTGCTAAAGTACAAAAATCCAAATCGCAGTGGCCGCGTGACCTCATATCTCTTCACAACAGGTCTGACTAGTGGGATACTCTTAACAATAATAATGAGGTTTGTGTTGAAATATTGAATGTAACCATAGTAAATAGAAAGTAAAGTGAAATTTATCAGTTACATGGCAGGGGGGGTGCGGGGGGGGCGGGATGGGAGGTATGCTGTTTCTTTTTTTTTTTTTTTTTTGGTGGTGGGATATGGGCACTGGTGAAGGGATGGTTGTTTCAGCATTGTATAACTGAGACTTAAGCCTGAAAGCATTGTAATTTTCCACATGGTGATTTAATAAAATAAAATTCTTAAAAAAATAGAATGTGTTCGCTATAACAAATTATTCCATGCACTGTCTAATTAATTTCTCCTTCCCTGTTCTTTGTTACTGTTGTTGTGATGCCAGGGAGGTTGCATACTTTGTTGTTGTGATCTTCTTCTTGGTTGTGGAGGCTTGTTTGTACCGTTTGCAGAAAAATGCTTGTTTTGTTACAGTGCTTGCCATGGGTTGTTCGTTTGGCTGTGGTCTCCACTCATGCTTGGTTGCAGTATGCTGAGGATTACAAACTTGTGGCATCTGGTATCACATTGGCAGTGCTCCTACAGAATGTTCTTGGTGATGAAGTACTGGGATCCATCTCTCAACCTCACAGACACTCTATGTTGAGCTACATCTCCAGGCCCAAATAAAAATGCAAAACAAATAAGCAACAGCAATCAGATAAATAAAAAACTGCCACCCAAATAAGAAAGGCAATCTGGAAATTGGGATAAAATATCTGTACATTATAATCTAGCAAGGTGCTAATATTCAAAACATAAAAAGAACTAGTATAACCTAATAAGAGCAAACAACTGAATTAGAACATGGATAAAAGAACAGAACAAACACTTGTCCAAAGACAGTATTGAGATGACCCACAGCCACATGAGAAAAATGCTCAATATCACTTATTTGGATAAACGAAACCAAAACTATAACGAGATTTTGAGAGAATGGCCAATGTTGGGGCTGGAAAGATGGCACAGCATGTAAAGCATGTGCCTTGCATGAAGCTGAGCTGTATTCCATCCCTGGCATCCTGTATGGAGCCTTGAACTCTCCAGGAATGATCCTTGAGTGCAGAGTCAGGAGTAAGTCCTGAGCACAGCTTGGTGTTCCCCCAAAACAAAAAACAGACAAACAAACAAAAAGGAGAGAGGCCAATGTCAGAAAGATTGATTACAGTGTTGACAATGGTGTAGAGGAAAAGGAATTCTGGTATATTGTGAGACTTTATATTGGAGCATCTGCTAAGGAAAATAGTACAAAAATTCCTTTAAAAGTGGAAATTCTATATGATATGTCAACACCACTCCTATGCATTTATCTTAAGAACATGAGCTTGGAAAGATTTCTTACCCCTATAGTCATACTATTATTTATAGTAGCCAAGACATGAAGTCAACCCATAAATAATGATTGAATAAAGAACCTGTGACAAACACAGACACATAGACACACAGACACACACACACACACATGCACATGCACACACAGAGTGGAATACTACTCTGCCATTTATTTATTTATTTATTTATTCTTTTGGGGTCACACCTGGCAATGCACAGGGGTTACTCCTGGCTCTGCACTCAGGAATTACTCTTGGTGATGCTCAGGGGACCATATGGGATGCTGGGAATTGAACCCAGGTTGGCTGCGTGCAAGGCAAACGCCCTACCCACTGTGCTATTGCTCCAGCCCCTACTCTGCTATTTAAAAAGATTCAATTAGGCTGAAGAGATAGCACAATGGGTAGGGAACTTGCCTTGCATGACGCTGACCTGGGTTTCACCAGGAGTAATTTTTGAGTGAAGAGCCTGGAGTAAACCCTGAGCATCACTGGGAGTGGCCTCAAACTGAAGCAAAACCAAAAATAAATTTTTAAAAATATGAAACTGTGTCTTTTGGGACAAAATAGTTGGACCTTTGGGACAAAATGGATGTTAAATAAAATAAAGGCACAATAGACAATTATCATATGGTTTCACAAATAGATGGAGTATGATTTACTGAAGCAAATGGGGGAAATAAACAGTAAAACTAATTCCTAAACTTGTTGAACTATGTTGATTTCCAAATGAAAAGGAGATGGAAGAGGGGAAAGAAGAAGGAGTCTGTTTGGTGTTTGAGATGGCATGAGAACTTTGGTGTTGGGAGTAATATTTATACATTCACAGATGTGTGAAGCAAAACACCTAAAATTCCATAATACTGTAAACAAATTATAAGGCAATAAACAAAAAACTTTAAAAGAAAAGTTATTTGAATAAATGTCAGGAAAATTAAGCACGTTCATATAATCTGCAGAACAGTATCAAGGTCAGACATTCAGTGAAGAAAAGGAATAAGCAGTATTATTATAACATAACTATGTATAATGAAAACATGCCAGAGAGATATGTTCAGAAAAGAAATAAAAATATGACTTTCTGTTTTAAAACAAGAGATTAAAGTACAACATGAAGCAGAATTATCTTCTCAGAATGAAAATAAAAATATGACATTCTTGTTCAAAACAAGAGAATAAAGAATAGGATAAACCAGATTTAGAAAAACTAGAAATGAGAGGACTGAAATAAGGAATTAGAAATAATAGATAAAAACCTTATGAATGAAGACTCAATTAGAAGAAAATACAGTAGGAAATACAACAATGTGTTATATTTTGGAGTACTTATAATGAAGAGTAATTATAAAACACTTTAATTTGAGAATAATTTTATTTTTTATTTATTTTTTGCTTTTTGGGTCACACCCGGCAATGCACAGGGGTCACTCCTGGCTCATGCACTCAGGAATCACCCCTGGCGGTGCTCAGGGGACCATATGGGATGCTGGGATTCGAACCTGGGTTGGCTGCGTGCAAGGCAAACGCCCTACCCATTGTGCTATCGCTCCAGCCCAAGAATAATTTTAGATTTATGTAAAAGTTTCAAAGACAATTCTCTCTATGGGAATATATAGTCACCATGCTAACTTCAATGTTGCACTGAACATTTGTTCAAAGCACGGTGTGTTTGTTCAAAACTAAGAAACAATCATTCATCCCAATGTTTTATTGTAGCTTTATTTACAATAGCTAAAACATGTAAGCAACCATAGTGCAAAGCAACCCTGAGAAAAAGATGGATATTTTTCTCTCCCTGACTTTAAATTATATAATATAACTGTAGTAATCAAAATTGTGTGGTACTGGAGCAAAAGGCAAGTTTGAGACTAATGGAATAGAGTTGAGAATCTGAGATAAGCCTACAGATAGAAGAGCTAATGTCTGACAAAGAAGCTAGGCACAAGAAATGGAGCAGAAAAACACTCTCCAACAAATGATGTTGGGAAAGCTGGCTAACCACACTAAAAAAAAGAGTCTGGAATCCTTTCTCACATCATACAAAAATTCAAAATGGAATATTACACCTGAGTCCATAAAATAGATCAAAGAAGACAGACAGAACTCTCCATGACATTGACTTTAGAGGCATCTTCAATGATTTGATGACATTGGCTAAGAAAACAGTAGAAACATAAACAAACGAGAATACATCAAACTGAGAACTTTCTGGGGCTAAAGAGATTTGTCTTGCACATTGCCAATCCAGATTTAATCCTCAGCATACCATATGGAAGCACCACCAAGAGTAACTTCTGAGTGCAGAGCCAGGAGTAACCCTGAGTACTGCCAGATGTGGGCTCCCCTCATCAAGAAGGAGGAGGAGGAGGAGGAGGAGGAGGAAGAAAAAGAAGAAGAAGAAGAAGAAGAAGAAGAAGAAGAAGAAGAAGAAGAAGAAGAAGAAGAAGAAGAAGAAGAAGAAGAAGAAGAAGAAGAAGAAGAAGAAGATGAAGAAGAAGAAGAAGAGGAGGAGGAGGAGGAGGAGGAAGAAGAAGAAGAAGAGGAAGAGGAAGAGGAAGAAGAAGAGGAAGAGGAAGAAGAGGAAGAGGGAGAAGAAGAAGAAGAAGAGGAGAAGAAGAAGAAGAAGAAGGAGAAGGAGGAGAAAGAGAAGGAGGAGTAGTAAAAGAAGAAGAAAAGGAAGAAGAAGAAAAAGAAGAAGAAGAAGAAACAGAAGAAGCAGAAGCACAAGAAGCAGAAGCAGAAGAAGAAGAAAGAAGGAAGAAGAAAGAAGAGAAGAAAGAAGGAAGAAGAAAGAAGCAGAAGAAAGAAGAAGCAGAAGAAGCAGAAGAAGAAAGAAGGAAGAAGAAAGAAGCAGAAGAAGCAGCAGAAGAAAGAAAAGAAAAGAAAAAAAGAAGCAAAAAATTTCTGTAGTGTGAAAGAAAAAAATGGTGATTATAATAAAAAGATTACCCTCTACCACATGCCCATGCCCAACTCCAGATCAAGAAGTTGTGAAGTTGTGATACACACACAGACACACACACACAATGAAATACTTTGCAGGTCTAAGAAAGGAAAAATGTTATGCAATTTCACATGACATGCATGGAACTAGAGGATTTTATGCTGAATGGTTAGTCCAGAAAAAAGGGATAGATAGAGAATGAACTCTGTATATGATACTTAAGGATACAAAAGGTAGCAACAAAAGGCCAGAGGCAACAAAATGGGAGAACTGATCCCCAGAATGGAATGGAGGGATGTTACAAGAGAGGGGCACTTGTTTTTTTTTCCGGGTCACAATCTCACAGTGATCTGGGATTCCCAGGTGTGTTTGGGGCCAGTCATTGATCCCTGTGTTGAAGAAATGGGGGCCACAGCCTGGTTAGTAATCAGTGGCCATTTATTCAAGTCTCACAGTATTAATTATAGAGGAAACATGAAGGGGGCAGCAATTATACATAGATGTGGTTGAAAATTATCATAAACAATCACTGTATCAGTCATCTCCTTGTTCGTCAATTTACTCGAGTGGGCACCAGTAATATCTCTATTAAACTCAGACTGAGATTTTAGCAGCCTCTCCTTACTTGTCTTCCCCAATGATTAGAGCCTCTTTCAGGGTCAAGGGAATGAGATCTATTGTTACTATTTTTGGCATATCGAATACACCACAGGTAGCTTGCCAGGCTCTGCCGTGCAGGCAGGATACTCTCGGTAGCTTGTCAGGCTCTCAGAGAGGTATGTACATATCTTTTATTGTATTTGGGATATGAATACGCCATGAGGAGCTTGCAAGGCTCTCCCGTGCGGGCAATAGACTCTTGGTAGCTTGTCAGGTTCTCCAAGAGAGAGAACAAGGCTATTAGATATTTGCGGCCGCACGCTTCCGGGAGCTTGGTCTTATAGTCTCTGGATGTTGGCTGTTGGTGGGATTACATGGCGCGGGGGCAGTTTGTGACTGTGGTTGCAAGCTACTGGAAAATGGGGGTGTGGATGAAGAAGGCTCAGTCCCAATCCAAGCAGGCTTGGAGATCTCAGCCCCGGGTCCTGCACACCTGGGTTCCTCTGCCGGTCCCTTCATGCATGAGGCTCATCTGAACGTGTGGAGAATGGCCTTGAGCATGGTTGTGGCTGGGTTCTGGAGGTCTTCAACTGACAAGGCTTTGCTTGGGGCAGGGAGGGAACGGCAACTCATCCCCTCTGAGGGGCCCCGGTGAAGACAGCCAGGCACAACTCTGCGTTCCTCTCTTGAAGGGACCGGCAGAGGAACCCAGGTGTGGAGATCTCAGCACCCAGAGGACCGGGTGCTGAGATCTCCAACCCTGCTCGGATTGAAACTGATCCTTCTTCATCCACACCCCCCATTTTCCAGTAGCTTGGCAGCCACACTCACAAACTGCCCCTGGCGCCATTTAATCCCAACCAACGGCCAACATCATAAACAATATATAGATGTAAAACCCTTCTTTCAGGGGAAGTTCTTCTAGGAGATCCACTCAAGGAGAGAATCTCATCTAGGGGTTCCAGCATGTGAGATTCCTGCTAGGAAATCTTCCTAAGGGCGGAATCCCATCAATTCCATCAGAGAGCATATTGCTTTCTCCTTTCCCTTGCTAGTAATACATTTAAACAATCATATTAAATTTGCTTCTTTTTTTTTCTTTTTTGGGTCAGACCCGGCGATGCACAGGGATTATTCCTGGCTCTGCACTCAGGAATTACCCCTGGCGGTGCTCAGGGGACCATGTGAGATGCTGGGAATTGAACCCCGGTTGGCCATGTGCAAGGCAAACGCCCTACCTGCTGTGCTATTGCTCCAGCCCCCCTAAATTTACTTCTTAATAATATTTCTAGTCATTTTGTATGAACAGAGTAAGAGATATACTAAGTTTAAAGGGTGGCTCTTCCTGGGGACATCTTGCCACATATCCCAGACTACAGTCCCCAGATTAGGTTAATTTTTCCTAATCCCAACAGGGTCCTTATTCAGATACACCTTTTTGTGTCATGTCAGAGTTTGTTCTGTGACTGTGTTCTTACATTTTTTTATGGCAATTAGGCTGTCTTTTTTCAATGCCAGGATAGCTTACGGTTTGCCCTGGGTCCATCCAAGTTCTTTGGCAGGACCCCCCTCCCCACCCAGTTTTGAGGTGTTAGGAACTAAGGGAAACTGAGGCTTAAATCAAGTAAACATGACAGATGCCAGGAGTAAAGATTTATCTAAGTCAATTAATTCCCATGTTACAAAAGCATAACATTAACTGTCTTCCTGTCTTTATACAAAATGGACTTTGCTCTAAAATGAGCTATGCAAGGACATAAAGGAAAGAGAAAAGCAATATTTCACTTATATATACAAAATATAGAGCCCTCAGAAGATTTGACCAACAAGTGACAGGGTCTGATTTGGAGATGTTTGTGATTAACAGATAGGGGACAAGAACACAAAGGAGAGGGTAAAGATTAACACAGAGGGACTTGGGTATGCCTGAGAGCACTGTGGTGGGTGTAACCTAATCAACCTAAGCTCCCTGCAGGGGAGGTACCCCCCCCACCTGAGAAAGGACAAAACAGTGTTA